>NW_026087555.1:290000-1035000 GCF_022539395.1 Myiozetetes cayanensis
AGAATATATCTTTGGGGAAAATTTCTTGCTAAAAGCCCAGGTACAAAGAAATGGCTCTCAGCCCAGCTGCTTTGTGGGTCTGTAAAAATAGAAGCTCTTGAGCAACAACTCTAAACATGTTGTTTACAGTCAGAAACAACCTCATATGGTTTTCCTTATGACAGCACACAGGACCCACAGGAAACAGCAGCTTCCTGTAAAAGGAAAACACTTTTAGAAACATACAGAAACATGTAAGAAACAAATGGGTCCCCATATGGTTCAAGTTCCAACTAACTGTCTTCACTGCTTGTTCCTGAGCCTGGGCTAGGTCTGTCTGTAGCATAGGTGTCATTGGGAAGGATTCACCTCTACAAAATTTAGATGCCTGTGTATCTCCTGGCTGTCCAGATGTCTATTAGAGTCAATGAAGAGACACTTCTAGATAGTGATTTGTCTGACAAGTTTCAAGTGAATCATTTCAGTTCCCTCCAGCCAGTCCCTGGTAGCAGAGACTCATTCAAAGGCCAGCTAAAAATAATTGGATCATTTGTGTCTGAGCAGAGCTCCGCCCTTAGTACACCTGGAAGCTTAATTGCCCTGAGCCAGCTCAGCTGCCCACGAGCTTGGGACTCCTATTTAAGCTCAAACCAAGAAGTATGAATCTTTTCTGATGTGTCCTGTGTTTGTTCTTTGTGTGTTTTGTCAGTGAAAACTTTTGAAGACCTCTAGGCTGTGGCTGACCTTAGCTGCAATCAACAACTTGTTCTGCTCTCTTTGGAGTGCTGCGGCTACTTTGCCTCTTGGATTGCCTGACCACAGGGGGTGAGTCTGCAGCCTTGCTCCTGCTGCTCTGACAGGTACTGCCCAATGTATTGTTAATATAATTTTCTGTTGAGTTAATAAGAGTTAAAAATATTTAGAATCTCACAGACAGTGTTTGGCATTGCTGAATCTCTGGAGCTTTTATGTTTTATTTAGGCTCAACAGTGGAGGCAAATGTAAAAAATATTCAAAACATCTGTTTGAGGAATTGTTACACAAAGACTGTGCAAGCGCAGCTTTAGTTCAAGTATCTCTGCTGGTTAATGTATAATATATTGAGCTTTTTCAGTCATGAGGAGCAGTGCTGGAACAATCATCCTGTTGTGAAGTTGCTGTAGGTTCCCTATTGAAACTGCCAACAGAGTTTCAGGTGGCGATGAAGATGCCATATATTTATCCATGAAGTTGACTAAGATCTTTGTTCATGTGATATTTTTGAACAGTTTCTAAACGGCATTATCATGCTTTGTGTGGAAATATAAAGACTTCTTATTGCCTCAATTCAGTTTGACCCAGTAATTGCCTATATATTTTATGGCACCAGCACATAGTCTTCAGGCCCAGTGGGAGCCATAAAATCTCCTTTCCTTGCATGGTGTGTCATCTCCCAGAGAGCTCCACCTCTTGGGATGGAAGGCTGGCTAGAAAATGCTGTTGTTGATTGTCTTCAATCAACAACAGTCTTTAATTTCCAGCATGGTTTGTGACTGTCCTTGGGTCCTTGCTTTGTTTATGCTGCTCATGATAAGGCCTTCTTCCCATTTTATTAATTAGAGGTTATTTCTTTGGGAGAATTTCAAAATGAAAATTGAGCACCTGTATGTCTGTAGGGACAGGGAGAAGTGAGTACAGCTGGTGCCTTGGGTCATCACAGGTGTTGTGGTTTAAGCCCGGGGGCAATTAAGCACCACACAGCTACTCATTCACTCCCCCACCAGGGGAGTAGGGGAGAGAAGAGGATGTGTAAAAGTGAGAAAGCTTTTAGGTTGAGATAAAGACAGTTTGATAGGTAAGGTTGGGCACAGTGGTGGTCGGCTGTCCTGGCTTTGTGTGCCCTCCCAGCATCATGTGCACCCCCAGTCTGTTTGCTACCAGGTTCATATGGGAAGCAGAAAAGACCTTAATGCTGTGCAAGCCCTGCTCAGCAATAACAAAACCATCTCTGGATTATCAACACTGTTTTCAGCACAACCGCTATACTAGCTATGATGAAGAAAATTAACTCCCCCATCCAAAACCAGCACAAGAGGTTAGCCTAGAGATCTCATCAGATGTGCACAGTCCTTCAGTGTTGAGGTAAATAAACAGAAAGTTTTTTAAAAAGAACAACTCTGATAGTCCATCTTCAGAGTAATTAATCCCCACCCCTGAAAAACCAGCAAAATAAAAAACCAGCCTGAAAGCAAACTCTAAAGGTGTCTTGATGCCAGCCTGAGACATGCCCTGGCCACCCTCTGTGTGTGTGCTCACCATCCAAGAGCTACCTGACTGCTCTGTGTTCCAGGCTCTGTCCTTGGATGGACCAGTCTTTATTTCTGTTATGTGCTGTTACCTCCCTGTTATCTGGTGCTCAGCCAGTGAGGACTATGAGTAATGTTTCCTCAGGCTGAAACAACTGGTGAAAGCTGTGTGCTAATAAACTGTAGTCGTTCTTAAGGCATTTCTCTTAGACCGTTTTGTGTAGATTGCTTGACTATTTCATAAAGTAAACATTTTCAGTGTTTTCCTATGATGTTACCTGCTTGATCAGGTCATGGTTATTTATCTTGTAAATAAATTCCAATGGCAATGGTCTGCTTATTGATTTGTAGGTGCAGCTTGCTATTTTATGTATGTGAGTATCCTAAGAGGCATTTCTCTCTAAGAACAGAGATGCATATACCCACGATGCAAACAGCCAGGGAGGCCAGTGCATAAGTCCCTTAGCCCTGAAGGCTGTGATTCTTTGAACCACTGAAAGAGCAGTCAGTTTTGGTGTTATGAAATAAAACAGTGGAAGCCACTTGTTTCATTATCTAAACAATCTCCCAACAAATGCCTTGGTGGGTTTTTTTTGGAGGGGAGGGGAGTGAGGTTGGTTTTTGGGGATGTGTTGTTACAGGGTTTATTTATAGCTCTAAAGCTTTGACTTTTTCCTCCTGTATATGGAGATCACATAGTTATTCATAGTAGGATGTTCAATAGGCAGCAAACACGTTACACAGGGGAAACTGTATCTATGATTTTGTTGCTTATACAGCTGGTTATTTAGGATGAGTTTAACAGGGTGTTAAGTAGGGTTCCTTCACAGTTCAGTAACAACTTCAGATCTTATTTTGAAAAAGTGATTTTTTAATATTTTTTTTTAAGTCCAGATATTGCTGAGTATTGGTGTCCCATTGCAAATTTTCTAATGCTGGATGTGTTCCATAAAGCTGAAGTAAAAAAGTGAATTTGAAGAATAGTCCTAAACTCAGATTTTAGTTTTTGAAAAGTGATAACTATGTGATTTTGGAGGAAAAACTTCAAAGTTAGGTAGTTGTTTGGTTGTTGTTCTGTTTGGTTTTTTTTTTTTCCTCCTAAGGCTTGAAAAATGGAAGAGGAGGGAGAATGGTTTGTGAACTGATGAGGTTTATAGCACAACTTATGTCCCGTTCAATTTAACTGATTGTTATTTTAGCTAACTCATGCTTGTGTCAAGATTTTGGTCAGGGAATGGACCTTAAATATTTGTGTAGTGACTGGACAATCTTAAACCCACAGTGTTTTGACCTTTAAATGCGGGCTGCATTAGACCAGCTTGTTGGGCAGCTTAGACATTGATTTTGCTACTGTTCATACTGCCAAAGTCCTTATTTTAACAGAAATACAAGGAAAAATAGCTACTTTTGGAAGTGTTGACCTCTCTGATGCTCTGTTTTGCGAAAAAGGCTTTATGCTCCATTCTGAGAAACAGAGAAAGTAAGAAGGTAGTGGAACCCCACGTAATCCCTTATCCCTACTCCAAAGACAAGGTAGGAAGGCTACTGAAGTTGTATAAATTGACTAAAACCATCAGAGTAAGAGGTTGCTTTCATTTACAGAATCTGTTTATCTGTATTGTCTTTGAGCTCCCAACCACCCTGGCTCTTTCTGCTCTCATTTGCTTCATCAATATGCTTTTCCACTGCTACTGCCTCAGGCAGGGGAAAGCTCAATGAACTTTACTTCTAATAATTCTACCTTTGAAGATCCATTAATCTTGGTACAGTTTTCCAGAGTGGTTGGTAATGCTCATGTTTCTTTACCAGCTTTGTCTCACTAAGAAACTGATAACTGAGACGGCCAAGTGAGCACTAACAAGTTTACTCTTTTACCTCAGACTGGAAATGAGCCTAGTACTCATCAATACTTTTGTTTACAATGATCAGCTGCATTATCTTTGAATGTATTCATCCTCAGAAAGCAAACAACTGTCTCCTGGGCAGTGCATGTATGTTCTGACTTATTAGGCTACAGATGAACAGAACCTTATAGCTTCTTCCACTAGTCAGGAGATCCCACCCTTTAAACACTGACACAATGAACAGAAAGCAGCCCTGTGTGTGTAACTATGCTCTGCTTCTTAAAGCAATGGCAAAAGGACTTGTCCCAAATGGTTAAATTAATTTTCATAAGCTCTACCTAAAGTGAGGTCCCTAACTCATTCCATAGGTGCCATTGGCTGAGTACGAGCGCTTTCAATTATATTTAGTGTAATTTTTTTCCCCTCCCCATTTAATTCATTCACTGAATCCACAATTCAGTATTTCTGACGTCAGACTTAATTCCCATAGAGGCCATTGTGGCCTCAAAAGCATTGAACTGTGGCCTTACTGAATGAATCAGGCAGAAGAAATAGTGATAATCATCAAGGAGGAAAGTGTATATTTATACATGGATCGTTGTAATTGATAATAGCTGAAAGGCAAATGCAGAAGAAATACATAAGGGTTTTAATGAGGATTTTGAGTAGCAGTTCTCCAGCCACACTGCAGGAGTAATTACTCATCAGAGCTATAACTCAGGGATTATCGTAGCGGAGTTTTGTGAAAGTGAACAAGAACTCTTTAAAAAAACACCCACCCCTTTAATCAGTGTTTCCCTTTGACAGCAGGTGCTTTAGCTGTGCCAAGACATTTTTACTATGAAGTCAGTTCAGCATCAAAGATCTAAATGATGCATAGGATTTCATGGCTAGCTCTGTGGTTTGAATGTTATGACTGATCAGGGCAGAAGAAATGTCTTTTCATTTCAGTGATAGTACAGGAAAGTCTCATGTTGTGTGGAAAGAAACTGCCATTTTTTTTCCTATACCTTTTCCTCTTCACCACACATCTAAAGTTTTTCCCCCTACTGTTAAAGCAGTTCAGTCTAAACAATAAAGCCCCATAGGCAGACTGTACAAAGATCAGTCCAGTTCCCATGTTTATTAGTCTGAGAGATCTGCGTTTTAATAATGGCCAAAAGACAGGTTTTCCTTGCAGAGAAGGGGGCATCAGCAGCCTTCAACCTTCAGGGGTCTGCCTTCTCTAACAAATATCCCAGTGGTGGTATCAAGCTGTGTGGTTCAAAACTTGGTCTTTCTTCTTGGACTAGCTGAAAGGAGCAGATGGCAGAAGTGCTTCTTTTCACATAAGCTGAGTCTCAAACCAAGCTAAAGCTTGGTTTTAAGGCTGTGGGGCATGTGACCAAACTTTTTGGTACCCAAGGAGTGTTATGAACATCATGGACCAGAGAGAATTGCTTTATGCACTCTTGAAAAATAATGAATATAAACAGAGCAAGGGAAACTATGAATTGCCTACGTGGCACAAAACATTCCTGTATGATATTATGGATAAGAAGCTGTCTCCTTAGTGATGTAGCTCATCACTTCCCTGACTCTAGCTGGTGTAGGGTTAGTCAGTGCTAGACAACAGTAGAGCAATTGGATTACCATGAGGATTGATTTCTTTTTTCATCTTTTATTTCTGTGACTTCTCATAGGAATGCATGGGGTACAGTATTGTTTATGTGTGGGGCCTAAAGCAAGAGGGATGTTTGTTTGAATTAGTCAAAAGAAGAAAGATTCATGTTTAAAATTGAACATCTGGGTATGACTGAGATGACATTTCCTAACAGAAGATTCAGTGTAAAAGGTATATATTTATAAATACTGGGTAAAATGGGACACATGCAGATCTAGCTCTATCGGATATTTATGAAGTGTCATAGTTATATTTGGACAGAGGTTTGGTAATTATCAACACTAGACCCATTTATTAAGTTTGAAAGTAAATCAATAACAAATTGGAATTCCATTTATTTTTGTGACCACTTTGCTGCTGCCTAACGTGGCAACAAGGTGTAGCAGAACACACCTACTGGACTGTCACATGGATATGAGAGGAGCAGATATGAGGAGAAATGTGTACATGCACACTTACCACTCTTAGTTGCTTTTGTGAAATGAACTGTGTTATAGTAAGGAATTTTCAGACAATAAGGAGGAAACTCCCAAGGTAAAGGAAAATGCAGTGAAATGTGTAGGGTTCAACTGATGGATGCCAGTGTTAAGGGAAGTTCTACAGTAAGGTGCTTGTGTGTTGTGTGGTCTGCCTAGCAGTTCTGTTTTAAATGCCTTTTGCAAGTGCTGGGAAAGGGCATTTGCTTCTCATTATTTTTGAAAGCTGCTAAACATGCAGAACACTACCCTAAACCAAGAAAAGCATTCTGCTCTGGAATTGCTGTCAATGATCATGAGGGTAATAAAAAGCATGCCATAAAAAAAAAAAGACACCAAACCTGAACCCTGTAAGTTTTTACTGGCAACACCACTTAAACTTCTGGTGATACAGGTGGAAAAAAGAAAATTATTAGAGATGAACCTTGTATGGCACCTCTTCCTTGGGCACATTGAGCTTCTTTGAGGATGGCTTGTCCCCTCATAACATGTAAGTTTTGGAGGACATTACTACTTAGTACTCAATATAGATATCTTGTTCCTTTAATTTTGCACTGTATAACCATGCTGCTGTGGTGGGCAAGAGTTGACACTGTGGTTCCCATGGAGATGGGAGCATGATCTTATCCCATCCCATGGACTTGGCTTCAACTGAGCTCATGGAATGTGTACTGTGCTTGTGAATGCATGAGAATTAACACTCCTTGTTACGTGCCAGAAAAGGGAAAGAAAATAAAGCTACAATACATGCAGCTTGCAAACTGCTTTGGGTTTTGTGGCAACAGCATGAATGAAGGTCTTTGTGCAACGGAAGGATTCAGGATTCAGCAATTGAAACCTACCATTGGGCAGTTGCCTGAAGGGATTGAGCCAAAATCTGGGATTCTGATCTTTACTGATACCATCATAGCATCCAAACCCAAATCCCTTGGCACAGATCCATCTCTGTGTGAGTATGCACTGAGGAAGATGTGAAATATTTCATAGTCTTAATAATTTTACTCTAATTAATAACAAAGCTGAGGGAAAGAGTCCAGACACAGAGAAAGACTAATTGCCTGGAAGCTGTTAAGAAAGCATAATGATCCCGATGCAATTAATTCACAGGAATTACTGTATTTTAGATTCTTCCAAAGGTCCTTCAGCCTTTGATTGTGCCTGTTGCTGGTCAGCAGGCAGAACACAGTGTGCTGTATTTGTGAGTTTTCTGATCTGACTCTGTCCTTGTGAACTTGGAGCTGCCCAGATGAACTGTGATTTGTTGCACTGAGCTGTTGAAGGAGAGGCCTGGCATGCTGGGTGTGGGATGACTGCTAAGTTGACAATTCAGCCTGAGAAAAGGTGGCCCTGCCTTCTGCTTCGAGAACTTACTCCTCAGGAAGCAGAAACTGTGGTCGATATCATCAGTGTGGTGACTCTTGTGCCTGATGGTTGTCAGCAATACTAGATAAAGTGATCCAGATGTTACTATCCAGCCATGACTGTTCTGTTGGAATGTGTATGGCAGTGATGTACACAGTGAGGTTCAGATTGCATATGTATGCAGGTGCATCTGAATCTCATTAGTTAAGCAGGGATGTTACTCATGTTATCCATTTAAGTGGCTTTGTAATTGTATCGCCCAGGACTGATGCCGTGGTGTTTACTCACTGCTCCCTGTGCTCAGGGAAGCATGCCCAGACAAATCATTGCCTGAAAGTAGGAAATGGCTTGGGGGGAGTTGCCAGGAAAGCAAACAAGCAATGTGCTACCACTGGATTTGTCTTTTGAAGCAGAGGCACCGGCAAACTCTCACATGCCCAAGAATTGATCTGATGGTTAGGTGAACTTTATTTGAGAGAGGATACTGTCAGTCATGTAAGCAACTAACTTGGGTAACCCTAGTCTTGCTTGGTGAGGATTCCATAGTTAGGACTTGTGTCAATGCATCCTTCCAGCTGTAAATGTGTTGCCTTAATAGGTGTTGTCAGGTGGACAGGAGGTGACAGGCTCTAGCTTTACCCGAGGAATAAGCCAATGTTTCTCAAGCTGCAAAGGCTTCAGTGGGAAAGTTGCCTCATTGAGAAGCATGTGACCAGGTGCTCTGTCCTAAGAGCTGCAATGAGATGCTCTCACCTTTTTGCAAATCAGAGTTGTATTTGTTTGAGGAGGAATGGGAAAGGGTTCTCTTCTCTGGCAAAGTTCCTGTGTCAGAAGAGTGCAACAAAGATTAAAATATGAAAACACAAATAGCTTGGAGCCAACAAACCATTTAGTTGAAAGTGAATGAAAAATAAATATTCTCCCTTAGAGCAAGCAGGATGTGTTTGCAAACTGTCTTTCCTGTGACCTACAGGATTTTAAGAGAAGAGCTTCAGAATTTTATTGGCATTGCCACTATTAGACGAACTTTTCTTTCCCTTCTCCCCAGACTGGGGTCATCTTTAAAGAGAGCATTAAGTGAATGGCTAATGGAATTAAGGGTATAATAATAGAAGGATATAGTGAGACAATTGTATTAACAAGAAATAAATCATGTTGAGTGTAAGGTAAGTGTTTTTTAATTGATTGATGGGAAGGATGCTCCATAGGTTTTTTCGAGGACTAACAGCCACTTGCCTTCCCATCTACAGTAAAAAGCCAAAAGGGAAAAAGAGATAAGAAAATTATGCAGTGGGGAGATAAATTATTCAGAGAAGATGGCCATTTTGTGCTGACATCACTAATGTGAAAAAGCATTAAATCTTTGATACTAGCTGCATTCCTCAGAGGTTGTGGTGGCTGGAACGAGGTATTAGAGATTACAGCTAGAATAGTACTGCAACTTCCCTGGATGCCTTAAGTGGCTTTCCAAGGTGATCTAGGAAGCAAAGAGTCAGCAAAGTCTGTGGGTAGCAAGGTGCTCTGACTTTTTTTATTTACGTTATTCTAGTGATTTCTTCAACTCTGACGTTCTGTGTAGTATGACCTGGAGATACAGGAGATGTATGTAGAGAATAATGAAAGCAGCTGGTTATTTTAAGTGTGGAGCTTAAACCTTGTGTGTGTATAAATTCCTCTGAAAAGGAGGAGATGGGAATATTAAGTATGAGGTGAAGTTTTTAAGGACAAATCTTCCTGTTCTGTAAATAATCTGATTTTACAAGCTTGCACCTTTTCAGGACCTGGCTTTCTTCAGTTAGGGAGTGGAAAAATTATACCCTAGCTGATATGATGCAAGTGAGATGGAGACTTTGGGAAAATGCACTTAAGGGTGACTTCTAAAGGTCTATAGAGTAAGTGAGTAAAATCAAAGCACTGTGAAGGAAGAGAGGTAATTTCATGGCTTGCCTTTTTTTTTTTTTTTTTTTTTTTTTTTTAGTTGAGAGCTTTTAAGCACTGCAATTAAAGTGCCTTTCATTGTCAATAATTCAGCAGAAGCCTCTGTGTGATGCAAGACCTTAAATCTAACCTCATTTTGTTCTTCAATACTTTAATCAACTGTTCCCTCAACAATTCCCCTACCTATTCTGTGCCTCTGTGTGTTGCTTTTCCTGAGGTCAGAGTTGCAGTTGGTAGCCTGAGCTAGCAGAGATGCCCATGTGGAGTCTTATCTCTGCTGGTGGGCAGCATGGGGAGACCACTCCAAAAGCCTCGTTGCTCACATGGTGTGCTCTCATAGTTTTCCATCAGCGAGTTTGTAGTGGCTAGGAAGGCAATTGCACAGAGCAGTACTCACTGCAGTAGAAAGAAAGAATTTAGTAGGCTTTGAGAAATATTTGGAACACTTAATGCTGTGGACACTATAGGAGACTGATGTGAGTGTATGAGTCACTGAATTCAGGCTCGCTGTATTTCCACAGAGAGGCTTAGGGAGCTGTGGTGACCTGTTGAACCTTTCAGAGATGGTGAGCATAAGAGGTTTTTTACTTCAAATAGAGTAACCTCTGGCTTCTTGCACCACTTAGACCACAGATTTCATATACAGCCCTTTAGTGAGTGTTAACAATTGGGTTAATGGGTCCCTTAGAGTTCACAACTCTGGATCAATCTCACCAGGCAACTCGAATGTAACTGTGGTGTTGGTGTTTGTGGCCAATCTGAATTACATTTGAACACACACTTTTTTCATTTTAAGGAATAAAAGCCAGTGTATTTTTTTGATGTGTTTGTGTAGCTCTCAAATAAAGCAAACCAAAAATGTTTTTAGTCAGCTTAGTAAATTGCAAGAAAAATAAAACTGAGAGCCCTAATTAATGTATTTTTTTAAGGCAGTGTCTTATTCTGTAGGTGATTTCCCATCAAAATACACAAAACTTGCTAAGTAAGCAGCTTTGGATATAGCTGTTATCCCTGAAAAGGAATTGGATGTGGTGTTGCTGTCCTGCAGGTTCAGAACTCTCTAAATGCTTGTCTTTGTGTTAGTGGTGTCCTGTGGTCAGCCTGTCATTGACTTGTCAGTAGCCAATCGCACCAATTTTTGATCAAATGGTGTCATTTGCTGTAAATTAATTTACTTTTGCCATTAGCTGCAGATAGTATGTGGTCAATTCAATTTTGTCCATTAAAGACAATCACCCTAGCCAAGCTCTTTGATGCTATTCTTAGTTCACCCCTAGGGACTACTCTACTTACATCTCCAGAGGTACTGGTAAATTTATATTATCATTCCTTGTCTAATGTTCGTGATTTGTTGGCTTTGCTTTAATACATGGACAGTTAAGTCTAAATGCAAAGACTCTTGCACATAGTAATCTCAGGGATGTGAAAGTTCTGGGAGGAGAAAGCAGAGTGATTGTGTGTAGCAAATCTAACACTTGTCTAGTTCGGACAGTGGTCATTTTTGTATCTTTATTCTCAGGCTGACAGAGATGACTAGTTTTACCACAAAATACAGTTGGACCTCCTGGGTTGCTCAACACAGTCTAAGAATATAGCACAAGCTGTATATGTATTTAGATGGTCTACTAATGCAAATAACTGCAAATAACTTTGTAAACCTCTGATTTAAAGATTATTTATTATTAAAATAATGCAGGGATTTTGAGATGCTTGTGGTAAGTGACTCTTCCATGGCTTTATCAGATAGGGGAGAATCTTCTAAACTGTTACCTTTGACTCCTTTTATATGCAAAAATGGCTGGCAAAAAGGAGAAAAAAAATAAAGGGAAGGAAATGTGTTTGCATCCTGTCCATCTTTACTCATTTATACTCTTGTATAAACCCTCATATCTAGGTTCTCCATAAGTTGCCTTGCTCTCCTGTGACATGATGAAAAAAGTTGTTACTGCTTAAATAGAACTAGAGATGTTGAGTGTTACACAGCTATGCTGTGTTTGTTCCTGACTTATCTTGAATAGCCAAGTGCTTGTTTTTGGTCAACAAAGCAGTGTCAGTGCCTTTTGTATATTGGCTGTTGACAGTGTGTACGTAGGTAGTGTGTAGGTACTTGCAGAGATCATGTTTTCCACTAGTGATTTAGAAAACTAGAAGCTGTATCAAGTAGCACATAACTTCTTGTGGTAATGGGGTCCACTTTTTCTTCTGCTCATTCTGTTCAGTGAAAAAGTGAGTTTGCTGCAGACCTCTCTGTAACAATATTAGGTTTGTCTTCATAGGACTTTATTATCTAAAGGCTGGATCGCACACTGGCTTGCTTAATGAAAGAACCTGACCGAGTGAAGTTGTGACTTTACAATTGGGTCTCTAAAAGGGAGGAAAATGCACATGAGGTGACATGGACTTAGTACCTGTGCAGGACACAGAGAAACACTGTTCCTCCCAGAACACATGTTGTCTGCTCTCTATGTGGTGTAGAAACAGTTCCTGCACTGCTTCATTGATGTATTTTTGGCTGTTTGTGTAGAATAAGGTTGAATATGCATTGATGGTGCTGTACAGTTTTGAACAGGTTGAACAGAAAGATCTTGTCTTCCAGCTGTGAGCCTTCAGAGAGGTGGAGGAGAGCATCATAATGCTGGGGAACACAGAAAAGTCCGAACTATCAATCTCTGAAAAATAAGAAAGCAAAACCGATTTATGTGATACCTTGGCCAACATGAGGGACAGAGGCTGCATGTTAATCAGAGAAACTTGAACAGGCAAGACACCACAGGAAAAAAAATCTCCATTTCTTTGGGTTAATGCAGTATGCTAGCCTTTCACCCCTTGAGACAGCAGGATCAATTCAGGTTTGGGTCACAAGTGGAAATGAGGTTAGCGAGCTCATGCTAATCTCTAGTGGACATTTGACTACATTATGAAGTCATTGTGTGATATGGTAGGAATGTCCAGCAGTGTTTTCAGGGAGGCTGGAGAAACTGAAAGTGCCTCAGCAACTGTACCTGGAACAAAACATAATCTTTGTTCTGCTTAAAACTGATTCCCAGCTATTTTTTCTTGTTGCTGTCAAAAAACCACAAACACACACTTGACCTTGCAGCAAGGCCTGCTGTAGTGGTGTCCAAAACAGAGCTGGTCTGGAAATGATTGCTGTTGCTGAAATCTGACTTTTAATGTATGCATTCTTCTAAGTGTTTAAGCCAGTGCTGGTAGAAGGCAATCCTGGCTCTCCAAATATTGTGACTTCTTCTACTGATAGTACCTTAAAAGCATGAGGTGCTTGGCAACAGAAACATGAAAGCAATACTGTCTCCAGGGAACCCATACCTACAGTACAAAACCACAGTGGAATAGAGGAGTCACAACATTAGCACTTGGCTGTGCCACGGTGGCTAAGAAGCATTGCCCTGAACTATATCAGCTGCTGAGGCCAGTGCTACCATTCATGGAGCTGCACAGAAAGAGTGGGCACTAACAAAATTGGGGTGAAATCAAGTTTTCATCCAGGGTTGTGGCTGATGAGGAAGGTTGTTTGAATAGTTGAGACTTACCAGTGAGTAGGATGGCGAAAAAAAGAAGCTAAGATGATAATTATTAACTTTGAGTTTTAACGAGAGGAAGTAGAAGTGTAAATACTGCAAAAGTGGGCAAGGGATGGATCAGAAGATCTCTAGGTGACAGTCTTTGTGTGATAGGTTTTCAAACGGGGTTGTTGTTGATCCTGAAGGGTCTGATAGGGAAAATAAATTCCTTAATTTTCCATTCTAGCAATTACTAATTCACAGGGTGAAATTTGCAGGGAGCTAAAGTAAATTTATGATTTAGTAGCTTGCTCAGTCTCCTGGCATGTATTTTTCTTAAAAGGTTAAAGCAAAATTATGTCAGTATGGCTGGTTCTCTTGCTCTTGGTTTGAAACTGAAAGAGCACAATATTAAAAATAAAGGGGGAGGAAAGAATAAGAAAGTCAGTGTTGTGCTGAAGCTGTTTAACTGTCTCTGGCTGTAGTCTTCTCCATTTCTAAGCTTTCAATCCACCCATTGCTTAATTTAGCTACAGGAGTTGCTTCTTGTACGTTGCCTCACAACCCACCTGCTGCTATTGTGTCTTTCCTGGGGCCTTTTCCTTTAACTACTTTGCAAAACGCTAGAAATAAGCTGTCCTCCCAAGATAAGGAGTCATGGTGCCTTGAAAATGTGTTTGCTGCTGTGTTAAACGGTGTAGTTCCTGCCCTTTTAATTTCTCCAGCGCGAGGACTGAAGTGGGATCACAGTGGGCAGCCCAGCAGCAGGAGAGGATCGGACAATGTATGGTGGCTGTGCCTGTTCTTGTGCTAATGGCCTAGGGATTTTAAACTCCACCAGCCAGCCCACGGCTGGACCTCTCTGTCATGTAACCAGCTCACCATGGACTGACTCTGTAGGCACAATTTCCATTTGCAGCTGGCCAGCAGTTGCGTGGACCGCAGGTGGGAGGTAAAAATTAGGCTCAAAGTAGTTTCCCTGCAGTGTTTTGCACACTATTAGTTTACAACAGTTTTTGGTTTTGTTTTTGGTTTTTTTTTTTCCCCGTTTTCTTTCAGACTGATAACAGTGATTACCTCTGAGTGTAAAGCAAAGACTGGATCCCCTCTGTTAAACACTTGAGTGCCTGGATCTTGTTTGAAGAGTATTACCATAGTGGGTGCCTGTGTCTCCTCTTGCTGGCAGGACCCATGGGTTCAAGGAGTGTTTCTCAGACATGGCTTTGCACCTTGTCAATGTTTGGGGTTATTAGCTGGTTATTGCAGGGTCTGGGCTGTGGCAGGACTTACTTTTTTGATATTTGTGCATCCTGATGAGGAAGATATGCAGATTGCAGGTTTAGGAAGATGAGCTGTAATTCATCACACTCCTTTCAGATGGTGAGTGGGATAGAAATAATAGAGCTTTTGGAACTGAGGCATGCCCTGTGCAGCACAAGGGCATACTGTTGGATGCCCAAGACCCCTGCATGCTGGCAACATATGGAGAGCCATTACTTTTTTTGTTCTCTTCCCACTCTGATATCAGCATGTATTCAAGCAGCCGATACTCAAGAGCCTCACTGGAGCCCTTAGTGAGCAAGGCGATTGTCTGCAAACACCAGTTTAAAAGTAGTTGCAGAGATTCTCTTAGTTTAACCCAGTACATAGGAGGAGTGGCAAAGAAAAGCATCCTACCTCTAAACTGGTGAGGCTCTCCAACAGAAAAGTTAGTGATGGGGACTGATATAACTTAAACAAATTGTTGCTATTGATGTGCATCTACAGGCTTCTGAATGGACAAAATGGAATAAACCCCACTGATTTCTGATCCTCGGGAGAAGAGCCTACTTCTCAAGACTTCTCTCCTATATGCCATTCTCTAAATTCTAGGTCACAAGGCTCATGAAAATTGTTGTTGGCAAATCACTTCAAGCAAGTGCTTATATAAGGTTTGTCTAAATCTCATTCCCTGGTAGCCTGTCCTTTTAAATACAGCATTAACTACATCTGGTCTAGGAAATAATTAATCCAAATACTACCAGAAGCTGAGAAACTGTTTCAAGAGGAAGCCCTAGTGTACTTACACTTTTCATTTTCTTCATGGTATTCCCTAGATATCTCCCAATTTTAGGAGGAATCTCAAGATCTTTGAACTGTGACTTGGAAATGCATTAGACATTGTCTATTAGACACTCAGCTCTGCACTGGTGTGGCCTCATCTTGAATATTGTGTGAGGTTTTGCTCAGCACAGTGTAGGAAAGATGTTAAGCTGTTAGAGAGTGTCCACAGGAGGGCAATGAAGATGAAGGGCCTTGAGGGGAAGCCGTATGAGGAGCAGCTGAGGGCACTTGGGGTCCGTTCAGCCTGGAGAAAAGGGAATTGAGGGGAGACCTCATTGCAGTTACAACCTCCTTGTGAGGGGAAGAGGAGGGGCATGAACTGATCTCTTCTCTATAGGGACCAATGACATGACCTGAGGGAGTGGTCTGAAGTGGTGTCAGAGAAGGTTTAGGTTGGATATCAGGAAAAGGTTCTCTTCCTAGGGGTGCTGGAACAGGCTCCCCAGGGAAGTGGTCACAGCACCAAGCCTGACAGAGTTCAAGAAGCATTTGGACAGTGCTCTTGGGCACGTGGTACGATTCTTAGGGATGGTCCTGTGCAGGGCTATGAGCTGGACTTGATGATCTTTGTGGGTTCCTTCCAAGTCAGCATACTCTGTGATTCTGTGATTGTGTCCCTTGGGACCTGGGAGGATCCAGCTAAAACAAGTTTGGGGCCACTTCAGTAATCCCAATAACTTTCCACCTGCTGCAGGAGCTCTTGCAAAGGCAGAAATGGCAGTGTAATCCCTACACCTTAAAAATAAATGTTGAGGTCAGACCCTTTCTGCTTAAACCAATAGTATCTGGACAGTGAGCATTTGTCCAGGGCATTCAATTATGCCACAAGTCATGGGGTTTTTTGAACTTTCTTCTTGATACAGATTTGGATATTTGTATTGTAGATGTTGAGACTATGAAGTGGCTTAAGTTTGTTTATTAAAAGTGCTTTGAGTTGGATAGTAATGATACCTAGTCTAATGGTCTTTCTGGTTTTCTCAGGGAAAACTGAATTTACACTGAAACTGGGTAGAGCTACTAATTGCATGGTTTGTTGCTCAGACTCAGAGCAGGCTTTCATCTAGACATCTGAGATAGATATGAGTCCACATCTGTCTTCTCACTGCACATTTATTTCTTTTTCACATATGTAGAGCCAAGTGCCAGAAAAAATATTCTCTTAAAAGCTGTGAAGTGCTATATCACAAAAGAAGGATATGTTATGAAAAAATATGGATTGGAAAGTAACATCACTGAGCTGAAAGCAAAGGGCACCCTGCTGAGAGGGAACTAGCAAGGGCATACCACAGACGCAATAACCAAATTGAGACATTAAAACATTTGTTCTCTCCCAAGCTGTCAGCAGAACTCTGTCCTTGCTGCTTTGTCCTTTAAGTCACGTTTTGCTGTGGACTTGTGTGGAGATGCTGCTCTGTGTCCAAACTGCTTAAGGTGTCATTTCCAGTAGCAGGAAGTGAGCTACCTGGGCATGAAAGGCTGCCCTCTAAGCGATGTTTGCAATTAAGTGCTCTGGAGTGTGCAGCGGGATGCCAGGTCAGTGAGTGCTCCCACACCACTGGGAACTCCTGGGCAGGTTCTGGGCTGGGTGTATTGGTTCTGACATGCAAGAGTTGTCTGCTTTTGCTGCAGCTTGTGCATGCCCTTGGAGGAGTCAATTTACTGTTTGGTTAACATTCTCTGCCTATAAAGCAAAAGTGATAGTATGCATTTGATCATATTTCCCAAGCTCTTGGGATCCATTTGCATAGGTGAGGGTCATGTAATGAAAAGATGAGATAAAAAGAGGATCTGTTACCTAAAAAGTTACAAAACTGCCAAGAAAAACTCTGAAAGAGAATTTTTATCTTTGTGCTTGGATACCGACCCAAAACAAACCTTAACTGTAATTAATGGAAGTTCAGTTCCATTCAGTTCAGACTTTGTCCTAATAGTACTTGGATACCTGAGGGAAAAGGAGAAATGCATAGTGCAGTAGTGCAAGTATTGAAACCTGGATTGTGCTGATACTCTTCCATAGTTTGGCAGTATTTTACTTGAAATACTGGGATGCTAGTCACAGACTCCCTGGTAATATAAAATTTCTACCTGCTGTTCCTTGGAGGCCAGCATATAAAATTTCCAGGACTAAGATTTCAGTATATTGAGGGAGATTCTAACAGTCTTTGAGCAAAATCGATAGGCTGAAAAAAGTGGGAAGAATATTTTTGTATTTTTCTGAATTTTTACAGGTCCCTGTTGAGCCCTCCCTGTCCTCCTTGAAGCAAAACAAATAACAGTCAGCCTGTTGAGACTCTAGAGCTAAAATGACAACAAATTTTTGTTGCTGTGAAAGCTGCCAATATGCAGCTTTAAAATATTGCTGAGAAAACCAGATAATCAAATCTTGTTTAAAGAGTCATTCAAGCCCAAGGTGAATGGGTTGACCAGATCAGCTGAAAGTCGACAGTTGCCTCCATTGCATTGCTGAATTAAGCTCTTGTATTGGCCTCTTCCTAAATCTTTGACTCCTGTTGCAATCGTGTACTGGAAGTGCTGGGGAGAAGCATGTATGCCTTTACCCTTGGAATCTTTACTTTTGCTTAGGCTGATTTGCTTTTGGACAAATGGGATATGCTCAGCTCCCTGCTGTTGCCATCGAAAGCTGCTTTGTGCAAAAGGCTGTGGACTTTTGGCTGTCTGATCATCCCTCAGGAGTAGCTGCTGCACCATGCCAAGGATAAGATGTCTGGTTCAGCAGGGGAGCTGAGGGTTGGGTTATGAATTACTTTCCCAACTTGAACAAATCAGACTCTGCTGCTGCTTTCACAAGCATCTGGTTGGCTTGATTTGGGTAAGTTCATTTCCTAAAAGACACCTGCTTCTTCATCACCACCTTGAGCATGTTTGGATATGTAAATAAGTGTTTCTGTTAATTATTGCAGGAATATCAGAACAGTAGTCATGGAAGTAGTCACGGGCAAGCAAAGAGGTGGGCTGTCCCCAACACTGTTTTTCGAGTTCCTCTGTGGACCAGAGAAATGTGAGGGATTAGCTGTCCTGAACTGAAACAGCAGGAGAACAGATCTGTGTGTTACAGAGATGCAGCACCCAAATTCATGGTATCCCAGGTGTATTTTTTTGGTTGGTGCTTCTCCCCAACTGGCTTCACTCCTCCCCTCACACTCAGAGCCCCATGCTCCTGTGATAATCATCCACCCCCAGCTATTATAAGCAGTACAAACAAATGACAAATCTCTGGGTGCAGGAAGGTAACAAGAGGCTGATCAGTAGCTTTACTTATCTTTCCTTCATGTTTATTGCAGTCTGCTGCAGTTATTTCAAAGGCACTGACATTGATCGACAACTTCTATTAAGGCCCATCCAAGGCAGCTGGATTGAACAGATACATTAAATAAAGCAGTTATTGCTTTTCATTGCCTTTCCGTAAAATATCACTGCTAAATAGCTTCTGCCATCAGATGCAGTTAGGTACATGGTTTTAATTTGAGGGACTGCTTTATAACACTGCACAATTGACACTGGTCTTTGTTTCCCCTACAATAATGATTGTGTACATCCTGGAGAATTGATGAGCTGTCTTCTGAGGCGGGAGGGGGGAGCTGAGGGGTGGGGGGGCAGCCGCCTTTGTTGCTCTCACTCTTTTTTATACTTGCCATGCTTGTCAGTTGTTTGCAGCACAGACAGGAATAATGTCAAGCAGGGCCCCTTATCTCAGGATGTTGTAATGTAGCTGCTGTAAGCCCTCGCCTGGAGACGAGATAAGAGCAACCTTACAAGCTTGTGGGGGAGCGAGGAGGGGGGCCAGCAGTGCCATCGCTGGGACAACAATGGCAGAGCTGTCACTTGCACATTATGACTCTTTCTGGTGCCAAGGAAAGATACGTATGCTGAGTGGTGAATAACAAGCACAAAAATAAAAGTCCCGAATGTTCATCTAATAATGATGTATTTGTAACAGGATTATACTGCCCAATGATATTCTTTCTTTATCTCCTCACTAAATGGTGGGGCAGCTGTGTGCTTTGGCAAGGCATGATGTCCTTTCTTTTGTGTGCTGCATATTAATCCTTTATTGAAGTAATTAAATGTGTGCTTAATGGCAAGGAGCTGGCAGAATGAACGTACAATTGAATTAGCAGTTATGATGGGGACCATGCTACAAGATGAACTAAATGCAATTACTGTAGGCATTTTTCTCCAAGTCGAATCTGGCTACATGACATGACTTAATTACAGGTTGTTAGACACACACACTGATCTCGTAGTGGTGCATGTGGAGGCACAGCTTCGGCTCTGTTTTGTACCTGTAACACATGTATAGGCACCCATTTACTTAGAAATTTAGCCTGGTTTCAATTCAGATTCCTGCAGGCAGCCCTTAATTGTAGTGGGAAACACAGATTAAAAACCAGGCAAACAACAACAGAGGAAGGCCAGTGCTCTGGGCATCTGGTGAGCTCTTTGACCAGCTGCCTGGTCACCCTGTCTGGTGCTCATCTCTCTTCTTTAGGGAGCACTTGTTCTTCCTTGAGAAGAAGGTGGACGAAGAGCAGGTAGTAGTCTTCAGTGGAGTCCTCCTCTCAACATGTGGGCCTCTGGCTGAACTCAGCTCTCAGCAGGTCTACAGACCAACTTGTCTGACCCCAGCTAGACGTCTCTAGCTTAATAGGAACACATTTTGGGAGCTGGTTATACAAGACATTCTGGAAACAAAAAAGTAAAATGCAAAACCATTTCAAGCTTTCAATTTGCAATGCTAATTAAGTTCTACAGCATGACCTACAATTGCATCAGGACAAAAGTAGTGCTGTAATTTAGGATGTGGTAAGTTGTTGAGATTTCTGACACTAGGGGGACTGTAACTACAGTATTGCAAGTATGGATTTTACAGCTCTTTAGTGATCTAAAACGTCAAATCCTGGGTTCCTGGAGGTATTTTGTCACTGGTTCAAAATTAGACTAAGCTTCAGCTGTCACCAAGGGCAAATTTGGTCTGTTTTGATAACTGTAGAGTCTGGATCACTGTTAGCAGCACATGGGCATCTCCACTGTCAGGGCCTGCCTTGTGTTATTGACACACAGAAGACAAGAAATCCTTCTTGCCCTGAGAATGCTCTGAGATGCTCTGTCCCTGCTGTAACCAGCAATGCATTCCTCTGAGGGAGGTACACTCTGAAATATGGAATCTGTCAGAGAAGGTCCTGAGTGGGAAATGTGTTCTGGCCACTCAGGCCTTCAGTCTGGAGGCAGCTCAAACCTTTCCTTGCACTAGCGAGAACTCTGCTATCAAACAGGCACATCCCAGACCTTACCAGATCTCAAACTGCTAATCTTATGCCACCCTCTTGGGTGGCTGCAAAACCTTTCAGGGTGTCTCTGAGTTCCTGTGCAAAGGCCCAGGCGGTCAGTGTCACATTTTGGTGCTCCACCCTTGTACTGTTTGCACTGTATATGAATTTCTAAATCTGAGGAGAGTATGGTGACAGAAGTGATGATGAAATTGATGGTACAATACGTAACCATTTATGAAACAAAAGATGATGTTTTTTACTTTAACATAATAAGGCAAGCCTTCTGGTCACCAGGGCTCCCAAGGTTTATTTTACAGCCTTCATTCTCTTTGGTGCCATAAATGAAACCCTTTCAGCCCTAATGACCACAATGACTTTCCTCGATCATGTTATTGCTACTTTGGCACATTTATTGCTTTCACACGCACTAATGGATGAGTTTGGATATGTTAACAATTTATATATCATTTGATCCTAAAAAAGAGCCACCTCCCACCAACCAAACTAACTTAGCCCTGAGGATTGAGTAGCTTTTAAGGAGTATAAATGAATTTAATGCTTTAGAAAGAGCTTCTGTAAATTATGAACATGACACCTATTACATTAAGCTGCATTAAGCATTAATACATCTTCATTACTGGCAGGTTGCCCAAACCTCCAAGGTTGAAAAAGCTGCCTGAAATGCCCAACGTGGTAGTCACCTAAGCTGAGATTTATGACCTCTTTTTGGGAAGATGGGACACCCTGACTCTCAACCTGCTGCATTTGCCCATGAAGAAATGTCCTCGGAATACCTGTTGCATGATGGCTTTTTTCCTAGAGTTTTGTTGGCCTGTCTAATCAGAGAGTCAAACTCTAGGTAAAAAGGTACAATAAATCTTGTGGAAACCTCTGCAGAAATAGAAACTAGTTTTGCTAACCTTTTTAAGCCACTGGTAGTGGCAGATTGCTTGGCAGATTTTTCTAAGCACTGGCCAAAAATTATCTCACTGAGCATGCAATAATAATTTCTTATTGTAAATCCTTTCTGCACTGTAGGCACCAAAGGCTGGAATTGCTGAATTGGTGTTTCCAATGGTTTTGGAGAAAGAAAGTCTAAAAAATAATCACAGTACATTAATGAGAGCCTACTCTACACGGTCAGAGAAAGAAATAAAAGTGATTTTAGTGTCTTAAAAAGCAATATCCATTAGACTCAGATTTGGCTAAAAGTGGACTGAAAGGCTCTTATTTCAACAAGATGTACAGGCTCAGGGGAAAAAAACAAGTTAAATGCTTCTGACATTGTAATTGATTTTATGTGGTACATTTATGAGACTTTCAATTCGTGTTCCATATGGGATTTAACACTGAGATGTTATTGCAACTTCTGAGACAGTTATGTTGTCGTTTTGAAGGAACAATTTGGCAGTTCCTCTGTTCCCAGAACAAGTACTGACTCAGGCTCAATGTTTACACCTTACTGCAGAGAAATACTTAAACTGGAGACTGTTCTCTCACAGGTAGGAATACGTAGCATTTCTTGGGAATCTGGGTGCCACAGGATGCTGTAACAAGTCTCATGTTGGCAGGGAGATGGTAGGCCAGTGTCTTGGAGAGGCTGTAATATGAGACTGCAATCCGAGCATAAAGCGATGTGGTCACTATATGAGATGGAGATTTAATGGATATTGTTCATGGTGTTGGAATATATGAAGCAATAAATTGCTTTTCTGGATGATTTAATGCTGAAGCAAGGTTGAAGACTTAGGTAACTGCCCATGGTTTACTGCAAATACACTCGCTTTACAGTGGTAAATGTATAACCTTATAGACAGCAGAGGTGGGAAGTTAAAACAAGCAAACCCCAAAGCTTTTTAATCAGAGCAATAATCTAAGGTCCAAAGTCAAGCTCTCAGAAGTTGAGGTTACCATATTCAAGGTAACCTAACCTTCTAATTCCCATACTCCGTGAATATGTGTGTCTGTATATATCTATATATCTATCTATATATATATATGTATCTGTGTATTCACATTTTGTTATGGGTTTCAATTATATAAAGATGTTTATTTCTTCCAGATACTACCAGCTTCAGTGCACAGAACGAACCATGCACAAAGCGTGAAAGAACTCTATGCTATTTTTTCCTGTAGTGCTGGCTCAATGCCAGGGGTTATGTAAACCTTGCAATAAATATGCATTTAATAATTTCCTGATGTTGTTCTTTGTGGCAACTGTCACTGCTGTAGACAAATATTAATGAATTTGTCTTTATTACTTTCCTGTGTAACAGCCAACAAACATATTTACATCATTGAGTACAATTCACCAAAAGTCAGTGAGAAAGTTTGAGTGCTTCAAGTTAAGCACGTGCTTGAATCTCTGTGGGATTAGGGCCTCGAAAGCACTTACTGGATTAGTGGCAATGTGGAAATGAAAACAAATAGTAAATGACATCAGTGTGACTTATTTGAAACTGTGAAGCTTACCACTGTGTCCTGAAAAGCACATTAAGAGGAAATACTTAGACATGCACAATTTAGGCACGTGCTTATGTCTAACTGGAGCTGTATTTGCTGCTCCTTGACTTGTTTGCTTGTTTTTCTTGTTGTTTGCAAGCAAACACAACAGGTGGTAGTGTTTTTTCTTCTTTGAACTGAAACTTAGTTTGAAAGGACCTTGGGTTTTAGGGAGATTTACCTGGTTCTACTGATGTCCATGGCAAAACTCTTACATTGAGAACTGTGTCCAGGAGGATGTCTCTAAAAATGATATACCATAAAAGCTGTGTTTCTGCTGTAAAGTGCCTTCAGGAAAGCTCCGTGCTTTTTGTCACCCTCCCGAGAAGTTTGGTGCTTCTGAAGAATATACTTCTGAAGAATATAGTCATGTTAACTGTTTGCCCAGGTCCTGTCATTAAAGAAATATTGACCAGAAGACATAATTTTACATTTGCTTTATTATTTATCATTATTTCCTTCACGTTTTAAGGTGTACAAGGAATATGGTCTTTAGCCTTTTTGACTATTGTGAAGTTTTGTTCATAAGCTGGCAGAAACTATAGGTCACTATTAAAGTTGTGCAAAATAGCCCAACATTGCATCTACTAACTTCAAAGGAATTAAAGAAAAAATACCCTTAGATCTTGAATAGAATACCTGAGCTTTTGAGTCGACTCTAATACTGAAGCTAAGAATTCACAAGTGTACCTAAACATGGGAAGATCAAGCTCTTGAAGTTTCTCTGGTAGTTGGAGAACATTGTGTATGAGGTTGGGGTCTTTTCTAATTGAAGGTTTGTATGGTAATTGCATCCAAAGCCAAAAGTACATCAGGTTTTTCTTGTACTAAGTGCAAGACATCTAAAAGATGTCATGGTTTGGTACAGGAGATAATGCTTCCTACTAGGCATAGTAAGAGAAAATATAGGTGCATTTTAAGGCATTTGAACTGCTTACTTCTCTGTATAAACCTGTCTTTCTAGATGATCCAGGCTACAGTAAAGAGCTTAGCTGATTACTCTGCTTCACAGGGAAACTTGGTGAATGTATGACACATTCTCTGACTTCGTGAGTACATGCAAAAGGTTTTGCAGTTTTCAAGGCTTAAAATGCCTTCTCAGGAACAGGTATGAGATGGATAACTATCTGCAATGTTAGAAATATGTATAGCAAAGTATGTGTGAGTGTGTATTAATTATTTATATGTATATTTCTATATATACACACACTCTGATAGAGTGGTATGGATTAGGATGCTAAACTGATGTATATTTATACAAGTATTACTGTCATTTTAATTTTCTGTATCTGTCAGTGATTCACAGTGGTGTTACATGGAAGAATTTCATATATGTAAAATGTACATATTTTAGAAACTATGTAAGTATCAAATATTTACCAAATAAAATATTGTACTTCGTAGACAGGATGTTGGGATTTCTAACCCCAAAAGTTATCCGTATTTAAGTTTCAGGAATTCTGTTTTCTCTTCTCTCAGAAGTAAGTAGAAGAGAAGTTACGCATCTTAGCTGTTCTCTCTAAGCCAAGCATCTGAATGCATTTTGCTGTGCCTAGAACAAACGCAGAGTGACCTCAGGCCCTTTGAGTGAGCTCACTTTCATACTTAACTAAGTATAGATGAAGACATCTGAAAGTCTTGGCTGGTGTTGTTGCAGCTTCAGTCCTAACCAGTGGGATACCAGATGCACTGAAACCACGTCATAGTTAGAACTGTATTACTTGATTATTTTAATGCTGTTTGAGCACATGTTTACTGGGGCAGGGACCAGCTTGATGTCCCTTTCACAGCTTGAAATGGATATTGTTTTTCTGTTGAGTCAGTTAAGTAAGAAAATGCCCTAATATTATAAGAACAGTTTTGTTCCCATATGGCTGCTTGTACGGCACATGGGACTCTGCTGGTTATAGTGAACCTCTTAATGACCTGTTCAGTGTCTGTCTCCCGTTCAAAGAGCAGGGCAGGAACTAATCTGATGACCAATTTCAGTGCTGTTTGATTGAAAATGAATGGAGAATTTGAAGGAATGTGCAGGAGTGAACTTTTTGCATAACTGGTTTTATTACTTGTAATGTCCAAGCCACCTCATCTCCAGGGCAATGATTGCTCAAGATGATCTGGCAGAGAGGGGAATACTTCTCTATTTTCCAGTTCAGGAATAGCTGACCTTAGATTTGTACACATCATACATATGCTTACAATATAAAGGATTGCTCTGTGTATGTATTTGCCTGTGGTCAGCTAAAGAAATACAGGCATTGTATTGGTGAATGTGCTTCAAGTAAGACCTCAGCATCCAGGGGCATGAACTCCATCAGTTCCCTTTTGCTTACAGGTTTTGGGAGGAAGAGGAGTCTGGCACAGAGCTGTGTGTGGGATGCTTCTGCAGGCATGAGCTCTGAGATGAGGTATGGGGGAATATGAAATAGTTGTAGGCAGCGCTCCCCCATGCTATGTTGATATATTTTACAAAGCCTGTTGTGTTTGACCGTCTCCAATGCTTCCCAACGGGAAGGAAGATTTGAAGTCAAGAATTTTCTGCAGAGTCAGCTCCTAGATTTGTAGCTGTATTTTAATGGTTCATCTGACTCCAGGGTCAGAGACATTTGTTCTCTCAAATCCCAGTAGATGCAGAGTCTTTTGTCTTTGTCCCTGACTGATCTTAGCCAGAATCCACCCATCTCAGGTATATGGGATCCTCTTGCTGTTCCTACTAGACAATTTGTTGTCATGATTGCTATGAGATTTCTGGATGATATAACTGCTGAGAGTTTTAATGAGACTAAGATTGCTTTTACGAATGAGCACTCAACATGCCATTAAATTTGTTCTCTCACTGAAAGACTTCATACTTGAGAGGCTGCTGTAACCATAAGGAAAAACGGCTCTGGCACCAGCCAATGAAGTCAGTAAATCAAAATAAATAAATGGAAATGCCAGGGGGTACGAGCATGTACTTGATGCAGTTCAGAGCAATTACTGTTACCTGAAAGAGGGGAATCCATCATGTAGAAGCAGCCCTACCTGTGTGTGGAAAACCTGCTCAGATCAGCGTGGTTTGAGTTGCAGTGATGGCCTCTCAGCAGGAGACATTGCCTCTGAGGGCACAGCTTGAAAGTCAAGCTTGACTTTTTTCAAGGACTCTGGTTATTTCTTGACTTGCTATTTTTGCACAGGCATTTCTCTCCCACTAGAAAGTGAGGATCTCAATTTCTGTGCAGGAGGAATGTCATTTTCTTTTGGACCATTGAGAGCAAACAGATCTTGTAATGCTGCCCATTTTCAGTGGTTGAATATGTTCTGCATGTAAAAATGATCAGGGAATGTACGTGTGTTGGTGCAGGGTACGTAAACTCAGCGACTTTAAACTCAAATTTTAAAAACTGCTGTAGAATTAAAGTAGGATTCCTCCATGTATTTCCTTGTTTGGAATAAATGATGGTGTAAAATTCAGCCTAATTTCCCCAGAAAGAAATTCAGTTGACCTTCACATTCTTAAAAGCTGAACTAAAAATTTGGAGGCTCACATCAAAGCTCTGTAAATAAATTGAGTAACACTTTGGACGCTTCTGGTGGGGAGCGGGGGAGGGGGAAATTCCCTCTATAAAGAACACCCAAGTGTTTAAAAAGAAAGGGTTAGGTTTAAATATCTCACTGTTTTTCTTCTCCAGGGCTCCATGCTGAGGATTTTATTTTCCTTTGCAATGCCTATGCTGCTGAGCCCTTTTTTCGGAGGTAGGCTGACGTTAGCACACTGAAGCAGCTAGCAGGTTCACCAGAGCAAGTTTATTTGTAGTGTGGACTGAGTTGTGTTTGAGGGTGCCATTACGATTCAGAAGGCTCCACAAGGTTTGAATATCAATGGCACTTCAAAGGACTGTAGCTGTGAATGAGCAGACATGCTCCCTTGCAGGCCCCAGAATGAAGAGGGGGAGAGAGATGGGTTCAAAGGTAAGAAATGGGTAGCATTTGTCCAAGGGCACTAGTAGTAAAGTCGATACCCCAGGTCTTCATAAATGCGGTGTCTGAGATCTGCAGACTGTGAGGATGGTATAGATGCTAGTCATGGCTGCCAGACAGCTCTCCCTGCCTTGCTACCCTGTTATGCCTCTTTGATCCAGCCAAGAATTGTGGAGAATTAAATGCATTCACTTTTCCCCTGTGGAGATTATTTTTTTCCCCTGATATATATAAATGGAAACCTTTTAATTTACCTTAGATTTTCCTGAATATCATTTTATATCTTGGATTTCATTCCTAAGCTGTCAAAAGTTCCACCTTTTGTTTGGTCAGTCTAAGAAAAACTTAAACTTGGGGTAGTTCCTTTTTCTTAATCTTGTATTTCAGCTAAGCTGAGTACTTAGTTTTATTACTGTGGATGAATGAGGCGAGACCTAGGGTAATATTTGATCTTGATGCACTATTAAAAACTGTGTTAAAGACCAGTGAACCTGAGCAAAATCTAGGACTTCTAGGACTAGCATGATCAGAAGTACCTGCTTTTTTAAGATTGTATCCTTAAAAAGTCCAGTAGATATGGGAGAAGGCCAATATCCTTAATTTAAGAATAGGAAGCTTGTGAACAGGTATTAAGTGACTTGACCAAGGTCATTCGAGCAAACAGTGTCAGGAACAGGAAACTGATGGCAAAACAACATGCTTTCATGCTGTAGTAATGAGCTGTAGCTAATAGTGTGGCCTTGATACCTTTTAACTAAATTAACTCTGCTCAGGCAGCTTGTTTTGATGGGTTTTCTGTCCATTTAAATTTTTTTCAGCAGGATTTTACATCCCCACCTCTGTCTCTGGAGAGTTCTCTCTATATCAGAACTCATACTGTAAACTTCATGAGGCAGGAGAGACCAACTGTGTGTCCATATGGCAAGTCATTGGCAAAACTTCTTATGAACTGAATCCAGATCAGAGCAGGCCTCCTGGGTATGTCACAAGGCAAGGTAGGCAGGATACTTTAACATCCACTGAGACGACCTCTTAAGAAATGGTCATGTTTCTCATCAGTGTTTAAAAATTCCATTGCCTTTTTCTGGTGGTGATGTAGGTATTTTCTATGTAGAAGTTGGGAGACAGCCACTGGTGACCCCACAGTGTGGCACTGTGATATATGTGGCACTGTAATAGGCACTGTCATGGACTGTTACAGAGGTGCTTTTTGTGACAACCGTCTGTTGCTGAGAGACCATTTATTCCTGTTTATGCTCTGAAGCAAAGGACTTGAACTGAACCCTTTTTGCCCTAAGTTTGTTCTGAATGTGCTTAGGCTTTGGAGAACCTCAACAGTACCTTAGCAGTGTTTACATGGTAACCCTTACAACTTGCAGACCCTGAAAGCATGTGTGGATGGAGTGTGCAGTAGGTTTGGACTGGCAGCACCACTCACAAGTGCAGGGCTTTGAATGCATTGCCCAGGCAGATCTTGCCAAATGAGTACCCATAACAGTGTCATATGTGCTAAGCTTGAAGATCTCAGTTTCATGCAAGGTAGGCAATGCACTGATTTATTTAGCTGATAAAATATCATGCTCTGGGCTCCACCAGTGAAGCTCTCTTCCCTTTGTGTTTATAAATTTAATTTAATTAAATTTGAATGTTTGCACAGTTGGTTTACAGAAATCAGCACATTATTTCGAGCACTGCTAGCCCTTTTGCACATGAAATGTTAGACTAAGTGTGGTACTAGAGTATGTGTACAGAAGAATATTCAGCAATGCTTCTAAGGTATGCTCAAAAATCTATTAGTAGAATGTGCCACAGATCTGGCATAGTCAGTAGCTGAGGGATTCTCTTGTCCTTTAACCAAACCAGCTATAGCTCCTAATGCCTATTTAAGGTTGGGTGCTAAATTTTGCAAACTGATTTTGCATTAACCACAATAGAAAAGTGTCTTAAGGACACCTGTCCATAAAGTACTTAGAGGCTGCATCTGCATCTAGATCCTTGTTGTAAGGTCTTGTGAAGTCTTCCAAGCTGGAGAAGACCGTATGTTTTATATCTGAACCTGAACTGCTGGGGACAGGTTGGGACCCCATTTGATCTGGTGCAGGCTTTTTCAGCAGTGAGGAATGATAGCTTAGCTGCTCTTGTTAACTAGGCTGGTTTGAGGAGAGAAAGTATAATTCCATTTCAGTTAGATAAATGTGTTCTAATTTTATGCTGTTTTAGGCTAGCAGAAGGCTGCCTAGTATGTGTATTTCTGTATGTAGCTATTTTTGGAACTTTTGGAACTTTTATTTTTATCATCTGTATTTGGCCAGAGACATATTTTCCCCTTTGAACTGGCAAGTTGCACTTGTTTGATTCACAAAGAAGTAGTTCTTCCTTCAGACTAAAGGCTGTATTTTGTGTTGATATTACTAAATCAGTTTACCTTCAAAATTGCTGGAGCATACTCTTATGTTCTAACCTTTCAATATGTAATCTGGCCTTGTTTGTTTTGGAGGCAGTGTCTCTGTTAGCCGTTGTTTGCTCAGGACTTTGATAATACAGGCATTTTGCTAGTGTTAAGTGTTTGTTTTGCTAGTATATGGGTTTTTATTACATCAGACTAAGGCCTGAAGCATATTACTCCTGGACAGGAGCCTACGTAATACGCAGGCATAGTCTTGCAATTGCTTCGGCTCCGGTGATAGATCCTGTGTGAGAATCATGGCTAGTTTTGGCAGCTCACGAGCAGTTGCCTGTCCTAGCAGTGTTCAGGCTGCTCAGTGGGCTGTGTAAGAGATTGGAAACACATGCAGCACTTTGGGTTTGAACTTGCTCTGTTGCTGAAATCTGAGGATTAGCCAGGGGAGGCTCTTGCTGTACCTCAAACCTGGCAGGGCAAATAAATACTCAGGTGACAGAAAAAGAGATCCCAAAGTGGGTAGAAGAAAGCTGGTGGTAAAAGTGATCACAGTTGTTGCAGAGAGTCTTCAGACATGGAGTTTGCCTCTTATGTCAGTACAGGTTTCCTGGCCCCTCCTCTAAGCGCTCAGGGAATTGCCAAGAATCTGAGCATCACCAACATGTGAAAATGGAAGAGTTTGTATCTTTGGTATACAGGCAGTTTCTTTCTTCCTTACTCTGAAGACACTTCCTCCTAAATTCATGCAGCATTATTCACTCCTTTATGGTGGGCGTGCAGAGAAGCTCTGAACGTGAAATGGACATTTGCAATTCACTTGGGTATTCCAAGCCACACGAGTCTGTTGGAATGCATGTGTTGTTACTTCAAGTATGCTCCAGTGTAGCGTGGCCATCCTTGCCTTGTGCAAGGGCCAAGACCCTTTCAGCACACCCAAGCATGAAGCAGCAGTCCAGGACTCCATGGATTTCATTCCGCACATGCTCTGCTGGTGGTGTATTAGTGATTCAGCTGTCGTGCCAGCCTAATGACACAGTATTGCCATTTTGTGAACTCCACTGTGCAGACGGGAGCTTATTAGTTTCTGCAAGGATTTACTTTTTTTCCCAGACCCATCAATTGTTTTATAAAGCTATCACGTACCATTTAAATACTTACCGTTGTTCTACAGTCTTCTTACACTACTTTTTCCTCTGATATATTGCAAAATGGCCTATGTTACATCCAGGACAATAATGATTCAATATCAATCATTATTATAATTTTTTCGTTCAGTGATATTTTGGTGAGGTCTGACTAAGATGAAAGGAATTAGTCTTTTAGGGATAGACTCTCATTATTTTTCAGTATTTACTTTGTTCTTGGAATGTTCTCATTGATTTTTTTTTTTTCAGATCACTTGCAGTATTAGAATGAGTAAATAGGGTAAGAGTAAAAGCACCCTATGTAGGAGAGCTCAAAGCTGGGAAAGCAAATCAAGTCTGATAAAATTTTTCACTGTTAGCGTATTTTCTCTGGCATGTTTATACTGCTCTTAGGGGGTTCAGGTTTTTTCTTTGTTTAAACATACCTTTTGTTCACATACATTATGAGGGTGCATTCTAGACTAGCTTGTGTTTTCTACAGTGACGACTGTTTGGTGAGTTTTTTTGGTGTGCCTTTTTTTTTGGTTTGGTTTTTTGAGGTCCATGAACATTCTCAACTTTGGCCTCCATTCTTAGAAGTCTTACATCTTTGTATTAAAATGCTCAGCACCTGTTCTCTTGTGGCCGAGTGATATGTTGCACTGCTTAGGATGGATGAGCTTTAATAAACATGATTGTATCTGTCTATAATATCTCTTCTGTGAGTAGATGTCTGTGTGCAGTTGTTTTTCAATACTCAGCCATTACTCTTGACAGCATAACAGAGCATTTTCTGCAGGAGTTTCTTTGGCATTCCATGAGACTGTACAGATTGTATCTCATCAGTGACAGGATACAACAAGGAAAACATTCAACACTTTAACTAGCTCCAGTGTATGAAACTATTAATTTGAAAACACATAGATGAAAATTGATGTCTGATTTTTCTGTCTGCAAAACAGGCCAGAAAGTATTGTGGACTCTGCATCTTGAGCTGCAGACCCTGCCTGTCATCTGTGCAGTTTCCCACTCAAGAGGAGGGGGCACTTAGTGCCAAGCCATGGGTGTATCTCTCTGTAATAGTAGTTCTAGCATCCAGTGATAGCAGGGACTAGGAGACCCCTGTTTACCACATCTGTTGCACTGGAAACACTTTCTTTGGAAGGTGACTGTTGTACTGAGCATGTGTCTGTCTGAGTGTTCCTGTAAAGAGAGGTAATTGCCATAGATAGAAGCAGCTGGGCATGAGTGACACTTTGCAATGAATGACTTTCCACATTATGTAAATCTTCATCAAGGAACAAAAATTCTTTTGGAATTAGTTAAAATGCACATGGTACTGGTTCTTATGACAGTGCTAAAAGAGAGCAGCCTTCCTATATGATCTTTGGACTTTAGATGCCTGATCATTCTATATTTTGGAGAGTGAGGATACACTAGAAAAACAAAAGTGCCTACCAAATATGAGGCCAAATCATGGAGCTGACCAACTAATAACAACCCCTCCACATGATGGAGTCGCTGGGATACGAGTGGAACTGCTTCTTGACTGTATGTCCTCTGAGACTGGAGTGACAGAGACAGGACATCTGTAACTGTCTGCATTAAAAAGGGCCTGTAGGATGTCACTTGTATGCACAGCTAAAACAAGCAATACATGAAGCTTAATATTCTTCTGGAGATGATATTCCTTTTGGACTGATTATTTTCCAGGCGTTAGAGGGGAATTTTCATAGTTTGCTGTGGTGCAGGTAGGATGAAAAATCAGGTTCCCCTTGTCTTGAAATAGTTCTGTGTGAGCACCAGCGGAAGTAGGGTCAGGTATGTGGTACAAAGGATGACCTCTTCTCCTTCCTCTCCTTCATACTAATTTTGCCCAGCTGCTTAGGCTGGGGTGAGCAGCAGGACCAGACCCAGGTTCTCTGTGTCAGCCTCAGAAGCTGTTGCTCGGTGGGACTAACAGTATCAGGGAACAGCAGGCAGGCTGTGAGCTTGGAGGAGCTTTCTGGACTGAACATGAAGCTTGAGTGAATGTCTCCCTGCAGCCTTTTGGTTCATACATACAGTCTACAAAGCCTTATGTCTCAGAGAAACAAGCCCAGCAGAAAATAGGGATTGTGTTCTGGCTTTGTGAATATCAGATGGGGCAAGACACATTTTGTGCCAGAGACAAAGCAGCCACTCCAGCTTTTTATGCCAGAGATGACTAGAAAGTGCTTTGCCTCAAGCCATGTCAGCAGAAAGGCTGCATGGTGTACACAAGCTGTGTAAGTAACTGCCACCCCAAAATTACAGGGAGGGCAGGGAGGAAGGGTGGATGCTGCAAAGTAATAATTATTCAACATTATCAAGGAACAGTTTTTCAGCTTAGTTATGGCTTTCACATAATTAAGTCCCTCAGAATGAAATCTTAATTTATTTTTACATATGCTATAGAAACATATACAAATTCAATACAAAATAAGTGAGTAGCTGTAGAATACAAAATCAATTTTATAAGGACTTGCTTGAATTTTTTTAATTAGGTGACAAATAGCACAACCATGTGACAGTTTACAGCTGCTAAAGTTCAGCTGGAGATCTTCTGAGTGTTTTGAAAGCTTTGCTTTCTTTTTCATGAGTTCCATGATTAATAGAAGCAAAATCCTTTATTATATGAAATTGGTAACATTTCATTTGAATAAAATCAGGACTCAATTCTAGGAGCTGTATAACCAATAGAGCTAAAAGTAGGAAGGAGCCCTATTCTAAAATACCTGAGGTACTCCTCTTTTTTTTTAAGAGCCTTTTATTCAACAATTCTCTGAGAATTCCTCCACAAGCAACACACCAGTCAATTAGGTGTTTTTCTTATCTAATCTTACCTTTCTAGCTGGCAAAAAATTGCTGAACATTCTATATGGGTTCAATGCCAAGAACAGTAATAGTGAAAAAAACCTCACGGTGTATTTATATGTTCACGTCATTCATTTGCGTAAAAGGTTGTAGAGGCTTCTTTGATTTATATGGTCAGCAGATGTTGGAGCTTAAAGCACCTGCTAAGAAAAGCAGATTCTTTACAGCCATGGCCTAGCCCTGTCTCCATTGGTTTTTATTTTTCCCCTGGCCTCCTTGCTGTGGCCCAGCAGTGTCTGTGCTATTAGTTCATCTGTGCAGGCAGCGTCTGTGGTGGGTCTTGGATGCTCTGTTCTGTGTATCTGCCAGCCCTGCTTTGATAATGCAGCCAAGCCACTGCTGGTTGAAATGTGAAAAATGCCAGAAGCTTCTTTTTCTGTGTGTACAAAATCAGCCCAGGAGGCCTGTGACATGAAGAAAGCATAACTCGTTCTACTATGCTGCTTAAAAAAACAGCAAAACCCAAAATAAATAAAGGAGGCTTTCTAGCAACACCTAGGCAGCACTGCAGCTCAAAGCAGGACTTGTATTGTGTGTTTGATAGCTGGACAGAAAAGGTCATATTAAGAAGTTATGGAGGAATTAAATTAACCCTGAACAGACAAACTGTTTGCTCTACTGTTTTCCTTGTACCCATCAGTGTTTCAAAACATCTTGCCTGCTATTTCTAGGGGCTAGTGTTTCAGCAGCACTGCCCAAACCCAACTCTCAGTCAAATCACACTGGTTTAGCCCCCATATATTTGGTTACACACTACTAAAACCAATTTAATGTTCATAGCTTCTCTCCTTCCATCATACCTCTGTTGATCTTTTCTGTGCCATCCCCGGCTTTCAAAATCAATGCACAGCAGATGTGGAGCAAGCAGGCCAGAATTTCAAGTTTGATGCTAGGCATCAGCGAACTGGGGGGAAAGGCAGATGGAAAATCTGCCTTTAGAAGCCTTTGTCTCTTTTTAGTGTAACTCTGCTGTATATGAAATTGAGAATGAGCAATGTGTGCCTCGTCAATAGATGACCTATTGTTGAAGAATTCATAACAGGCTGACATGAAAATATACCCTGTGGTGCTGGAAACAGTCAAAAACCTGAGATATTTGCTCCAAGATGCACACAGAAGGGTGATGTCCTCTTCCTTAAGAGCAAACTACTCCTTGAAGGGAAAAGGCAAACACTGGGCATGGCGCTCCTTGCAGACAGGCTGGTGGAGCCAGTCCTCATTGCTGTGGGGTAAGATTAATTGGTTTGAGTGCATTAGGGTAGTTGAGTAGCAGGTGACTCTTGGAAGAACAGTGAAATGTTTGCAATGACTGTATTGCAACCTCTTCCTTGGACAACTCCCCTGCAGAAGTGTGTGCTTGCCAGCCTTCAGTATGCAATGAAGAGGTGTTCCTCATTGGAGTCCTTAGTTTGTATAAAGTATTATAACTGAAGTGTGTGTGAATGATGTACCTGAAATGTGAAAATAAGGCTTGCTTACCTTAAAGGAAAAAAATCACAGTTCACAAATCCACCATTGATAAGGTTTTTAATTCAGTTATAAATCTCTATATTTAGATCACATTTAGATCCAAGTTAGTCTTGTTATAAGTGTCTGTAATGCTATGAGTACTCTGCCAAGCACAGAAGCTTGAGAGTTAAAGGAATACATCATACCAATTAGTTAATGATGTAGTTTTGTCTAGCCAAGTATTGTAAAAAAAAAAAAAGTTGGAGAGCACTATAGGAAGTGACATAGTTTGGCATCTTGACTTATACTATGTGATCACTGACCTCATTTAATTGAAGTAGTAACTGATCTTAAATACAGTATTTCTTTTAGCTCAGAGTGAGTTTTTTTAATACCTGCTTGTAGAGTCAGTCCTCTGCCATGGCTGTTTATTGCTTGCTTTATTTCTCAGTAAGTCTTGGCTTCTGCCTTACCCTGTGTCACTGAAGTTGATGCCTTGGTATTTATCTCAACAGATAGAGAAATAGTCCCTGGCACAGGAGGTACCCTCTGTAAATGTTACTCTGCCCTGCTTATTAGCAAAAGTAGGAAAAGTCTAAGTCATCTCAACTGGACAGTTATCTCTAACATAACTAACACTGCCATCCAACTATTTGTGTCAACAACAGTTGTCTTACCTAGTCTGAAACCAAGTCCTTTCCAGCTGAGAGAGAGTGATTTCTCTTAGCCTTCACCTTGACTTGAGATGCTTTTCAATTGTTACCTCTCATCTTTTCTAAGCAGCCTGCGAGTCAGAGCTGTGGATTGCTGAGGTTTGTTTATCAGAACGTAACTTTGTCTTTTTTCCTACTGTCTGGCATGCCAGATAGAGAGAATTAGTAAAAACAGATTGTGTGTTACAGGGTAGAAATGAGAACAGGGCATTTGTATTGTTCAACAAAATGGCATTCTGTCCTGGCAGCAGCCAGCTCTTGGGAAGGTGTTCTTTGGCTTTATTGCATCTCATTCATTAAAGCACTCTCCTTTGATCACTGACTGAACCCGATTCTTGGAGCTGAGCATTTAATCTTGTGTTTGGCATTAAACTGCAGCTTTATTCTGAGAAAAGTCAGAAAATAGCCTAGTCTTTTATAATAGGCTCTACTGGTGAGTTGGGATGGACTGTCTGCAGAAAGTTCTGAAGTGCATTGAATGACTGGAAAGAAAATGGAAGAAGAAGTTAGATGATGTTTCATCTAATTTGATTTACACACTACAGATCTTGGTCAGATGTGGCATTCATACTGCTTTAGTTTATTAGTGATAAACTAATATAGGCTATCCATAGTTGATGGAATTGGCATATCATTCCTCATCGAAGTCATTCCTAATTTAAGGCAAGGGCCTCCATCTCTTGACTGAATGAAAGTCCTTCTGCCACAAAGTGAGAGGCTTTCTTGGGTTTAGGATTACAGATAGAAATTGTCCTGTTTGTGAATGACAAACTCAGCTTGAAAATGCAGCCTCAGGAATGTGGAAAAAGCAGAAATTACTTGGGCAACAGTATGGCTCAAAACTGGTGTTCTGTAGTACCAAAAAGAAAAATCCCGAAACAGTGATTATACAGCATTGGCACAAATGTGTGTGAAGAGAAGCCAGTGCATCACATGCTAATTTCCACACTGAACTAGAGAAATAGATCCATTGGCTCAGCTGACAGAGGGGACCAACACAGAGAGAGCATCTCTGAGGTAGCTTCTCCAGTGGAGGATGCATGCCTGTGGCTGAGGATGTGGGATACAGGTGACTGGAATAAACAGGATCCAGTGAAGCTGAGGGAAGACAGTTGGGTCCCTTCTGTGGAGAGATGATTCTATTGACTGGGCCCTGTTTTTGCTTAGATGGCTACTGAAGCAGAACACAAAAGTAACCAGGGAACTTAGTCTGGAGAGGCTCTGGCATCCATCCTAGTGGAGTCTTAGAAATATCTCGAGGCATCTTTCTGCTTGAAAGGAAGAGGAGACATAGATCTTGATGACTACAGGATGACCGATCTCTAGAAAGAACGGCAGAAATTTTAACAAAGAAATTTTAGAAGAAAATTTTAAGAAAATACTTAAAATTATAAGGTTGGTAGTTCAAATCTTTTCCCCTTAAAAAAAAAAAAACAAGGAGAGGTGAGGGATGATCAGACTTGAAACAGTAAGGTGAATTTAATCACATATATACAATACAGCTCTAAGGGACAAAATGCTGAGGAAGAAGGTTTAAGATATTATTTAACTTCTTTAATGATCTTGAAAGGTAGTAGGCAGTACATTAATGAACTGATAATAAATTAGGAGGATCTTTGGATAGATAAATGATAAAAAAAGGGCATTGATTTCTTAATACAGAAAGAATAGCAAAATGATTTTCAAGCTATTGCCACTGAAGGCAGCTGTGAATGCCAGAAATATCTAATAATAAAGAAGTACTTGTTTAAAACAGTGGGTGCTCTGGCTGCATGATGTTCGAAGCTAAAAATTTGTACTTAAGCTTGATCTTCTAGTTAGTGACAAACCCAAATCTCCTGTACTTTATAAATATATAAATTTTAGTAATGTATCCTTGTTAACAGGTTTTCCAAAGCTATTTAAACGTGAACCAGCAATACATTGCTAGTATGAGTGAGTTACCAAAATATTAATATGTTACCAAACTGTTCTTGAAAAATTAGCTGTCCTTTTCCCATTCACATCTACATGTGTGCCCCTGCAACTGGGGCATCAAAATAAGAGAAAAATCATCATTGACTGTTCAGAATTTTGCCCACTATTTGACTGCAGCTGAAAAACGGGGCAGCATTGCACACGATAATCTGTAATTCCCACTCTCCTCCCACACAATAACAACAAGAAAATAGTAATTTGCAGTTGCATATGAAATTCACCTTAAAATTAGATGGCTAGCAGCATAATCCTCTTGACCAGGCGAGTTGGAAGAGGTGGTCCCTGAACTAAGGCAGTTTATCTAAAGTTGAATCACAGGAAAGGAGCATGAGCACCCCAGCTTCTGAGTGTATGCTGTGCCACAGGGAAATTGCATGGCTTGTTTTAGGCTGCACAGGGTAAGGTTGGTGTGAAGTGCTTTGAATACAAGCTTAGGAAAGAAGACATTTGTCTATTAATAATGTAAAGAATTTATTTTTTATTATTTATTTTTATTCTGTGGCGGAATCCTGGCAGTCATTTCTTTCACCTATGAATCAGTAGATACTTGCTCAGGCTCTAGACAAACTAAAAACACATGACAAACTGTCTTTTTGTTATGTGTTTATGGAGAAATAAGATACTTGTTACTAAGCACTCTAGAAACAAGGCTCATAATCAATTGTAATAGGAAATATAACTATTTTTTAGTTTCTCTATTTAGTTAAGGCCCGAGAAAAGCTTGAAAAGATGTGTTGTGGTTTGGGTTTGTTGTGTAGGTATCATCCAGTGGCACAAAACAGGGACTGGCTCCCTCAAAATGCTAGAAACAGCAGCTCATGCAGTGTGTCTTACACATGCTCTCTCCTCTGTCTCTTGCATGTATGACTGTAATTTTGTGGGTTTTTTTACCTTGAACCTGCTTTTAATTAGACTAAAACCATCCAAGCAGTGTACACTGGAGAGGTTTCTGGGGGGAAGCTCATGATGATCATGGAGAGCTGGGCAGTGGGTAGTGCAGGTCCTTCTCCCTCACCCTGCAGACTCAGGCTTTCCACTTGCTGAGATGCCAGGTACAAATCCAAACTGCTGGCACCTCACCCAGGCAAATATTCTGATGTTCTCACTGAAGCATGGGAAAGGGCTCCCAGGAGAAGCTGTGTTTCTTAGAGGCCTCAGCTGCAGCTGTGGTTTCTGGAGATAACATTTGATTAAATGAAAGCTGCTGCTCAGCACAGCTTGTGGAGCCACAGTACCATCCCCTGCTCTTTATGCTCATAGCTCCCCTTGATTGGGCTGGGGTGAGGAGTCTCTCACAGCAAGATGCAGCTATGATGGTGCTGCATACTTGAGCCATGCTGTAATAACCTGTGGGAGCAAGCCTTGCCCACCCTGAGTAACCTCTCTGGCCCTCAGGGGCTCCTGCTGCCTTGAGGGGCTCCTTGGTCCTGCCTTGTCCCCTTGTGCTGTTCAGGGGTAGCTGCAGGGTGATCACTTCTGCCTCCCAGCAGTGCTGCACCAACAGCTCCCTGGAAGTGCTTGTTGGTGTGTAGAAACCCCGGTGGTGCTGCTGTTAAAAACATATATGTATAAGGACCTTTATCAGGAGGCAAAACTATTGCTGGTGACAAGACATCCTTGGGAGCCCTCAGCTGCTAAAATACCAGAGCCACCCCTTGCAGTTGTGCTGGGAGCTCACAAACAGGTGTTGAAAAGCATCTTTCCCTTAAACAAGGACATGTTTTTGCTATATAGCACATACAGCCTTTGTGTTTAATCCTGGAAAAATACATATGAGTGAAATGAAGGTGAATGGATGAGTCTGCTCTCAGGGGGAAGAGGCAGCAAAACCCTGCTCTAGGTGCCAAGTGCTAGGCAGGGCCCTAAATGAGATGTTTTCTACATCTTTGCTGTGTATTGCTGAAATATAATAAGGAAAAAATGTGGGAAACTTCTTGGGTGAGAACTGTTGTTACTGCTTTGGTCCATTTTAACAGGTAAGTATTTTATTTTTGTATGTTTGGGGTTTTTTTTCCCAAAACTGTGTGCATGTTTAGGTTCTTTAAATTTAGTGACTTCAACCTTATGAAATTTCTGATATCCTGAAAAAGGGATCTTTTTTTAAAAATGGTGAATAAACTCTGTCCTTTGTTTTACTGGTAACTGTAAGTATCAAGTGATTTTTTTTCTTGCTGTGCAATAGAAGAGACTTTGTATACAGAGATGAAAAATATTTTATGCTGGGATTTTAGGTATAGCTTATATGTGTGTGTAATCTTGTTGTAAAAGTAATTCTGTTTATGAAGACAAGATACCTTGTCATTTAAACATCAAATACAAGATGGGTGTATCTGCTGATGTCTGTGATGCTATTGAAGTCTGACTGAGCCAGGACTGGGAGCCAGGAGCTGGTGCCTCTGAATCTTGTCTTCCATATTCATTTCTACCAAGGCACAAAAAGTGTAAATGAATTGTTCAACTGAACAGCAGTGTTAAATTCATTTTTCCCAAGCACTGAAAGGGGATTGTTTCTCACTGCTGCTTGTTAGCTGCTTCCCAGGAAGTTCTACCAATTGATTATTTTGTACATCTTTTGAGGTTGAGACTTTTAATTTTGTACCATGTCCTGTGGGTATCCCCTGGGCATAGATGCTTACTGATTAACAACATACATTTAATACGTGTAATGCACAATACATTGTCCATAGATATTGAAGCTGAAAGCTGTAAATGTCAAGAGAAAACATGGCTCAGGACCGCTGTTACCAGGGTCTAATTAGATATCACCGGCATCCTCACCTACTAGGTCAGGTCTTCAGTGAAAGATTTGGTTCTGAGTGCTAGTACCTTATGAAACTGTAATTTTTTTAATCCAGGCTTAATACTCTTCCTTCTGAATAAGTAGGTTAAATGTGCCATGTTAATTTGAGAGAGAATGTAGCAGTAAGAGGCAATCATGTACAATTGGAAAGAAATATTTACGGTCAGTTTAGCAGGATCAGCTATCAGATGACCTCTGACATCCACCATCATCTACTAAAGAGCTAATTAGCTGTAAAAGTAGACGACAAGTCAATTGCATCAGCACAAAGGATGAATTTGTCTTTTTGAGTTTTACTGATAATAAAGTCTGCTAGAGAAAGATAGGCAGAGAGCCACCTGTGTGTGTGAAAAGCAAACTTTTCTGAAGGAAGGTTAAAAGAAGATGCAGTTGTAAATAGAAGCACAAAGTAAAGGTACAGGTTGAGGGGATGCTTGTGGTGAAATGAGTAGAGGAGCTCATAGCTACAGTGAGATAATGAAGCATAGGAGACAATTCAGTCTGTGGACTTTACTTTGTTTCCTTACTAATTTGGATTGTCCTGACTTTATAAACTCTCATTGCAGCTCTTTGAGGATACTGTTGGCTATATTCAGTGGTATGTCTACCTGGACATGAAATAAAGGCAGCTTTCTTGGATGCTTGAACACCAATCTCTCATCACACAGCCTTTTGCTTTCAAATACAATACCTGCTTATTTTTGTGTACCATTTTCCAGTGGGACTTGCCCCAGGCTCTTGCCTAAACCTTAATGTCTCCATTTGTGTGTCTGTAGCCTTGGGACAATTTAAAGTTTCCTTCACATTGACAATTAAAATGAAATTAATTGTTCTGTAGCTGTGAAATTTGCTTTAGATAACTGGAGAGAATGTTTAACTGAAACCACCCATTTTGCTATCTCTGCTTTGTCTGCTCCTTGGTATGTTTCTAACTGCTGTAAGCAGAAACAGGATGCTGGACTTGCCACATGACAACAGCCTGTCTGTCATGGGAGTCTTGATGGAGCTAATTCCAAAGGAGTTAGACATTTTCAGCAGCTTTGAGAAGATTCTGTGTGAGGGATGCTGCAGGGAGCTGTTTGGCCCTACACTGCACAGAAGACCTTCTGGACCATACTCATGCGTTTTTCCTTCTGTGTTTCTCTACTCCCTACAAACTTATGTTTTGGCATTTAGTTGTATTTTCTTTGGTCAGTCCTCTACCATGCTGTTCTCTGCATACCATGTTGTGCTGGTGGTTTTACCCAGTAACAAATCTCTTGCTACTTCTGAAATGTTGGTTGTCATTGTGAACAAAAACTGGCTCTACTAACGAACTTAAAAATACCAATTTACTAGTTAAAAAATACAGTGAGGGGAAAATGGGAGCAAATTGCACCTTCTAGTATATAAGATGGACTCTGTGGGTTATAGTAAAGCTGGTTAGCAAAACTGATTCCCACTTCTATAGTAGAACAATGAACTACATTGGCTAATTTAATGATAAAGTAAAGATGAGATAAGCAGTGTTTATTTAACCCCTTTTGAAGGGGACCTGCAGGGAGTTACGCTCATGTGCAGAATACTGTTGGTGCTTTATGCCATTCTGGACCTGGCAAATGCTTTCATCCCTGTTAGCAAGTAGGTCAGGGATGGTTGCCACTATAATTTTTGTGTAAGCAGCAGGCAGTCACTGAGTGTCTGGAGCGCTAGCCCTAACCCAGGCCAGGTTGTTCTCATTGTCTTCTGTTGTTGAGATACTCTGACAGCTGTTACAATTGTGGCAGCTGTTTTGTCTTCATAACATGATTGAAAAAAACCCAAACAACTCAGGCCAATTTCTAAGGTTCATAACTGAGCACAAATCCTTACCAAAGCTGACAGGAGTTTATTTGATTGTTCCATAAAGCTGGCTCAGTTTGCAGACTGTGGCTGCAGAGAAGCCTCAAAACCCCTGAAAGCCCTTATGCTAGGATGCTTTAGCCCCACTGAACTTGGCAACTTCTACACCACTGTGGACTCTAGTTAAGTAGACTACCTTTAAAAAGTCTCCGAGTCAACAGAAGCTGCTGGGAGCGTTGCCTAGCGTTCTTACCCCTGTTCTCTCATAGCTGAGCTGTTTTGAGCACGATATTTGCTGATTATAATTGTACACACACAACATATTTGTAAGTGGTGAGGAAAGGCAACATGGCCTACTCAGTTAACAAGCAGTTTACAGTGCAAAGTGCTGAGTCTGGTTTCTACTGATACTGCTCTTTTGCTGTGGGACCTTCTCTGAGCCTCAGTTCCACAAGTTGTGGAAGAAAGACAATTGCACTTTGTTGGGGAAATAAGATGGTTACCAGATAGACAGCTGCTTCCACTAGTGATGATGAGGTGTGGTGAGACCAGAGTTTATTTTAGGCAAAATGAGATCCTGGTTGCTGAATGCTTCCCTTTGTCATTTCCTACCTTCTCCTGTTTTCTCTTCACCTGATGCACATGTTGTACGTTGGTTGGAGAGGGAATCTCTTCTCTGAACGAAGAACCAAGCAGTTCTGAGGGACAGATTCAGTTTTGGGCAGAATGAGATGCTGTTGTGATATGACTGCATTATTTTCTGGTAAAGCAATCCTGAATTTTTCATGTAGGCTTTGACACATAACTGTTGTCAGTACCATGTTGTGCATTGACATTGCTGAACTGATATACTCTGGATAGCTGAGGGCTCCAAAGACCATACAAAATATCAGCTTCTACATGCAAAATCTCAGCTTCTATTTCCACTGTTGACAAAATGCATCAGCTGGTTTTGAGATATCTATATGGGGTTTTTTAACTCCTCCATGTGTCCTACTGATTCAGGTGATAAATTCAAACAATTAAAAAGAGAAAGGATGAATCTCCTGCCTAGGCACATGCTGGACAGCAGCATCCCTGAGGCATTCAAGTCGGGACTCAAAGTGAAAGAGCGGTGTTCAGAAAATAGTACTCCAGTACTGTACGATGTGCTTTCACTTTTGGTATAAATGCTTCAATAATAAAAAGAAATCCACATGAAATCAAAATACAGTCAGTCCAGAGCAGATTGCATTTTTTATAAATATGAATCATGCAGGTTTAGTTAGAAATTTATTTATTTTTAGTTTGTCATCATTTAAGGATGTGGGGCACACTAAAGATTATCTGTCAAAGTCTGTAATACTCAAACGTTTGTATTACCTTTCATAGTTTTAATAGAAAATCCTTTTTGAAACAGTCTTTTTAAATGTTTTAATAAAGAGGAAAACATTTTCTTTTGCTGTTGTCCCCTTTTATTCTGTTCAGACTCTTCATCATGCCCACTGCTGTGGTGCATGAACACTTTGCTACCACTGCACTACAGGAGAGTAGCATGAAATTATATAAAAAACTATCACATCAGTGAGAAAGCGTGATTGAAGGTTTTAAAGGGCTGTATAGGTCAAGGGGAGCACCTTGAAGCTAATGTGAAATTTGACTGGCAAGCAGTGGATGATGGAGACAGTAGAACTACACACTTACTCCATCTGGTGCCAGTCAGAATCCCAGCAGCAACATTTGGTACCAGCTGTAGTCTGTTTATTGTGTGTTCAGGGAGACTAGAAAAAAGGGCGTTATAGTGGTTCAAATTAAATGAAATTAAAAAACAGGAGCAAATTCCTCTGCTTCTGAAAGGGAGACTTGCTGGCACAGTCAGGTAGTGTTTCTGAAGTAAAAGATGGTGCATTGCTCAACAGAGAGCTTCAGCTACATGTGTTGAATTCCAGGTGCAAGGAAAAGTCTGTCCTAAATTGTTTACAAAGGAAATAGATTGCAGTGATGCTTTCAAAATAAGGAGACTGAAAACACAGTGTGCAGATGACTTTTGCAACACTTGTTTTTGAGTTTTAAAGAACATTTCAGATAGTTACTCCAGGCTTTGGTATGGCAAGAAGGCAGCCTTGTGTAATTTGGTAATAAATCAATGGTATGATCATATGAACACTGGTGATGGTTCAGTTTGACTTGGGAATTTGTGTAAAACCAGATACTTAGGAAAAGCAACATAGTTTGAGGATCTACATCTCAGTAGTGGCCAAATGGAGAAAAAACAAAAGTGACACAGGTTTGGACCTTTGTTATACAGGATGTGTCAGAAGAGAGAAATGCAGAGGGCCCAATTCAACCTCCATACTTGCCTTACCTTCCCATGTCACTGAAATACTCATGCACCAGGAGCATTCAGTTCAAGTCTTTATTTTCTAAAATATAAGTTTCAGGAAGCAGTGTGTGACAAAGACACACAAATCTTAAATTCCTGAGGCGCAGCATGTAATATCAAAATACCAGGAGGGCAGTAAGAGACGAGTTTTAGCTGCACATTCCTGTCCTGCTCATCACAAAGGATGTAAGATACTTGGGAGTGTTCTGTATGTTATATACTGAACAAGCTCATACACTTGGCTGAGCACTCAACGTACCTTCCTGAAATGCTTTGCCTTTCAAATGTGCAAGCAAACAGCTGACTCTGCACTGCAGTGTTTGTTCTACCTGTTCTCATCAGGTCTGTACAAGCTGGAGGAAAGATGTTGATGGAAGTAATCGATAGAGTAAAGAATGATGAACCAATGAAAAGAATCTGACTGAGAGGCCATGTCGGAGACCACAACAGTCACGACAGTATCATAATTGTAATTTTTGGGAATGCTAAATTAAAGTGCTAGCATAGGAATAATAGGATCAATAATTCAAACCTTGGAAAGTGTAAGATTTTAGAAGAAAAGGCCAAGAGTAGTAACTTGTACATGAAAGAACACTTTCGTTACTCTTTAGTTTACCAGCACAATCGTCAGTCATGATGTGATTCCAGACCTGTTTGCAGACTCCTTCAAGTAGTGATAGTATGCCAAAGATCTGGAGGGTGTGGGGGCAAGAAAGTTTTTATATATGGTGATTAGGGAAATCAGGTTCCTCCTGGGTTGTATTGCTATCAGCAGCTTGTGTGACCTTGAGCACAGGAGAGATGACTTCCTAATGACTCAATTTTTTTCAACTAAAAAAGTATAGTGCCTTTTAAGTTTGTGTTTTGAGAATACTTTGCTATATTTGCATGGGAGGCAACTGTAGATGTTCATATGCAGCTTTCAGCTTTGCATTAGAATGGTACGAGTTAATGTCAGCTGTATTAAAGCAGAGGCTTCAGCTCTTGATTCACAAATTCTCCTAATGCTAACATTTGCCGTCTTTGGAGTTTAGAATGAGAACAGGACTGAAGATTTACGAGACTTGTGTAACCATACAGGAAAGTGTCATGATGGATAAGCAAGTTAGCTCTTTTTAAATCTATGACAATACTCCTGTGCAAAGATGCTGCGTTTTAATTTCATGAGCTGAAAGATCTGTTTCCATTTGTGAGAAACAGAAAGACTAAGAAAAGATGGGGCAAAAAGACCTAAACTGGATGGGAAGAAAGGAAGTGAAAAACTGGAAGTGCAAGTCAAGTATAAAAAATTAGGAAAGGATATGTAATAACTTTGTTATGTGCTTTGAGGAACTGTATTTGTTTACATGAAATCAGAGTGGTTGAGACTGACAGAAATGGTCACTCCAACCCCTGCTCAAGCAGAGTGAGAGAAGAACAGCTTGCCCAAGACAACATCCAGTTGGGTTTTCAATATCTACATGGGTGGAGACTTCACCAGTGCTCTGGGCAAGGTCTTTACACTGTTAACGACCCTTGTGTTTAAAAAGATTTTTCTTGCCTTAATAAGAAATTTGCTCCAATTTCATGAGTACCTGTTGCCTCTTGTCCTGTCACTGGGCACCACTCAGAGCAGCCTGACTTCACACCCTTTCCCCTTTCACAGCTGAACAGTTCCAGTTCTCAGATTTTCTTCATGTGAGCTGTCCTTCCATCCCCTGTGTGAGCCTTTGCTGGGCTTGCTGCAGTAAGTGGGTATCTGTTTTATACTGGGAGCCCAGCACTGAATCTGACACTTGAGATGACTCTTGCAAAGGCCGACTCAAGGGGAGTTACATCTTTTGACCTGCCGGCAACTCTCTTCCTGATGCAGCAGTTCACAGGGGCTAATCTTTGCAAAAGATCAGCTCTTGGGGAAAAAAAAAAAAGTAAACCAACAGAGCTTTCCAAGAGCCCTGTGTAATCTTGAAAATGTGATCACCAGTATGCTGATTCCTCGATCAATGCAAGTCCACTGCTCACATTATTCAGAGTCTGAATGATTTAAATTAAAACTTGGATTTCTGAGAAAAGAGTTTATATTGCACTTCTAAATATTTTGCACACATTACTTTTTTTTCTAACTTGTGCAGAGGAATTGTACTAGCTCAGCGCATGTTCCAAGCTCTGTAGGAGCTCAGAAGGTGGAAGGGAATGCAATTTAATCCTAAACCTAAAATTTTAGTTGATGGACAAGTTTTGGCCATATCCTTGATTTGTGATCATGCCTAATTGGGAAAAGTAATTTTTAAAATAGAATTTTAAAGCAATTCTCTCATGGCTGCTTATGAGCGAACCTTGCGGTTTCTTCAGACCTCCCCTAGTAAATTTTACACGATCGTTGTCATTGACTCCTCTTGTGAAAAGATCCACAGCTGAATCTTACACAAAAATTTCAGTGATTTTAAGACTGATGAAAAATGTGCTATAGGAAATTTCATTATAATTACTGCAAAATACCTAAACTTGTTCTGAGGAATTAGTTTCTTTTTTTACTAAGTCTGCATTTGCAATGAAAGGAACAAGCTTGGGTTCTTAAGTTCTTTTTGTTTTCTGACTCTGTACTGCAACTGCATCTAATCAGGATCTCATATAACTTAGATTTTTCTCTGCTCTTCTACTTTGCCTGAGTTAAACTCACCTTATTGAAGGCTGAGTAATGCCACGAGGCATGCACAAATAGCTTTTTTCAGATGCATTCTGCTTTAATTACCATGTGTCAAATATTTCCTACCAGCTTGTGTTCTTGCAGAACAAATTAAACATCTCCATAAAGTGGTTGAAAAAATTGTCCAGAAGTGGACTAAACTTGAACCATGAATATATTAATGAAAATCTCAATCTGTTCATGGGCATTTTGTGAGCCCCAAAAAGCAGCATTAATCAAATCAATTACTTGCTTTGCATTTTTCACTTGATGGTAGGAAATGTCCTAGCATTTGGCCCTCTAAAATCTGGTAATAACACAAGCAAGGGAACTTGATTTTCAACTTTCTCTTCAATATGTCTATTTCTTATAAATTTTATTTGAGCATGGGATTTTTTACCTCTGAAGGTTGTAAGGCAAAAAGTATGTTTGTTGGCTTGGGCAGTGTCCATGTTAGAGAAAGCAGGCTGGCCAGTCAGTTAAAAAGTGTATTTCCCTGCACCTTTTCAGATGAAAATAAGGTCTGGCACTGGCATGTGTGTCCTGCCCCTAACTCACGCTGTGGGTGTCAATCAGTAAGCTAAAATGTCTACAGGTATCTGTGTCGCTGTCTACAGGGTAATATTGCTTTTCATTTTCTAGTGAAGGGCATTACTCCAGTAATGGCACCATTCCCAGTGAGCTTGCCTAGGAGTAAAGCATAGCTCCTGAATATAGGTCAGAAAAGGACGTTGTTATAACTAGTGTCCTTGATGGAAACTGGTATGTGCTGAATTTGCAAAAAGTCTGAGTTCAGTGTCATCCGTTTTCAGTATTTCCCGAACAATTGATTTATTTCACATTATTAATGAACTTTGCAACAGTTCCACTTGTCAGGCCTACTCTGCAGGGGTCAATAATGAGAGGAAACCTGATGTTAGTGGATCCAGCTTAAGTGATTCTGTCATGCTAACGATTCAATATATCAGGACAAATGTCAGCTCCTTCCAATATGTTAATTCCTCTGATCCTATTTGCATAAACTACAGTCAATGAAATACAAGTTTCCCCTCTAGGATAGTTAATGGAGATTTGTAAAGGATTTTTTATTTTCCTTTCTCTAAGTTTCTATGAAGCCTGGGGAGAACAGGACCTCATTCTTGAAGTCTATGTGTCACCTAGAAGCACAGATATGGCTTTACTTGAACATGAGCTCTTCAAGGAGTAGACTTATCTACCTAATTAGGTGATAGTAGAGATAAGACGTGGACATCCACTGTATCTGATATTGTAGGTCTTGGAGGGGATTGCTTGTGAACCAACTAAGCAGATTGGGATGACTTCTGACTTCCTCAAAATAGAGGATTAACACTTCAGATTAGTGTATATGTGAGAACTTATTTCCCCAACTTTTCTGGCAGAAACGTTGCCAAATTCTGTCTTCATAAAATGTCAACAAAGTACCCTTGGTAGCTCTGCACTGGAAAGCTTTTGGAGCATGCGCTTCTGGCTCTCCGATGTCTTGTCTGAGTTCTCAGTTGCTTATGCTGAAGGTTTTTCCTTTATTTAGTGATATGAAATGCTTACCTGTGGCTCATAACAAGTTCTTTAACACAGCTTAAACATGCTTTGCACCTGAGTTTACCACAGGCATGACCTTGTTTACTCCTTAAAGTGATGTTCTTTGTGCACCAACTTGCCTTTCGGAATAAAAGAAAAATACTTTATCAGGATATTTTGTGGAATAAATATTATTTGTTGTCATGCAATTTGTTGTGGCCCTTGCTTGGTACCTGAAAATGGTTCAATATTTTAGTAACTTAAACACTTTTTTCCAAAAGGAACTTGAACTTTATGTATTTAAAACAAACTTTTGCTGAGGCTCTCAGTCACTACTTTACTTCTACCAAGATTAATAAAAAATGAAAGATTTTGTATGGTACTTCCCCTCTTCTCTGAATTTTTGAAATAACACTTCACTGTTTAGCAACAGCAATAAAAACATGGAATACTAATGGTGGAAAACACGATGAGGGGAAGCAGTCTTTCCCACAGAGTGTTAAAGTTTCTCAGAACAAAAAAAGATAAGTAGCTACTGCTTTGTTTTCTTCTACTTCCTCTGTGTATGAAATCACTTTGATAGATCTGCAGGAAGAGATTTAGTTGCAGATGGCAGAGGTCAGTGTATTGTGTATTCAATGTAGTCAATAATAAAGTCAGGACTTATGCTAACTGAATGTTAATGAGGAATCACAAGGACCTTGGAAAGTCATTATGTCTGGTCATTTGCTTCACAATATTGCTCCAAACAGGCTCTGGAGGCCAATGCAAGGGGATTAAAAAAATAATCTGGAGGAATAAGGGAAAGCGGAAAGGCTGAAAATAGAAGGTTTGTGTAATGTGTAGCAGACCATTGTAAAGACAATTTCAGAGTACAGTTGTTCCACAGTGAACAAAACCATATTACTTCATTTAATTACTTCAGCATTGAACCTCGTCCTAGTCATCCTTTCTCCCCACAAGATTGCTGCTGTGTTGTTGGCCTAGGAGACCATGATGAAGCTACGTGGTTTTCCTGCAAGAGCAGAATTCCTGGCTATGGTTGTAAAGTAGAAATAACACACACTAGATTCATTTGTCAAGATTACAGAGGAAATAGACACAAAACCTAAGTGGGTTAATTCCTACAGCCCTAGATAATTGTGCAAAATTTTTGTTTACTGGGATTTTCATGTCTTAACAGTTTGAGATTTGTCCTAGGAGCCCTATTTTTGGGTTGAGCTCAAAAGGAAAGACCTTTAGGCTACAGCATGACTCAAAACTCAATAGTCTTTCCTTCCTACAAACCAAATATTTATTATTCTTTGAATTGAGTTAGTATTACTTTGTTTCCCAGGCTTGAAATGATGAAAATTGGAACAAAAGCTTCAAATCCTAAATTGAATCATTTAACCTTGCCCAGACAAAGTGAGCTTTGGGGGAATAATGTCACTGTACTTAATGTAGGATTTTAGCGTTGCTCCTCATCTTTTTTTCTTGAGGCTGCTCATGAAAGAAGTATCTGTCACAACATTATCAATGTAATCAGAGAGCACCCATCAGATGTTTCTGCCCTATGATATTTGGTTACCCCACTCCTGGCTAGTTGTGCAGTTGAATCTGCAGCCTTTATCATTTCACTGAACCATGACCAGTCCTGTAATACACCCAGTTCTACTGCTTGGCTATGCATGATACTGTCTCTGTGCCACTGAGCTGGCCTTCACTAGTTAATTTATTGCAAATGCCTATAAAATGCATGTAGAAGGCAGATAGGTCTGTCATAAATCTCAAAGAGTTAGCTTAATGTTCCTATTGTTTGCGGGCTGGGTCTGTGGGCATAATGCCTGTGTTCATTATAATTTGGTTCAAGGGTAAGAGTTCAGTAGACAAAATTGCTGGTTTTGTAGCAGCATTCCAGTATATTTACAGTGGGAAGGACCACTGAGATTGCTGAATTCCATTATTGAACACGGTTCAAATCCTTTGCATAGGACACCTTAATTTCCAGCAACTTTACAGCAGTGAGGAAGCTCAGCCTTTGCACAGAAAGTCAGTGTGGGACTTAAGGTTTCAGATGATTTGCGGTTAGGAAAATTGATAGTCTCATTTATTAATATGCTTTAGCTAATGAAACTATGCCCATAATATAGATGAAAAAAACTTGAACACTGGAAGAATGCAGCTTGGTAAATGACAGAGATTCTGTTGGGACTAATTCACTTTTCTTGTCATGCAGTCTCAAGATTTGGGCACAAGTCTTTGCCACCAGCTTGTCCTCCTGAGCCATGAGTGACTTGCATGCTTGGAAAAATGTTGCTTGTTGTAAAAAATGTTAGGACCTGTGAAGCTGGCATATCACTTCCTTACTCAGCTTCTACACAAAGTCAAACTGCGTATGATTCAGGCAGAGTTTGCCTAACCCATCCCCTTGTAGGTGTGGGTAGTGATTTAGAAACCAGGTAGTGATTTCTTCACTGGAGCAAATGCTAGTCCCTCACAATTTAGTCCTCAAATATCATGTTCTTGTTGTCTTGAAAAAGCCTTGGGAAATGTCCTGCATACTGATCTACAGGGGTAGTAAATGAACAAAAAAATGAGTGAGTTATTCCTCAAAAAATTGGTATTAACTGCTTTGCCATCATTTGGTAGTCTTCATAGGAACATGTCCAGAGTTTACAAGTATCACAGGAGCTGTAGTACTTTAGTGTATACTGGAGCCTTGATCCAGAAAAATACTGAGTTCCCTCAGCTCCCATACCATTTCCTCAGAGGGGAGGGCATGGAGCCTCTGGCTTGCTAAAAACTTTGTGTTTTCAGCAATATTTTCTTCATTAAAATCTTACACGTAAATCCTGGATTGTATCTTGTGTGAAGGGCTGTGAGGGATGGAAGCTTTAATAGGCATGCAGATCCTTTTCTTGCCTTTTTTACTCAATGATTTCTTTATTTGTTAAGGAATCACAGTGTTTCAGAGTTCCAATATGTGAATCTATGTGCATTTTTAAAAAACTGGGAAGCACAGGGATTAACTGCCACCTCCTGCTCAAACCCAGGCTAAATGACATGTGCATGGTGATAAAAAGAGGGTGAAATACAAGTTTCTATACTGCAATCAAGGTATAGAAAAGGGTATTTAGCTTTTGTTTGTTCCTAATACTTCTAAAGAAAATATGACTGTTCTGTATGGGATACCTTCTACCTCAGAATAATAATATGTCGGCATACTGGAAAACTTCAGGAAGCTCTTACTCTTCATATCTTTTCCCCACAAGACTCTGGATGACCACATATTTAAGCTTTGGAGTTGCAGCTGGACTTAAGTCAGTGTAGTTTTACTGATTTCTTTTTTTTTTTTCCCCAGAGGATCTTATTTCCATGGAATGTGGTTCAAAACAAATATCAGGGTTTACATCTACCTTAATATATGAGTGTCTTGTGAAGGAGAACTTCCATGGGGCATGGAATTCATGAGCAGAAATTTGGATATCGCCAATCCCTGCACAAGACTGAAGACCAAGTCTCAATTACAGTAATTTTGAAAACATTTGGGAAATGCTACTACCTCATGCCTATTGATTTCCTTATTGAAATCAATATTCATATAATGAGCTCTGGCACATTACTGACCAGTGTAAATGGAGTGAATTCTTGGGATAGGGAGTGATGAGGGAGTAAACTCTGATAATGGAAATTTAAGGGTCCATCTTAAACCTGTGTGAGAGGCTTTTGAAAGATGTCTCTTGTAAGGCAGAGGGTACTGTAGTGTACTCAGTTTTGACCTTGATTGCTCAGGCATTTTTAGGTGTGAGACTGTCTTTGCTTATGCAGTGACCTAGCAATTAAAAATTAAAATATATTTAGGTCATAGGTACTTTGCAAATCCTTAGTGGTACAAAACTGAATAAACTCTTGGGTGATACAGTTGGTCACCATCTCCACTGCTGAAAAAATCAAAGTGAAGACTGTGAATATAAGAGCTCAAGTTCCCCATTGTCATAGTGATATGATGAGAACTTGAATGTAGACTGCAAAGTTATGCAAGGTAAACTTCCTAAATATTTAGAATCAGAATACAACAGGGGTTCTCACGTGAACATGTATCTGGCTGTGGCTGTTTTTTTCTTCTGCTGTGGTCTTGTAACTAAAGCACTATAGAGAGGTCTGGCATGTATGGTTGTCACTGTTACTGCCTTTCTGGATAGATTTGTTTGTGCTGCTGTCTTCAGTAAAAATAAAAACTATAACTCCAACTCCATTTGTAAAGAGTTGGCAAATGAAAAACTTGGAGAGGCGTGGTCTCACCAGGTTCACTAGTGGTCTACCTAATCTGTAGACTTTTGTTGGTTAATACCTCTTCCTTGTTTTGGGAACTAACAGTTTTCTTAGGATTGTTAGTGGCTTTTGATGTCCTGTTTTGATAAACTGTGTGTACTGCTAATCTGGCATGGCTAGTCATTCAGCTACAAAAAATAACCAGTAAGGGGCTGTTGCAAATGAGAGAGCTAGAAAAGAAAACTCTCACCTTTTTTTTTTTTTTTTTTTTCTCTTTCAGGAGACATTTGAGCAAACCAAACTACTAAAGCGAAAACCTGAGACCTAAACAAGACCTTTGGTGGTACAAGAGTGTGGCCTTCACTTCAGGTACACTCAAAAATCCTACATCAAGCCCAAGGTGGTTGTGTTGCTCTGGAGTTTCTCTTCTTAAGACAACCCGACTTTCATTTAAGAACATGGAACTCTTTTATTTAAAAGGGAGTGGTTTTGAGGTACTTGGTCTTGCTGCTAAAAATGCAAACTTCATCCATAGCACGAATTTGTCATGCTTCAGTTTCTGAACATTTTGGTTTTGATCAAAAGCCAAAAATCTAACCAAAACCCATATGTTATCTTGGTAGGTGATGGTGTTTACTCCTCATTCCGTCTTACCCTGCTGCGAGTTCCTCTTCATCCCATATCACTTGTATATTTTGAAAACTATAATTCTTAGAATAGTTTTTTAAGTATCTATATTGGTTTTGAACAGTATCTTTCCAAGTATCAGGCAAAGAACAGGAAGATTGGTGTCTTGCAGTATGCATCTCTGGCTTCCTCCTTTCCTTCTATTTGAGATATTTTAGAGAGTAGATGATTCAAATTTCATTATAAGGCATATATAGATAAAGAGGAGACACAAGAATCACACAAAAGAACAAAATCAACAACTCCTTTAAAGCCTTATTCTTAAAGAAGTCCCAGTGGGAATAATGTTGTTGGTTATTTCATGTAGTGAAATAAGCCAGGAAGTGATAAAATATTCATACCATTTCTAAGTGTGCATGGAGGCGTAGTTCAATTCACCGAGGGTGAGATAACCATATATATATTTGACTTTTTTCTGATAGAAAATAGTTGATTAGGTAAAGGTGACTCGGTTATTTTTCTGCCTTAGTACTGAATGATTGGATAGCAGTAGATGTAAGATTTGTGTTTTCTGCTTTGTTGTAAGCAGCTTAAATTACATTACAACAGTCTAAACTGTTGATATAGGAGTAATTGAAGTTGGCATGAAAATGCTGAATGGGATCAAAGCTGATTATTTATTTATTAAAGACAAATTGTGACAGACTAAGCTGGCACCTGTTTTTAATAGGACAGGTTCACTATTCAGCAGGTGAAGGATGTCCAACAGGTTTCCCATATGGGAAATAATTAGTGAAGACAGACAGCAATAGGGGTTGATCAAAGTGCAAAGGGTCCAAAGAAGTAGTTATGTGCCACTGACGAAAGGCAGTGCAGCTACAAAGTCTGGAGGAAGGTTGCTAAAGGTTTTTCCCATCTAGGATTGGTCTTTGATGGCTCTGGCTCAAAATTTCATCAGTGACATTGTCAGCACATTCACTAAAGATAGAAAAATATGGGAGTTAGCAGAAGAACTGGGATATCACAAAGCAGAAGAGGAAGGTACAGAAGATTGGAATAAAAAACCCCAAACAGAAGGCTTTACAACAGCACAAAATGTACCTAGTGCCTTGTATTCCTAGTTCACCTATAATAAGATGAGAAAATATGATTTGTGGATGGCTGACGATAAAGGAGGGGAATGAATGATAGAATGGATGGCTTTGGGATAACTGAAATGAGATGGCTGTAGGAAAAATAAATATTGCTCTAGCCAAGATAGATGTCAATTTGTGGAGGGCTGAGGTGATGGACATTGGGGAGACATCAAGCAGACACACAATACTGTTCAGATATAGTGCAGAAAAGATGAACTTTCAGTTAATCAAGTGCGAAAAAGACACCTGGAAATAATTAAAGGACTGATCTGACTATCATCCCAGAACTGAAGGAACATGCCTTGCTTAGCCTAGCAGTATTCAGAGGTGATATCATTGTTTCCTATAAATCTGTCAGGAGAGTAAATTTCTGCGAAAGAGGCTACTGTCAGCACAAACTCGTGGATATAAACTGTGAACTGATTTCAGCTAGAAACCAGGAGACTTCTTCCTTGTGCTGTTGCTCACTGGGAATTTCTCCTTTCAGCTCCCTATGGCTCTTACCCAGGGGCAGAATGGAGCTAGACTGGTGCATGACAGGTATATGGCAGGAGTATCTAAACTCCATAGCCAAGTAGCAAACTTGAAAGGCATGTGAGAAAAATACCTTAAACTATTAAACTGCTCAATGGCCCTTTACTGAGTTGTCAACTCTCTCCTCACCAGCAATTTGGGCGAGGAAGGACACCATCCTAATTGAGAAACTAGTCTGGTTTAGAAAAGGACCTTGAAAGCAGTTAGAAAAACATGGACATCACATGGAAGAAAGAGGAAAGCTGGTAGTAATTAATACAAATCAGAAGATAAGGATAATAGAAATTTGGCATGGAAGCAAAAAGGTGCAAGGAGAAACATGTGGCTGGCATACTAGAGGTTAGTAAACACATCTTTTTAATTACATTAGGAATGAAAGATATCTCAGGAATAGTATTGGCCTGTTGCTGGAGGGAAAATAAAACCAGAGATAAGAAAGTCGACCTTATCAGGCAAAGTCTATATTCTGTATTTGCAGTAAAGGTCAGATGGTCATCATGTGATGTTGATCTGGCTTTCCATTCCAGCAGTGTAAATGTTGTCAAACAACAGCATTGAGGATGGATGCTTCTGCAGTGGTAGGGTAGAGGGACTCAAAGCTCTGATAATTTGCTTTTCAAGAACTGTATAAAAATTGACTGAGGACTTGTTTGATAGTAATCTTGAAAATGTATACTTATTGTGAGACTATGGAGAACCTAGGATGGTGCAAAGTAAGTGCAACACTTGGTATTGCTTGAAACACTTGGTAAGATTAAGTCTCAGAAGCCATTTCTGGGCAGCTGCTCATTCCTGAGCAGTGAACAAGTTTCCAGCAGGATCCACTGGGATTGATTCTTGGCTCTGACACATTGACACTACCAGTGACCTGGCAGGAGGAACAAGCCATGGCAGGTAAAATTTTCAATAGGGAACAGAAACATAGACCTGGATTGCAGGGGAGAAAGTTGCTATGTGGAACTGAACAAATAGTAATATGGGAGAAAATAGATCTAGTAGCAATTTAGCAAAACTGTGTTGGATTTTTTCACTCATGCTATTTAAAGTCAAAACATCTTCGTCAATTAAGCATGCTTCAGACAGTAGTCATGTCTGTTGCCTTTGTGGAACATATAAATAAATAACTCTGGAATCATTTGATGTGGTTCAGCTTGTCTGTCATGTGCATCTCCTCCAGATGCTTGAATATCCTGTGTTGGTTGAGAAACAAACTGCAGGGTTTGGTGTTGACCTGCTGTTAGCACAGTAGCTATTTGGCTTCCTAGAAGGGGAGCAGGTGTCCAAACTTTTGCTTTGCATGACTATAAATGCTATAGATTGTAAAGAAAAATGGCTTTAAAACCCTTTCATAATGATTCCAGTAAGCAGAGAGAAACAGTGTATTGAAGTGACAAAGACAAGGCAATTTCTGATCTATTAATGTCACTCTATGAGTAGCAAATGTTGAAAATCATGAGTTCTTTCAATGTCCAACCTGGCCCTATATGGTATTACCAAATCATTTTTTGTTGTCATAGAAGCAACTGGTATGATGCGTCTCAGCATGAAACCTGTCTGAGACTGGGCTAATTCTGGCCAGTTTCTGCAGAGTTGTGGCAATCAAAAAACAAAAGAAGTCCAAAATCAGAGTTTGGTCAGTTTAAGTTCTTCAACTTAAGCGGGGGGGGGAAATAATCCAAGTTCAGTAAACTGAAAAATTTAAAAGTACCAGGGAACTAGTGATTTGGTGGAAATCAGGGTCTTCTAAACAGAGGGCAGATAACTGAGATGCCTGTTATGGCCTTTCTTCTTGAATTCTATTTCCAGTTGTATAAGGACTTCCATTGCCTAAAGTTGGCTTAAACTGCTGTTTCTGAGCAAGGTCAGTGATACAGGAAAGGCCACTTGAAGGTAAGACATTGAAGACTGTTGTAAGGACAATCAGGGTTAACAGTACACAGAGCTAGGGATGAAATTTTCACCCCAAGGGTTGCCATTCTACTCGTGCTTTCTTAGTATTTTGGCTTATGTTTGTAGCTGACATGTTCTTGCCTGGATTCTTTTTTTTTCTTTTTCTTTTTTTTTGTTCTCCTTACAATGAGGTTGGGTGTAGGGACCAGAGGAAACACAGCCATACAGCTGCAATAAAGCTCTGCTTGGGCAGTAATTAGCAAGCAAGCAAAATGCACCTTGTTTTTTAAAATCTGCAAGTGCTAAACATGGGGTCAGTCTTTTAATTTCAGAAATTAAGGTACAAAACTTGCCACAATGCCCTTAGGTACTTTTGAACAGCCTGTGAATGTAGGTATAGGTGTTTAATCCCAGAATCCATTTAAAAGGGCTGAAATCCATACATATGTACAAATGATGAATTAAGTGGATCAATTTTGCCTTATGTGTATTCATCACCATACTGTTCATTAGCTGAACAAAGAAAATAGCTTCAAGATTTCAGATCAAGAGTCTATCAAGGTTTGGCAAGCTGAACAACTTATGCAGAGGCTTGGCCTCATGGGACGTGAATGCTCCGGAGTGACCTTGAAAGCCTGATTTTGCAGGACAGAATGGGCAGGGGTGTAGGGCTGTGTGAGTGGGTGGAGGAGCTTGGGTTTGTTAGCTGAACTGAAAAATCAGAAAATTCTCTGGGGTTGACCCCAGAGTAAAAATGCCCTTACTGAAACAGAGAACCAAACCACAGTGAACTGTGGGAAATGTTAAATATTGCCTGTGACTCTGAAATATTTAATTTTTGTTAACTTCTTTAAATATTAATTATTTTTGAAGCAAAACATTATTTCAGCACAGAAAAGAAACTGTTCAAAAGCTTTTTCTGTAACTGTTTTCAAGAAGAGAAAACATGCCAAAACTGCATGCACTTTTCAAACCACTTTGCAAATATTAAGTTTTACTTAGCTATGACACATAACAGTAATTTTGAAAGGTATTTCTACACATGGATTTACATCCTGCTTCAGGAAAATAGGGTGAAAACTGCATACATTATACTTACTTGTGTTCTAGCAGAGGACCAGTGTCCAGCTCTTGCAGAGAAAGCCTTTCTTGTATGCACTTACTTACAGCTGTAGGATAACAGGTGGGGCTCAGGAATAGACAGCAAGGGATGATTTTTCTCAGTTTATCAGAGTGTGCAAATCAAATAATAATTCATTGCCATAAAAATCTTCATTCAAATACAATTAAATTCCAGCACTGCTCAGTACTGGCCGAGGCACTTGGCTAACTTACCTTGTATCATTGCCTTTCCCTTCTGTTGGACCAGATGATTATAAATGGCTCAGGGCCTTTGTCTAATACCACTTGGTACAGACTGCACCAAAAGTCTTATAAGAAATTATTCAGCTGGAATGATGAATGAGGAAACTGTAGTGACCAATTACTTCTATTGGAGTAGTAATGATGTCCATTGGATGCTGGAATATAGGTTTTCTGGTAGCAATAGAATTCCTACTTTCAGGGCTGGGTGATGCCCAGCCAGGGCGACTGATGCCCTAGCTCATCTTGCTAGAGAGCAGTGTAGGGGGAAAGAAGGAAAAAAAATGGGGATGGAAAGGAAGGATTACTGTTGTTCTTGTTGATGGAAGCGGCACTCAACAATGTCATGGTGTAGCAAGAACTTCTATGCTGACCATGCTTAGTTCTTGCTCTGCTTTCAGCCTCTGTCTCTTCAACTCTGTATTGTTTTATTCATATCTGAAACATGGGAAGGTTTTGGGGAAGGATGACACACTTCCTAATGATCTGACTTTGAAAAAAGGCTGCTTAACTGGAAAGCCTTGTTCTCACTGAAGCTCATCTGATGCTACCTTGGCTAGACTGAGAGGCAGACTGGAAACCCTTTAATAGTGTTTGAGAAATTTAACCTGAATATGCATTGACATGAAGTTTGGAAAACTTTTTCTTGGTGTTTTCAAGCTTGTTTTCAGAACTAAACAATAGGAGGAGCTTTAGGTAACTGAAAACAGTCTATCAAGGCAACAAAAAACTTTTCTCTGAAACTAGTGAATAAACTCAGGAAAAAACCAGCACTATTCTTAATTGTTCTAATTAGTGCTGCTATCAGGAGGCATTCAGACCCACCATCATCTATACTCTGTAGCTGTACTTCAACCCAACCAGTGTCTCTTCATTTCATTGTGCAATTCATCGCACCACCATCGCAAGTCTGAACTACACTTGTAACCTCAGCTCCCAATATGCTGAATTGGCGATAAAATCAAAGTGGGGGGAGAAATATTTTTTACAAAGAACAGACATTACTCCCTTTTGACAAGAGACAAATGTTTCATTCAAATGCTGCATTTCGCATATTGGAAACAGTAATGAATTCTTGTGCACCTTTCTCCCTAGTTCACAATGTCAGCCCCAGGCGTAGAGGCACTTCAGGCTTTTCTTACAAAATTAAATTTAATGTTACACCCTCCAGTGGAATGATGCATAAATCAAGTGTTTGATTTGCATGGACTCTAGTGAACAGCCCCATTCTGTGCAAATATAAACCCAGTCTTGAATATTATGTCAGGGACAGGAACAAAGCAATCTAGGGTTTCCAATGAGAGTCTGGTACCAAGTGTAATTCAGGCTGGTATTATGTTGCTCTCATGTCAAGGCTGTTATTAAAATTCTTAGGTTTTGCCTCCTTTTTTTCATCTCAAAAGAAAATGTTTTTTCTGACCTTCTTGTGTTTGGGCAAACCAGTATACACCAGTGCTATTTATACACTGTCTGTGAGGAGCTGAGATGGAATTGTTGGAGGTTTCTAGTTTTCCCTTAGATAAGCAGTGAGGCTAGCCAGGATAGAGGAGTAATGAAACAAGGCAAAGCAAAGATGATCATGGAATAAAAATGCAAACAGAAAGAAAAAGATTAGGTAGTTTGGTACCCTCTTTTGAAAGTAGGTCACCTGCCATGTGAGCTTTCAGAGCCTGGCACAGGTCAACAAAGTTAAGGGACTAGAAGGCAATAAATACATTCTGTTTGAACATGCAAATGCATTTGTGTTCAACACCATACAAATCCCCCTGCAGGGCTTTCTCCTGGAGCCAGGCTGTTGGGTATTGTACTGCCATGTATTTATTACAGATGGCTGTTCTTAAGTTCTTTGTGGTGGTGATTGTTTTAGTCTAGTGAACACTGTTCCTCATAAACTGTGGTGAAATTTCAGTTGCTTTGTGAGCCTGAAGTTTGTTGGAGAGATGCTGAGTTTCTAGTTAATCAATAAAGTCTTTTCACAGTCCTTGTGTTTCAGCTGCATTGAGATGTGGCTTTTTTGTGTGCCTGAAGAAGTCAGGGTCTTGTGCATTCGCTGTAGCCCCCCCAACTTCAGTTAAAGCTTGGAGCTCATCCCTTTTTCTCAATAGATGCACCCTGGGAGTACCCTACAAGAATTCATTGCATGAGTACAGGTTTGTATTTGGCAAGGATCTGCCTCCTATATTTGCAGGACTCCACGTTGTGATAATGCAAGTGCAAGCAATAACTCGAGATGGACAAGAAAATCTACAGTTCCACTGATGATCTAGTTTCAGTCTAAGTTCCAACTGAAAACTGTGGGCTAGATAGTAAGTGGCAGCATGTGTAATTACCTATTAAACCTACTTTACTTTAGCATCAGAAATTAGACTTTCTTGCCTTTACTAACTTGTGCAAAAATCTTATCTTGGGCAAAAGCCTATCACTGCACTAAAACCTAACACTTGATTACTAATATAATTTATAATTTAACAGTAGGCATATCATTCTTAGAAACTTAATCTTTAGTTTAATTTTGCCTTTGTTTCCAAACAAACAGCACATAGTTTTCTTGGATCAGTCACAAACTACCAAGAAATCAAACCTCAATTTTCTTCAACTCCTCTTCACCAAAAGAGGGCATCTGCTGAATCTATTTCTTAAGAATAACCAAGACCTGGTAGGGGCTACGGTAGTCAATGGTTGTGCTGGCTGCAGTGTCGTGAATTGGTAGAGTTTAAGATCCAAAGAGGAGCAAGGCAGGCTACCATATTTGATGCAGACAAGTTTCCAGGAATAGATGGGATAGGATGTGCCTGTAAATGCTGAGAGAGCTGGTTGATATCACTGCAGTTATTGCCTGAAATGTTGGACAGATTGTGGTAACTGAGGGAGGCCCCTGATGGTGGAAAAGGCAAATTCCCATTTTAAAGATGGAATAATAAAACAAAGACTAGACTGTAGCTAATCGCAGGCTTGTCAGCCAAAATAAGGTCTGGATGCTAAACTCTGTGGTCAAAATTGTTTCTGGAAACCTTGGACATTTGAACTTCTCCTAGTCTTATATATCTCATGTGATACATCTCAGATATTTAGGATTCTCTCTTCCTATCTCATTATGGTGCTAAATGATAATCTTTGCTTACAGCATTCAATTACAATTACAGCATTCTGTATTGGAATAAGAATTCAGTATCAGACTAGCTGATATCGACTTTTTCTTTGTAGGATCCTCTTGGTTTGTTCATAGAGATTTTACATTTTGATTTGAAAACTGAGTGCTGGATAAGGCCCACGGTATTGAGGGTCTGTTTGCTGGAAAGAAATGGCAAAGCAGAACATGAGTACTACTGTAAGTGTTGAGGAGGAGCATAGGATTTCACTAGGAGGCCTGAAATCTATTCTCAGTTATCACTGATGAGATCCCTTGGGAAGATGAAGAGATCTATTGTAGAGAGGGACTTACTTATGAGTGAAAAAAATGTATTTATGGCCAGATCAGTTGAATAACACAGATCCAACCCAGGGTATGGCATATGCTTAGAATTATAAAATGACTACAGGCTTTTTAGACTTGATAATGCACTGAAGAGTGAATTTCCAAATCACTTGAAGCTTTTTGTCTTACTTTTTCTAAGTTTGTGCAAAGGATAACATTATTTGTGTAATGCGTGTGATGCTTTCCTGCTGCCCCATGGGCAGTCATGGATTTTAATAGCTGTTTCCTAAGCCCTCTATTAGGCAGCTACTATACAGGCTAAAGTGCCACTACTGTTAGCCATCTACGTTTTCCTTCTGTGAGCATTTTCCCTGTGAAATGTGCTGAAAACATTCTGAAAGGTCAGGGGTTCCACTGTATGACCTTGATACATCAGCTTCCTTTGATTTAATTATCTTTTACTAATGTTTATGGAAGTCCATAGGATTTATTCATTTTCCTCTATTAAGTAGAAATTAAGTGTTTTGGTGGATTGGAATGCTTTTAATTGTGTATTTTAAGTTCTGCACCTGCCTAAGGGCTTGGCTGAATTGTAGCCTAGGCAACTTACTGTTTTGATTGTCATCATCTATGTTGGAACTTGGAAAGTTAACTAGATATTCTTGGGCATGTGGGTGATATCAGGTGCCTATTCTGTTCATCTTCAGTTTTTTTATAAACATTTTAACCTGAAGTTCTTACCTTACTGAAGCAGTTGCTGTAGTTAGCAGGGACTGCATCTGCAAGAGGGATGTGACCTGAGCAATGAGGAATAAAATGAGGGCATAGGTTAATCTTTGGACCAATAGATGATTCATTATATGAAAAGGTTTCAGATATCAAATGCCAGAACTTGTAAAAAATAAGGGCAGTTATGTTGCTTCATACTGATGTGAAGTTACATTGCAATGGAGTCTGGTTTTGATTAGGGAGATGTTTATCTTGCTACAGCTGTAGAATCAGTGATCAGGAAAGTAAAACTCAATGAATGTCTGTCACTTCATTCTATCATAGAATTGAGAGTGGCATTGATATGATAATAGTGTGTAGTGGTGAACTGTCTTCATGTCTCTTGCCTGGCAGAAAGAGGTGGGTTATATACTGGCTTCCTTGAACTCTTTCAAGTTGAAGATCTTGTTAGACTGATGAAAATCTGTGCTTTTTTGGCCCAGTTATCATGGCTACAAGGTGAGGGATGGGGGATTTTTCAGGCAAGGCACTGGAGAGCTTCAACTTGAAATGCAGCTGAGGTCAGAGGTCTGCCATAGACTTTTTGTGTAAACTTTGGTGACTTCCTATGTAATTATGTACATAGAGTCCCCATCTATGAAATATGTAGGTAACAGCTTCTTCACACTTGACCTGTACCTAGGCTTAAGCATCTTTGTCTTTGTGTCATGCCACACTTAATAGGGACCCAACATTTTGGATTGGGGCCCCAAAGCGCTTTTGTTGTAGACAAAAAGAAAAATAGACTATCAGTCTATATGAAGAGCAATATTTCAACATTTACATTTTCTATCTGTCCACAAGTTCCTTTCAGGTAGATTTAAAGCTTACTGGAAATGTCCTGTCAAATTCTTCACGAAAAAAATTCATTGCTGTGTAACTAGAAAGGACGTATCACTTTTAAACTGTGTTTGTAGTCCATTTATAGTCATAACATGGCATATAATCATCCTGCTTGTAACCCTTTTTCCTAAAATATCACTGCTGGCCACTATTTAACACAGTTTTAATCTAACATGTCAAGTTTAACTCCAACCATCAACTAAGCACCATTCAGTTGCTTGCTCACAACCACCCATGGTGCGGGTTGAGATAAAAACAGATTAAAAAATGAAATAAAATATAATTTTAATGAAAATGGAGGTAACAAAAAGAGAAAGGAATAAAACCCAAGAAAGTGCAAGTGATGTGCAACACAATTGCTCACCACCTGCTTGTCCCTGAGCAGCGATCAACCCTCCTCAGCCAATTCCCCACTAGGCATGACACTTCTATGGTAGAGCCTTTGGCCAGTTCAGATCAGCTGTTCTGCCTGTACTCCCTCCTGGCTTATTGTGCACCTTCTCTCTGGCAGGGCATGGGGAACTGCAAAGTCCTTGGCTTGGGGTAAGCACTGCTCAGCAACAGCCAACGCATCAGTGAGTTAACAACATTATTCTTCCCACACAGAATCCAAAACGCAGTTATGGCTACTGTACCAGCTACTAGAAGGAAAATTATCTCAGCTGACACCAGGACGATCAGGTCCAACAGAGTACATCCATGTTTTAATTAAAAAAAAAATCAGTTCAAGAAGTTACCTTGGAATACTTTATTTGTTTATTCCAAAAAGGGTGGTTCTCTGCTTTATAGAAAATATTGTTGAACAACATCCAAAATTTTATGGCTTACAGAACCACTTCAGAACAAATAGAACTTTAGTTGCTTTAGGATTGTGTAAACAAATTATCTAGTTGATAATGGTGATATTTGAGCACACCTATCTCTATAATGTGCTTTCAGAGATTGAGAGTTCTACACATTTTGGTAGTCTTGTATGCAATTATGACCGCGGAATAAATTTTGACTTGTACAAAAGACATGGCTGTTGTGATTACTGGGAGGGTACAGCCATAGGGATGGTCATATTGGAAAACCAACCTTATCAAATGTTTTGAAATTCTTCCAGAAGCTGGCCATGTGTATAGATTTTCAGGCTCCTCCTTTTAGCTCACTCTCCTCTTCTACTACTGTTTCAAAAGGCAAGAGTTTGGCATCTGCACTTTGACAAGGGATCTTCTGTAGCACCTTTTGTCAGGGCCAACAAGACCTCTGTTCCTCAACAGAGAGTAAAGGCTTTGTTTGGAGCAAAGGAAAGCTTGATGTAGGGTTCTGTAGTGCGCTTGGAAATCAGGACCATGTCAGATTTCTGTTGTCATCTTTGTGATGAAGGGAGGATGTGAATGGTGACCCTTGTCTGGATTGAATAATAATAAATAATGTAGGTCATGGGAATCTGTTTTAATCAAAGTGAGGGGAAAATTCAGCTTAAGAAGGTCATGTCAAAAAAACTCTGGTTTTATCCACTCTACCTAGTAATGTAATATAAAGTACCAAGGATCTCCTTCTTAATACAAGTGGGGAGAATTCAATTTACTTCAAAGAACAACCTTAATGACATCCTTGGAAGGACTGACTTGCCTTCAAATTTGCTCATACAAATTACGATGTAGTTTAGGGATGTCATCTCTAATAAGTTTACTCTAAGTTGGGAATCTTGAAAAGCACAAATAAGTAAAACGAATTTTAAAAGATCACCCCCACAAGCTTAACCATGTGGAATCTAACAGATCTATGCAAGTGGACCTGCTGGTTCAGCTCATTGGATTGCATCCCCTGTAACCAAGCCTCTTCTTGCAGACGAAGTAGTGTCCTTCCAGCTCTTTAAAGTGGTCTTGGGCATGTTGAATCAGAGTCTAAGAGCTTAGAAAGAACTCGAGTAAGGCAAAATTATGATTTTTGCCTCAGCAGTTTTCTTATTAAATTCTTGTGGAAAACAACTGCAAGGTTATTCAGTGAAACCAGTACAAAATATACCTATCCAGCTAGCTCTGTGCTTTTATATTCAGTCATGAAGACTAATGAATCAGAGCCAACTGCTATGGCAAAATCCAAATGTAGATATTTGCTATCCTTGCTAATGTGAGAAAAATATAGCATACCATTGGCCTAAAGGCTCCAACTGTGATTCCTTTGTAACTTCGAGTGCATTAAAAAAAGCTTCAGTCAGCAAGATAAGTTAATTTTTTATGACCTTTATAAACTGTTTTAGCCTGGAACTTGGGAACATCTCCTTAAGATGAAATGTTTAAATCCTTTTGGCTCAGGATTGCTAAGCATCTTGAGGTCTCTTGTGTTTCAGAGGAAAACGCTAAAGTCTACAAAGATATTCTGTTTGTGGCAATTACTGTCAAAGGAATGATTAGATAGTGTGGTACTCCAAAGTTTGCAATGGGTCTCATCACTACAATACTAATATAATAGAGGGGAGCTGATCTCTCTTAGTGTAGGGCTTCTCCTGTTCCTACACACACAAGCACTTGGAGGAACAAATTGACTTGTCACCAGAGTCATCATTTTATCCTGCCACAGTTGTTGCCTTGGCCAAAGAAATTGAAGAAAAGGACAAACCTCTCTTCTGTGAAAGTGCACAAGTGTAAAACACTGGGCTGCTTTGAGAAATCGCCTTGGAACCAAAGTCGTAGCACATTAAAAAGATGAGAACATGTAGCTAGGACTTCAGGTGGGCTGCTTGGCTATCACAGCTCAGCTCTGTTGCAGTGCTTTATATTCAAAGCTGGCTTTATGCATTTCTGCATTTCCTCAGTTGTACCAGAGGATGGATTATGTCTCTGATAACAGTACCTCTGGAACAGCCTACTGCATGTGAGTGAAGCTAATCTTCTGTGTATGAAAAGCTGTTTGATCCTTGCTGTGTGAGTGGGTTAGTTTTTAAACTAAATTGTTTACATGTTGTTTTTATAATTAATGCTCAAAATGAAAAAAGCGAAATGGCAGTAGTAGAATATTGGCAAATTAGGTGCCAAGTATATTGTGTCTATTATCTCTATTAATATGTTATCTCTATTTAGGAGATAAGTTCAGCTCAAGATTCACTGTCCAGGATTGGATGATGACATTGTAAATCCCAAGTATTTTTTCAGATCTGACAAAATAAGTTTTGTAACTTGAAATGGTATTTTTAGGCAATTGAGAACTTTAAGTGGGAAGAGTAATGGTGATGGGGAGAAGGTGTCTTTTTCTTGTCTGATCAGAATCTGAGATGAGTATATTGGAAGTCAGTGAGAGAGATTATTCTACCTACAAACTTTGCCTTGCCTCGTTCTCAACTGGTCCACTTACCACTGAAGTGGGCTGGCTTAAGTAGAAATGTTTCTTTTCTTGCCGTGTTGAGCTAGAGGAGATGGACTCACCTGTTCTTTATGGTGGCTAGAATGATGAGCAACTATCCTGGATTATATTCAATGGGATCAGAGGCAAATAGTTCAGGACTTCTCTTTTAACTTGCTGTATTAACCTGCTGGTGTCAAAGATTGACATTTTGCTCTCAATTGCTGCCAAGTCAAGAAACGTGTGTATTTAATGATCTATTGGAAAATGTGGTGATTACGATACTGACTTCAAAGTAATTTAATTTTTCTTTTTGGTTGTCTGAGACTCTTTTTTGTGTCGGTGTTAGGATTTTTTGAAGGATATAAATAGTAATCTGTGGTTGTTACTTAATTAATTTATTTGTAGTTTATAACTTGATAGCCTCATTTGATCATGTACCAAATTAAAAAGCCTGTTTCAGACTGAATGAAGAAGAGAACACTAGGGTTTTGCACAGCACTAGCAGCAAACCATCATGCATATTTTTGTGAAAATAAGATTGGTTAGGGAAGTTTCTGCTGCTTTTAATTTACATTCAAGAAGTATCTCTAAATATAATTGACCTAACCAGGCATGACTTCTGCTTGTAGTGATCTTTAGAAAACTGAAGAGTGACTAGAAATGTACAGCTGCATCATTTTGTGCAGAAATCTGTACCTTCTGCACGCTGCTGAACAATACAAAATGTGTTATTGATCATATACATGATTGGATGGAGGTTAGTGGAGGGGATACCCTCTGTAAATTTCCTTTGATCCTGCTAAATGTTGTTACCAGTGTGCTACAGGAAATAAGAGAGTGTAATGATTTTAGAGTGGCGTTATTGTTGGTTATATCAAAGATGAAACACTGCCTGTGTTCCCTTAGCAGACTTTACAGTAGTGCCACCATGAAAGATCTGAAGATCATTATTTACTGGAAATAAAAGAACAAGGCAGAAATCGATTACTACGACACTAGATTTATGTCTCCATTGCACTCTATATACATCTCCTATTTGTTCTAACTTCATGGAAGGATATTTAATACATAATGGAAAGAGGCTTTTGCTTTTGATTTATTTTTTGTTTATTATTTTTGGCGTTCCTTGGAGAAATTCTGGGAATCAATACTTAGATACTTACGAAGTGTGCCTGGATGTAGGTAGTGGGAGGCAGTGGCAATTGATGTGTCTGTGCGTTTTTGCACTGACGTACATCTGGCATACCCAGTGCTCTGTTGTTGCTGGAGAATGTGCTCAGCCTGAGAGGGGAGAAAGTCATATTTCTTCCATCGTCTGTTTACATAAAATGATCCAAGAGGCATAGATAAATTTGGGCAGTTAACTTCAAGCTTGGAAATCTGTCCCACTGAAGTATTTAGTTGCAAGTGTACATATTTGTTGCCTCAAGATGAGAGATGAAGACAGATGATGGAAAACGTGAGCACAGACTGACTTGAAATGAGGCAGGCTATGTGGAAGGGTTGCCAAGTGCTGGGAAATTTCAAGTGAAGTCACAAATTGCTTGAAAATGGACATGGCTTTTCTTTCTGTCTTTTTACCTGATAGGTGGCACTTAGCTGATTTTTGCCCTTACCCAAATTCCAGCTGAGCATCTTAGACGTTACAGTTCCTGCAGTCATGTGTTAAGGGAAAATACAGAACACTGCTTTTCTTAGATAAAATAGTGGGATTTATTTAAAAATCCTAAAGTTGGTCATATGCTGCAGCAGAAGTTGCTATTGCATTAGACCCTACAGAGGTTTGAAAGCAAAGTCAGTTTGTTGTTCCCTGAATACCTTTCGTTAACATAACATGAAAATAGTGGATGAAATAAGAATAGGATCAACCAGCTGGGTAACTGGTGCATGGGAAGGCAGGATCAAAGGCAGTGATGTGATATGTCTCAACTCAGAGGGCCACCCAAAGTACCCAAGGAATAGTACGTTCCTTGAGATCCCCTCCCACCAAAGCTGTGCCATCACAGGATACAAAACGTGAAGTTTTCCACAAAAACAGTCCCTACCCCAAACGGGCATGTGCTCTGGAAGCTTGTTGATGCTTCTTTTTAACTCCTGATGTCTCGTTTGTAGAAGGGTTCCTTAAAGCTTCACTTGGCTGTGTATAGTCTGCATAAACTATGATCTTTGATAGTGTTCAAGACCTTTGGGGGAGCTGTTGATTCCCTCCTGCAGAGAAAGTTTCAGTGTTGTCTACCTGCAAAACCACTGACTGGACCAGTCACTGAGGTGTGGCAAGCCCTAGTTTGATAATAGTCCCATATCTGCTCACTCTGCAGCGGGCAGGAGAAGATTTCTTGATGTCTTCCCCCTCCCCCAGTTTAAATAAGGAATTTGAATATTCTTGGTTCAAATTACAATAACAGTAAGTATAATCTGTATATCACTTGTGACCTTTAAAGTTTTCATGGATGATTGGTCATATGAAACAGCATTAGGCTTCACCCAGGAAAGTATCTATTTTTTTAATTCAAGGGCAACTTGAAAATTCTGTACTTGCAAGGCAGTGTAAAACATTAAAATACTTCCACTTCTGCACAGATTAGTTTGTTACAAGGGGGGAAAAAAAATCATGCTATATCCCAGGCTGAAATGTTTATTGCCTTTTTTTCATTGTTGGTTTTTAGTCATGAATATGAGCAGCAGATGGCCAACAGCAATAGTTTGGTGTTTTTTCTGTTCAGCACTGGTAAGTGCTAGGTCACATTCTGGGTACTGTCCGTGGTTGTGCAGTTTTGAAAACACCACTATCTTGCTAAAACATCCATCAATAATAATTTCTAGCTGATGTATTATAGCTTTATGAAAAAGAGTCAGCATCAGCTGAAGTCTAACATCATGTCTCCACCAGGGCTTCCTGGAGCACAGCGATCAATATCCTCAGTTAAGTTTATGAGGATGCCGTGAAACCCTCTAAATGCAGTGGCATTCTCGTCAACCTTTCTTGTAGCCCATCAATTACAGACTAAAAGGTCAGTCTTTCTGTAGCAATAGTCTGTCTTCAGTAAAGATTTTTTTCCTACTTTTCCTGCTGGGGGGATGGGTGGAGATGTTTATTTTGGCAGGAACTGTTCCTTTAGAGCAAACCTTGCCAAAAAAGCTGGAGGTCAACCCTTCTCGATATTGTGCACATCTTGCTATTCTATTTCTGAATCCTCTCTGGTAAATCAGGGGTATTTTGAAGTCCTGTGATTGTCTACTCCAAGTAATGAAACAGACCAGTGATGATGCATGATCTGTACTGAGCTGGCACAGAATAAATGGAACTCCAAAAGTAGGTGCCACATTACATTGTTAACAATTTTCTGCTTTGCTGACAAACCTTCTAAAATTATTCCAATTTTCCATTAAGAACTCCATTAGGTTAGAAACGAGCTGTGAAGGGAATGCCTGTCTTATATCTATCTCCCTTAGTGTTCTCTGTGTTCCTTGAGTATGTTTTTAAAACTTCTCACATATTTGGTTGTCTGAATCCAGGCACAGAAACATTTCTGGTGTACATGGCTTGATGTTTCTCTACCCCACCATTAGTTAGGCAAGAGGCTTTGACAGTTTTGCATGTCTCAACCTCTTGGGAGCAGAGCTTTTGGAAACTTTGTTCATTAATGGTCAGTTATTTCAAAAATAGTCAGCATTGACATAGTTCCATTCGCCCTGGTGCTCTGGCTGCAAGTAGAAACATTTTGTCCATTGCTGAGCAGTTCTGAATGCAGCTCTCTAATGTTTTATTGAAAAACTGACACCAAATGCGTATACATTCATGTATATTCATAAATTACTTGAAAAGTTCAGCAAATAATAAAGGGGATGGAAAGAGAGAAGGAAATAATGAATAAAAATCTTGAAAAATAAGGTAGAAATGAGTAAACAGCTTGTTTTAAAAAATGAGAGTAATCCAAAGCTAATAACTTGATCAACCTCTTTAAAATGGCTGTTTCTAACCCTGAATTCTGAGTGAAGGTTTTTTGGCCAGAGTCAAATCTCACCCTGGGAAAAAACTGTACAAATCCTCCATGTAAGGCTGGATGTGAGTGCAGCAGTGATGTTCCATCTGTTTTTTGCCTTTAAGAAGTGAATGTTTTTGTCCTGTAAAACAGCTATGACAATTTACTTTCCCATAAGTGGAGTGTTTTGAGCACTGTCTTCCACCTTGTGCTCACGGGAGTTGTCAGGTAGCAGCATAACCAAAGAGGAGGTCAAATGGATCAAGTGCATATTTTCATCTTTTCTTTTTTTGAGGCTATACGCTTAGAGTCAGTAACTGCCAGTGGGTTGCTGGCATTGGACTGTAGGTAGGATTTAATTTGGGTAGCTTAAAAGGACAAGGGAAAGGCACTGAAGGAAGGGATTTATGTAAACAGCAAGTATGTTGATGGTAATTTGGTATGAGATCTTGTTGTGTGTTAGGTTAAGTGGAAGCTGCTGTTTGTTAATGACTTGCCAGCCTAGTGATTCCACAAATGGATTTATTACGACGTACTACTCTAAGGACAACTGCCCCATTAGCTTTGCTTCACAGTTCCTCTGCTTGGGGAAACCTGGCATCAAACACGATGCCAAAAGCAATCGGAACTATTCCCAAATGACTGTGCAGTCTCTTCTGCCTGTGCCTCCACAGAAAGCTACCACAGCGCAGCTGGACCTCTGCCCCTTGAGTTGGTACTGTGGCACTAGCATTCCTGTCTCACATAGTTTTTCAGAAATAAACCACAGGCAGTTGGATTCCAAACAATCCCAGAATTAAGGGGTCTTTAAGGACCAGATTTTAGCAATTAGTTAACACCTACTTGGGGAGGTTTGTATGGGATTAGGCGGTTTTGAAGAGGGGTATTGGCCAAATCAGCAGATGGGAACTGAAAGACTGTGGAGAAATTCTGGTTTTTCTCTCTGGGGGGATCTCAGTGCTCCTTCAGCTCTGTCACTGCAACTCTCACTATGGCTAACTCACTACCCTTTCTAGGCGCTTATGCCTCAGAGAATAAGCACATTTGTATTGCAGATGTACTGCCTTGCCTGACAGTGATTAAGGGTACTTTTGAACTCATTCTGGAATGAGAGCTGGACACACATCATATGACTGGCTCAGAAAAAAAACAGGCATCCAATTATTGTGCCCCATCAACGAGGTACAGGGCTACCTCACAGCATCAAGAGGGGAGATGCAGAAGCTCCTCCAGAAGAGTGTTTGTTTTGGTTTGCTTTAGCTGAAGCCAGACTTCAGTTCTAGAGAAACCTCAAAGAATTTTCCTTTGATTTTACTAGCTTTAGGGCAAACCATAAAATATTTCATCTTTATCAGTTTAGAGGTGACTGTAAACAAGTGAAAATTTAGGATTAAAATCATAACAAAAACTACAGTACATTGTGCTGATACATCTCAAGTGGTGTACCTGTATGTATATTTCTGCATATATATATATATATATATGCTTTTTGCATCTACGCAGTTACCTTTGCACCCAGAGCAAATGAGCAAGTTTAATTCCATTCCAGAAGGGAATATGTACTGTCTCTAGATTCTCCTCTGTATTAGAAGCCTGGCACAGCTCCATCTTGGATTACTGTTTTCTTTTTGGTGAGGAGGGAAGAACAAATCCTTCTCTTGAAAGTACTCCCAGTCACCAAAGGCATGACACGGACCTCATGCAGCACATCACAGGAGGTAGGTTGTTAATGGCAAAAATTGGAAGGCTGCTAGGAGTCACCACACAGTTTAATGAACTTTTGTATGAATGCCTCTGAAAAATCACTACATGGTACTCTACCTGGCTGGAAAATTGTTTTAAACATCCAATCAGAAAGTAGAAATCACACTGTGCCTCAGGGAACTAACTGATCATGCCACATCATGACTGCTTTTGGAAGTGAATGACTAGTAAAGTATTTGTACCCTACATGTTATTTTTTAATAAATGTCTGAAACTACCAATCTAAATAGTTCATATATGCTATTTTTCAGAAGTCAGAGTTCATTTTCCAGTCACATGAGGCAGTAATTGAAAACACTGTATGTATTTATTGAAAAATTTTGCATTTCCAAGCTGCAGGCAAAATAGTTGCTCTCATAAAGGCTAAATTGTCCCTGCACAGCTGTGGCTGTAGGAGTATCTAACAGTGACTGTAAACCAGAGAGTGAGCCCCTACCCATGCCTAAACTTGTTTACTTTCATAATTAATTTTTTTCCTGTTTACCTGTAATGAATTACTTGACTGACATGAGCAGTGTACCTTGTGTCTTGGAGCAAAAACGAGTGGGCTGTGCCAGCATGGAACCCAAAGGTTTTGGACAGTCCTTTACTAGGTATCACTCTGCTTCTACACAGGCTTCGGTGCATGCAGAGGTCTTTAAACACACTTGTTAAATGATAGTGAGGATGGAGTTTTAAAATACAATAAGAAAAATGGGCAGAAAGTACCAATAATTTGAGGTGTAAACAAGGGGCATACAATTTTCAGTGTACAAATGTTTGTGAGAGGAACTTGCTTCCTGTGATATGATCCCAAACATGACAAAGACATCCTTTGCTCTGAAGAGCAATTAAGGTATCATTTTTGTCCAGTACCTCTGGCAAGCAGGAAAAAATGCCACAGTTGCAGCCCTTTAGTCCTGTCGCTGCATAAAGACAGCAGGATTTGATTGAGAACAATTTGTTAAGGAAGGATTAATGACCTGGAAGCACAATGTAAATGAAGGTAACTCTTCCCTGGCTGCTTCTGCTTGCAGTTCAGGATAGACTGTCTGTTTTACTATGGTTATAATTCAAAGTATTTTGTAAATAAATTATAAATAAAGCAGTGAAGAGTTAAATGCATCATATATTAGATTTCAGTGATGAAGCCTCCGATTATTATAATGAAAAACCTTGTTTAATTGCATTACTTTCCATTAGCTCCCATCTTCCTTTTTTCTTTTTTTTTTTTTTTGGTAATTGTTTCTAAGGCTCTGTGTACCTCATCCCTGCAGGGACTTTCATCCCACATTTATTCAAGTGAGATTTCTGCTTTCAAAACTGCACCTTTCATCAATCTCCTATTAATTAGCCAAATGCCGCATCATATTATACATTGATGCATTAAGTCAAGCATGTGCCATAATGGGGGAGAGCCCATGGACTGTCCAGGCTTCTCTCAGGAGCTGGTCATTGGTATTCCAGGATAAGTCAGCTTACTGTAATTTGAAATTGGTCTGCCGTCCCATTAGGAATCTACCCGATCAATACCAAGTGAATTAGAGTTTCAGTGATCTGATTAACTCCCCATTATTTTCTACCCTGGCTGATTTAGAATGCATGATGAGACAATATTCCAGTTTCTTTGCTTTATCCCAGTTTAAATGAAATATAGACATCTGAGGAAGCAGTGGCTGTGCATTTGATTTGGCTGTGCTGTAATAAAGTCAAACACTGTAAGTGTCTGCCTTGCCTTGACAGCCAGGAGCAAGGGCTGCCATGTCCCACAGAGAGACGCCAGACAGCCAGAGGGGATGGGTTTTTTTCCTCACTGCTACTCCTTTCTAGCTCATCCATTCTGTGCTTTAATTGGGTAGACTTGGCTAGAAGGTGCTTGTCTGGGTACCTGAGTTGGTAGGTGGCCACACCATTTGTGGTCCTGTGTAAGTATTGAGCTGTAACCCAAGATTTCAAGGTGGAAAACTCTCTGTACAGACTCAAATTTGGTGTGAGCCTAAGACAGGGCCAAGGTCTAGAAGATGTGCAGTGGAAATGTGAGATATGTTCTGAAATAGCATGCATTCGTGGGCTCTCTGCCATCATGAAAGAAGGAAGTTAGGAAGTATCATCAAATTTTGTTAGGTCATAAATAGTTCACCTTCAAGACATTGATGATTATTTTGTGTTGGCAGCTTGTAGATGCAATCCCTAAATGGAGTTTCCAGTTGCTGTTTTACTGCAAGTATATAACAACGTGAAACAGGACCAGAAAAAAAAAAGGCTTAATTTTGTTAGTCCTGAAGGTAGCTTTTAAGCAGAAAGATTGCTGGCTTTGGTTCATCTGCTGATCTTGGAATGATGTTAATAGGTCCCACTTATCAACTCTTCTTTTGTTCTTGAATTTACGTTTCCAAGGTAAAAAGGCTTAGTGTTTTTACTGCCAATTTTCTTGGCAGTGCATGTCAATACTGGCCTCGGGAATCAGGGGTGAAAGAATAATCCTGGTGTGCTGCAAAGAACTGTATAATAACCCTTAACTCTGTCTCAGTGTTCACTGCTCACTGGTTGTGAAAATGAAGTAAGATAGTCAGAAAAGATTGCCTTTGTAATAGCTAGAAGTGTTACCTAAAGAAGTTTCCTTAAAAAATCAGGCATTGCCACCTACATGCGTGAAAGGCAAATTGGGTAAGGCTTCTCAGCATGCTTAGATACTCAGAAAATAAAACTGGACCCAAAGCCAAAGTTGCTGAATTGAAAATTGTACCATTAGACCAGAATTAAAAAATAATTTTAAAATAAGAAAATTATTTGGAGAAACCTGATGATGCATTTACTTTAGGAGACAAAATCTTGTTTGTATTCCCCTTCAAGCTGTCCATAGACTCCTAGCCCCTTTAATGCATTTCAGGGCATCAAGTAATGAGCAGTGCTGCACATTTTGAGTGCTAATAGACCAAAAGTGTGTAATAATCTGCTTAATATGTGCAATGTGTATATTAATATTCATTTTTTTCTTTTTCAAATTAATATAGATTTGCTGAGTAGTGCATGTATAATACATAAATACATACATGAAAGTTTAATGTGGGCATAATCTTGTACCTTGCACCGGTATACACTGGCATAATTTTAGTATTTCTTCATTGCTGCTTCGTAAACATTTCACTGGTTGCAGTTTTTTGGGATGTTCCTTTGCTTTGGGGGGTGTTGGTGTTTGGGGGTTTGTTGTTTGTTTGTTTTGTTTGGGTTCTTTTTTTCATTGGCTTTTTATTTGGTTAGGTTTTTTTTCTTTGTGAAAATGAAGATAGAAGAGAGAAGACTTGCAAGTGCTGAGAGTTTGAGTCAGCTGTGCGTGGTGAACCTGGAAACTTTGACTCCCAAAGTTAAGCCTCCGTAGGGGTCTTCAGAGGTCCAGGGGCAGGTCATCACCAGTGGGACGGTAGAGCTCTGTCTGTAGCCCACTAGAGGGTGACAAAGCCTAATGTTAGGGACATGGAGGTGACACTGGTCACTGGGGGTCCAGAGCCCTTGGCATCCTCCTTGCCTGCCTGTGGTGCACTCCCTGGTCCACCTGCCAGGCTTGAAATGTCCATGTCTAATGGCATAGACCATCCCTGCCTGAGAAATGTAAGCTGGGCCTTCAGCTCATGGGTAATAACCACCTCATGAAACTCCTCAAAGCATTGTGAAATGGAGGAAACAATTCAAGCTTTGTGTGAAAAATTATGGGAAAAATATTAGAGCAGATGCAGGACAACTGGCCTTATGCACAGTATCATACACAAGAGCTGAGAGCTACACATTGCATGGTCAGGTTTGCCAGCAAATAAGCCATGGAGCCATGGAGAGGTGGCCATAAACTAATTCTGTGAGCCAATGGCTGGTTGGTCTATTCCAAACCCATTGGAGCTGGTAGGAAGGTGATTTGTTGACTTGGCTAGGCTTTTGATCATGACCACAGCAGAAAGGCACATTGCAGTGTGTCCCAGTGAACACAGCTGGCCCTTGGGCTGGAAAGAGACAATCACTTCATGGGGTTGGAGGGGTTAGGTTGATGAAGATGAAAATAACACATTTTCTAGGAGAAATATTGTGAGCTATGGGCTGTGTGTAGCTTAATGTTCAAGTGCTACGGGCTGATTCAGTGTCTCTCACGGACCGAGGAAAGAGAACGGGGAGAGAAAGAAGTGTTGGTAATCATTCATATAAATTGTTGTGGTAAACTAGCAATAAAAGTTTAATTTCATTTAATTTTCTAATTTAAAGGCAATGTTTTGCAGTAGCATGAAATTGCGTCTCAAAAAGGCCAGCCATTTTGAAACTGTGCAAACTGTGAAATCCTAAATAAAAAATTTGTAGGATTTGAAAGAAGTTTGTGATAAATTTCAGATGTGATTTACTACTTCAATGTTTTATTATTATTTCTGAGAAACCCATATAGAACTCTATTAATTAAAACTCAGAGTGACACTTTGGATCCATAAGATTTAGGAATTAGTGTGATTTTATCTCATTAGTGCATTTATTGCAGTGTTCGTCCTCTTAATTAAGCATTAAGTCCCTCCAAGGTGAGTTTTATCATCCCATAATGCATCTGGGCTTTCACTACTTGTCTAAATATGCATTAGGGGATGACAGCCACTTTGGAGAAACCTTAATTGTGTTATCACTGAAGTTTGATTCTTTTATTTGTCTGATTTGGGATGATATTTTTTAATTTCTTTAAGGCCTGCTGTGAGTATGCAGGAAACACTGGGATGTCTATTGTGTCTAACACCAGTGTTGCCCTACATGGATAGGAAGGCTGAATACAAAGGACTTGCGAAGGACATAAACCAGTGCCCAAAGATGTCTCCCTATTGGTCCCGATGGCTTTTGGAAATGAATCCAGGATGTGGTGCTGAGCGCACAGTAAAGGGTGCTGGCACATCTCACATTGCACTTGAGTTTTCCAGCTGACAGGTGAGGCTGGTGGTTGGCTCCATCTGACATAGCCAGCTAAGCTTAAAATTGGCTACTGCGCCTGTACGTGGACTGGGGGTTAAGGTGAATGTAAAGCTCAGACCTACTGAGATGTTCAGGCCTCTGCTTCCCATATGAAATATTGAAGGATTGAGCCCAGGTTTCTGTGGTGCCAGTCGATCGTCATTTTCATGGATACAAGGGGGTGTCTTGTATGTATATACACACGTCATGTATACATATGTGTGCATATATGGTGTATGCAGTATGTTATGTATATGTGTATATAAAGAAATAGACCAATTTTGTTCCAGAGAATTTGCAGTGTTCAAGGACACTAGGTGAGCACACAGAGGAGTGATGTGTAGTGACTGAAAAGTGTACTATAATGAAATTATCCCTGCAGATACACTCAGCTGTGACTACAGTCCTCTTTGAACAGTTGTTTGTGCAGTATGGATATGTGTATACCTACAACAGGAGCAGAGCTGATATCGTCTGGCTATTTCAATAAACCGTTGTGCTGTCACCAGATGGCAATGTAATGATATTTTACCATTATTTTACCTTGATATGCCACTGCTAACTTGTGGTACTTGGTGTTTCTCTGTAAACTCTCACTAAAAGAGTTACATTTTTACATTAAAAAAAAAACCAAAACCAAACAAAACCCAAACCAAAACAACAAACACCCCCCCCCCTACATTTTCTGTTTCCATTTCACTTTGTTATTGCCAAGTTCTTCATTTAAATGAATAACTTTATTCATTTAAAGGGGTGCAGGAATTAAGAAACCAATTTTGCATGTCAACCTTGCAGGTCCAAACCTCCCAGGTCAAACAGAGAACCTTGTGATTTATTGTCATGACTGTTGTTGCTTTTAACATGAATATGTGAATTATTTTTGGTAAATGTGTTATGACTGTAAAATGGAGGAGATGGGCAGCAATACAAACTTTTCATAGTAAACAGAAAAGACTGAAAAAGAGCAATTTGGTGATTCAAGTGAGACTAAACACAAAGAAATTAGGCCATGTTATTGCTATTTGCCTGTGCCATGTTACTTGTGAATTAGTGGTAATTGTATGTGATTTAATAAAACTAAATTTGAGGAGCTCAGGTAACATCTAGAAAATCTCAGGAAAGAGTTTCAGGCTCCTTAACTATTTCCAGGATATTCTTGTGTTCTAAAATAAAAAAAAAAAAAAAAAAAAAGGAAAAAAAAATTGTATAAATTTGTATTTTTCTTAACTAAACTTGAGCATACTACAAGTATAGCAGTGTCAAAGGAGTATCTCTTCCATGTACAGGCATAACTGATGCATATATAATTCTCATATAAAACTCTCTTCCCTTCCTTTTGTGTCTGCCTGCTCCTGAAGAGCTAAACATCCATCTTATCTGCTTTCCGTTTTTTTTTCTTAATACGTTTGGCATTGCTTTGAAGGAATTTTTAACTGTTTCTTCTCAAAGCATGACTTCAAGTCTGAGGATGTAAAGACAAAAAAACTAATAGTACAATTAATTATTATAGGTAAAATCTCCCTATAAGAAAAATACTTTTTCACGGTCAGGTAAATAGCACTAAGAAAAGGATTGTGACTCTCAGAACTGTTCTGTCCAAGCAGGCTCATAAATTACTAAAACCTTCTCAGGCTGCCAGCATGTGTGCTCTTCAAGACCAGCAATGACCCACCCAGGAGCTGAATGCATTTTTGTCTCTGTCCTTTCCCCCAGGCTCTCCTTAGGGGTCAGTCAGTGTGTCCAGGAGGCAGTGGACAAGCATCTAAGAAAAGGTCCTTGACTAGAAACAGACTTGCTAGTGCTTAACTGAAATATTAAATTGATCTTTAATAACAAGGCCAGGTGTTGAGAAGAAACAAGGCTGGCCCAAAGAATGGATTTCTCCTATTTCGGAAACTTCGAAAATACAAGTGTGAGCTGTGAGGGACATCTGAGTGGAGGGAGCCTTGAGCCAGCATTGTACATCACCCAGGACGGACAACACGGAGTCTGTGGAGCAACTTGTTCTGGGCTCTGTGCCACTCCACTTGATATGAATAAATACCATATTCGCTGCTGTTCACTGCTTGTGCTTATGAACCATGGGATCAGTCTCTGTCAAAAAAATGGAATTAAAAATCACCACCGTTACTCTGGCACACAGTCTTCTCACTTTCTTCTGCATAACTACAACTTCTACTTTGAGCAGATTTGGAAGGACTTATAACTGGTGTTGGTGAGGCAAGCCTGGGAGCCACAGCAGAGGTTAAGTTTAGATGAGTTATTTTGAGGATGTGCAAGGTGTAAGTGGTTCAGTTAACAAATTTCAGTGGCATTTGGGTGCCTGGTATTGCAACACAGTGAAATGTGTTGGTTTATGTCTTAAACTACTACTCTAGTTTTACAGTCACCTGAGCTTTGACTTTTTGGACAAGTTGTTGTACTGTATGTGAGAGTGCTGATCGCCATCGCTTGGTTCCTTTACTGGTCCTGGCACTTTGAGCCAATCTAGTAGTAAATCTGATGCTCTTCTATGCACGTGTAAATCAAAAGGTTCTTCTGAAGTAAGCTGAACTGTGTTTGCATGACGCCCTGAGGAGACACTGAGTCACATATAGCAATGCATATTAAGCAAAATGGGGCATTTGTGATTTAGTGCTACCAAATCCATTTCCCTAAATTTCAGTTTTCTTCTCTGTAGGCAATCCTAGTGCTGTCCCCTATGAGAGTGATAGGATTACTCTCCACAATTGCAGTGAAGCTGTAGTTAGAGGTCCAGGTATAGGGACTTGCCCCCTCCTAGATAAAGAGATTATCAATTCTGAATATAATCTGAGGAAAAGTTATCTTGCCCTGCTTCAGTAATGAAAAGTCACCTATTTTTCCAACAAATTACAAGAAAAGGTTTTTTATTGTATGAGAAATCCAGCTTACCACTCTTCACAGGGTGCAGGAGTCACCTTTTGATCCCAAATATGGATACTCAAGTTTGTAAATGTAATAAAAAAGATAAAAACCACCTATGGCAATGCTTATACCAGAAGCAATAAACTCTGATTAGATCTCACTATTTTTCTATCAGAGTCTCTTTGGCTTGAGAGGTGAGAACTTTGAACGAGATAATAGCTTCAGACAAATGCTAGAGCATATGAAGTTTAAAGGCCCATTCAGATCTCACATTGTTTAGGAAATTAAAATAATCTAGTAAGTTTTCTGTCACTGTCCCCTGTGTTGCCTCTCTGTGCCCCTCCATCATTCATTCTTGTATAAGGGAGACTGTATCTATACTTCTCTTTCATGTTTTGGGTAGTCTGCATGCTATGATTATCTCCATCAGCCTATCTTTATTAACCTATGAAACAGTGAGGAGTCCTAACCAAACAATCAGGTACCACCAAAACATCAGAGCTGCTTCTGGTATTTGTGTCTTATTGTTGTCACTTACAATGGAGTAAAATGAACATTTAAGAAGTACAACAACAATCTCGCTTCATGTATGCTTGTCATGAATTTGTCTCAGTGCAAGGAGTTAAAGAAGGGGGTGAGATCAGGGTAAAAGGCGGGGAGGCCTCTTGTGTGCCATCCAATCCAACCGTTACCTGTGTTTCCCCAGGCAGACTTCAGGAGCTTCAGTTGAATACTGTGCGAATAGGTATTTCTATTAAAGCAACAAACTGTTCACTGGTGTGGTTGAAGATTGACTGTGCCAGTTGTTAAGCATACAGGAAGTACAGTGGATTCCTGTTTACACCCTACTGGGGCAGGCAACACTATGGTTGTAGCAGCATCACTGTTGTCTCTTAAAAGACACCTATGATTGACTTGGACAAGACCACAGTAGAGGTCTGTGCTGGAATCAAAAAGATAGTTTTAGCTAACCCGACTGCTTGTCTAACTCGAATGGCAGGGGTCTGGGCTGTCAGGCGGGCAAAATTGCTGTCCCCTTGAATGGGGACTTGGCAAGTAATCAGAGATTGTGAGAATCTTATTCACTGTTGTTATCCCTCTTTCCTATTTTCTTTGCTTTTTAACTTACTTGGTTTGTTTGTTTTCACACGTTTTGTATTTAAACTTGACAGAGGCAGAGAAAGGAGAAGTCAACATCTTCATGGCAAATGCTTGTAAGGTATAACGGTTTTTATTTCAGAAATCAACAAAAATGCATCTCATTACAAGTGCTAAAAATAATCATGATTTTCTCATAAATTTGAAAGATGACCAGATGAAATATGACCAGATTCTCAGGTCACGTCAACAGACTCAGGCTGCTTGAAGTCAATGATGCAGCAACACTGAGAGTCAGGTGGGTGCCTGGACTGTCAGGTTGGAACCTGGTCCAGGTTGTGTGCTTGCTTCTGGTTTAGATCAGACCAAGAGTTCACTTCAACTCTGAAGAAACAGAGATATCCCTGCCTTTCTGGAGGAAGTGACTGCTAAACTTGCCTTTGCAATATTTGACTGAAAAGATATCAGGGAATGGGAGGATGGGTTCCTACACCAACTGCCTTTTTATTGAATTTTTGGTTGCTCAGGTTCCTGCTAGGTGTAGAAAGTGAAGCCCAGGGGAACATTCTGAAGTTCACTGATGTGGTCTGGAGACACCAGGGATGTAGTGCCACACTGCTCATCCTAGTGTTTCTTGCCTCTGAACAAGCCATAGAATCTGTGTCTGTGGCATACTGCGATGTAGATACATGCACAGCTGGGACTTGTGCTTCAGTTCCCTCCCCTGCCTATTAGGGACCATATAAAAAGATCCTTTGTAAAACAAGTTTATAAATAATTTAATGGCAGATATAAAAAGCTTTTACTTTTTTTTTTTTTTTTAAGCTGGCCCTTTTTTTGTAAATCTGTCTATATGAAAAACATTCCTAGCAAAGTTCACACAGAGAAGGCTTAAAGTTATTATTAGGCACATAAATTGACTGCTTTCTCATTTATATGCAGGCAAATTTCTTTAATTTATTAATCTGATTAGCATAGAAAATTACAGCACTCATCACAAAGAAGTCTCATTTAAGGAAGGTTTTGTAAATGCTATAATGAATTGGAAGTAGAAGAAAATACATAAATGTGTTTAATTTTTTTTACTTTTCAAAAGATTTTTTTCTTTAGATGAAAAAAAAAGTTTAAAATGTACCTATTACAAAAATCTGGAACTTGTTGGAAAATTGCTTCACCAATATATATTTTATTTTCTTATATTTAATTCAGAACCGAGGAAAAAGATTACTGAACTAAAGTTTTAAAGTTCACAAGGGGGAAAAAATAGCTTAGAGGAACTGTTCTGTGGTAATGTAGGAAGACACTTAATTAACTTGGGCTTCATTTAAAACTGTAGTGTAAATCTTTTCAAAATGAATCAAAGTCTCCACTGAATTATATCTTAGCCAAGTTTTACAGTCAAAAGGCTCTTAAATCAGTAAGACTTGTCACTGTGAGAGCTGTGGCAGTCTTTTCACATTCTCTGCAAACTCATCTTCTCTTGGGCTTGAAAGTCTTTTCCCGGGGTCCATTTGCTCTTGCAACAGCTGGCTGTTTGAGGCAGCACATTAGCAGCTCACAATTAAACAGTATTCCAGCTAATATGAGCTCGAGCAGATGAAGAACATCAATGACAGTGAGTTTCCTCCCTCCACCCTGTGTTTGTTCATTTTTTTAAAAAACCCTTTATTTTACTTTAATTGCTCCTTGGAGGCAAGGTTGCTGGAATTCTCTCTTCATCGCGGTGTCCAGCTGAGAAATCGTTCTCCCATCTTGCCGAAGCGAAAGGAGAAAGCACCAGCCCCACACATGCTACAGATGTGCAAGGGAGTAAACTGGGGGAAGCAGTGACAATTAAAGAGCATATGGTCAAAAATAAATCTGTACAGTAATGCCAGTCCATATTAATCACAAGATTAAGAATAATAGCATATCCGTACAAGTAGCATGCTAAATCTCCTATTACATTTACTAGCCTTCATATATCTGTATCTGCATGTTTATCAGGGTGTCTTATATGATATACTATATGAAGTGAGGGAGGATTTATAGTACATTTTGTGTAAATGGATCTGATAAAAACTGGAAAAAGGAGCAAGATAAAACATTAACATCTGGAAAGACGTATGTCACTGGAATAGCACACCCCAAATAGGTGCATGAATGTATGAAAGAAAAATAGAATTAAAACTTTATCTTATCAAAACTGTAGTATACTAAGCTTTTTGTACATCTGGGTAAAAAGCGTAGCCTGTAAGTTTAGCACTGTGCCGAGGCTTCATGCATATCATCATCATCATGTTACTTGGAGATCTTGGAGGTTTGTTAGTGGGATTTATTGTAGAAATAACTTCATGGGGTTTTTTAATATGCTTTGTTCTGAACGTGTGCTTTGGAGGGGCAGAACTAAAGCAAGAGAGTTTTTCAGTGTGCAGGAGGTTTTATCAACCAAAGCAGCACTTATATTACTTGTGTTATGCAAGGAATGGGCAGGAAGGGGACTGATGACACTAACCGCAGCATGACCTATGTAGCCAGGTCTGTACTAGAAGTACATGATCTGGATTGTGAACTGGTACTCCACATGCAAGTCTGAATGCAAATTTTGGGAAGTTGTAACATTGTCCTAGAATTTGGGCTTTGAAAAACCTTTCCAAAATGGCTGTTCTTCCATCATCTGGAATGGTGCAGATCTCTAAAAAGTCATCTATCTGTTAAAAATTAAACCAGTGTGACTCTCTACTGAAAAAACACAGCACTTCAGTATCTTCAATCAGGATAAAATATATGGCATTTTTCCTGCCAGCACTTCCATGAAGCCATAAAATTGCTGTAACCTGGTTTTCCTAGAGGTAACACAAAAAGAGATGATCCCCCCTAGGGGCAGATGGTGCCCTATGGAAGCAGATGCATAACTAGGATGCTGGATTGGGAGCAGCAGCCACGCCAGGCAGAGTTCTGTGAGTTGCAGCTATCACAGGCTGTTGGATGTTACTCAGCCACAAGTATGAATCAGAAGAAAACCCTGCTCTAGAGGAGGAGCTCTGACAGGCTACCAGGTTTCTCTGCAATTCTAGGGATTTCTTTTAAAGGATGAAAAGGTTTCTATTACTCCATTGGTAGTAAGCTTCAAAGGACGGACCATCACAAGTCACAGGCTAAGCATAGAAACAGATGCTGTGTATTAACTCTGAGACCTACTCTTGTGTGCCTAAGACAGATACATGCCCTTAATACCTTGCTGAATTAGATAAGCATACCTGTTTCTACCCAGCAAAGTACTGTAGTATGCACTAAAAGCATTGTTGAAAGTTACCATGGTTAACCAGATAATTATAATATTTCTATCTAAAATGGTGGTTTATGATGAATTAATTTTCTGAAAGCACATGAATGTATGTTTAAGAGTGAGTGTCAGAGATACTATACCATATAGTTGTACTAGGATTTCCTAATAGTTTTGTTTTCCTTTATTAATGTAAGAATGCCTTCACCCTGACAGAGGTGAGCATAGCCTTTGGAGATATGAATGTACGCCACAAACTACCTCTTCATTTGGGTCTTATGTTTTGTCTTCATCACCCACCTTTCAGAGATCCAAAGCATGTCTCTTCATTTCTCGTTTGCAGAAATAAGGCTGTCTGGAAAAAGATACAATGCATACGCAAAATATTATCAGAAGTACAGGGTGTCCTTGTGCCTGTCACTGGCAATAGTCACACCCCATTTATAAGCTTGTCTTGGTATGGCAATACACGCCAGGGCTGGTTTGCACAGAATAGGAGTGGGGGTGCTTCAGCAGCAGTCGGAATGCCAGTAAGGTGCCTGATGGACACACGCTTCATCCGACAGGAAAGATAATAGAATTGCTTTTTTAAAATCAGCTCCTAAAATAGAGAACTTTTTGACTTGATATTTCAATAGATATGGAATTGTTTATCAGCTTTGCAGTTCGCACAATCTCATGAATCCATCACACAAGAAATACCACAACTGTGCCTCTGTGTTTGCCCCTGCTCTGTCACAAATCACCATGTTTTATCTCTTATTAAATAGCTACAGTGAGAGAGAAGAAATGAAAATTCCCCCCGCTCAGCTGAGCATCTCAGGTGGTGTGGGGCCTTATGCCAGATTTTTGAGTCCAAAGGGGATACAACGTTCCTTGAATAAAAGTCTGATTTCAAAGTTTTGCTGGTAAAAGTACCTGCAGGACACTTTTTAGATATTCTGACAGCCACTTCTCTTGAGTTGCATCAGAATGTTTCTGTAAACATACTAACTGAGAATGAATGTGCTGCACGGTTGGGGCTGTGTTGTGTTGTTGACGGCTTTGAGTACAAACAGAATATTACAGGCTAAGCTGCTCAAGCATTCCTAAATTCCTCAAAATGAGAAGCAGTTATTACACTGCTGAAGCTTTCTTAGGTGGGCAGAAACTTTCTGCTGGTCAGCATCTCATTTTTCATGCCAAGTCTGTTCTTTCCGGTTTCCTCCCAGCCACATGATATGTGTGCAGCAGCACTCCTAGATTTACTGTTTTGCATCTGAATGAGGAAGCAGCTGCTGATGCTGTGATGATGCATGCAATCTGAGGCTGCCAGGTTTTTATTCCTGTCTATGGGGGTTTTCTTTGGCTTCTACTGGGAAGCTTATTGGGTACGGTCAGAGTTTTAGCGTGGGCTGGGGACACAGTTAAAATACAGTTAATGGGATATCTACGTACTCAAAGATTTGCAAATGCTTTAAATGTACTAAATAAAGTCCTGATGTGAGTAGGAAGGAATTTTTTCTGCATGACTGACTTCATAGAAATGTTTCTGATAAGTTTCTATTTTAGTGTGTGATAATTTCTGAATAAGTGTTCTTTTAAGATGAGAGTTTCGTTACAGAGGCTACAACCACAGAGGTGGCTTTGGTTTTTTCCTTGATTTTTGTGGCAGAATGCACAGAAATTGGTCCTGATGTAGGAAATATAATTTTGTTGATGAGTGGACTATGAATCAAAACCTCAATTTTCTCTCTTGCTTTATTCTTTTCAGTCATTTTTGAGGTGAACACTGGTACTGAGTAAGTGCAATTCAGCTTAGTTGTGGTCCCTATGCCTGTGCTGGGCAGTAGTCTACCTTGCAGTTCCTTAGCCCAGGCTGAACTCTGCCTCAGAATGCATGAAACTACCCCAAGAGTGTCTTTTCCTCAGTATTTGTGAAATGTGAGAGATTTCTATGGTGGAGAGCATTAATCAGAGCTATGAAAAGGAGATTGGGGCTTCATCTCCAAGAGTTTATCAAATGGAGTCTATTTGGGATGGAGCTGAAAAAGGACACTACATGCTGCAGAGAGTAACAGAATATGAGAAAGATGCAAAAGTTCTGTGATTATTTTCACTTAAATGACAAATATTTTTCTTTTACAAAAACAGTTTGTACTCAAATGTTAATAGGAGTTCATGTTTAAATGCTAAAAAGGTCACTTGTAGCCAGAGCATTGATCTGTCTGCTTAGTTTTTTATATATAGGTGAAATAACCTCTAAGTTCCTGTATTTAGCTGGTATTCTGTGTTCCTGTCTGCCTTAAGCAATATCCAGAGCTCTTCTGACTGCACTGGCTCATTTGCAGTAACTGTTTATTCACATCAGCTGGTAGTCTACATTTCTCGTCAGTCTTTCTCATACTGAATGTAGTTCTTCAACCATCCTTTAATTTGCAGCCCATTGCAGACAGTTATGCTGCATGTTGTCATGGAGAGTTCACAGATTTTTGGACAATTAAATTAAAAAAAAATTAACCCCATGTTTGCAGATTGACTCCACTACACCTGATGGGAACAAGCGAGTCCTGACTGGTTTTCAGCGTATTTATGCATCTACTGTGCTGTATGCTTCAGCATGGGCAGGCATGCTCATTAAGAATTCTGGGCCACTCCAGAATGTTAACACATCATTAATAGGCAAAGGTGCAGGTATCTGTCTGTTGTTTTTATAATGTTCTGTGATTTTATATAGTGCTAGTACTTCCTGGAAATGCAGTCTCTCACATCTTTCAACAAGAACATCCTAAATAAACCCTTCAAGTTGCCATGGAAGTAATTGCGCAGCTTGGAGAAGTTCAGGTTCAGATCTCTCTCTGTTAACCAGTTGTTGAGTCTATCTCAAGTGTCTTTACATGTGCTCTGGCATATAACCTACCCTCTTGCCCTCTTGCCCTTACTGACAGTTCACCATTGAAGCCTTTTCCTCCTCCCATTACAGTGGAGACCCCTGAGGCCCTGCAACTAGTGGTGATGTGGTAAATGGGCTTCTTCTCCTCTCCCCAGCTTTTTCTCCAGAAGTGTCATTTGCTTTGTGTGAGAATTGAGTGTTTTTACTTAATATGTCCCTATGTAAGAGTAAAGAAATCTTTAAGCCTGATGTGCCATACTGATGATAGAGAAAAATAATTTTCCTTTGCCTCTTGGGTTGACTGAATTGATGGGTGGATGTGTACTGAAAGTTTTCTTACTGCTGGTCAAAGATGTCAGGCTAATGATCTCCCTTTTCCACAAAGAAAATATGAAACATGGATCAAAACCAGGCAACCTAAGAATTTTCTTCCTTCTCTGACAATCCAGATCCCACTAATACTAATGGAGGGGCACATCCTGCTTTAAATATCTCAGTCTCAACCTGAAGAAACTGCTCTGAGGGTGAACAGCTTGTTAACCTACATAAATCCAGTGTTTCTTCATCCTGTGACCCACAATGCCTGTATTACTGGTGCAGAGTCATGTCCAATGAACAGGACAAATATTTATGCGACATCTTCCTTAGGGGTTGGGTGGAAATATGTATTTTTTTATACTGGTACTTAAAAACCAGAATTCTTAAGAGGCATGGCATGAACAGCTAAAGTAGGAGGACTGAACAGTATTCTGACTTATAAGCTGCTGTTTCAAGGTGAGAGGATGTTTGTTCCTGAGGTTAGATCCAGCAGCAGTGCTCTGGTCACTCGTACTTTCCACCTGTGCTTCTGTCGTCAATAAAAGTTTAGAAACAGGAAAGCCATTCTCTGCAGTTGCATTGGATGTTAGTGCGGAAGGATTTACTGGATATAGATATCACAGACACCCACCTGGTTTTGATCTTGAGCTTAGGCACATGAGTACTATTTTCGAATTTTAGTGTGGAAGTCTAGGATAAAATAATTTTGTAAAAGAATAATTTTAGTAGGTGTGATGTCTCATTGTGATCAGGGTAACGGAATAACATTCTACCACTTAAAATATTTCTTGTGTGTTGTGCAGTTTCTTAGAGATGCACTTAAGAGCAGGAACTTTTGGGCTATGCCATGTCAGTCATCAGGTAGTTTTGCTGCAGAAAGAAACATATTTCTTGAAAGCAGTGTAAGCATGGAGATATGAGATCTTGTCCTTATATTTGTACCTAAGCATATCCCAAGGTAGTGGAGGAGAAAATCGGAAAGGATTAATATGCTGACTTTGTTCTGTACAAGGCACCCTTATACAGAGGAAAGGATGAAGAACTGGCTCTATCAGCTTATCTGTTTATTAGCATATGTTTAAGTCTGTCTTGCTTCATGTTTTGTGAGGGGTTGCTTTGCAAATGCAAGGACCTTGTAAAGGGGACAAATAATACTGCTTGTTTCTGAGTCTCGACAAGTGATTTAAACTCTTCTGGGATGTATCAAAAGAAATGTAGCTTATTCTGAAACAGCTGTCCTTCACATTAAATGGTCCACCCCTCTGTGCAGCAAAGAAACTATGTGTCAACCTCACATGTAGCAGGACTAATGTCCTGTTGCATAAATCCATGCTTGATGTTAATCCTGTGTTTAAATGCATTTGCTGTAATGCCTCCTGAAGTTAGTAGTGCCTGGATAACACCAACAAAGAATTGTTAGTACAGAAGAAAAAATGGAATGATTGTTCTTGTTGTAGTGTTAGAAATACTGTATTGGTTCCAGTGGTAATTGTGAAAAATCAATAAATGCTCTGTAAATGTTCTATATTTAAAAAACAAACTAAACACAAACCAAACAAACCAACAACAACAAAAAAACAAACTAAAACCAAACCAAACAAAAACCACGCAAATGAGCGAACAAAAAAACCAACCCCCAACGCCCAAACCAACCAATAAACAACACCCCCCAACCTCAAAGCCAAAACTAATATAAAAAATAACAAACAAACAAACCCCCCAACAAAACATAAATGAACCTGTGGCAGGGTTCATATTCAGACGAAGGATTAATTGAAACACAGAAAAAGTCAGCAATCTGCCAGCACCTTGTGAATCAGAACAACCTGACATGCAACCCAGAAACCTGCCTCTTGCTCTTTTACTTGAGGAGTAAGACAGCTTGCTCTGTGGGAAGGTGTCTGGCTTCCTGCTTGGAATGAAATTAAATTAGCATGGAGGTATGTGCTTTGTACATCTGCTGTGTAATATGCTTCGCAAAATGCAGACATCCAGAGCAAGGATGCAGATGCTCCACTACTTGCAGAAGTTAATGACAATTATCCCAGTCGTTGATGGCAGACAAAGTCGTGAGGCTCTCATTCCTGCAATCCATCATACCACCGAAGGCTTGCCGAGTGATACTTCATGACGGGCTGGTGAGAAGAATATACAAACTCATATGCCGGTGTTGCAAATCAATTCTGCAGCAAAGTGGAAATAACTCTTGTACCAATAAGAAGCGAGGCCTATGAAAAAATACCCATTCTCTGAATTTTCAACTTGCAGATAGCAGGAGAAGCCATCAATCATGTTAGAGAGCTTCCATTCCAGCGGTGTTGTTCTTAAAGACACACCAGATGAAATCGGACAAGACCAGAATATGCAAAGCCCCCCCCCGTTTTTTTTTTTCATCTTGCTCCTTTCTAAAGGATTAAGTATGAGAAGGTACCTTTTACTGTTTTTTCCCCTTACTTTTTTTTTTTTTTAACAAACCTGTAGCCTGGCAAAAGCATGTATATTGTTAAAGTAAACTGTCAAAATGACTAATTAATTGTTTCACAAATGGCTATTAATCATACATTAATGAGATACTCCTTTCCTTTTGGCAAATAGAGATTCTGTGGAAAGTCTCTCTCCTTGGTACCCTACGAAACCTAAAAGCATGCACAACTCAATCTCACCACCCCATGGGGTGGTGTTCAGCACACCAGGTGAAGAGAAGTTAATAGCTCGGATGTTTTAGTTGTCCATATTTCACTGTGTAAATTCAGAAGCACTTAATCATTCCTTCAAGTCTTCTTTTGTTCCTTTTCTTTCTGCCTTGTTGTGTGTGTTTGAAGCATATCCTGGGCCACACAAAAAATGCTCCAATACATCCTATACTAAATGCACTCAGATAAACATGTGCTTCCTGTTGTCTTGCAAAGGACGATCATCTTGTGTGTGGCAGATAAAAATTGAAACCTACTAGTCATGCTCTCAGCATCTCTTGAAATCCAACTGCATTACTAATGTGAACAAAAGAAAAAAGACATCTTGCACTGGGATACTGCTTCATTTTCTCATTAGCAGAGATGCAAAATACTATGAGATAGTAGGAGACTGTCAGCCAGATAAAGTTACACTTCCCTTTCTAATCTAAAATGAATTAAGTCAATTTGTACCATTAGAAAGTCTCATGTATTTTGCAGCAATTCATTTGTTTTGGAAAAAAACCCTGAACAGTAGTGTCTTGATCAAGGTAGCCTACAACTCAAACTTCAGGTGCTTCTCAAATAAGCAGTGGAGAACCTGGACGGTTGCTTCAGAGACTCTTCAAAAAGTTTAGGTAGGTATACTATTCACTCTATCCTGATGGTGTGCTCTGCTGTTGGGAGATACTTAAGAAACAGTCTGTGTATTCAAAGGCGTTACTGGGATATATTAAAAATTATTTTCCAATCCTGTTGATAATTAGTCATTAATTAAATTACGTTTTTGAAAATGCATCAAAATCTGCACATTGAGGACCATAAGGCAGCCTCTTAGCATTGGAATTGTAGTAGGGAGTTCAAGGATGTTATTCCTTGGTAGGGTTTCTTTCAACTTGATCTGATGGCTAAAAGAGGCTGCTAACATAAAGTGCCAAAGCATGTAGGTGTTTGAATTCATTGGATATAGCAGTTTGTGTGTTGCCATGTATATCATTTTCACTAATTCAAATGTCAGGATAGTGGTGAGAAAGCACTATTTCCTTCTCAGTGTTCACTAACCCATGTGAAGTTAATTTGGCAGACCTGGTGCCTCACTCTGAAAGTCATTGCTGTCGTGGTTAATGAAGTCTGTGTTGGACATCTCTTCAGAGATCCCAGCTGAAACTGTGGGAGAAGAGAGCTCTGGAAGTGGTCAGGCCTTGGCTGGTCTAGCAGAGCTGCAGAACATCACCAATGCTTTTTTTTTTTGTGCAGCAAGAAGTCAAAGAAAATTCAGATTGCTGGAAGATTATTGCCATGGATTTCAGTGCAGTGGTATTATGTTAAGAGTACTATGAGCAAGCAGCAGGATAGTAAGAGGTGTAAGGACATAGCTTGATAACTTTTCATCAGTGCTTTCTTGTCTCCTCCATTTCACTAGCAGTGGTCTTTTTCTCCTTCCAGTGTATGTCATTAATTTAGCCTTCGTATCGGCAGTCTAGAAGGGAATAAAGCCTACTCCTTCAAATGCCTTGTTGTGTGGCACTGTTAAAAATAATGTCTGCTAGTTACTCAGGTTTAGCAATAGTAGGAACTGATGGATACCTTCTTAAATTGTTTCTACTTTGAGACAGAAAGCTTTGGCCAGCTGAAAACACACACTGTCACGTCTACTCTTCTAGGCTTTCCATATGTTTCAAAACAGTCTGCAAACTGGCCAAATGATCGAACTGATAGCTATGGAGTTGGATTTTTAGAAGCCACAATCAGTTGATGAACAGTATGAAAGCTGAAGAGCAGCTCTGTATTTCCAGTGTTTTCTACCACTAGCACATCATATGACCTTCTCTAGTTAGTTCAAGTGGCAAGTTCAAATCCATCAGGAAATGGACTAATATCAGATACAGCTGTCAGATGAAACTCACTGTGCAATTGATGAAATTTTAATTTACTTTGCTCTTGTCCTTTCCAAATGGTTACCTTTCAGTTTTCCCCATACTAGGATTCTGTAGATGTTCATTTTCTTAGAAAAATGTATTTGTTTTCTAAAGGGTACCACAGTGTGTTTTCTTCTGACAACAGGCTGATGAAAACAATAAATTATTCAATTCAAGATTATCTAAAATGATGACTCACTGCTAGTTCCTATTTTTTAGGCCTTGTTTTCATTAACTTCTACATTAATAGTCCAAATGTGCAGTTGGACTGAAATGTCCTGTGAAATTGCCCTGCTTTCCTCAAATTGAGAAGCCTTCAGCCTGTAGTAACTCCTGTGATAGGTTGTTCCTTGTTCTGTGAAATAAAATATGGTCTACATTTGACAAGAAAAGATAAATCTGTAACCACTGGTTGCCACCCCTCCCTCCAAAACAAAAAAGCACTGCTGCTACAGCCACAGCAAGGGTAGGAGTTGTTATTAAAGAAAGCATCAAAATGACCTTCTCCCAACTGTTTCAGTGTCTCCGTTTCACCTCTTTCATAATGAAAGCCAAGAAATAAGTTCAGAGAACACATGCACCAAGTGCACTCCTGAGAAATTTTAGTTTTCTCATTCATAAGGGAAAACTAACACTGCAGGTTATCACCATCAAAATAAATTTGTTTTCACCTTGCATAAATGAGACAGTGTAAAATATTGCTTCTTTGTGTGTTGAAATCAAATACTGTGGTAGATGAAAACAGATATTCATTGTACTGATGATCTTCTGAGCTGCGCAGGTGAGTCAAACCCTCTGATCTCTGTTGAAAGGAGAAACCTTCAATCCTTTAAGTAAACCCATTTATTTCAAAATTATCTTTGGAGAAGAGGTGGTAAGTGGCCATTTGATATGCAAATTCTGGGTTTGTAACTGCATGGTATGTGGCCAAAAGGTAAACTAAGAGTATGTGACCAGCATATTTAAAATACTTGATTGCAGGGGCTTTTTGCAATTTGCCATATTGATGTGTCTAACACAGGGCAGCTCCTGAACCCAGGCAGCCCCATGGCTTTTGCTAGGGCCAGGGGGGCCCTGGTGGCAGAGCACTGATCTCTACTCTTAAGCCTTTGTGTGTATTTTAACTTGTGGGTAGTAAAACTTAGTATAAATCACAATTCAACTGGTGGCAGTTGTGGCAACAGCAAAGAGCTGTTACTTCAAATCTAGCTTCTCAATGAGACCTGGGACAGGCTAACCTACACCCTTGTGCTTTCGTTTTTCCCGATTAATGAAGAGTTAGAAGGACTTTGAGGAATGATGTGTTGGCTTTTGTTTGCTTGAAAAACTTTCAAATAGTGAGGTTTTCAAGTAAGAGGCGTTTTCTAGATTCCCAGGAGAATCAGTGAGCCATGGCAGGCGCTCACCGCAGAATGTGTGTGTGCCAGATCCTGAACAAAGGCTTCTGCTGATCAGAGTTAATTAGTCAAGTGGTCAGGTCCCCAGAGACAAGGGTTTCTGCCATCTCAACTGGCATCCTATTGCCTTGTACACTGACCTTGTACACACTGGGCTTGTATTCTTAGCGTTGGTAATATTTTGAATTGTGTGCATTTCAAGACTCAAAGATCACGTTTACTGTGACAGCCACCATCATCCATAACTGATGGTTTCAAGGACTCATCAGATGTCGTCTTGATTTCTTCCATTCCCCACCCTTTTGTTTTGGTGTTTTGAGTATGTTTTTATTTTGTTTGTTTGGGATTGTTTGTGGTTTCTTTTGTTTCAGTTTGGTAAAATCATAGAAACAAATAGGGCTGCGAGAGGCCCATGGAGATGATGTAGCCAAATTGTCAGATGCAGGACAGATAACTTACAGATACCTACTGGTGACAGCAGCCTATTCTTGTTTCCTGTTGGAAACTTTTTGCTCATATCTTAGGCGAGTTTTTCTTTCTGTAGCCTAATCCTGTTCTGTTTGATCCCATTAACAATGACTACTGGAGCAGATGATTTCTTTCACCTTTATAAAAGCATTTTGCCGTTGTTAGACTTTTCTCTTTCCCTCCATCTCTTTAGGTTAAGACAACCCAATGACTTCACTCTTAATAGATGGATTTACTAAACTTGCATCATCCCAGTTATTTTCAGGGTGTTTTTCAGTTCTTTCACATCTGTCTTTTGATTTGCTAGAAAGGGGTTACTGTGTACTGGGAGTAGCACTACCAGGTGATTTAGCATTTAAGGAATTTTCTCATGGGGTCATGTAAACTAAATTGAGATAACCCTTTATGATTATTTTGCAGCAGGAACCGACTGGAGAGCATTGAACAGTACAAGACACTTGTAAAGCCACGTAAAATCATAGAATCATAGAATATTAAGAGTTTGAATGACCTTAAGGGTCATCCAGTCCCAGTCTCCCCTGCCATGGGCAGGGACACCTCCCACTAGAGGCCTTGAACACTGCCAGGGTTGGGGCATTCACAGCTTCCCTGGGTGACCTGTTTCAGTGTCTCACCACTCTCACAGTGAAAAATTTCTTGCTAACATCTAACTTAAATTTCCCCCCTTTCAGTTTGTACCCTTGACTCCTCGTCCTATTCCGTGTCATTAGTGAGTGTATGATCATTACACCATAACTATAATTAACCAAATCATTTTACTCCCACCTTATGGCAGTTTCAAGACCCTGTTTCTTGCTATGGAGAAAGTAAAAGCAGGTCCTGCCTGAGAGAAACTCAAAATCTTTATGTTAAAATACAATGGGGTAGAAAACACAACTAGCTTGAAATTAGGGTGAAATGCAAACAGAGTGGTTGCTTTTAAAAAGGGTCTAGGCTGACATTTGCCTGATGGCTAAAGTTTGTCAATTGAAGAGTTTTGGAACTGATAGAAAGTGTTTATTTTATAATACACTTTTTTAAAAAAGGCATGTATTATCATTTGCTGAGAAAATGTTCTGAAAGATCACTTAAACGTATAATTTTTCTAGGATCTGGACAGAATCAGAGTTGTTTGCAGTTTGAATGGTTTCCAGTATTATGCTGTGATTTTCAGTCCGTACCCTGACTTCTGTTTCTCTGTCACAGTCCAGAGTATTTCAGCAGTGGACTAGATGGTCACTCAATGTTTTGCATGTGTCAAAACATTTATAAATCATGTATTTGTTGTTCAATTCAGTCTGATTGATTTGACACTTTCAAAAAGTGTTTCATGCTCCTATCTTTTAGTAGATAATTTATAAACATTGTGTATTTCTGAGCAGTGCTTTGCTTAAATACTTTTTTCTCTGCCTGTCAATATGTTTAATTAAACCTTTAAAAAGTAGACATTTTTTTTTATGTCTTAATAATTACCTTATCTCATATTATGCCAAACACATTTTCTGTTCTTCTGTTTGTTTTGCCTTGAAGAGATTTGAATTATTCTATACTGAGCCCCCCAGAAGATCTGTTCTGGTTAAAGGCACTCTGAGGGCTAAAGCAGACACGCATGTCATGTTACGGCCAGGAGGTACTTGGAGCAGGTCATTCATGGATAGGAGCAAAGAGGGATAAACATCAGTAAGCTTTCAGGTTTGGTTTTTTCCATACTTGTTAACAGACTATATATGGGCATACCCCAAATTCATCCTTAGTATCTCCTTTGGTTGTGGAGTTTAGAAGAAGACAGCAGATTCTTCCCTCTGTTTAATCTTATTGTGCTGCAGATGCTTCCTAGGAGCCTTGTTATACCCTGTTTTTTTTTCTAGGCTGTGTGTTTCTTATTTCTCCTCAGTGATGATTTTGTTCTTTTCCGACACAGCTAAACATGGAAACATTTCCGTATATTTAGGGGGTCCTGGGAATTTTCCTTTCAGATTTGTGAAAACAACAATCTGACAAGCTGCTTCTTGGCATGACACAGCATGTGTTAATCTATGTCATTTCCAGGCTACTTTGTTCATAGTTAATTTGTTAAATTCTTTGTGAGAGCAGACATGTTCCCCACTGAGCAATCAGCACAGCTGCAAAGAGAGCCAGTGACCAAACAGAGCCAACTGTGCGCTCTGTGTTCAGAGCTGGGAAGTGAAGTCAGGCTCAGGGCAGCATCCTCAGAAGAAGGCAAAACTGATTTGGGGCCAAGTTGGTACCCAGGACTGATGGTAATGCCAGTTTTCCTGTTAGAGGAAGAAAAGAACCCTACTTTTAATCTAGATGTGCTGATTTGCAGTGTACTCCCCATAGAATAAGTAAAACACAGCTGGTGAAGAGAGGTCAAATAGTGTTACTGAGGGGAAAAAAAAAAAAAGAGGGAGAAATTGAGTCACAGCTCTAACTTAACCTTGGCATTCACAAACATGTGCCTGTAAGAGTATCCCTTCTGGTGGTCATATCATAAGGTCCCTCAAAATATTAAGGAAAAACCCTGCAGATCCTATCTGTTAATCCTGGAAGCCTCAGCTGATCTTTCTCAGTTCTGTGAGCCTCTGAATTTTAACTCTTGTGTCACTGAAAATGCCTCCTCAAAATACCCCAGGCTGCATATCAACCACTTGTGTAAATGTTGGGGGAAGCAAGAGGGATTAAGCCCTTTGTGTTTATCCCTGGTTTAATGGAAGGCCTTTCAAAGGCCATTGATATGAAAATGCCACTTGACAAAGAGCCTGTGGACACTTCACAATCTGTGCATCCCCGCACATTTCTGTGAAAGATTAGGAGGAACACAACACTGCAAATTCCTTTACAAGCTGGGCATGTTGTCCAACTTACTTCTGTGACTCTCATTAATCTCATCTTGTACTTGGATGCCTATTTTTGCATAAGAAATTAAAAATTGTTTATTTGTTCTCTGTTTTCAAAGCCTTCTTACTTTAGAAGTTCTCTTACAAGAATCTGAGGAGTCTTTTAGTCCAGCTGTTGGAGCCTTCAAGGCAAGGAGAACCCTTTTTACTGAAGTGCTAGATGGTCACTATTCAGTGCAGTGCTGGAGTTTGGGAAGCAGCTTTCCCTACACTCCTGGTGGTTGCATTAATGGCAGTCTCTGCGATTTGGAGCTAAACATGGACAGTGCTGTTTCAGTGCCTCTATCAGTAAGAGTCAAAGCTAACAGAGTGCCAGAGAAACAGGCTGTCTGGACAAATATTAGCATTTAAAGGGATATTTAGACATCCCACACCAGAGAATTTAATTTCAGCTTGTCAACTGTTTTTCTAGACCTTTGTTATATTCAGGAAGACTTGGTGACCATGAGGTGTCCTGCAGGACACTTTCTTTTTCTTTAAACATTATTACACCACTGTATGAGCATATTGCCTGCAGTTTTATGAAGCTGATTCTGCCAACAGGAAAAGATTACGACAAGTGTAAAGTGTGTGGAGCATAGAAGTAAATAAATGATTGAATAAACAAAGAAGGAGGAGCAGGTTCGGTTCCCACTTTCTGCCATCATGAGGCAGAGTTTTGAAAGCACTCAGTTCCCTATATTTTACACGGAGAAGAAGGAGAGCTCTTGGCAGTCAAACTTTCTGAAAAAGCTGTCCTCTGATGTTAGACAAGGGAGAAAATGTTGATGATATTAGTGCTATCTTGTGTTGCTCAGGATTGACAGAGGAAAGATGAATGACTGACTACCTCAGACACATACATGCTCCTCTTTCTACCCTTTTGTGGTTTGCTTGAGTGCTACATGAGCAGCTGGCTTACCCTGCATGGTGGTAAGGACTCAGTCATTTACTGCTGCCTTTCCTTAAGTTATTTTACACGGGTGGTCCTTGTTCACCAAAAATCATTTCAGGACTCAGGGCTTGAGTGTGAACAATTTTCTTGGGCTACCAAGTCCATGCTTGGTTCCCGTGAATGTTTGAGGATAACCCTTCGCAGCTGGGTGCCTGTTAGTGAGGGGGGCTCATTGCTGCTTACAGGCTGTCAAAGGCTGTGAGATGACTTTTGAAATCCGAGTGCAAGCTAAAACATACGTTTTAGGGAATGTTGGGTTTTTTTGGTGGTGACTTTTCAGTTTGTCACATGCATTGTCTTCTATGCAAGGAGAAATGGGATTGTCAACTTCATGCTGAACGCTGATCTGAACCTGAACCACAGTTTCCTCAGAATCCAGACTGCAATGATTTATTTGGGTTATTAACACTAAAACTGTAGCTGAAAGTACTTATTAATTTCAACAGCAACCATTTTAAGCCACTCTGTCTCGGGCCAGATCCTCCACCTGGAAAAAGTTCAGCTAAGCTATGCTACATCATGTCCCACTTGGTCTTGATGGGCCTCCAGCTCTTCTTTTTGAGTGGGACCAACTCTCTGGAAGATGGCATTAAAGATCTGAATGACAAAGCTCAATTGTCATTTATTTTCCAGTGTGGCCACAGGGAGCTTGATAGAACCGAGAGCCAGATAGGTTTTTGCACCTCTCTAAGGGTAACATGGATTCCTTTACAGCCTGTGAGAGTCCACTGAGAACCCATCATATTTGTCTGAAGAATTAGCGGAAATTCAGCCAGGCAGAGTAGCTACTGACCGGGCAGGGAAGGAATAGAGCCTGCCTGACTTACAGGTCCTGCAGCATGAAATCATTCAATCTTATTGCAGAATTTTGATATTTGAAGCCTGCCCAGTATTGTAGTAACTTAGAGACATGTGTTGCATTTCTGGCAAGTGATCTGCATCTTCTGTGAGCTAAAAATATAAAGCTGGTCTCCCTTAGTGGAGGCAGCACTGAGTAAACAACTGTCAGCTTGTACACTAGTCACAACTGCATCCCTGAGAAAGCCAGATAGAAATAAGTGTATACTCATTTGATAATAAGCACAAGAATACACTGAGATTACCTGGGCTTTCTTTTCCTTTTTTTTTTTTTTTTTTTTCCCCTTCTTTTGTTCTTTTTTCCCCTCTTTGTGGCTGGGGGGAGAATAGGGAGTTTGTTATAAAAAGGTCAAACACATAACTTTGCAGCTTTCAGCCATCTCTATTCTTTTCTTTTGCAATTCTTCTCTCTGATTAAACTTCCAGATAAGTCTAGGCACTGTTGCCCGGCCCTTCACATTTAATGATTTTATGCATCACTTGCTCTTGGCACCGCTCACAGCCCTGCCATCTCCACTGCCACCTGTGATCTTCTCCTCTAAGTGTTTGACATCCACCAGCATTTCTCTTTTGCTCTGAGATGCCTTTTTTTCTTGTGGGGTCTGGAGAGGGAAAATGATGGTGGACAACCCTGAGACGAATTACCTAATAACCAAGGATTTTCTTTCTCAGCTCTTCTAATGGAAGGAAAGTCTTGTCTTCCTATTTACCTTTTTCTTATAAAAAAGGCAAAACCCCCCCAAATTTACAACTTGTCCCACAGCTGAATCTGTTTAAATGATTCTATGAAAAATGAATATGTAGCCTTCCTTCAGAGGATACTAAATCAGGAGCAAGATGATTGGGCAAAAGAGAATTTTTTAACTGGGGGAGGGTGTGTGATTGTTTTTTAATTTCCCTCTCCTTCTTGTCAATCAGAATATGTAGGTTTTGTCCTGTTGTTTAGTGGGGTTTATCAGAGAGATGTGTAGAATCCAGACTGGAGTAAAGAAGGCAAAGAATAGCTACTTACCTTGTCACCTGAGGAAAATTAACTGATAGCAAGATTTTGGTGGATGTGATCTATTTAAAAAAAGAAGAAAAGGTTATACATGTCTGTGTCTTTGAATTCATCTCTATCGAATTCACTGGGTGTAAAACAACGAATGTATCAAAGTGTTTAGACAAAATAAGTCCAGGGGTTTATTTTTCACAGCTTTTAAATGCAGTATAGTAACCCCAGGTTTAGGGAGTTGTTAAGACCCAGTTGTTTGATGCCTTTGTGTGCAAAATAACACTTCTGTGTTCCTTACTCTTTCCTTAACCTTGTACTGTTTGGCTGCTATGGAAGACAGGGTACTGGACCAAATAAGACTTGAGGTCTGATGTAGTACATCTGTTCCTGTAATCTAACCAGAATAAACCTCATTTCATGTGTGCCCAGAGACAGAGAAATGTGGGTTTGCTATATAAAATTGCAATTCCTGTATCAGTGCATTGGGAATGGTGGAATACTTGTTTACCAAATTGGACTTGTAAGAAATTCAGACGTCAGTTAGCAAAAAAGGCAGCCTTACAAGAAGAGCAGTAAGTCCAAGCTCCACTTGGAAGGGCTAAAGTACCAGATATGGTAACGTATTCAGCAGGTTAAATGGAACAAAGTGGATTATAGCAAATGATGAGTTTTCTGATGATGAAAACGGCTTTTACCTTGGTACCTGAAATAGACCTGCGGTCTTTAATTGGAGGGTCAGATGCTCACATGACATCTTTATTGTCTCTCATTCACACTAGTTGGACTTTAGGGTTCTGGTTAATTTGTTCCATGTGCTCTTGAGTCAGCAGTGGAGCGGGCGCATCTGACAATTGCACAGAGGGATTATTACCACTAGTGTCACAATAGCACAAAAATGTATGCTGGACAGGGAGGAATCCACACTGTGAATAATCGCTTTCAAACTCATCCAGTTTCTATGTATACATATATATATATATAAAAATACCGTAGAAGAAAATCGAGACAATTATTTGTAAATCACATGAGGAGTGTTTTAAATCACTCAGGGTTAACATTTACTCTTCCTATCATGATTTGTGTTTACTTTTCTTTCTGATGTTCATGTCACCCATACTGTTTCTGGTGATTCTTAGGTATGAGCTAAAAAGAATACACTGCAGTAGTATTTTATAGTTGGAGAAGACTTTGTGCTGCTGGCAGATGCAAGAAGAGAATAAGAGTAAATGCTGAGTTACCTTTGGGGAATGCTGTTAATGAATAAAGACAAAAGTTCATTGCCTGGGTACTGAAATGTTGTTTCTCCATTTAAAGAGGTTATATTTGAAAACCACTATGACCTTCGTTACCTGCATACCAGGACTTGTCTTCAGGGTCCTGCTTGGATTTCTTAACAGCTAGTGATACCCTGAATGTGCAACTCTCTAGTCTTCAGTGTTTTGGGTAGGTGATGTCTTTTGCTGCAGCAACAACAGAATATAAAACTTGGACTATGAGACATTAAAAAAAAAAAGAGGAAACTGACCCTGGATTTTTAAAAATAGTGTTTAAAATATACTGAAATGTGTTTTATGGAAGAAAGGCCAGAGATTATACAGCTGAGGTCTTAAATAATTGGTATGATTCTATGATTTGTATTGAAAGAGAGTCCTACCACTTGGATATAATTAAGATTTACTAAATAATATGGGAATTAAGAACATGACTTTCGGAGGGCACCAGTTCATCAGCATTATGCACTCTGTCTTCGCTGTTGAGTTTGTAATAGCTATTACTACAGTAGTTCATCGCCCTTTGTAATATAATCTCTCTCTGTCTCTGTGGGGATTACAGCAGATAGGAGTGTAGAAGTATCCCATTCATAGATGCTGTGAACTCTACTTGCTTTCTGGAGTTTACAATAGCAAAGAGCATAGAAATAGCTTCTTCAGGACCACCGCCAATTCATTTTGTACTTGTTTTTTTCTGTTTGTTCTGATCTCTGAAATGCGACTTTTATAAGGGCTGTAAACTCTTAGAGGGCCAGCAGCCTGAGTGTCTTTTGTGCCGGTGTTACCAGCAGTAAGGGGAATGCTGGGATACCCAAAGACTGAATGGAGTCTTCAGAATTAAGCTGGATGGTGAGAAAATAATGAGTGTCAAAATCTTCCTCTACAGGACAGTCATGAGTTTTCCAGCTATTGCACGTCGGATTGTAAAACCCTCTCCCTCACTAGGAACTTTCCACTCAACTTGCATTATTGGGTTTATGCATGCAAGCCATTGCTTAGCAGCACAGTAAGCAAGCCCAGGCATTTTAGTGCATTACATGGAGTCACTTTAACAAAATGAACATTTCAAAACTTCTTTCTATTACCTGCCATTCAAGGTAGTTAAGCTTCAGAACTAAAGTCTGACTTCTTGTTTCATTTGACAAAATTTACACAGCTTGATTTGTTTGGGGTTTTTTTCTAGAATGAAGGTTTTACCCTAAGGATTTGCTTAATACAGTCTTTATTGTAAAAAAACCAAAACAAAACACAAAATCCAGGTTTATTTATTGTGCAAGGACTACTGAGAACCATCTGCTTTGGAGAGGCCAACTTCTAGGCCACAGATGGTATTTAAAATGGTTTCAAAGAATTTCCAAATCTTGCTGTGGCACCTTTCAGAAATACATGTGTGAGTCCTGCCAAGGCTTGGAGATTCATTTTTCTTTTTCCTCCCAGAGAGAGGGTTACTTTTTCTTGGAAGAGATCCCATCTCCCAGACGTGTATTGGAGGCATATTTAAACATTTAGCTTTGGGCTGTGGATCAGCCTTTTGTAGTTCCCCGTTGTGCTAGGATAATAGTCCATGCAGCCAGATCGGTGGAAAGTCTACATGCAGATTTTGCCCTTGTGATTATAGATCAGATTATCAAGTTCCAAAGGATTAAAGTTATTTTCTTTGGCCTGTTGCCAAGTAAGTTAATTAGGTGATTTTCTTGAGATCATGACCTGTTGCAGAACTACACTGCCCAGTTGTTAAATTTCCAGTCTGGTAAATGGCTCCCTCCGTTTTCATTTCCCATTGCATTTTCATGAATGATATGATATCTAAACCTCTTTTTTTTCCCAGCCATAGGAAAAGGAAAGTTTTATGTTTCTTGGTCACTGGGATCTATATAGCTATAAAATTTGAAATCAATTTAATGTAAACAGGATGTATACTTTGAACAGGCCAGACTTTCTGACAAAAAGATACATATTGTGACTTTTTACAAAACTTACCTGTACACAGTATCATGCATCACTGTTTAACAAAGAAAGCTTTAAACGTTGCCTTGACTCAAGTTTAATGTCTCTTACTCCTGGAAAAGCTTTATTCTAATAATTGCTAATTCTAATACAGTGAAGATTCATTGAAAGTGGGTAAATTATGGATATGACATATATGATCAGGTAAAAGCTGTATTTTTTAATGTTGGAACCTTGAACCTGACTTTAATCATTTCAGGTAACACTGGCAAAATTTACTGTTGAATGGTCACTAAAATTTGTGTCATATTTACTGTAATGGACTCTGAAATGTTTGCAGGTGAGATTTTAATTTTTTTTAAGATGTGAGACTGGTTTGTGTCTGCTTTAAAGATGCTTTCATCCCCTGATAACTATATCATAATCGATGTTGTGTAGATGGTATGTTTATTTTTTCTGTTAAGTCATGTCTGCTCCTATGTACTATTATGAAGCATGGTAGAAGCTGTGATTAAGCAATAACCAACTTCTACCTAGAAATAGCACTCTTCAGAAGAAGTCACATTTCTTAATTCACTGGGCTTTGATTTATTTTCATTGACACAGAAGAATAAAACAATATTGTGCTATACTTCTAAGTGTGTACTCTTAACCCCCACTTAAGTGCATTGCTGCTTAAATAAAGTACAATATGGCTGATTACAGGGCTCTGCATTGTACTTCCTTTGACTGGTCTTAATGGTAGTAATATCAAAAGCCTTGTAAAAAGTAATTTGTAGTGCTTTCTACTGGGGTGGCAAACAACCAGGCTAAGAAAAGGCACCTCTTTTTTTACAGTCCAGGCAGCAGGAAATAAGTCTCCACTGATTTTTTTCCTTTGAAGGTTATGGATACTTTAAGCAATGTGTGAAATGCTTACACTACTGAAGTGAAAAATTTTGCTAAAGTTGGAACTAAATCAGTGTTTGGCTTTACTAGAGGTGCAGTGCAACATGATAAGCCATGCTAAAAACCTTATGCAATCTGACCTTCCTTTTATTGCTTTTGTGCTGCTCGTCTTTTGTAAATGGAGAAATTTAAGCCCCAAAAATCAGGTTCTTGTTCAATTCTCAGTGAAAATAAATTTTAAGTTAATCTTTCACTTATGAGCGAAGGTATAATACTTGACTTCATGGGTTTTTTTAGTTGAAGCAAACCAAAAAGAATGTCTGCAGCAGGGTTTTTGGATTTGAACTCGTGAATAACTGTGGGAAGTATTTTGAGTTATTTACCTGTCTGTAGCTCAAAGGTGTATTTCTGGATTACTGTGTTTGTGCATACACAGAAGATTAGGCACTCTTTCCACTTGGGTAACTCTTGTTGCAGTAGATAAGGCATTGTATAGCCGAAAACCTTTATTGCCCTTGGGTTGAATTACTCTTTACCTCTTTTGAATAAACGCCGTAACTAATTAAAAAAAATAGTTTTAGTGAAGAAAGACAAAGCTGTCCTTGGAACCTTAATGAATCTTTCAGGCATTGGAAGTTTTCTTCACCATTTGAAATCTATTTGAGGGCTTCAGACCAATTCTGCAGTTGCTTGACTTGGTGGTTTCGCCCCATTTTGGCTCATGGGCATAAGCAGAGAATCAAATTTGGTTTTTACATTGTAGTTATCTGGATGGTCTTTCTTTAACAGAGCAAATTCTATGTAATATTTAATTTAGATTAAATTCCCTACTAGCAGTGCCTATCAGATGACTCTTGCCACCTTGCTGAAACAGGGCTAGTCCTGTCAGATCCAGAACCCTTGGCAAGTGTGAGTTAAAAGAATGAATTGCCACATACAGGTGTAAGGTCTTGGTGAGCAGGACTGTAACATGAGGTTAAAGAACGCTAAAGTTTTCTCCTAAAGAGAAACTGCAGCTGGAGAAGTGAAGTACAAATTAGATTGAACTGACAGGGTTTTGCTTTGGCCGTCTAAACAGGTTCTTTTTCCTAGGATGATTGTTCTTACATATACTATATTGCATATTGACTTAAGTAATTTGTGTTTTGTCCAAGTTTACTTTTATGGGAAAGATGTTTCAAATGAGCATTTCTTGTTACTTTTTAAGCTTTTTCATAATCAACGCAGAGTAGATCCTTATACCTGAGTAATAGCATTTCATAAGAAACCTGAAAAGCAGATATTTCTTCCACTAAAAATGAGTCTGTCCAAACAATATCAGAGTTGATTATTTCACTTACTGTGGTGCACAGTTGTGTGACATTTACTATGTGAGTTATTTTGCATTTTGACTTGTGCAAAGGTGGCAGAGAATCAAATGAACAGAGAAGCTCTTCTCTTTTTCTTCCTTATTGTTCCCTGCTGAATGAAGCTCTAGTAAGAAATAAGGCTTTTTCCCAGAGGTGGTAAGAATGGTGATTTTTCAATGTGCTTTGCAATGTAGAAGAAATTATACAGGAAAACAGAGGCTTTTGTCTTTAGCAGTTCATGTGAAAATATTTACTGGAGACGATAATGTTACCCAGGGGAAGCTGACAACAACTTGAACATGAAATGCAGCAATTGGGAGATCCCAGACTGTCAAATTATGCTAACAACATGAAAGCTTCAAGTCATGCTGTTTGAGAGAACTAAGTTCTGAATTGAACTCAGAAGGCTCCCTCTGACCCTGGCTGTTTCTAACCAGACCGAACTGCTTGCCGATGCTGATAATTTAATTGCCTCTTCAAATAGCCCCATGTGTGTATTTTAATATCAAAGCAAGATTTGCAGACAGAGTTTATCATTTATTAGTTGGAGTAATAGTTAATTATGTGTACTGGGATCCTTGTGGCTGCATTCACTGGGTCAGCAATTAAAAGATACTCCTTCTCTCCGAAGCTCTTTCTCTCTGGTTTGGTCAGCCACTTCAGTTTGCCTGTCATTACCTGCTCAGCTGCTCAGAGTTCTCAGCTCTGGCAACACGCACAGGTTGAGTTAGTCCATTACAGTTTGCATAATTCTAGAATGTGGAATTCTGTGGCTGAGCATAATCCCCCTTTACACTTAGCTGAGGGACACCTTGTTTCTCCTTTAAATTGTCTCGTGTTTGTTTGTTTGTTTGTTTTTATTTCAGGAGAGCTAATGTCTAATGGATTGCCAATTCAATTAGGAAACTTTCACCTATATCTCTTTGTGGCTAGATGATGGATTGTTATGCTAAACCATTTTTAATGTGATAACCTCACGAGTAACACTAAAAATTTGAGTTGAGCAGATACTTTTGAGTAAACAAATAAATTGGGTTTTTTTCTTTGGAAAAAGAACTTTATTTTCTTATAACACTGATGAATGTAAAAAATATCTGAGGCTTGAGTTTCAGGATTTGCTTAGTGTTATTTATTTCCATAAATTTATAGAATATGACAGAATAAGCCATTCTGCAATGTCTTGAAATAAAAGAAAAAACCAAACCAAATCAGAAACAACCCACCTAAATTTGATTCTCGGAGTCTTAGAAACACTTTTTGGAGCTAATTTCAGCTTCCAAGATCTGTACATCTTACAACATGTAAATCAGATCATTGTACAAGTCAAGTAACACTTAAAATTTTGGCATGGGTTTGGATCTTGAGCTTCCCAAGAACTGGGATTAACTACACCTGAGAGGTGGATTAGGACCCTCGCTGCTTTTTTACACATCTGTCCAACTCTTACTCCTCTCTCACTACTGATACAGCAACCTGGAGATAAACTCTTCTGTCTCCACTGCCTTTCACAGTACAGACTTCACAAACAGCAAGTGGAAATCAGTATCATAAAAACACATTCCTTGTGTTTTGGAATTTTGCTCAATTCCATTGATTTGTGGAGTTAAATGAGCTAAAATCTCATGCACAACATTGCACGATGATTTTTAATTGCATGCATGCATGATTTTTAATTCAAGTATGTCCAAAAATTAGAGGTGAGGTAACTTTTTGTGGTCATCGTGTCATTGAAAAGGGAAAATAATTACCGGAAAAATAATATTTTCACTGACAGTACAGGGTAATTAGTTTCCCAGGGAGAAGATGTTGGTAGCAAGGGGCTTAACACAGGGAGCCTTTGTCATTTTATGGATGCTCATCTATCAACTGTCAGGTTGTTTCAAAAGAGCTCGGGTCATAATGTTTTCCCTCTGCACCTTTCCCATCACGGTGGCCCAAATTTGCCTGAATAACCATTAGTTGTCTTGTTTGCCTAGTCTGGGCATTTACAATGAGTCAGGAGGTAGCCGTGTTGCTGTGGCTGCACAGCATGGGGGTTTTGTCAGGGAGACCATCCAGTGTTCTATCACAGGTTTGATGCAGGGGACGGACTGGCTGGACACTTGTTTTACTTTTCTGGGCAAGTTATGCTTAGCAAATTAAGTGGGACTTCTCTAGGTGGAAAAAGTAAAGGAAGGCCTGAAGGTTGTTCTTGTGGGGGAGAGTTTCCTCTTCAGTTTGAGTATATTGATTAAAGATGCTCATATAAATACATACATAAAAGTACCACCATTTTATTAGTCTTTTGCACATCACACTTTGGGTCATTGTTCCTAAGACACAATTATTATTTAGCTGTGACATTGGAATTGATGCAAAGAAACATTAAATTTCTAAATCTGGATGTCTCAAAGGATGCAGATGCCTTGACAGATGCAAAAATGTTCACCACCTCTTGCAGAGATGACCTCCCCTATAAAGTGATAAAGAAAGGGATCTTGGCTAAAACCCAAGGAATTTTGATGTTATAAAGCAACAGCTGAAGGTTTGCTGTACCTCCTCTGCTTTGCCTCCACCGTGAAGCTCCTTCCTGGTAGAGGGTGACTCACATGCATCCCTGGTCCTGTGGCAGCTGCTGAGTGCAGAGAGCTGTCATGATGCAGGGAAGGGGGAATTTTTTATCTGAGTATTTTCAGGATTGTACCATGACTGCTTGCTGGAGCCCACCCCCATTTCAGGGTGAGATAGGTTTTGTTTGGTTTTAGAACAAAATAGTTTTGCTGTCTGTCTGCTTTTTTATGTGTAGTCTCATTTTAAAGGTAGTAGCCAGGGCAAGAGCTGCAGTAGAACTGGGTTGTACTGAACACCAGATGCATGTCACTGTTGTGAGGAGCCTTTTGAACTTCTCCTTTACTGGAAAAAAAGGCAGGAAGGTGACTAGAGATGAGTCTTAGAGAAACAGTAGCAACTGAAACACACTAGGAAAAAACATTCATCCCACATCGCTGCACAAAAAAGTGTAGGCACAAGGACACACAACTGTTTAAAAGTCCTTAGAAGGATTTTACACTCTTCGTTATCCAGCCTGAGAAATCTTAATTCTCAAAACTTTTATTTAGAGAGATTTGAACTAGTCCTTGATCCCTGCTATACCTGAAATGTCCCAACCTCCCTTTTGCTTTTCAATTTTTTTCTGGTACATCAAAAAACTTAACTCAGCAGAGGGTAGGCTGCTCTTCTCAGAACATTAGACAGTGTCTTGCAGCAGAACTAGCTTAATTTTAGGTATAAACACATCCATTGAAATGTTCAAGAGCATTTAATATTTAACTTTAATGACAAAATACTTGTCCTTAATGTTATGGACAGTGTGTATATATTGTCAAGGCAAGATTCAACACACCCACCCCACCTTCTTCCTTTGTCTTTTTGGGACAAGTCATTTGAGTTCCTGGTATATTGATAAGGAACCTGCAGTCTGGGCTTCAAGTAGTTCTGTGAGAATTCACTGACAATTGCAACAAAAAAGGTGAAAATGTGACTTGAAAAATCTGTGTGGAGGGGGAGAAAACCTAAACCAAAATGATTCATCCTAAAGAGCAGTAATATTACTGGTTTTCTTTAGCAAGACAAGTAGTTTTACAGTTTGGATTACTTGAGTGTGCAGCCTGTAATACTTTTTTCAGATCATTAAATGAATTGGCTGTACAGAGATCCCAATATGACAAATGTTAATTTCTAAGACTTTTACTGGGTGTGACTTAATAAATGGATAACAGGGAGACTGGAGGGCTCTAGCTCCTCTCAATTTCTACTCGTGTTGCTCAGTGACGCTTAAGAGTAGCTGAAAATGCTCCCTTGATGGAGTCGGATTACTTCTTTATTAATTCCATTCATAAATACACACTGGGTGTCCAGTGGAGCACTTAAAACCCTGATAATCAAAAGCTTATTGTGTGTTTGAGAAGCTTGAAAGGGAAAGTGAAGTAAATACCAAGGGAGAATAGAATAAAGTTAGAATTTTTCTTTCTAAGTCAGCAGGAGGTCGTCTAAAGTATAATGTTATGCACAAGTTTTACCATCGAGGCTGTGATGGGGGGGTGTGAATATGTGTGCAATTACAGTAGTAAAATCAGTGTGCCGTGCATCACTAATGCAGGGCTCCACAGATGGCAGCATCCCAGGGCAGCACTAACAGCTATCTGATGGCCTCTGTGTGCGAGAGACATAGAGGACTTGTACCTTTATTTCAGCTCTGTGTTTAGCTCTGTTCCACTCAAATAGCACAAGGCAAAATTCACATGAAAACTACTAAAGAGTAGAGGCTTTTTTTTCTTTTTTTCTTCAGCTGTGTCTTTCTCTAAAGCAAAAATATTCATTTTGAAAAAAGGTTTTTGGGGGAATTTAGTTTGTTGTGTTAGTAAGGTTCTCTTCTCAGTTAGTAAGTGTGTATAAAGAAAGGAAAAGGGTGTGTTCGCACCCCAGTGAAGCTGAGTTGGTTGAATTAATCTGGTTATGTCTGCACAAGCTGCTTTCCTTCCTTTTGCTATAGGGCAGAGTTATAGTGAGAGAGAGAGCAGAGGCTGTTTCTTTCAGAGCTGCCAATTGACAATTCTCCGTACTTTCTGTAAAGCTTCTTCAGTTCTCAACAGCTGAAGACTTGCATAAGCTCTCAGCCTACAGCTTTGAAATAGCAATTTTGCTTTTGAATTTGTATTACTACTGCTCAATTGTATATGGACTTTTACCTGGGTGAGTGGTGTGTCATGAGGCTCGAGACCTGGGCAGTGCTTTGGCCTCTTTTTGGGTCCTCTCTTAGGTCACAGACCTGGCAAGCAATAACATGATAAGCATTATGGTGCACCAAGTCCATGTGTCTGTGGCATAGATGAGTGCATCCTGTGAAGAAAATGATCTGATTCTTCAGCACCTCCTGTTATTTTATGGAATCATTTCCATGACGGCATGGCAGCAGAGGATCTCACATGAGGAGCCATGAGAAGTACTGAGAACTGGAAATAAATACTTCTCTGAGATAAACAATAACATTGATCTTGGCTGAGCATAACACAGAATTTCTCCCAAGACCCCCCTGTCAGGTCCTTTGAAACCTCGAGGCCTAAGCAGGTCCCTTTTTGGTCAGAATCGCTTAGTTGCTTTTCTTTGGAGAAATACAAAACTATACTTTTTTTCTTTTTTTATCCTCTACTGATAACTGTGAATGATGGCCATGTGAGTGCTTTCTATTCTGCTCTCCTCATTAAACCATAAAGAAATAGAAAGATCTGAAACTCCCAGGCCACTGCAGTAATACTAAAGAGGTTGATTTTTCAGAAGGATTACATGTTGGAGAATAAAGCAAGGAGGATGCTGCTCCTAGAATATCCATAGTTGGCAGATTGAGAAGTTGTCTTTGTCATCTTAGATGATTTGGTAACAGGAAGAATGGAACACCACCACCACAACAGAAGCAACCTAAGTTATATATGAGGGAGGAGATAGTAGGGTAGCAAAATCAGTGGTTTAACAACCAAATCTTATTGTAGATATGCAGGACTGTGTTGAAAGCTAGATTTTCCTTAGTCTATTTTGCAGTTTGCATTTGCAACAGCAAAGGACGTTTTCACCTTTGTTGTTTATGAAGGGTATGTGACCTCACTCTGCCTGCTGCATACAGAGAAATGGCTCTCAAAAGCTGCTCCTGATCAAGAGGAGGAATAGTGGGCACAACAACTGCCTCCACTGGAACAAAACACTGTTTCCATCACTTTTCACTGTCATTCAGTGTTGGAATAATCTTTGTTTCTGAAAATTGTGTGGCTGATTTTCCATGTCTTCTCCCAGGACAATATCCCCCAAAAAGAAGAGTAGGGCTTTAGAATGCCATTGACTGGCAGAAAGGCAGCTAGCAGTAAATGGGAAAAAAAGCTTGTCTTTTGCTGCTGATTTGGAAGGGGTCAACAAAATACAAGGTAAATGAAACCAATGGGATTCCAATGTGAATGAACAGACCCAGCGAAAGAGAGACCTAGAGAACTGGTTTCTCTAGGATGAAACTGGAGGAAACTGATGTTTCCTCCACCAAGGTGAATGCAAACTGCTGGAGCCCTGCACTGATGTGGGGGTCTGGTATAACTGCTCGTCTTGACAAAGGACTATGAGCACCAAGTGCGAATGGAGCCACCATCCATCATAGCACCAATGGAAGGTGATAGTGGCCCATGGCTGGTTCACCAGAGCAGGAAGACATGCACAGGATTATGTGTCCTGGCAAAAAGGTAGCTTTTACTGCACACACACTTTCTGCTACTGATCTTCATTTATGTGTGTCAAGGGTTGTGTTTTTACATGCCTGTTAGTTTTTTAAAACAATCTTCTATATTCTCCAGCATCTACAGACAAGTGCACAGGAGCTGAACTGTTTGTCATGTCAGGCTGGGATTTCTGTTTGCATGACAGAACTTTTTTTCATGACATATGAGTTTTTAAATAAAAACCAGGGAGAGGCAGCAAATCACTTGGGCTCAGACAACAGAAGAGGCAAAAAAAAAATCCCACCTAAACAATAGATATTTAAGTAGAAAGTGTTCCAGCTCCTTCTGACAAAGAGCCTCCAGAGGATTACAATGCAGTCAATGTTGCTTTAATTAAATTTAATGCTGTGTGAAATGCACTCTGAGAAACTTTGATGAATGACTGGGGCAATTCATGTGGCTCACTAAAGGGCATCCAGCTCTTGCAGGGGTGTCAAGCCACGATGAATTGGTTAGTACAGGCATGTTTATAGACTGCCTAAGGAACCTTGTATCTGTGTGGTAATGTCAGAGATAATGTTATGATTCTCTGGACCTTGGGGGGCTTTGGTGACATGGTTAATGAGATAGCCCAGGGAGTGTCCCAGTAGGTTACTTGCAGACCTCCCACATCAAAAGGAGCAGCTTTGCCCCTTCAGAGCCTGCCGTCCTCTAGATCTCTCAGCTGGCCCTTGCTTTCCATAGGGCCACTTTTTTTTCCTACCTCCTCCCCCTTCTTTTTTGGTTCTTAGTCAACATTAACTTTGGCTGCTGAAATTCAAAAGTTGTTAGTTTTTAATTTGGTTTCTCTTTGACCTGCCTACACAATGGCTTTCAAAGATTTTTATAGGAACAACAGCCACCACGGTTACTCTCCTCCCAAAGCCTCAAAATGACAAAAACAAAGCTTAAGTCGAAGAGGAAAATTAAGGGAGGAGAAAACCTTAACTCTCCCTCTTTCTGTTCTCTCTTTCCCCAACACACAAAAAAGGAGGAATGTTTCTCTCATGCAGAGTTTAGTTACAAAGCAACAGCCTATGATAGTACAACTGGGTCTTTTATCTGCGGTACCCAAAAAAGTGAAGGGGGAAAAAAACCCCACCATAAAACAGTGGATCAATTGATAAATGAAAGTCTGTTATTCATGTTTGATTTAAAGGGTTGATTATAGGCCTGTGGAAAGGTTGTTGAACAATTTCTCTTTGTAAGGGGAAAAAACTCACTGTATGTTTGGTTTAAAGTGAGGTTAGATGGCAAGTAAACATTCTTGTAATAATACAGTGATCTTTGCAAAATTCCTGGTTCAGGAAGTAGATGTTCAGTATATTACATCATTGAAGGAGGCAAACATCAAAGTTAATGCAAGACTACCTCAAATGATCCTTGTAAAATATAAAAAAACCTAAAGTTTTTATTGTACTTTTGAAATTCTATGGGAAAGAAAAGGGGGAGGACTGATGATGGATTATAGGTTTGATAAACTTCATATCTCACAGATCTGATGACAGATGCAAGTGCTCTGCTCTAGATGACTATATGTTTAAGGCTTGTGATCTTCGGCAGAGAAATAAATACTGATGAGAAACCAAGATGGGGTCTTCTGAAATGGCATAAACAGCATGCTAATTGGTCTGGTCTGTGGATATTCTGAACCCCTCATTGGTCTTAATCTGGTAGTTTAAGATGTGTGTCATGAACTTTGAACATTCATCTCATACTGTTCTACCATGTTAGAACTTAAATATCTGTTCATTGCAGACAATACTGAAGAAATGGTAAACATGAGTATATGTCAGTTTTTTAATATACATATATATACATTTAGTTAAATATTCTGGATTCCACTATGATTTTCTTTCAAATCCCTTTGTAAAACATATCTATCCCTCAAAGTTCAAAAGGAACTCAACAAAACACCTCACACAAACAAACAAATAATCCTATCTAGGTGAGTCATCTCTGGCTGCATCATTTTGAAATAGCCAGAAACAGTCACCTGCTTTCTGCAAGCTTTATTTGTGTTTAACAATTCTTCTGATGGTGGCTTCCCATAGCAGAGGTGGGGAGAAAGGGCCGTGGTGGTAATTTGTGTAGTTAATGATCATGGTGGCAGGTACTAAGTCTCTTGGTGTTTTGTGATGGTCCTAATCACTCTTTTGTGTGCTCATTAAATGTTGAGCTATTCTCTAAATGCTGTTGGAGCTACATCAAGAGGTGAAATCAAGAGCCAGATATACCCAGAAGCCTGTAGTGTTGCAGTTATGGATAACTTTGTTTGTTTTAAGCACCTGAGATAGAACATTTATTTCAAAAGGTTGGGGGTTTTTGTTCTTTTTCTGACTAAAAGAAATATCTATTCCTCTTGTCACCAAGCCAGCACCACCCTTCTGGTGACACATGGTGTCAAGCTCTCTATCCTAAGTCTTCTACTCTCTTCCTTCTGCGAGCAGAGCAGCTTCCTGGGTGCCATTATCAACTTTGAGGGGTGTAAAAATATCATAAAATCATTTTAGTTGAAAAATGACTTATGGAGGTTGAAAGCTGTTTTCGTTGAGAAAGTAAAAACAAATAAATAGGTAAATAAATCTTCTACAAAGTTACATCTGTCAAAGTGCACAGGACCAAGACTGTGTGATTAAAGATTTTGTTGAGATTGTTATAAAGAGCTGATGTGGCCTTAAAAGGCTTGTATCAGTTCTCCTCTTGTTGCAGCACTGGGAGATGCTGCTCACCCGTGCCTGGCAAGCTGGGATGACCTCCTGGCCCTAATGCTACAGGGGAAGGTGGAAAGTGGGCAGAGCCACGCCAGGCCCTTCCTTCTCTGTATCTCTCTGTTATCTGAATCAACTATCCAGGTAGAAGCACTTAAAGGACATTTATTTAATAAGTTACTTGCTGCTGGCCAATATTGCTATAATGAAGTTGTAACTAGATCAGGGAGGAAGCAAATGCCAGCTTTGGTTTGGTAACTTGTCTTGCAGGGAAGAGGGGAAAAAGGCAGAATAAGCTGAGTGGTTTCCAAGACCTTAATCTATTTTTAAATAGGTCTCTTTGAAACTGTAGCAGCAACAACAATCTTTGCTGTAGTTAATGGGCTGTCAGTGTATCCTTTATTTGAATGACTGTTTTCTGAATCAGAAGTTAAAGACATCGTGTTGTTGTCACTGAGTCAATGGCAGTAAGTCTAACAAAGGACCTTGAAACCACTGTGAGCAGCAGCCTCTTGTGCCTTCAAAGTAACAGCAAGGTCGAGGAAAAGGCAAACACAACTAACAGTGTCCCAGTCTCACCACTGTGGCCAAGCAGTGTGTTTATGGAAGCCGAGTCTGGAGCATAAATCCCTTCCTAGTGCATCACACGCAACCCTAAAGCCGGTTCGTTTGTTTATTACCTTTAAAGGCTAGAATGGTGCAACAATTAATATATCTGATTGCAGGAGAGACTTGTTTCAGAAGTGTGACTCGAAGAGCCAGGGCTATATGTGATCCTGGTGGTGGGCTGGTGGGAAATTCTGAGTGCTGCACCAGTACGTGACGTGGTCAGTTGGGGACTCAGAGGGAAGTCCTGGTGCAGGACAGCTCCCACTGTGGGCAGTCAGGGTCTAGAGCTCTCATATACTCCTGTGGACACTCCGTGCCTTGGGACCTTAAGTAGGTTTTGGTGTTTGCAGGAGTGCAGGATGGTTTTGTCTCCTTGGCAACAGTGAAGAGTGAGAATGAATTGAAGTGGGGAGGTGCTATGACATTACAGGAAAGTTGCTGTGATGGGCTACCAAACCGATTCAGAGCATGAAATCCACTCACCCTCTCGATGTATTGTACCCTTTTCCAGAGACCATTACAAAGAAATGAAAGTCTCCCTTTTAGGGCTGTTGAAGTCTGAGAGGAATCAACTGGTTGAGATGAGATTGGACAGGGTGATACTCAGCTGGTAGGTGGATGTGTGGCAGTGGAGGTAGGCAATCAGAGAGAAGTTAAAGAATGCAGATGGGGGAACACATAGTAGATGTAATGTACTCCTTAAGCAGTGCTGAAGAAAGACAATGTCTATTTTTCTAAAGGCAATATTACCTCAAATGGGGCACCTGACCCATTCCTGCTGGGCCTGTAGGTCCATCCCCTAACAAGAAAAAGTTTAACTTCCCCATGTGGGTTGCAGGGGCTGGGTCCGACAAGGTGGTCTGGAGCTAAAGTTCATCCTTTAAGTTGAGTCCTCCTTGCTTTGACGTGTTATAATCGGACATTTAACATGATTTTAACATAGGGTTTTTTTGTATTCAGTCTCTTTACGTGGTTTAAAATTCATTTCCAGGCTGTGATCTAATGGCAGTAATTACCTCAGAAGTGCATACGGTGCAGGGTATGTTTATTTTTGTTTCAGCCAAGGCAAATGATTACAGGTCTTGGCTTCACTTCAGGGCTCAGCTCTGCTGAGAGAGCCAAAAACAACATCTACCTTTGCAATCTGGCAAGCAGGTCCTAAATACCTTACGTGAATATTTGATTTAATGATATGAAGGGCAGCAGGAGCAGGAGAGCAAAGCCCTTAGAGTCTTGGTGTTGCAGTGGACTGCTGGTGTGCAAATTACTTACTCTATGTTATGGAGGGACCCAGCTTTGCCATATAATGGCTGTGACTCCCTGGTATCGAATGGTAACTCGCTCAGGAATTCTCTTGAGTTTCTGCAGTGCCTTGTGAGCAATTTGGCTAATATTGGCAACAGCATGAAAGGCATGAGAAGCAAAATATCAGTGAGATCTGCCTGTATGTAGGTTTCAGTAGCTATAGGAATAACACAGTCTGTTACATGCAAAAATGAGTTTGTATGATTGCATACTTAGAGCTCATGACAAGCGTGAAAGCATAGCTGTTCCTTCTTTAAGTATTTCCTGGCATCTGATGAGAGAGTGGTGGATGAACAGGGAGAACAATCTACTTTATTCCTGTTGAACAGCCCATCCTGTTCCTCTGTCCATATGCGGTTAACTAAGAACTTTATGCTTTGGTATTTCTGTCAAGGTGCAGAGGATTTAATTTAATTATTTTACTTCAAGAATTGCAACATAAAAATTAGGTCCTTAACTATGTCTCTAAAGAGCAGAGGGGAAGATTTCATCCTTCCCTCAGTTTAGTTTCTTTGTCATGTGTACCAAAATACAGCTGGATATTTTGGGTGAGCAGTTGGCTGCACGTGGAAAACACATGAAAGAATTTTGTGGAACCTTTGCACCATCTTTAGAAAAGAAATGTGTCCTTTGAATACCTGACAGGTTTGAGGGATGTCTTTGTAAGTGCAACTAATGTGATGTGCTGATTTTTCACGCCCTTTTTACCTTTCAACTCTTGTGAAGAACAAGAAGTCGCAGAAAAAACTGGAGAATGCCCTCCTAATAGGTACCTGGGTAGAGAAGCAGATGATGGTAATTGCCTTGGAGCTGCCACAAGTTTCTGCAGCAACCAGGAGTACTCAGCACCTCTGAAGTTCATGAAAGGAGGATTTAGCCTATTTAAACATGTTTTTCAATAGAATCAAGACTGTTAGCCTTTGATGATCTATCTGAATTCAAGAGATCTACAAATGCTCAAAACTATTGAAAAGACAAACATGCTTTAAAAGGTTGATACTTGCTTTCTAGAGAGATGAGGCATGTTGTTCTCTTTTTTTAAACTGCTTAAGCTTCATCAGCTAAAGTAGAGTTGCCCTGAGTTTATACTGAAAGAGAAGATCAAATTCTGCCCTCCCTGAACAGAAAAACTTATTTTAATGTTTTTGTATTTTCTGGCTACCAGAGGTCCTCTCAGTGATATCTATGTTAAGAATTTAAAAGCGTGGATGAGTATGTGCTCACATACTAAAGTACGTTTAGGAAGATGTACAATATATGTGTAGTTTTAATAAGTAAGAGAAGATGAGATGATACATCAGTAATGAGAGAGGTTATGAATTATATTTTCAAGAATTTTGAATGGATTCATGAATTTAAAGAGTGTAACTCTAAGAAGCAATGTTAGAACATACAGAACTACTGAAATTATACCAAAAGCTTAATTCTCTTTTGAAATGGAGTGTGTATAGGCCTTTGCCAGGGGTCTCCCAATCTTCACTGTTTATCATTGCAGATGAAAGTGAGTGGCTAATAATGCCTGTGTCTAATAACTGTTTATTTTGACCTTTGGAAAAGACTGATGTGCTAAGGGATAGCTTCTAACCTATATATATATAGGAAAAAAAATATATCAGTGTGAAATGAAGCTTCTTGAAAGTTGGGAGTCTGCTTTGGAGTGTTTATAGTAAATGAAGAATTCAAGCCCAAATTATTCACATCCCAGATCTTGAGATAATCCATATTTCTGTGGAGATACTCATATTGCTTCCACTTAACTGATTAACTTATCCTTTCCTACAAATTTAAAAGAAGAAATAATCCTGTCTGCCTTCCTTTTTCTCTTCTCCTATGCAACTGCAGTCATAGATGAACTCATTTACTCTTTGTATGTGTATATAATTTATTGAAGATTGTAAAAATTCAGGAAGAACTTTGTTGTTATTACTGAAAACAGGGCAGACTAACAGTATTTTTAAGGGAATGGAAAGGCATTATTATAGTTAGATCCTTTTTCTGAGAGAATTTCTCCAATCCTGCCCCAAATGCTGACAAAGCTCTACTTATTTGTCTGCAGCATGATGACTGCAGTAGGATGTAGTTGCTCAGGTGAGATAAGACCACTTGCGTGATGACTGCAGAGTAAGAAGATGAACATTAAAATTGGACTCTGTATGGGGTGAGGAACCCTGTGCAAAAAGTAGCACTCCCGTTCATAACAAGTTGAATTATTATTGCTTTAAATTCCATGGGTCACAGTCTTTCCAGGTTGTGTTGCTGGAATCTTAAATATAATTAATTTCAAATAGCGCCAGCTATAGTTAATGCTGAATGCTTGTGGAAACTGCTCAAAACCACCTACAAGAACACAGCTGAAATCCCTGCTTTATTTGAACGGCAGCTGGAAGGTTAAAAAATTGGACTGTTTCACGCTTTCATGAGATTAGAAGTAATACCTTTAAAATTGTAGTGTAAAAAGTCTGTAACACCATGTGCAGGGCTCGTAAAACCAGGAACTATTTTGTAGGCTTTCCACCAAGGAGCAGTGGAAGATCTGAGTAGCTTCTGAAAAAGGGAGCCCCGTGGGGGTGAGCTGGAGCTTCATGCCTTCCATTTCACCTCAGTGGCAACACTCCATAAGGTTCACAAACCTCGCACGTTTCTCCCAAGTATTTTGAAACTGCGGAACATGAGAAGCTGTTGCACTAGAAAGAAATTGCTGTATTTGCTTCACTGTCATTAACTGCTGCAATAAGCAGCACCTAGTATAAAACCAAAAGTAAAACAAAGTGCTAGTGGATCTGTAAAGGTGTCTCAAAATTACTCCAACCCTGATTAAAAAACAGAATAGAAAACCTTGCACAAACATACATGTAACTATACTGAAATTTCCTCCAGATTCCAGGATATTAAGAAACTGGATTACTCAACACTGAAGGAAAACACAACAGAAATGGCAAAAAAACCCCACACTCCTATATCCATAAATGTTACAGAAATAAAGCACAACTCTGAACAATCTTCAGACATTGAAGAGGCTGAGATTAAGGCTATTTTGTATCTATCTATGCTATCTTATACATAGGTTCATCTAAAATATATCTAAACACACTTGTTTGTACTATTTTTGTAATATACTACAAGAAAAAAAATGAAGCATTCAAAACACAATTATTTAGCAAAATCATTGATTGAAAAAATAAGGAAACCTGCTTTTATCAGAAGTAATTAAAAAAACTAGTATTTGCCTACATATGAAAAAGTTACTAATTTCAAGGCCCAACATCTGTGCTTTATAAAATGTACATCTCTGGGAAGCTTACTGTTAGTCAGAATTTTTTCAGGCATCCTGAGAATGTTACTGTTTGGTCTTAAAATGCATCTATAGACAGAGGAGATTGCAAGATGCTTTTCCTTGGGAAAAAGTAGAACAACACAGCCTGAGGGAGGTTAGTGCTGATGGGAGAACAGTAACTTTTCTTAGATGTGAGATTTTGTTGGTTTTACATGAACTACTAGAAACAGGCGAGCTTTTGAAGGCTCACGTGCTCCTTAAGTATGAAATCAAAGCAGCAAACTTTGTTTAAGAAGAATAGTTCCTCAAAACTTAATTACATTGATAAACGGGAAGATTTAGAGTTAGGAGGGATATGTGCAGCAAAAGTCAGAATCTGGAAAGAGCTCAAGGCCATTTTAATGTGCTCATTTTCCCAAATCTTGCTGCCCAATAGCTTCCACAGAGATCATTAAAGTCAGTGAATGCTGAGACCTTCAAAACATTATGGACATCTGTAAACTTCTTTATCTAGAAAAAAAATCACGTTTTTTTCTCTACATCCACCAGTAGCTGAGCCAAGCTTGTTTCAAGTGAAGAAGACTTGTAATATCAAAGATTTGCTTAATTTTCATTGCTGCGCATAAAACATCTGACAGTATTTGCCGAGAAAACCAAAATGCCTCTCTTTGTTTGCACAAGCCAAGGGAAAAGTACAGTGTATCCGTCTGCAAACGAACATCAAAGCACTTTTGCAAAATCAGGGATGGTGACATATATTTGGAGAAACAGTATGAGAGCCGCCTGTTACAGATTCATGGGGGTCTCTCCACTTACCAGGCATAATCCTGATTGGAGCCACATCTTTTCCTTTTTTCTCTTTATTATCACTTCGTGGTTAACATTTGTTGATGAGGAGGATTAACAGCACATTTTTAGTGACATTTAGCTCTTTTAACAAACTCTCTTCAGTCAAAGGTTGCTGGCCTGAAAAAAAAAGAGAAAAGTCATTAAGCAAACAAATCTTTGCCAAGAGTTGATGCTAAACATGCCATCACTCTGTGTGAGTTATTCACTGTATATGAAATTTATTCCACAAGACTCTGACCTTGATGTTGATTAACCAGAAATCCCTTCTTCTCTTGTCACTATTAACAGCTTTAGGTGTCTCGAGTGGCCCCTCTCTCTTTTCTTACTTTTTTTTTTTTTTTTTAAAACCATCCATTAAGGAAGATTTTTCTCAATTTGTCATTTCTTTCATAGTGCTGCTCACTGGCACAACCTCTTGAGGCACGACTGCTCATTTCCATGAGGCTGACGGGCCGGTGGCTGGCTGGTCCTGCCGTGGGTCTGCCCCGCTCTGCTCAGCTCACCTGCCATGGTGTGGACCTTTACTGACACAGAACAAAGGAAACAAAAGCCTTGTGAGGAATCAGAGTATTCCTTTAGCATGGTGATGCATCTCAGGGGAGACTTTAATTGTTTCAGGTAATGCAGTCCGTTATCAAAAAGCCTGAAAAGGGAAATGGGATTTCCCCCTCTCTGTATTCCTATTCGCCTGGCCTATAAGTCGCAGTAAGGCCACTTTGTGGCTCTCTGGGTGGATATTCAGGACGGAGTTTCTGCACTGAGTCTTGTGAGGTGGAGAGGGAGCATATTAGTGCTGTTCTTTACTTGTTCAAGGCTCAAAAGGGCCTCTCTGTAGATGCAGGAGATGGAGCATCAGTAGATTGCCCTTAGGTCACTTAGCTTTGAGTAGACCCCAAATATGGAAGATGGTTTAAAACCACCTCCAGCTCAGTATAAACACAGGATCAGAGCAAGAACTGAACCTTTTTGGTGCCTGCTGCTAAGCATGAAACCATTTACGGAACAGAAACACTGCAAGTATTCACTTGTGCTGGCAATATCTGGAAAGGGTAGGGGGGAAGAGATCAAGGGATGAGAAGTATACCAAAATAAATGCTGGATTTGCTTTTTGTATTCTTTTTGGGTGAGGTCACATGGTGATAAATTGAATAGACTAGAATAATTGAAAACTGGGCTTGTTGTTAAGCCTTAGAGTGCATTGCACTGCAGAGTATTGCTGGCATCTCTTTCTGTGAAGAAAGCCTGGCTGCTGTAGACTTTGTGGCCACTGGCATAGATTCATTTGGTGCTTCATGATTTCGCTGTTTAATGCTCACTTTTGGCAGCCTCTTGGCATGCTCTTTTGTTGTGGAATATGATATTTATCACCCTAGCTGTATGAGACTGTACTGGGTCTGAAAGCTTTCAGAATCATTGATTGACAGTCCATCTCTACCTTTCTTTTTTACTGGCTGTATCAGTTGAGTGCATCATTCATGCTTGGCTGTACCTTCCATAGCTTATAAGCAATCCTGCAAACCCAAACATTCAAAAAAGGCACAGCATCATTAACTTACATTGTCTTAATTCGGCTCCTCCATGCAAATAAGATACATATAAACAACTGCGGCATAGCGACTTCTGCCACATTCCCAAGCCCAGGTTAGTTCTTGGCCAAAACTTGATCCTTCCTACAGTGGGATGGATGGTGCAAAGCAACCACTCCTTCATTGTACCTCAGTTGCAAAGGGGAGGAGAGCTGGCTGCATGGAATGATAAATCAGGACATGTGTTGCAGACCTCCAGCCTATGCGAGGTCATCATCTGTTCTTCGTGAATCCCTCAATTCTGTGATTTCACAGGCAGGGCAGGGTGTATGAAGTGTGGATTGATTATTATCTTATGCCTTTAAGATACAACTTCATGCTAAGTATTGGCTAAAGGCAGACATGGAGCATTTATTTCTTAAGGGCGTTATTTAGGATGCTGTTGACAGTGGTACTGCTATGATATGTGTAACATTGTTAGAGATGGGAAAAGTGTTAGTCCTGGCAAACTGCTGCCTTTGTAGAGAGAACTAAAGCTTGGGTGCAGGAAAGTTGGGGTGGGGAAAGTGAGTGGATACACCTCAAAACCACTGTTGGGTTCTTATTTACAGCACAGACATAAAGGCTTACATTTTGGGCAAGTGTAGGCAAAGCATCATACCTAGCAGGGAGCGTGAACAGCTATTCCAGCTACATCCACAGGAGAACTCAGCAAGCCAAATACAAAATTATGAGATCATATGAGAAATAAACAAACAAGAAAGCTGAAATACTGTTTGAGACTTAAAAACTGAATATTCTTAAAGCTTTGTGTTTCGTCACAATCTATCAAATGCCTCTCTTTTAACAGAAGTGCATTTTTTTTCCACAAAACTGCTTGAGTGACACATTTCTGATCAACTTTGATCCAGATAGATACAATTAGTTAATGTTTGAATAAATCACAGTGTATGCTAACTTACTAAAAAATTTTGGGTTAGTCTCCTAACAATGTTTTTCAACTTGGCATTGGTTTATTTCAGCCTTTGTTTTTCATTGCCTTGTCACACAATCTGTACAGTCTGTTATTACTTCTCTCTTTAGCCTTGAAAAGCTACAGTTTTCTGGTTTCCTGTGTTACATGTGATGTCATTTTGTTATTTGTAGTATCATAATATCCAATAATCATACTAATTTGACAGGAACCAAAAAGGGGGGAGAGAAGTTGTTTCACTGCAGTGGCCACAGCTGATACAAGCTGATCACCTCTGCTATATCTTGCCTTCTGTGGTTAAACAGGAATGCAACCTTTCTGCTGATGTTCTTTCCTGCGTATCCACAGGTCAAATGCAAAAGCAACTGTTGTTTTCACTTAGTGCTCTGGGCATTGCAGAGCATGACCTGCTACTCCATTAAGAAATCTGCAAAAACTGAGCTCATTCTGTCCTTGCATTGAGTGGTTTCTTTGTTGGTTTTTAAGAATACAATCAGTTGTTTTATTTTTTTCATGTGTTTTCTCTACCTCTAGAGATATCTGAGGTTGCTCTTGTTTTCCTTTGTTATGTAAATCTTTAAAACTGAAATCCAAACCCCAGGTTCAGCACTACAGGTCTTGTCTGGCAATTGATGTGAACTTTGGGCTCTGGTGGTCCAGGCTGCAATGCCATGGGATATCTACATGGCAGGGCATATTCAGTAACAGGTTATTTGGCATCTTCCCCTAGGTCATCTTCCATGTGTGTTTTCCCACATACTATTTGATTTCTTTATTTTAGCTATAGAGGAAATTTGGGATGATGGAACACCAGTGTTTTTTACAAGTCTTTTATACGTTTCACAGCTTTCATCAGGCATCTGGAAAAAACAGTTGTCAACAGTTACAATATCACAGGCTGGAAACGTGCTGACTGCCTCTTACCACCGTCATCACCACCACAATCCAGATTCTTGTTTGGATATTGCCAAGAGGCAGTTTCAGTAATGGCCAGCTCTTCACTGGTGCTACTCTTACCTGAATATTTTTATAACAGGCTGATTTTAGAAATACACAATTTTAAACCAGTGACGACTATTATAGCTTTAGCTTTTTTTTAACAAGAAAATTAATTGGGGACCTCTGCACTCCAAGCTGCACTGTGTGCTGCTATGTTACTAGTGCAGGAGGCCTGTAATAAGAAAGGGTCCCTGCATTAAAAAAATCCATCTAAGCCCTTCTCAGCTTTTAATATACATTAAACTGGGGAAACTTGAGTTGAAGTGGATCTCTGTTGCAAAGTTCTGTAACTGTACTCAAAGTCACATTGTCCAGTGGTGAAAGCAACTCCAGTTGGGTCTATGGATAACCTCAGGTTGCAGCTTGAACTTGGACAAGTCACTTGTTCTCTAGTGTTGAACCAAGGAGAAATGTGAATGGACCCTATATACAATGTCTCTCACCTCTCACTTCAATGGAAGGAGAACTTGGATATGTGGACCAGAAGAGAACCGGTACATGATCTAAGCATGTCTCTTGCTCTGTGCGTGTAAAGGTGGAGAATTCCAATTCCTGATGTTCAGCCTGGGCAGACTTCCCCCTTTTCCAGAAATGTCATGAAATTAATATGGATTCCATTTACCAGTGTTGTTAGGGAGCTGAGATGAATTCTGCAGCACCTGGATATTTCTTTAGCATGGATGGTTAAAGTATTAGAGAGAGGCTTTAACATACACAAGGTATAAAAATTGAGCTTGGAAGCATTAGAGATGAGTATGTTGCTATTAATTTCTGACTTAATCACTGTTATTCAGATGTTTTCCTCCTTCTGAGGGAAGGGGGCCAGAGGTCCAAAGTTCAGTTGCGAATTCCTGCTGGAAGCAACAGGATGGCGCACATATTACTGGAGAAGATGTGACGATTTCTCAGGTTTTCTTTCCATTAGCAGTGAAAGAATAAGCCCTGCCATATCTGATTCAGAATTAGCAGCGCTGCTGATATGCTTGATGTTTCTAACGCCCTGCTGTGGCGGGGTATAACTGGCTCTTTTTGGGCGTGCGAGTGAAGAGGCTCACAGGCTGCACAGAACACAGCCTGTGTGGCATCGGCTCCCCTGTTGATTTAGTTTCATTTTCTGTTTTTCTGCCTTGCTCAACTGCCTGTAACGGCATTAAAGTATTCTTCTGATCTTTGTTTCCATGTGTTCACAAAAAGCAGTTTTTGAAAGCCTTTATGCCAAGGGGACATTCAGAGCGAGAGGCAGCACTCAGATTCGTTTCAAAAATCATTGGCTAATTGCATACTTGACTGAGCCTTGTTTATAATAACCTCTACTGAGAGAGCCTTTGCATTGGTATTAGATTAGATTAAACAGTGAACGGTCAAATTAAAGCTTCCAGAAAGTATTTGCTGGTGGTATTGACATGCTGCCTTGAAGCAGGAAGTAGTGAAAATTTCATGAGAAAGTCTGGTTCCAAGGAATGGTCCTAGATTTTCCCTCTTCCACCATCTACACTGCATTGGAAAAGTCTTAGTGCAGTAATTTTGAGTATGGCATATAATATTTTGGTAACTCCTAAGGAAAATATAGTGTCCCATGGAAACTCTTATCACTCTTCAACTCCTTCACTGAACTTCAGGGCTCCTGGCCAACCCTCCCCTGCTCAACCCCACTGCATCTAACTTCACTAGTAATACTTTATCTCTTGGTCTTGCTGAGTTGCATGATCACACACCCAGGGAACTGGGATCCATTTGTGTCTTGATTCTCAGCAACTTCAAACATACTTGACCTTAATGCAGAAACTCTGATCAGGCAAATCCGTTTGATAGAAGAACATAAGTCCCATGTTGGACTGCAAGTACAGACAAGCACCTGTTGTTACCATCCATGCTGGGCTGTCAGAGTCAGAATATTTCCTGCCCAGAATTGTGTTCAGAGGTACAGACAGCAACAACTTGGTACATACTCAAAGGAGTTGTGAGGGAAACACAGACACAAGTAGAGGAGTACATGTCTGTGCTTCCCTCAGGAACTGAAGAACTAAATTGAAGGAAAATGCATTAGCTGGAACATTGATGCCTCTACAGGAACAGTCTCAACAATTTCAGAGTAATACATCCTCTGGCATCCTACTCATTCCTGTTAGACTCCGTGTGCATGCCAAGGTCTTGCCTACCAGTCTAAAATAATCTTTTCCCCTCCACAGCTTGTCACATTGTCCCCTGCCATCTGCCAAAATGTATTTGCCTAAATAGACTTCCTTTTCCACGGCTCAGCATAATTAACCTTCCCACCCATCTATCTGTCTTCTGACTTCATGAGTCTTACCAAAACTTATCATCATCTTCCAAATCAGAAAAAATCTTAGTGCTTCAACTGTTTTGACTTAATTCCTCCTCTCATTTTCTTCCCATTTTTGCTGCTTGCTGTTTCTAGTCTGAATGCATGTTTATGTGGTTCTAGCTGAATATGAGTGAGTGTTGGTCATTTTATAAATAAGAAGGAGGGGAGAAGGGGAAAAGATGACCTGGAATAAGATCTTTGAGAATTTGTTTTTTCTATAGTCTTTCAACTAATGAAGAGTTAGAACTCAAGTTAGAAGACAGTACTTTGTAATTGAGAAAAAATCAGTACTAGCAACAAGCAGCAGAAGCATATATGCTCCCCACAGAGTGCCAACAAATTGCATCAGTGAAGTCTATCGAGAGATGACTCCCAGAGGGAGTGATTCTGGGGGAGAAGAAATCAGTCTAATTACATTTCATCAGGCTGGATTGGGTAGTGAAGATTGGTCACCTGTACTGACTGCTGTCCTACCATGTGCTGACCATTACTGAATCCAAACTACATTTTTAAATGAACTGTGGATATTGCAAACTTCCAGGTGTTTGGGGTTGAGTGCACTTATTAAATGATGTTGTCTTGGTCACCTAATATGTAGTTAGTGACCAGCTTTTTGGAGACTTGCTTGAAAGGATGATTCGGTCCCTTCCCACACCTCCTCATTGTCCCATTCGCCTGTCTGGAAAAGTTTGTGAGAGTTTATGGATATTAATGGTCATAAAACCATTCATTTATCTCCAGAAGGGATGTTATATATGCCAACCACCAACAACAAAGTAAGAATATAAAGTACTGACCTTTCCATATCAGTAAAAGCAAATTCTTCTCAAAGTCAGAAGGACTTCAAGCAAGAAATGCATGCGATGGTATCATATACTGAACACAAGGTAAAGATGAATGGCTTACATTTGCAGGCAGACTTACAGGCACAGGATTGACAAGTATCATGTAGAAAGCAGTCAGAAAAATGATGGGCTTAATGCTCAAGGAAGTGGCTTTCCATGGTCTGTAGTCTTCTTCCACTGTGTAAGAAGGGATCATTGTACACACCGCTTCATTATTTCAGCCTCTCTCTTACAGAAGTCATGGACATTTATTGTCTCTCAGTCCAGAGCCAGACATCACTTTGGTCATTTGAGTTCTCTGTGTTTGGTTTAATGCTTTGCTACAAAGCAGTCATTTACCATGCTGAGTGTGACTGATTAGTATTGGAAGGGAACTGCAAGACTACAAGGCAATCATAGGGTTTCTCCTTCCCCTCTTAGTTCTTGCTGCCTTTTTCCCTGTAGTATATGCGTACACGTGAGTAGCATGCAATGAATGGTGTGTGTGGCAAATACTGCTACTTCCCAGCAGCCTGAAAGGCAGGAAGACTTTTGTAGGTAGAATGAACAAGAATGAATTTATTTTATGCTGTGAACCATGTCAGTGTCTAATAATTCTTTCAGCATCAGGAGACCAACAAACATGACTTGAAGTTATTTTTGGCCCTCATTTCTAACCATTGATGAACCAGCTTAGAGATGGCAACTGCTTGGTTCTGTCCTTGTGAGATTCATCTTCCTTTGGTCCCCAGCCAATCCATATGTGAAAAAACCCCAGAAGTCTACAGAAACTGTCGTATACAAGTTGGAGGGCATTTTTCTTTCAAACCTCATTGCAAATTGCCTCAGATTTCCTGAGGGAAGAGTATGAGGAAGGGCAGTTCCACAGCTGTCATCACTGTTTTACTCACAGATCCTCTGGCTTGACAGCATTTCAGAAGCAAATTGCCTGCACTTGCCATGCAAGTTGCAAAATGTTCGTAAAATCATCTTGCCTTTGTAATACAGCTGGAAGAAATTTTCCTGCCTCCTGTGAGTATTCACCTTTGAAATGCTTTTGGTTTTATGTCCTGTTCAGGGAAAGTCTCTTAGAAGGAATGTGTCTAACTGTCACTTAGAGACTCCTATGGACCTGTTACTATCCTGGAACTTCAATACCATGCTGAATTTATGGATTCAGTTTTTTCCATCAACCCTCTAAATGTTGTGACTCTTCTCCATTATTTGTGCATTGTTGATAGATAGCACTGCACCTCTGAAAACACTTGAGCTGAAATGATGTCTTTCAGAGCAGCAGTCTCTTCTTTGCCCATTTAGCAGTTTTTGCAGCACTTGAACCAAATTCTTTCAAATCAATACGGTTGTCTTGTGGTGCAGAATTTCAGCCGCTCTATTTAGCAGGTGCACACAGTTACTTGATCTTAGCTCTTTCAGTGGCAATGAATCTCCCACTTTCTTCGTAAAGTGAATTAAATTATCACTTCTTTACCCTGTCTTCACAACCAAATTTAGACATCTCACTTTTCATCTTGCATTTCAAGTAGAAAAAAACCATTGCAGCAGTCAATTCAGCATTATTATGGTATAATAGATGGCCTAATGAATTAGTAAAATTTGCAGCTGCAGAGATCTTTTGGTTAAGTTTGTCTAACATGCTTTTACAAACTACTCTTAAGCCCCATGAGATCCTCTGAATTCCACCTGGTATTATTTGTCTTAGGCTGGCGAATGAGGTACATAAAGGCTATGAGACCTGTTGAAAGCTGGATAAGTCAGTGTTAGTGTAAGGAAGAGGGCATCAGTATACTTGGCTAAGCATTCCTCATGCTGCTACCAAAGCACATAGCCTGTGCACTAAGCATTTCAGCTGACAGTGAACATTTAAACAAAGTACTAGGTTCAATCAAGGAGAGATTCTGCAGCTAATGAAAAACTGGTTAAACTTTTACTCTTGTTACTGTGATAAAGCAAAGATTTCTTTCTTTCCATTGAGAAAATCTGAGCAGCCTGAGCCCATACATTATTCCACCTTGATAGTGGAGTAACTGTCCCAGAGATTGCACGAGCTTCCTTTACGCTGGCAGCGTAAACTGCCGTGTTCACTTCATCAAGCCTAAGAGTTAACTACTTCCCATTAACTCAAATGTTCCCAGGTTCAGGATCAAGAGAACCTGCTTAAGCAAAGCATCTGTATGAGTTCCCCTCAAGTTAATGTTCCATACAGTGTGCTTCTGTAAGTGCTGACAAGAGAAGAAGCGAAAGCCTTGGCAATTCTCTCTCATCCACTGTTTTGGGGAATGGAGGGGGGAAAAAAAGGAAAAAAAAAAAAGCTTATTGTGAGCTGTCTTCTTATACTTCTTTAAGTTTGGGTCTTTGTTATGAACCCTGATACTTAGGAGGGTGGGAGCAGAGATTTGTGTATTCCGTCACAGAATTAACAGTTGGGAATTTGCAACCCTGAGGCCCCTGACCCCAGCACTAGAAAGCGTGTGGTGGCTCTTGTTCAAAGGAGCAATGCTAACGTGGTATAGGTGATGTAATGTTTCAGGTGTCCATTTCACAATATGTACAAGAGGAGAGAAAAAATATCTGGGTGACTTCTCTGTTTGGGAAGAGGGCTAAGTGGAGCTAAATGCAGAGACACATTTCAGTCACAAATGAATATTACATCTCCACAAAGAGCTCACATGGTACTGACCACAGGATATGTGAAGGAGAGGAACACATCTGTTCATGCAAACATAATGCCTTCATCTCATTGGAGCTGGCTTCTACTTTAAAAACGTGAATAGTCTGTGGTTTTCCTTATGCAGCTCTTCTATGGAGGGCAGCCTTGTTCCACTCTGGTTTTCTATTCAGAATATGTGTGTATCTAAAGATATGTCACGTGCCAGAGGAGAATTCAAGCTGGAAAGTCATAACCATGCACCACAAACAGGCACCTGAGAAGGTTTAAAATACTAAAAGGGGCAAGCACAGATGGGGTAGCACCCTTCAATAGTCTCCCATCCTTTGCTCTGGAAAGAGATTTCATGAACCCCTCTTTTTTGCCTACTGACTAACTTACAGTAAATATTCCTTAGCTGCCTATCTGGCACCTTTTCATAATTCCTGTGTACATGCTGTTCTTTGCCCAGCAGTTCCTCATGTTTCCAACTTGCTGTGTGGAGAGCCGTTTCTTTCTGTCTAGTTTGAGTCTGACTCGTACCTTAATTTTTCAGTCCTAAGCTCTTGTATTAGAAGAAACTGTTGATTCCTACATGCTTTCTCCAGACTACTGTCTCGTGTTTGTCAGCCTTGCCATGTGCCTCAGTCATCTCTTTTCCAGACTAAGGAGTTCCAGACTGTTCAGTCCTTCACTTTGCAGTTGCTTTCTAGGCTCTGCAGATGTAATTCCTTCAGTCAAAACCATTACCTTGCTCACTGGCATGAAAAGCATTACAGCAAACAAAAATGAAAAACATCTCGACTGGTGCAAGATCTCTGCTCTGGAGCCATGATGTGGGGAGGACAAGCAGGTGCAACTAATGTGCAAGAGTTACCAAAGAGACCATCAGTGCCATTATCTAAAATGTAAGGACAACACACATAAAGAAGTAATTTTTTTGGGGGAATTCTAGGAGCCTCAAGAAATTCTAAAGGATTTGTTCCTAAATTTGTTCTCATTGCAGTGGGGTTGGACTTAGATGGCCTTTAAAGGTCCCTTCCAACTCAAACTGTACTATGAAAAGCAGTGCTAGCATAGAATAAATTGTCATTAAATATAATCTCATTACACAATCATTAGACACAATCTTGTGTACATTGGATTTTCCACATTGCACCAATTCCTCCAGCATACACCCTCTCTCTGATAAGGGCACTGCTACTTCAGTGTTTTTGACATATGCATTCCCTCCTACATACACATTGTGTATATTCAGAAAAACCCCAGCCCTTCAGCTGATGCACTTATTTCCTTGTCTCTTTGAACTTTCCTACTGCTGCAATTCCCTTCTCATGTCACCTGGTGGCTGCTGAGCCCTTCTGAAGCTCAGAAGGTTCCACTCGCTCCTGGGAGCACCAGAGAGTTCAGAAGCAGTCCCAGGAGATTTGTAATAAGGACACACTGGTCATAATTTTTTTTTAATTCTTAGTGATGGAATCTGACACCTTAATATTTGTGTGAGCAAAATAGCCAGTGCTTTTCAATAGAAAAGGAGAAAGAACTGGCATAAATATTCTCATTTTGAGTTAACTCCTGCTATAATTCCTCTTGATAGTTTGAAGTGAGAATCAGGCCTTTAGTATGGGAAAATATTTGATTCTTCATTAACAACTTCCTGTTCACAGTTGTACCAATAAATAAATTGACTGGGTGCAGAATGAGTAAGGTAATTATTTTTAACATTGTTCATCCTGACCTTTACCCCAAAGTGGGGACAGTTCAAAGCAAAATAGTGAGCAAAAATTACTGTACAGCAAGCCTAGTGTGAGTAATTTCTAAGTTTCTTTTCAGTGTCAAGTGAGATCATTATCCCATATGCATGAATGAGAGAACCATTTTCTCCCTGTGACAGAGGAATTTTGTTTGCCAGTGTGTGTTGAATTTACTTGAAAAGCGTGAATAGGCATTATTATTAATCTTGAAACTTGTAGAGTGATGTTTTTTCTTTGTTTAGTTTTTGGTGTGTTGTTTGGGGTTTTTTATTCCATTAAATACATTCATAGGATCCTTATTTCCTATTTGCCCAGCAGGGCTGTTGGAAGGGAGTGTTGTGGTGATATGTCTTGTTGAATAAGAGCAGGTGGTTTTCACCGTTGTCTGTCGTCAGCTCGAGTTGCCGCCTGGTTTATAGAGAGAGGTGTGAAAAAGGCACACTTTTCCCACAGGGCAAACACACATTTGGGTGAAGGCTTGTGTTTAAAGGGCACATAATTAATAGCTGTAAAGAGTCTGTTCCTCTGAACATAGCAAGGGGTGATTTTCACTTGAGCAAGTATTACCAGGGGAAAACTTTCTACCAAAAAGAAAAAAAGAAAATATTTGCTCAGGAATTTTAAGATCTTGATCAGAGCCAGTGAGATATGTCCTCTTACTTCTTTCAGGTGTTTCTATCAATCTGTTTTGGAGTATCTTTGGGGGGATGTCTGAGATGTCTTATCTGGAGGTGGAGGATGGGAGTGGGGGATGTAAGCACACAGCCTCTCCTGATTAAAGTCCATCAGAGTTGCAGCTGGCACAAGAACAGCTCTGGATCTATTTTCCTGAGACAAAAGACCCTGCAGAAGTAGGTACCAGGACATGACCTTGTAGGCCTGGAGACAGGAAGAACAGCAGGCCACTAGAGCCAATGGAGGACATATAACCCCCTCTCCATGGACACGGTGCTTCAGGACCCTCAAGACCTCCAGAAGCAGAGCCCTCCTGCACCAAACAGATAGAGCTTGCTCTTTCTGCAGGCTGCTCTTTCTGCACACACTCCTCTTTCTGCAGGCTGCCTCTGACCAGGAGTCTTGGCTTAGGCTTAGGAATCCCAGCAAAGAGCACAGAGGTGTGTGAGGGAGGAAGGGCTACTTCTTTGGAAGCATGTCTTGTTGACAAAAAGGTACAGAAACAAGTGGTTAGAAATAAAAGCTCAACCTCTCTTTAATGATCGTCCTGAATCTCTGTTGGAGTCATACTCTCCCTGCGTGGGCTTTGCCTTTTGACAGCAATGCCCTCTTATTTCAGATATACAAAAGGGTATTGCATTTCCATTGCTCGTGAGTGAATATCTGTTTTCTAGTTGCTTTTCAAGATCCTGTCAGATTTGAGGACTTGCTGTCATTCTCTCTGCCTTTCCAGTAGTGAAAAATTGGAGCAGCTCTCCTGAGTTTGTAGGTACTTGTTTAGTGAGCTATGGCATGGGAGAACATTTTTTCTTTTGGTCCATTAAAACAGAGCATTGCTACCCAAAAGTCTGCCAGAGCGAAGAGATTGCTCCACTGGTGCTTCTCCTTGGTCCTGACTCCTCTTCAGTGGTGAACTCAGGAAGGGCTTGGGTTTCTCTTCAGCCAGCTTTGTGCAGCTGGGCACAGCTGCAGTAGACCAACAAGAAGGTTGACAGGGCTGTTGCTTTGAGGGCTGGCTCATCTGGGACAGGTCTGTAGGACAGGACTTATGACTCCTCTGGGAGATCACCAGAGCACCTCTGGTTTTCTGTGTTTCCACCTCTGGTGTTCCCGCTTCTGCTCAGACTTCTCGTGACCTGCCTTTTAAGTCCTCTTTTTTCACTGCTCTGGTTTCATTTATGACACTTGGCTTTCACGTAGCTCTCAGAACAGTTCAGTCTTGTTCCATGAGAATGAGGATGGGATTTCTCTTCCTTCAATCTTTCTTTTATATCTGTGCAGTTTTCTAAATAGCATGCATACTACCTTCCACCAGCACCCCCTTCATTCCTTCCCAAAATTACACTTTGTTTTCTGCACTGCTGGCAGCCACAGAGGCAGCCAACTGCTCTGCCTGAGATTGTGCAATGGTGGGAATAGAGGAAAAGAGAGATGACGAGACCTTAGCTGAGAAGTGCCTGTGTGAGGGAGGAGGTGTAGGGGGGCAGGGAGTATTCACGGAGCCCAGTGTGGAGGGACCATCAGCCTGTGTGGCACAAAAACATTTTAAACTCACAACAGGGGCACTCTCTGTGGATTGAAGGCTTCAAGAAGAGAGCCTGCCAGCTACAAAAAACAAATCTTTAAATAACATGGAGAGCGATGAGAAAAAGTCTGAGCCACTCGCAGGAAAGGAGCAGGCTTCACCCAGCCTGGGTGGAAAACTGTGTAATCCTGTTGGCTTTGGGGATGTTGCAAGGGCTTACACCATGGAAGAATTCAGCCTGCTGGGCCCAGCGGTCTTACTTAGACTGAATAATTCTTTTGTTCCTTCTCTGCATCATGATTGCAGCAATAGGTACCCAAATGTGTGTTGGTTTTGGTTCCAGTGAGTCAAGTTTTACTGGACTTGTGTGAGGGACCCTTGTTAAAACTGCACTGCTGAACTGAAGGGAAAGTTTCTTCAGCTTTCAAAAAAATTTTCCTTTTGGGCAGACATCAAACTTGGAAAATGTCAGCCTGTGAAGTGAAACTTAAGGAAAATTACAAGCAATAGAGGACAAGAAGATATACTGGAAATCCTTTGCCAGAGTTGAAAATACCTGTTGATAGTTGCCTGCTCGCTTTACTACACAGCTTAAAGGAAGTTCTTTTAAAAAAACACATATATACTTTGCAATTAATTGAAAGAGCTTATTGCTTTAAAATATCAGGGAAACCCCTGCTTTGAGAAATATCCATTAGTTAAATACACACTAGCCCTAGTCCAAAGTCTGTATGACTGTGCACCACTGCTTCACTGGTAGACTCTTGGTGGAGTGGGAGGGAGTTTGAAATTAGTCACTGATGAGGGAAGAGCAAGAGCAGGGTTAAGGGGATGCTGTATCCATGGGTGTTTGCTGGGCACTGGCACGTGTGGGTAGGTGTCTGCCTCTGCAATGCTTCAGAGGGGTTAGACTCCTCACAAGGAGTCCTTTGCTGAGGGTGAGAACTTGACTATCCAGCCTCAGGAGAACTGTGGCTGAGGTGATAACCCCAAATCAAGGATAGAGAGAGGCAAGTGAACAAGAGCTGAGAGACCCAGGTTTCTCTACTCCTTCTCTCCTCTTGAAATATGTTGAAGTGAGTTGGATCCTCTAGGCTGATACCTGTGCTGTAGTTCCTCTGGCCCCATCCTGGCACAGAAGCTAATGGTGTCTGCGTTGTCCTTGCAACTTCTGCAGTGGGTACTGTGTGGTTTTCCTTCTCCAGCTGACCTTTAAGCAGTGTCCCCTGAGCCTCTGATATGAAACAGATAGTGAGAAAAATACACCAGTGTTAGAAAGCACAGTGTCTCTGTAGGGACCAAGAGTTGCCTGTTCCCTGTTTTTTTTTTTTTTATTCCAATATGATTTATAATGCCTCCTTCCAGGAAGACATTACTTGGGTTTGGGTTTTTTTTACCTTCAGTGCATGCAAATGATTTCCTCAGATTGCAACACATAGTTCTTCAGAAATGTAATGGGCAGGTAGGCATGGGAAAGAATTTGATTATACTTGAAAAGAAAGACAAAATAGATCTGATGGTAAAGCTATCCAGCATGTTTTAGGTTTCTCACTGCAGTTTAGGTAGAAAGGATTGTTCTTCTGCCAGTGTAAATATATAAATTTTAAAAGAGATGTCAAGGACTGCTTAACATACAGACCAAAAAAAGTTTCACACATCTGCCCTTATAATAGCCCTATGTGTTTGTATTCTACTTATTTATGCATTCGCATTTGGTTTATTTATGAGATCTTTGCCCAGAAATGTTCCCCTATTAGTTCTATATGGTTCTATATGGTAATTAATATCTCACTGTGATATTCCATCTGTTATTATTTCTCCAGCATTTGCACCTATGAGCCCCAACCAAGATCAGAGTCTCATTTGGATCAGAGGATCAAAGCCTCTTTTGTACTAGGGACTTCACATATGTACAGAGGGTAGCTGAGGCTTTTAGTCTAAACACAAAATCTGGGCAAGTGTTGGTGAATGGATGGGTGCTGGCCCTCGGCATCGCACTGACCAACCCACTGAGAGCCTTACTGAGGAAAATGTAGTAGCTGTGGGATCCAGGCTCAGATCCCTTGCAGTCTGCCTCACCATTCTGCCTCACCTCAGTGCCGTGGCGCCTCCAAAATGAAAGGTATGATATAATTGTGATTTCCTTGATGTATTTGGGCTGTAAGAATCGCCCATTCAAGGCCACATAAAGAGGTGTAATGGTTGCACCCCCAGGTTGCACGTTTTTTGCTTATAAAATGGAATAACAGAGCAACATTCAGCAGGATGCTAAAGAGCAACAAGGATGCCCTAACCTGAGCCATGTTCCTATGAGATTTCATGCACCAGCAAGTACTTGCTGGGAGCAGCAGGAGGTCAAGTCCATAGTCTCCTCTGTAGTAGCTGGCAAACACTGGAGATGGCTACAGCAGTGATAGCACAAAAGATTCTTAAAACCTAGCTGTGCTTAGAGTAGGAAGCTAGTAATCAAGGTTCATGCCCACAGAGGTGGAAGGAGGAGGGAGGAAAGGAAGGTATAGTGTCACTGTGGTTGCAGTTTATGAATCCAAACCGAAATTAAACATAAATAACTTGTAAAGTATGTGGAAGTAGAAGGAACATTTTAATACAGCATTGCAGATTGTGAGCAAGTGATTCTGGGAGGCCAGGGTAATGTTTTAACTATTATGGTGATGGTATTATTGCTGTGTACTCTGAGAGTACAAAGGAGACTATCTTTTATTGGAATGCTAATGCCTTAATAATTATAAAATATGTTACTCCAATCTGCTATCCAATGAAAGCAGTCTCCATAAGCAGTATGACGTTCATGCTGTCAAGCACTCATTACTTCTGTTCAGGCAGGAAGGGACCGTAAATATTGAAAGTAAGCTGAAAAATCTTCTGTTGGAGGGGCAAAAAAGTAAACACAAATGGTTGAGAACCCAACCTTCCAGTCTCCTGATAGTACAAACAGAGACAGTGACACTTATGACATCCAGAAAATGCAAGGAAACGTGAAATGAAACATCCAATTTCGATAGCAGTGCTGGGAACAAAGCCTTTCTACCTGAAATTACATTAAAATATTTCCTTTTTTATCTTCTTCCTTGGAGAAGGAGACTTTTTTGTGTTTGTGGTTTGGGATAGTGGGAAATAAAAATTTTCCATATTTAAAGTATGAAAATTAAAGTATGCTTATTGTTCTGGAATGTCACAGTAGTGTCCTATGGCAACTGTACTCTAAGGAGTTCCTCATGTTTCCACTCTGATGCTTGGTCTGCATCTTTCCATCTAGATCTCAGGGTCACCTTTCTGCAAGAGAGAGATGATGGGAAGTGCCATTTTTCGCTCTGTAGCATAATTTGTTTGGATGATGTATTAATTGCAAAGAACCCTCTGAAACCAGGTGTGTTGATATTTGGGGAATGCTTTGAGGGGAGCACTTTCCACAGCCATGGTGAAGGACATCTTTCAAAAACAGAGTAGGAAGGACAATTTCATAAACTTATTCTGTGAATTACATGAATAATCTAAACACCAAAAAAAGCAGAAAACCTCCCCAACAAAAAAGAACTTGGTTTAAGCAGTTACCTCAGAGGCCATTCATCTGCCTTGTTTAGTCTCAAATAACACCAAATACATCTTATTTCCAAAAGAAACATCTAAAGAAATAAACTTCCAATTTATCTGAATGTATTTGTATTGCTGGTAGTTTTTTGGCCACAGATACACTCCATGCTGCGTAGGGATCCAGATCCGGGGTTGCATACTCCTGGTATTGTGGGTACAGAGACAAATTCGCTTGTCTTGCATTGTGGCCTGGCTTCTAGTGAGTCAACACCAGTGGCTCTCCAAGGTTGTCTTTAATTTTTACTTTGCTGCTTTTTCTTTTGGTGAATTTACATGTGGCTGTCATCTGGTGCCCAGACATCCTACTTGCATGGTGAATTAAAGGCCTAATATGAGTGCAATGTGCCAGGTCTGAGAAAGGAATTTTTGTTTCAAGTCACTCAAGTTATCTCAAAAGATATTTTACGTTGGGCTCTTCTTTTCTAAGCTTTTTTTTGCATAAACTACAACTTCAAATATATTCAGAGGAAAATTTCAAATTTAACAGAAGCTTTTTTAATTCTCATTATGAAAGTGGGGGGAGAAAGGCATTTTTGTTGACAGATGTATCATTATTTTTCAGTTTACTGGTATCTATAAACATTTAGAGTAATTCTTCAAATTTCTATCTGGGGATTTCTTATGCTCATGTGTAAATAAACCACAAAACCGCAAATAAGCACTTGCCACTTTGAATGGGATTTTGAAAGCTAACTGCAGGGGCACAGTTGAACTTCAAAAAGAGTACTTACAAGCCAGGATTTGCAAGGGGGTACTGACATTAAGGCTTGGTAAAGAATGACTGTAACTTTAGCCAAAATAGTTATAAAGGACTCTTGTGCTGATGCCTCAAACATACCACCTTATTACTCCCTGTATCCTGCAGTTTGAGCACTGCCATTCATAGAAAATTGCAGAACTTAGGGCACATGACTAGTAATGAGAAACATTCCACTGGAGTATTCAATCAGTTTGGTCTTAATTTGTGGTGACTCATTGAAGGGCCAGATTGAAGAGCTCATTTTCTTCCTCACATCTCCATTGCTGCCTGAGTAAGGGGTGGATAGTGCCTTGTAGCAGCACTGTGGCAAGGTTAGCTTATAGAGGAGCACTGCATCTTTGTCATTTCAACACTTGGTGTAAACATTAAATTGCCCAAGCTGCACGGAGCCAGTTTGATACTGTGCTTGTCTTCCTAGTACTGTTATTTTTTCCACTAGTAATGTCAGCTGATTTAAGCCAAATAGCTTAAATACGTAATGGGTGTAGCTACCTGATTATATCTGTGCTTATCTCCTTCCAGAAAGTGCTCATATCTGTCCAAAAGGAGGCCCACAGAACAAACCAGCAGTAGGCAGCTATGAAGTGTAGATCTTAGTCTGACACTGAAATGGGAACAGACCACTGCAAAGCACTGGATTGGAAGAGAAGAGAAAATGAGAAATAGAGGTTGAAAAGGGGCAAACTGGAGGTAAATATGATTTGCTGTATCAAGAGGAAACACATCTCATTTATGGGAAGCAGGGCTCCCCAGCAGGGAATACCAGTGTGCTGTACTGTCTGCTTTCGCATAACATCACAAGTGGGCTCAGTGTGCCATACATAGTGGCTCCCCCAAAGAAATGAAGTTGTCTCTAAGTGATGCAATGACAAGAAATAGGCTATTCTAACTTGCATCAGACCCCAGTCTCCACAGAAATAGACTGCGTGCAGCATCAGGGCTAAAACTACCGTTTCTTTATGAAAAGCACATCTGATTTGGGGATTGACGGGGATGTACGGTGCTAGGAAATAACAGCAGGGCACTGAGGCAGGTAGATGTTGTGAGAGCATCGAGGCCTGACTCCGTAACCCTGTTGCAAATGTGGAGTAAATCCAGAGTGCTGACTCCAGCACAGTTACAATGAAGTAAATCCAGTGTCAGTCAGACCTGGGTCCTTCCAGAGATGGTCACTGATGAGTGTTAGAACCATGTTGTTCCAGTCCTAGCCCTTCTCTAGCCACTCTGTAGTGGTATATATTTTTACAAGCCAGCTACACTTCAGTAGTGTGTTTGTAGTGTGTTTGTGCATGTGGTCTGTCTCTAGCTGTGAGTATCTGCTGGGGTCAGGAAAAGGCAGGGCCTTAAGAAAGACAGTGCTTTTACATATGTGATGGTGTGATATGCAGTAAAGGGCTAGAATGTATATTCCAGTTGGCCAAGACCTTATGGGCATCCCTCCAAAAAGGCCATATAGCTATAAGGGTGCTTGCGTTTTTCTTTATGGGGAGGGACAAAAGAGGGAGAAAGCAAAAATAATTTTGCCAAAATGGTTCTTGTCTTGCAAAAAGAACTTGGACCTAATTTTTCTTAAATTCTATGCAAATAATCAGGATAAATATTGTGTTTAAACTTTCCTGGCTGTTCCACCAGGCAAGATATAATCGCCTCCGTAACTACTAAGAATGGTCTTTCACTCCAGATGCAACTTTATTTCTTTATCACTGTGATTAAGTATGTTTTACTAAACTTTATTTTATTGCAGCTTCCCAGAAATGCATGTTTTAATATACCAGACAAGCATAAGCAATGAGCTCATATGCAGAAAAGGGTCTGGTTTATAGTTATTGAATATACATGCTCTGTGTTTGCTATGAGTTTAATATGTACGTCATGCATTCTACTAAACAATTCAAGCATAAATGGAAAAGTTGGGTAATGGCCAGTCTTCGCGAGCGAAGATCTGGGGAAGGTCTTTCCACCTTCCAGCCTGCGCATTGGATTTTTTAGGTGAGACACAGTGTGCGCGGAACTGAGCCCACCCTTTAATCCTAAGGTTCATCTGCCGGGGCCAAGCGAGCTTGGACGGTGGCAGCGAGGTCCTTAGGACGTAGGTGGGTTGCCTTTAAGGGCAGTGAGGTCCTTAGGACGTAGGTGGGTTGCCTTTAAGGCTAACGAGCCCCACCTGCCCGGGAGTGGCCCTGACCGGGAATCGAACCCGGGTCTCGGCGGTGATAGCGCGGCGCCTTTACCACTAGACCACCAGGGGCTCAAAAGTTGGGTAATAATGGAAAGAATCTAAAGCTTTAGAATGCAAAAGGGCTTGGCAGAAAGGTAGGCAGGAAGCAAGAGCTTTGATTATGCTGTTTACACTTGTTTTTAATGGCAAACTCCCCAAAAGCCATCATGATGAAAGGTCATTTTTGAAGTTCATTGATAACAGTACAAATCATATCAATTATCTGCTCATTTTACTGGAAGCTGAAAACAAAAAAGCTATATGTTTTGTAACTAGTGTACAGACAGAGAAGCAAAATCCTGAACATTTAGCAATGTTGCTCCAAAAAGTTGCTCCAAAAAGCAACTTTAAAAATAGCACCGTGAATTTTCCAGCAATTTCATATCAAAGGTGAGTAGCTACAAGCAATCCAATGGTTTTCCTAACTGTCAGTAGTGCACAACCTCCCTGGAAGCTGAAAGTCAAACTGCTGCTTTTGGCTCACACCTCAGCAGCAATAAAGGTTGGGCCATTAAAAGCTACAGCATGATCTATTATGCTGTCCATGGACTTCAGAGGGTACTGCTTCAGTCCCCTCATGTTTAAGATCTTGGCCTTTTTTAGGAGTTGTTGTTAGTGTTGTTGTTTAATGTGCTTTATCTATGGACCTGTTATCGTTTTGAGCTTGGCCATCTCAAGCTCTCTTCTCTAGGGTGACTAAACATAGAAGAAACAGCAGTCTTTTTACCCCTTTCCAGGGAACAAAAATTGGCCCCAGATGAAGCAGAGCAGATAAGATGACTGTCATCAGCACTGAAACCCAACAGTGCCATGAGATTCCCAGAACTGCATAATCCCTCCTAAGGGCTAGCTGAAATATCATGTTTCATCCAAACTGAAAAGTCCAAAATAAAACATTTTATTGATAAATACTTAGAAAAGGGGTTGCAACCATGCCTTGTTTGGACATATTTTTTTTGTCCCTTCATACAGCATAATATTGAGGAAATGGAGGGGTTTTGGATGCTTTGATTTGGGCACAGCACTACTGTGGTGGGAAAGCCCAAAGGCCTTGTCACTGTGAGGAGTGCTTGCTGATAGGAGGGCAGAGCAAAATCTGCAAATGCATGAGGCCAGTAGCTCCCCTCAGGTTGGATTAGTCTTACACATCAGCTGTGCAGCTGCAGAAAAGCTCTGATGCCAGGTGAGGAGCTGGCATAGTTCAATTGCCTGCACCTCACCCTCTTGATTAAACGCAGGCATTTGCCCATGTTCTCTAAATTACTTGGGATCATTTACAGTTGTAAAAATATGCTGTTACAAAAGCTTTGTTGTTCACCTTTAGGGATGAACATGTTCAGCTCTGACAGTGTTATCTAGAGAGAACAGCAGCCCAAATTATCTCAAACATGCTTGCAATATAGCACGGCTTCAGGCAAAACTCACTGACACCAGTGCTGCAAAAGAAAGGAATGAAAATTAAGTGACCATTACAATGAGGAATGTGAGGCAGATGACACAATTTTGCCTGAACAACCAAATTTAAATAACAGAAAATTGTACTGCCTCTCCTTTTTTGATTTTCTAGCTCTCTGGAGGTCTTCTTTCTGTGTCAGTGAATTATTCCAGGAGTTTAACATCAAACAGCATGTATCCCCGAAAGCTGTAGCGCTGTCTGTCCAGACAGAGCACAAGACTTCTGAAACATTGCCGTCTCGTGGCAGTCTCTTGGCACCACTGCAGCTGCTGTAGCACAAACAGCCTTGCCAAAGGTCACAGGCAGGTGTCACAGATATTTAGTGCTAGGCAGGATACACAGTGGAAACTTCCTCAAATTTCACAGATGAAGATAGAGAGTTGGTTTTGTAGAAAAAAAAGAAAATTAATCAGATGAGACAGGTGCCCAGTCAGATGATGACAAAGTAACTGAACTGCTGCCAAGTGAAAGGCAGCCCTGGATTCCCTTGATGGGTTTCTGTGCTTTCATGAGCCTCATAGCAGCCCTGAATTCAGTCACCTTGCTGAAGCAGTTCAGTGTCTACATTGACAGTCAGGAAGGTTTACAGCTCAGGAAGGCAGATGACCCAGGATGGCTTTCTCAGAAGGGGACCTCTCTTCCTTTCCAAGTCAAACTTGCTGTATTGCCTCCAGCACATCTTGTTACACACACTCTGTACAAAGTGTTACAGTCATTTTACAGTAAATACCAGATGAAGGTATCCTAAATAATGTGAATATTTTTTCTTTTTTTTTTTACTTTACCCACCAGCATAAATTCAGGGAGGTTTTCTGCCGTAGGTTGCTTTAGCATTCATCACTTAAAAGCAATCATTATCTCTGTGTATAAATTACTGTCATTCAGAGTATTTTAGTGTGTACTGTACAGTGTCCTTTTAAAAGCAAATCAGCATCTGTCTTAATTTTTAATGTATTAATTATTTCCTAGGATTACAGTCTTTAACGTTAGGCCAGTGAGAGTCAGCTTTCCCAGTCCGTGGCTTTTAAACACTGTGGTCTTTTTTCAGAAGAGTTATTTGGTGCAGCGTGGAAGACCTGCATAGATGCAAGTCTGACCTGTACATCTGGCAGTCTGCATGGGGCCCTACACAGAGCCCAGTAAAATAACTTGATGTATTTCCACTGACCTGTGATGAAGAATCTTTTTATCCTATGCCAGATGTGTTGACCTCTTGTCCTATAGTATACTCTGGAGTTTATATGCATGTCCTGTATATTGCTGTCTGTCCAGAGGTATTGTAAGAAAGAAGTCCTTGCCAGATAGTGAGAACCAAGTGTTCTAGGAAGGGTATGTGTTTAATAGCATAGTGCCTCAAGTCATATCTGGTTTTTAATAAAGCTTATAGGAGGCTCTTCTGTGCCTCTCCTAAATGATCCAAGCCTGAGCACAGGAGCTCCAAGTCACTGTCAACTTCTATAAATGGGGATGTCCATACCAAAAGACAGGTAGGCATAGAATCTCACAGTATTACATTCAGTATATACAGTACCTATCTGCTACTAATGCATTTCCATATAAATTTTACTTATTATTTTTATAAAATGCAGACTTGAATACAGCTTTGAGCAATTGTTGATGCTTTCAGTAATGTTGTCTTCCCTCACACCCTTCTTCCACCTCAAGGAAGATTTAGTGAGTAAATCTCTTCCCAGTGCATCCTGCAATTTTTAAATTGGAACAGTGGCAGACTCTGGAGTTTCACTGGCTAGATTTCAGGACATTTCAGGGATTAATGGATAACTTTCCTAAAGGCCTAGCACATGTTTTGCCACTGGGTGCCTGAAGGATAGGTACCTCTGATTTTTAAAAAACTTCTGAGCATGTAAAAGCCATTGCTACTGAAGTTAGTGGTGGCTCAGGGGTTTTAAAGGTCTGCTTTGTCATTTATAACATATTTATGCTGTAGAAGGATGTTCTCTAGTACTGGTCCAGACTGGCTCTAGAGAATGCATTTGATATGGTACATGTTGGTGCAGTACCAACATCTTCTGTGCCTTTGGTAACTGTGCAGGGATAAAGTGGAAACCAGGACAGCCAGAAGCTGGATCACTTTACAAACAAGGAGTCAGTTCAGGAAAGAGCTAGAGTCACAGGCAAAGCCTGGGCAATATGGGTGACCGAGGAGTTGAGATGCGTGCAAGGGTTCAAGCTCCGAGGTAACAACATAGTCTGATATGCTGCTCATATAAGAGGGGAAAATTCCTGTTCTTAGTTATGTCCTCCTTCAGTACTAGAGCCCTTCTGGGGCTACAATGCTTGCTACCTTCTGAGACCCAGCCCCTTCATGCAAAATATCACTCTGACATATTTAACATCAGTGGTTTTAGCAATAACACTGGTACTACGTGGGTAGTCCCACCAGCTAGATAAAAATCCTGAAGAGGCAAAAAGAACTGAAAGCAAATACAGCTGTGATAATACTGTCTTTGTAAGGGATTGATATAAGCTATTGGCACCAGTATGGATTTGCAAGGCTAGGTAGTGTTGTAATTTGATGCTTTTCTTTGCCATATTCACTCAAACATATATAGTTTTATTTTATGTACCCACACCTTATAACCCTTGGCTTCACATGTCTGCTGCTGTAAAATACAAGCCTGTCATTTTCTCAGATTTCCCAACTTTTCCTCTTCTGTTTGTAACAGACTTTTTTTTCCCCCCCTCACTTAAATGACTTGTTTTCCTTAATGGCGTGATGTAGTTGCAAGGATCTTTTTTGTTAGGTAGCAGGGGCCTGGTGTCTTTCTCTTTCAGAAAAATATTTGCTTCTTGTGGCTCAAATTGCTGATTTTTTTTTTAATCAGCTTTTGTTTTCCTACCTCCTCCCCCTGTTGTGTCTTCGGGTGAACCGAAAGACTGTCTGTAAACCCCTCTTTATGATCTTGACACAAGCTGCAGCTCACTGAACTGCCCTTCATATTTTTTTTTCATATTTAATCTGTTTGGGCATCCCTAAAACAGTAGAGTGACTTTGAGGCAGTGATAAAGTGCCAGTCAGTTTATTAAGTCATCCTTACATAGAAGTGACAAACTTCATCTGCTCTTGGAGCCTGATTAAATACAGCCAAAAAGAAACATGGAGAAAGCCTTTCACTTGCTTTTTATTTTTCTTAAACTCCGAGGTCACCTGGTATTTAGTTTGCACTGCCTCAAACCACTTATCACTCTGCTTTTGGATACAGGCACACAGGGTGAAAAGGGAGGTTTGCTCCTTGGGAACTGGGGTGTTGGCATCTACAAGTTGCAGTAACTCCAGTATCCAAGTTCAGGCCCAGGTGTGGTTTTTACCTGGTCACAAGACCTGCCAGAATTCTGATAGTTGTTAGGAACAGAGACTTCATAGATCTACAGTGGCAAGACCTGATTACAGTTGTATGATGGATTTATCTGTTGTGGATTGTAGGGCAAACATTCCCAGCCACACTGAGTGAGGCTGGGGACCCATCAAAGAGGTGTTCAAACCTCCAATAACAAAGTAAATTGTGTTATTGGATGTTAATAGACATCTTGTTTCTGTGAGTGATCTCTTAAAGAGCTAAAAATTCTGTTTAAAATCACTCTCATAACTGTCTATACTTCAAATAGCAGAGGGAACAAAACAAGGGAGTACAGTTTTGATCAGGAGGAAAAGAAGGTGCTAAAGTTGTTTCAATTATAAAGATTACTGTAATTTTTAAGGGATTCTCTTTTTTTTTTTTTGTGCCAACATTCTCTGAAGCAGTGTAGTCAGTGTAGTCATGTGTACAGAGGATTTGTTTGTTGTACAGTCTAATGCCAGTGGAGTCCTAGTAGAGCATTCATACTGTAGGGAATCCCAGTAATAGAGTGGCATCTATGATGATTTGTTCTGTAGACAAGTTCTTTATCTGTTTGGATAAATCAGTGTCCTGCAAGAATCTTTGCACATTGGAGTCTACCTGCTTTGGAGCAAAACCTGGCATAAACATGACCAAAAAAATGCTTCATCCTCGTAATTTCTGGTAAAGGTCAAACAAATGCCCACTGATGGTCTTCTAGTTACTTGTTCTTGCTCCGTTTTATGGGAAAGCCTTGTCACCTCAGACCTCCCATTTGGAGTTTGCCTGGCCAGTCCCTAACTCCGATCTCTAAAAGCACACCAAAAAAAAGAGGCTAAGTCAGAGCTGTTAGCTGTGATGACAAAACAATTTGTGTAAGTGTGATCTCACCCTCTTTCACGCTCTCACTCAGTATTCCCTGAGGCTTAGAGGCACAAGAGCTGGGTACAGTTCCCATCTCTACCACTGTTAGATGAATTTGAAAGAACTGCTTCAGTTCTTTGAGCCTTGGTTTCCCCACCTTTGAGAGAACACGATAATTTGTAGTGTTCAGCAAGATCTTTGGCTGGAAAATGTTCTTGTGATATCTAAATACTGACAGCGGTATTACAGCAAGTCAGTACATGCTGAATTCTCTTTTTTTTTTCTTTTTATTTGATTGAGGGCTTCCTTATACCTCTCTCCATATTTTTCTGAACATAGGCATATATGCCTGTTACTTGTCTGTCTCTCTAACTCATTATTTAATTTAAAGTATTTTAATGGACTTGGTTTTACTTCATGTCAATTAAGTTCAACACAGAAGTAGAAAACCAAGGTAAAGCAATGCTGACAGCCCTATTTTAAAGTTGGACTTTTTTCCTCTTTTGATATGTTGTATAATAACATATAAAAGTATAAAATGCTTAAAGGAAAAGAGAGAGGTCTGTCTTTTTCTGCCAAGGCAGTGAAAAAGAAGAGTGAATGATATAATAATGAGTGACCATGTTGCTGCAGATCATCTGTGTTTAATCATTCTGGTAATGAAAATAACTATTTGATAGAGCAGAGTGAATAGAGCACAAGAATTAACAAATCAGAGTCATCTGATTCATCTACTTATAATGGCTTCCCTGTGAACAAACATGTAACCTTTCATGCTCTGTTTCTATGAAAATGTTAGCAAAAGAGTTTATAGGCAGGAGTACTCATATGCAATTCATAGCAATACCCATAAAACCAGTATTTTGTGTTTGTTGCATGTTTTGCTTGAGCATTCCAGCTCTGGCTTCACTTCAAAGATGCACTTGTGGTTTTGCCTAGTGTTAAACCTACTTTTAAAGTCACATCAACTTTTGTTCTGTGTCAAGAAAACAAAAATTTTGCCACTTGTTTTGATGACAGTAGATAAGAGCATATCATTCGTGCACTCCAGATGGCATTTCCATCCCTAAATTACTAGCTTCTGAATGTAAATAGAATGCTGTGTGCCATGGAGCCACCAACAGGAGAAGGGTGTTTTTGGCCCACCAGTGCTCCAAAGCTTGCCAGACAACAGCACTAGGCAGGAAAAAAAACCATGTTTCTCAGGAGCACGGAATACCTTATTCCTCCTCTGGTGCATCACTGGGAGGGTGGGCTCTGGCAGTGAAATCTCATTGCCAGCTGTGATTGCACAGCACAACTTTACAAAGGTCAGGAAGGGTCAGAGGTAATGACACAGGCTGGTCTCAGCCGATGTTCCACAAAAGCAGATACTTCGCTAGACAGCACACAACCCACTCTCCAGGCTTTTGCCACTACAATCTTCTGAACACTGATGTTTATCACGTTCTAAGTGCTTTTTAATTCCAGCAAGTCCACTTTGCAGTGACAGACAGAAGACCTTTTGTCAGAGAACTCACACCAAGTTTTTCTGCCTATGCTGGGGCATCAGGCACTGGGGCAATGTTTGGTGTGGGGCTACTGGGATGAGGGCAAACAACTGGTGCTGAACAGCAAGTCTAGTGAATTGATCACTCTGTAAAGAGATCTTGACGGTTATTGGGAAGTGCATTGTTAATGCTATTAAATATTACCTAGGCCTACAGCAAGCTGCGTGTTCAACAGTTTAAACTGTAATTGCTGGCTGATGCAGAAATAAGGCTGAATGTATGTAAATCCTGTTGAAAGCTAATATCATTTTGGCTTTTCAGGCAGATTAGCAGCCTCTGCAATTAGCAGTGCGAGCAGTTGATGGTGTTAGTGGAGAATCTATCATACAGCACTCTAGGATGTGTTTGAACTTGAATACAGTAGATGTGCCCCTTTTTCCCACCTTAGGATAAGCAGATAACACAGAACCCATGCCGGGGGGAGGCTAGGAAACACAGGAATATGTGGCTGGCTTCCAGTAACCTTGACTCTTTCTCCCTTTTCTCATTACATTCATGGTTTATGGTTCCAGCTGAGAAACCAATGCCTCATCCATTTTTTGCCTGCCCTGCTCTTTTCCTGTGACACACTAATGTTTGCAAGCAGGGAGGCAGGGGAAGAAGGAGGAGAAGAAACTTCCCTCCTGTGGCCAAAGCTGTTATCCCCAGCTCATGACATCTAAAGTCTTTTTGTAAGCACATACTTTCATGTACTTCTTTGCACGTGTGCTACTCTGTTTATGTGTCTATTTAGAGCAGAAGTTAGAGACAAACACACATAAAGTCCAACAAGCATTTTTCCAACCATCCATAAAGTCTAATTTTTGTGGCAAGCACTTAAAAAGTGGGTAAATTGGGTTCTAGGACCCATACTGGATGAAAGAGAAATGTGGATACACTGCAACTGCCTAAATGATGACCCTTCTAGTTTTGTTTTGTTTTGTTTTTTAATGCATTTGAGAACAAACATGCAAATGCAAATAATAACAAGAAAACAAAGGTCAAATAAGTTGTACTCCCTGATAAACAATGCTGGAAAACTGGTAACAACAGATGAGGAGGGGGCTCAGGTACTCAACAATTTTTGCCTCAGTCTTCAATGGCAACATTTCTTTCCACACTTCTTGAGTGGATAGACAGTAGGATGGGGACTGGAGGAGCAAAGTCCTTCCCACTGTAAATAAATATCAGGTTCATGACCACCTGAGGAACCTGAACATACATAACTCTATGGGATCCAGTGGGATGAATCCCAGAGTCCTGAGTGAATTGGCTGATGTAGTTGCCAAATCACTCTTCATGATGCTTGAAAAGTCATGGTAGTCAGGTGAGTTCCAGGTGACTGGAAAGAGGGAAATGTTCCCATCTTTTAAAAGGATAGAAAGGCTACAATTAGGCTGACAAATCCCAGTTCTCTCAGCCTTTCCTCATAGAAGAAATAATCCCTCTACTCATCTTGGTGACTCACTCTGGACTCACTCCAAGAGCTCAATGTTCTTCCTGTGCTGAGGACCACAGAACTGTATGCAGCATTCTAGGTGGGATCTCACCAGAACAGAGCAGAGGGGCAGAATCATCTCTCTTGACCTTCTGCCCATGCTGCTTTTGATGCAGCCCAGCATACAACTGGCTTTCTGGGCTGCAAGTGCTAAGGGCCTCTGAGAGTCACATCATACGTAACTGTGGATTCCATACAACCCATCACAAGCCTCTTGTTTTGAAATTTTTCATGCAGAATTTTAAAAGAGAAATGCTCTGATAATGATTTTCCCCAAAAATTTGAAAGCACGAAAGAAAACGTTTCCTAGTGATGCTCAAAAAAGGTAAATTCGTGTTGGCAAATCTGAGAACATCTCAGACTTTATGTGTAGAGATTACTGGTCTGTGATGGCTTCTGGGCTTAAATTATTGTTAACTCTTTTCATCTTATGACCTGTTTGGCAGTGAAGGTTTTTCTGTTTCGCATTTGTACAGTGACTGTGGTGGTGGGTGCTGGTCACTAGGCAATGCAGAGAATATATAATAGTAGAAGTACTAGAGACCTCAAACACCTCTGAGAATTATTAGTTACAACACAGTTATTTTAGGTGGAACCATCCCCTTAGGCAGGTGAATAGGGGTTTGGGAAGGTAATTATTTTATTATAGGGTCCTCCAGGTATTTTGTGGACACACATTCAGTACCATTCAGCACTTTCTTCTTTGAATAACTTTTTTACTGCAGTGAGCACTTTTTACTTGCACCCTGTCCAGATCAGCTCTTATCTTATTTTTCTGTCATTCAAATGATTTTTTTCATGAGAGGAGGGTGAGACTGTAATAGCAATACTATCTGTATGTTTTCTAAGGCCATGCCATGTCACCTCAAGCTTCCCTTCTTTTCAGAACATCCAGCAACACATTGTCATTGACAGAGCTGGGGTGGCATGGGATGGGGTTCCGTGGTCGTTTGCTAGGAGCATAGATAAAATAAATGCTCATCACAGTGAAGCCAGTAAGATCTTTGTCACTGTTGTTAGCTGAGACTTTACTCTGTTCCTAAGGAGTACTGAGGAAAAGAACAAGTGAGTTTCATGCACTGAGAATAACCTGATTACTTGACAGAAGAGAAAAAACCCTTTTTCTGCGATTTCTGCCAAAGTAAAATAATTATTTCACCCCTATGGTCCACCACTACTCTTCATCAAGCCTTGAACAATGAATATGTGATTTGTGGGTAGAAGTCCGCTTGCAGCTTTTTATTTGTGGGGGTTTTTTCCACACCAGCTCAGAAGGTCTGTTTTCAAAGCAGCTTGTGGAAACATGCAAGTAAATGCTCACTGCCTTGAAAATCCAAAGGAAGGTTTAAATCCACACATAACCTTGTGTACACAGAAGTTTCAAAAGTGCAAGGCTGTGGCAGCAGCTCTGTCCCAGATGACACAGTAGCTTGGATGTGTGTGGCCCTACATAGACAGGACAAACTGTGGGAAGAAGAATCAACTTCTGGAGATGCATCTGTGTAAAGGAGAGTTTCTTTTCTTCCATGGTATAAAGACAGTTTCAGTCTCACTGTGGGGGATATTGCTTCCCCATTGTTATAAATTTTTTTAAAGGCCTTAGCTCGTTTCGCATACACAGGCACTCTTCAGAAATGTTAATCTCACTATTGTTCTTAATTGTTTCAGGAAAGTGGGAGGTATTGTTCCCTAACATTTTTAAGTTACTAGGATGTATTTACTAAGAAATGCGATGTACTTCTTTTGCTGCAGCGCAGAGTGCTAGCCAAAAGTGAAGGAAAGTGGGAGGGCTTTATTGCAAAAATTTTTAAGGTTCCTATGTTCCTTGGCTATCCTCTTAAAAGCCTTTTTAATAGCAAGCCCACTCAAGCAGTCTGACAGCTCACATCACTTTGTACGTGGCTACAAAACAAATGTGCAGGGGCAGCGGGAAAAGAACCTTGCTTATTGGATCTGGCTGTCCCTGAGCTGGGAGCCCTCCGGGCAGACACCACCTTGTCTTGAGGAAAGAGAATTACCTGGGTCAGCCTTGTATGAGCTGACAGGGATTCTCTGGGGTTGGAAGGCTGCTTTGAGACTCCCTCTTTTTATTCTGGGAGTTGCTCTGCAAATCCACCGTGTAAACGTTCGTGGACTGAGTTGCTTTACTGGTGGTTTGCGTTACAAAACTTTGCTCCATGTTTGCCTAGCTCAAATGTGGTCGAGTCAAAAGCAAAGAAACTTTTAGATGGAGGCAGCTGCTGCTGCTGGTTTTGTAATTTTGGTTTGTTTATGCTCAGCTTCTAAAGCAAACCTCCTCTCCAAGAACAAAGGACCTCGGCAAACCCCAGCAACTCAAGTCTCCAACGTGTCGCCAGAAGAGCCAGAGGTGGCATTTAGCTCAGCAGATTTTATCTGCCCAGACTCCATGCGTACAATGACAAACCACCCTGGTGTGTTTCAGAGAGGAGACACAGATTATCCTGCGTATGTCTCTCACATGTGCACTGTTGGCTCACCCATGGGAACTGGACAACAGCCTACTTCAGAACCAAACAGCCCAGCAGAGCACACAGCCCTGATTTTGCACCAGTACTTCTGAAGACTGGCATGCATGTCACTCTGCTTCCTCAGGGTCCTGTGTGGTTGCTGTCATAGACACCTTCACTTGTGGTCAGAAGGAGGGCTGTTTCCTTCGTAAAAGGAGAAGAGGGTTGCTGGAAAAAGCTACTCTTCAAGCCTTTGCTATCTGTCTCTCCTTGCTTCTCCCTTCTTGTAGGCAAGTAACCACTGTCACTAAGGCAACTCTGGCTCCCCTAGATATTTTTAAACCCCTTGATGCCAGGAATTAGGCTAGGAAGGCAATCATATGTTTTTTCCTGAGTGCTTTCTCAAATTTACTCCTAAGGATTCAATGCTAACATTATGATACTCATATCTAGCAGTGAAAGGACATTTTATCATTCCTTGTGAGTGAACAAGACCTCATGTCTGAAAGGGTCCTGTGGCTGCTCTGAAGATCAGGATGAGCCTAAGCTACATGCACATGCCAACTTGGGAGGTTTTCTTCATATTTCGAAGTCAAGGAATATTGGAAGGCAAAGGATAAACATTTCAGTACTTCTCAAAGTTGTGAATAAACTAGCAAAAGCCTGATGAGAGACAAAAAAATTATCATCTTAGGGTAGAGTTAGACATGTAGAGGTTGTGTCTGAAAGCACACCCTCACAAAGAGCTCACAGCAGCATCTGAGATGGGAGAGTACTGTTGTACAGAAGTTCTGTGCTGTGCATATCCAAGTGATCAGAGACAGAAAAGTGTATATTGCAATAAAGATTATATCTGAATGCACAGAAAGGAGAGCAAGGTCAACAAAACATCCTGGAGAAGACTGTCTCCTCGCATAACCCAGCTCGCTAGGTTTTGGTTATCGTGTGTTCCTGATTATTATGTATCACGAGGCATTACATTTGTGTTCACCCCTCTGTTCCTGATCTGTGACAGGAAGTTGGCTGGCTGCATCCTTGAGGTTGGACTTATGCACTGTTTGTATCCAATAGCTACAGCCAGGAGGAGGCACCTGCCCTCACCTGGTTTCCATTTGTTCATCTCTGGTCTCCTCCCAGTGATCATTGCATCCTTAAGTCCACTTCTCCCTTATGTGAAAGCCCACTAGTAGTTTTCACCCTAAATGTCAAAGAACTGTTATTTCAAGTCCTTCACAGTTACCAGCACAGAGCAGAGAGCTGTTGCAGTGGCAGCTCAGCAGGGAGCAGTGGAGGAGCAATAACTCCTTGGGCCAGCACAAGCACAACCAAGGGAAGACTCATGGCCAGTGCTGTTGCAGTCCTTATGGTCTCATCTGCTGTTGTGGTGGCATCCTCAACTCCAGGCACAACTAGGGGAGGGCTTTAGAGTTAACAGGAATGACTGGACTGTTCTTTTGTTGGTCTGTGCCAGAGGTCTTTTACCAGCTCTGCTGGATATTGTCCATGTAAGAGCAGGGCTTATGTGGCCTATGCTTGGAGTTCTGTGAAAGAGAGCAGAGCACCATTGTTGGTACCAAATTGCTAATTTTTCATCCATATATGACACCCAGAAAAACACTGGGACAGCAACCTTTGCAACCTCAGATGTCTCACCTATGCTTTTTAACTAATTTCTTTGTAAGTAACTCAGACCATAACATGTCCTGGTTGTTTTGTGGTGGTGTTGTAGATGATTATGATTATGATCTTTTAATGAGCTGATACATTCATTACTCACTACTCCAGCATGTAAGGCAATTACTTCTCTTCATTCAGAAACTAAAGGGTTTTTTTCAGGACAAGTTGGCAAACATCCCTTAGCCAAGGATCCAAGGGCATCATCCTCTTTCAGCTGCACAGCTTCTCATTAATATTTGAAAAGGTTTACTGCAAAATTTAGGGTTGGAGTGTAGTATTTTATGCAGTTATTTCAAAATTCATAGATTCCTAGATTTTTCAGGCCAGAAGGGACTATTATGCACACCTTCTCTGACCCCCTGTATAATGTAGGCTACATTTGTTTAAAGTTTCAATTTGTTTTCCTGAGCAAAGTTGTATTTATTATATGTAGTTTGGTATAGAAGAGTAGCTAGTGAAAAGGTTGAAACCCATAAATATTATATCAGACCACCTGGTGCTCTGAAGCTTGATTCAGAATGATGGCTGCTCAAAATGAAGAGCAGCTTGAAAGACGGGGAGATATAATGATGTGACTATTGCAACGAGAAAATGAATGGCTCCATGTTAGGGACAGTTGTTTTGGGGAGCCCAATTTCAGTTCAAGTGTTGTTTCTTCCTCTGGCAAACAAACGCTCTTTCAGTCAGCATAACCTTTATTTCAGGAAAAGGGAAACAAGAAGGGAGAGGAATGTTTCTGTAGGGGATTACACTGTATCTGAATAACTCAGTAATGAAAAGTAATCTCAAACTGACAAAGGGAATGCCCCTTACCAAAGGGCAAAATTTACACCATAGGTTGTGCATGCAGAAAATAGTCTGATACCTATATAGCTGTAGTCACTATAATTCAGATTTCGTCTGAATAGCAGGGAAATACATTTCGTATTTACTGACATTCCGTTGTGTGATTGAAGATGTGTTGAGTGGCTCAAGAGAGATGTTTCTGTCTTAGCATCTCTGCTTTAAACAAAGATAAAAAGGAAGGGCCATCGGAGTCTTAGGCTGAGCAGCCGTTTCTGTGACACTTAGCCTGGGCTTTGATGATGCTGCTTTCACTCAGCCTATTGCTCACGCTGGACGCCTGCAGCAGTGCTTCGCAGCTCAGCACAGACCCACCATGTAAAAACTACAGGTTCTGTCTTGATGATTAATGTTAGCTGTTTGAAATAATCCAAATGCTGCTCTCTGATCTGATAAAATGAATAAATACACTGGGTGTGAATGATGGGAGCTAGGGGGAGGAACTCGGAGGGGACGAGGATGGGAGTTTTTGCCAGTCTCAGTTTTCTGAGAATGAAACTACTTTCAAGGGCATGAGAGTGAGGGGAGGGAGGGATATTATTTTTATTTATTGATTATTGTTTCTCCAGATGTTGCCATGCCAGTGGCTTGCCCCCTATGTGAAGACTATGTTTTACTGAGTGCTCTTCAAGCTCTCTAAGATGGAAGAGCAAAGAGATTCTCACAGCGAGTGGGCAGCATTAATGCTCTGGGGGGCACAGGAGGAATTCTGCTCATGGTACATTCACAAATGAATTAACAAGAGGAGGTAGCTCAGGTTCCCACAGGTACAAAATCCAGCAGCAGAGTGCTAACTAACAAAGTTAGTGATTTTTATCTGACTTGTCATTTCAGTGTTTCAGTTTATAATGGTGTAACTTAGTTTTCAGTCAACACAGGTCTTTTTCTACTCCTGCTGTTAGAGCACTCACTATTAGGTTCTTTTTCTATTGATATTTTTGGCAAAGTTATAAGCATCATATATTAATATTTTAATAATTATTTCTGATTGTATCAGCTGCTGTCATCTTGCTTTGAGATCCTACTCATTTTCTTCATACCTTTTAATATACTTTAATAATCTTTCTATTAAAATTCCTGTTTTCTAGATGTGACACGAGTATCATGTTAGACCTATATACTGTTATTACCTGTGTTGTTTTTAATTATATATTGAAGAAGAGAGGAACTTCTGGCTCTGGGGAAGAGATTTTCTGATGCAAGGACTGTTTTAAGCAAAACTAAATTAATACAAAGACCAAACTGTACGAAAAAATGAAAGAAAAATTACAAGCCACTCATAACAATGTTTTGCCATTTTCTGCACATGCTTGTATGACACGTTATGTGAGTGTGAAAGAGTGGTGAGTGCTGTAAGTTCTTGTTCTTCTAGGAAGTCCTCTGAGCATCCATTCTGGGTGTTATGAAAGATCTTTGTATATTGAGTCAGGAGAAATTCAAGGATCCACTCCTGAGCTTCTTGACCAAGATGATTTTTGTTTGCTGGGGCTTTTTTTCCCCCAAGGAAGGTTTTGCAATATGGTAACCTACTGGCAAATAAGTTGATGACAGATCGATGGATGAAAAAGTATGATCTCATATGTGGTGCTTGGCCAGGAAAACCAGAGCAGGGCAGTTGTCTGTGGGTCAGACTAAGCATGGTGCTCCTTTTCTCATTCTGAGGATGTGTGTGTCTGTAAAAGATAAGTTCTTCAGAAAAGAAGTGCATTTCATGATCATGTGGTTGGATAGCTTACTGACATCTGCCACAGAGGTATTTTGCACCTGAGGTGGCTGTTAGGGCCTTGTTGGTAGGCAGTGCATGGAATGAATTGGGCTTTCCCAAGGTAAAATTCATCTGACCTATTTTCAGTGTCCTATAATAAAAATACTTCCTAGAAATTCCTGTACTGAATAGAAACAAACCCTTCTGCAATTAGCTCTTGTTTTTACATCAAACCTTTAATTTGGATAATCCAACCTCATCTGTTATGGCAGAATTCCAGTTTCTTAGGGAGCTGCTGGTTGCTGTTTAGGTATATAAAATACTAATTCAAATCTCTAATTTTGAAATTAATTAATCCATGCTTTTGTCTGTATAAATACAGATCTTGCTTATATCAGTAGTTCTTTAGAGCATACGAGGAGTTTGTGTGTCAGGTTCTGCAGTGCCGTAACTCAGAATGATCAGTAAAGGACAAGAACACATAATAAGCAGCAGAAAAAAAGGTTGGATACCAACTGTTAGCAAGAAACTGTATCTGCTCTTCTTCTCTGGCATTTCCTTTTTAAACAGTTCTTTGCTCTCTAGGGAAGAGATTTTCACACCCATATAAGAAGAGGGCCTATATTCAGGCACAACGATGATGTCATAGCCCTAGTCTTGGTGACATTCAGTCTCTGGAAGTGCTCAGTCCTTTTATTTATTTTAATTTTTTGTTGTTGTTGTTTATTCCCCTGGCCACAGTAGAGACTTAGACTTAGGAACTGAGCAGAGCCCACCCAAGCAGCTCAGCCAGCAATGGGAGTAACTTGTCATCACTTCCAGGTGCAAGCTTTGAGATTGGTGATGTGGGATTGAATGATAGGCTGGTGTCAGCCATGCAGGGGCTCACAGTCTCCATCTCCCAACATTACAGGGAGATACCTGTGTTCTCCTTATTCAATAAAGGATGACTTTCAGGCGATAAAAATAACTCATGATCACCTTTAGGAACCTCACAAGGATATGGAGCCAGTATGAGTCATTACTAAATTACTCAGAGCCTTGATGATAATTTTTAACATCATTCTCATTATATATTATGTCAAGTAGTTGGGCATGTGTTAAGGAACAAAACTTCTCTCTCTCTGGAATTACTTGCTTCCAGACCTGGAAATAACAAAACGTGAGAGAACAGCACTTAGCTATATTATATTACTATGAACTTTATCAAACAGTTGTCAATATATCCAGAACTACAACTCCCACATTCAGTGACCTGTCTCTTGGTGCTTTGCCCTAGTCAGAGCTATACAGAGTTTTCTGTAAAGTCCTTGCACAAAAACACAGGTGCAAGTACAAAAACCACTGGAGGCTGTCTCCTGGACCTGTTTGTTTCTGCAGCGTGGATGCTTTCAAAGCAGGTTTTAGAGACAAGTTTTCCATGATTGTGGATCAGACACAGTAAGTTTTGATACACAGGGAGGTAGAATCACAGAATCACATGATCTGGGTTGGAAGGGACCTTAAAGATCATCTATTTCCAACCACCCTGCCATGGCAAGGAACACCTTCCACGATGTGTGCTCAAAGCCCCATCCAACTTTGCCTTGAACACTTCCAAGGATGGGGCATCCACAGCTTCTCTGGGCAACCTGTTGTGTCTCCACCCTTGGAGTAAATAATTTCTTCCTAATATCTAATATAAACCTACCCTCTGTCACTTTGAAACCCTTTCCCCTTGTCCTGTCACTCTACACCCTTGTAAAAAGTCCCTCTCCAGCTCTCTTGTAGGCTCTTTAAGTACTATAAGGTGCTAGAAGATCTCTACCACATGTGATCCACCAGAGGGAAAGAGCACAAAAGAAAGGGCAGCTTCTCCATGCACTCCTTTTTTAAACTCTGAGTTTGCCTCAGCAGAAAAACATGGAATGTCAGATGAATTTACCCTTTCCGCAGCTTGCAGTTCCCTGCACTGGATCAGGTGCATTAGCAATACCCAGGTAGCACTTGTCAGCTGTCTAGGATTCTTCTTTACCTTCCTTTTCAAATCACTGGAGATCAGAGAGTTGTTTGTGTTTTGTTTTTTGATTCTGGTCTTTTCTACTGCCAGACTTTAGCCACTAGCCTATCTATTAATTTGTTACTGTTTTCCTGATGAAGTAGCATGCAATGATAATTTGTTACTGTGAAGCCCATAATGACTTTTAATTGTGGCTCCTAATGCCACACGCTGTCATTTAAATCTCAATGGCTGTCACTTTCTTGTTCTCTTCCAGAGGAAATACAGCTCTTTTCTCCTTCAAACATCTGCATTAGGGCACAGTTTATGCTTGCCTTGGTTGGGCTAAGTGAGTCACAAAATGCCAGCTCCTCAAATTATTAGCTTCTCTGACTTAGGACTGGAGGAAAAAAAAAGAAACCATAATCTATTTGTTACTTTCAGTGGACACTCTGCATACCAGAGAAGTGTCACGGACTAAAAAGGCCATGTCCTTGCAGATATGCTGCTGGTGTGGTTTTGTTTGTTTGGAGAAGCCCAGCCTTGTGAATCTTGCTGTATTTTTTTGAAAGAAAAACATAATCATCCAAGCAACTATTTTTGTGGGTACTTTCCTGAGCAGTGAGATGGTCTTCTTCACTGAAGCCATCAAGTTCTTCCTCCTCATTTCAATGGCCCTAAATTTCTAGCAGTTTTTACCATCTTGTGTTCATAGGATGGAGGGGAAGGAGGAGAGGTTTCTGGACAAATCCCAGCAACAGCACAGTATAGATTCACAGTAAAGCTCTCACTCAAGTCATGTGCTACATCTGAAATTGAATAAATTTGCTTATATTTTTAAAGAGCTGGGAGCACAGTGTCTGCAGTGCATAGGCAAGCCAGAACTGGAGGTAGACACATTGGGTTCCCTTGGTAAGAAGCCTGCTGGCAAGGTGTGAGGGCAGGCAGGAGGACAGAGCCAGTAAGCCTCACAGTCTCATCCTGCAAAGAAGTGAACAAGATGCCACAAGGGCAGTGGCTGTGCAGGTGGTTCAGGTACAACAGGCAGACACATTATGATTCTTCAGCTTTCAATTAAGAGCCAGCACAGGAGGAAGCATTCTTGTGGAGCACTGACTCTTTCACCTACCTGCATGCCTGAATTGCTATGATGTCAGCTGGGACTGTCTTGTGCTGTTGTAATGTTGATAGTTCTTGCGAAGTAACTCTTGGAGTTCTGCACTGGGAAACATAAGTCTTCCAGCTTGAGCTCCCATTGCTTCTCTTAGTTTTTCAACAGCCATAGGACTTGTAAGCTCTTACATGAATAAGGCAGAAAGGAAAAAAACACAAATGTCTGGCATAGTTGTATGTGGTCAGTCATCTCTGCTGCTGAAACAATGCTGCCAAAGGAACAGCCAGAGGAAACCGTGCTAGCAGAAGGTACTAAACTGTTTGCTTAGTGTCCTGTGCTGAAGGAAGATAATATCACTCTCCATTTATTCTATTCTATTTTTCTAAAGCTTAGGCTGAAACATAAAACATGATCTCATTGGTAACCCTGGTGAAACAGAATAGTGATCCAGCATGTGTCTAAATGCAAGCTGAGATTTTCAGAGGAGCCAGAGGTGGCTGAGCACAAAATTCTGAGCAGAAGGGATTTGCAGTTAGCTCCCAGTGTCTTCCAGGTCTGATTCCCTATGCTTTCCTTCATGAGCTTATTCATGTTTCATAGTGGAGATAATGCCTACACAAATATTAAAAATGTGAGGAAGTCTGTATTTATCTTTGGTTTTGTTTCCAGTTGTTTCTACATCTTGACTGATTTCCTCCTTCTTAAGTTCCTCTACTATCATTAGCCAGCATCATCAGTCAGAGAACAGTGTCAGGGTAGCAGTTTGTGCAAGCAGCTGTCTGCTGTCAGATTTTTCTTAATATCCTTACTACAGAAGAATGAAACCTTTTTCTTCACTGAGCTATCAAAGACATGCTCTGTGTGTGTGTGTTATGGAGCAAAGAAACAGTCATTCTCCTCATCTTGCAGCTTAAAAAGCTGTTAAATATAGAGGGACCTCATCAGGCTGTACTCTCATTGCATTTCCAGTGCAGCTTCAGTGGTGCTTTCTGATATTAAGTATGGGCTCTCACTTTCAATGGGCTACTTGTGCTTTTGTTTGATTGAAAATATTTTTTCTTTTATTAACATGAATGAGGATCAGAGTGATGTACTGTACACAGCGAGAAACTATTTTACTAAAAACTGTGATGTCTTCTAGCTTTGACAGTAATGCAGGCTGCTTTTACGGGGAAATGGGCACTATCTGCAGGAGCTGACAGGGATATGAGCTGACTCTTCTGAAGCAAGCAACTTTCATTCTTCCCTTCTTCAGCTGTGTTTTCCCTGACAGTAACAAGTTGAAGGAATCTTCTGACGGCAGTTTTGGGTCCCTTCTGAGCTTCTCTGCCCTTGCCCAATTAGCACTTGGACCAGGAAGAGAGCTGACATAAAATGTGGTGAGTCTTAAGGCCATATTTTGCCTCAGCCAACATGGAAAGCTGGTGGCTCTTCCCTACCAGTGAAATGACATGGGAAAAGGGTTAGCTATTTCCAGAAATCTTGTTGAATTGGTGGGTGGAGAGGTGTGGATCTGGCAGTGGTACAAGTCTTGCAGTTGTAATTAATAAATTTAGAAGGTTTTGACACTTCATGATTCTCTTACACTCTGAAGTAGAATTAACTGGAGAACTCAGTGCAGTCCAAGTGAGGTATATGGCTTAGTAGCAGCAGCCTCATTTTAAAGGCTCAGGGCTAAAGGGATATTCTTAGCTCTGGAGGTGGGAATGCTCGGGAGGTGACTGTGATGGCCTGGTGTTACAGAGCTGTGCTTCCAAGAGCCCATGGCACAGATACATGGAGAGCCACAGTGATGGGCCTTGTCAGCACAGCTGACTCCTTAAGCTCAAGCAGTTCAGTCTTGCAGCAGGGAAGAGCTCTGACATTTTCACAGGGAGGAGGGGATGTTTAAATTGGCAGCTGGAAAAGATGTCATAGGTTAGCTTCTGTGATCTAAGATGCCCCAGCAGAGATTAGTGCAACATCTGCTTTGCTTGTTTTGCACATACCTACATATTCATGCACAGCTTTCTGAACTCTCAAGAGATGACTAGTGAGCTGTAAACCTCCTGCTTTAGCTGATGGGAGACGAAACATCTTTTCTCCATTGTATTTTCATCTCCAAAGAGTTTTTCAGGCTTTCAGGAAAAGATCTTTTAGAGGGTGCCCATCTCCTCACCTGTTTCCTGATAAATGCAGAAATGAATAGGAAATTGTCAGAAATAAGCATGTAGTAAGAACTGGGCTATCTGGGAAATGATACATCTCTGTAAGGCCCCATGACATAATGCCATGTGAGTAAACTAAGTGTGAGGCAGTGACGTACAGTCCTGGCAGGACATGGGGAGCACTGCAGTGAAGAAAGGTTACCTGACACATCCAATGAGGAGTGTGGAATGTGCTCTTCACCGAATCCAGGCCCTTTTCTCTAGTGCCAGCCAAATGAAAGGAACTATATGGATGGCATATTAGAACTGCCAGAGAAGTAAATCCCATTGGACTACCAGCTTCCCAGGGCGAGGATATAGCACAGCTCCTCAGACCTTCCAGGGTGGCTCTTGGAGTTCATGACTTACGAGCCACGAGTTGCCTGAGTTTGATGTGTACTACACAACATGCTGCAGAGCTTGTCTTGCAGAGTGGAAGAGAATTAAGGAAATTCTTTAAAGCGATCACTGCACATCCTATTCTCCAGGCTGGTTTTAACTAACCCTTGTCCAGATGGGAGGATCTTGCTCAAATTTGGTTGATATTCTGAGTACACCAACATTATAAATATCTGGGCTACTCTTCAGTTAAATCCATCTTAAAATAACTTGTTTTTTTAATTATGAAGACCACACCTCTTTACTCCAATCTTCAAGAGAAATCACAATAGTACATAGCAAGTCTCTCCCTCTGAGTACAGCTCAGATTTGCTCTGTACCTGTGAAAAGACACTTTTTTCCTCTGTTTCCTTCCTCTCCCTTTCTTTCTTCCAACAGGTGGCTTAAAATAATCATCTGCATTCACTATCTCATTTTTTAATTTGATCACTGATTTCTGACTTCCTGGTAGTATTGGTGTGGTGAGCATGTGCTGTCCTTAGTTGGTCTTTGACTTTCTTAAACTGCGTCTTACCCCATGGATGGATCTGTGTTAAGGCAGAACATTCCAGAAAGACACTTGAAGATTTGACACAGATGCTGCTAAGGGGAAGATTTTTCTTTCTGTATTCTCTGTCATCTCGCTTCTCTAAGGAGAATCAACATGTGTTTTCAAGCCAGCATTCCCCTCACTGCTCTCTCAGCTCTGAAACTTCACAGGTACAGCAATGTTTCTGAGGTTTGGCATTTGTGTTCTGGAAAAATAAAGCAGAATCTTTTCTAAAAAGGTGCTGAACACTTGATAAAAAGCAAAGGGACAGTCTTCAGTTATAATTATCTGACAGGATAGAAATTGGTGGTCTTTATCGATGCTCACTTCCACACAGCCTGGTGCACATGCTGTTATGTAACGGCACCTAGACACTCCAATGTGCAGGAGATGCAGAGAGGAACAAACTTTTCCTTGAAAAGGTTGCATTTAAGGTGGTCCAAAAGTTGTGAACAGATATAAACAGATTGTTTGTTAACTGACAGACATGTTTTTCAGTTTTCTTTCTTTGTATTGAAAGAGTTGTTCCTTTTTTCTTAATTTTTAGAATAAAGGAAGAAGTAATTCCTTCATTTTGTTCTCACTTTTTTTCCCCACATTTCAATGGGTAGAGGTATCAGTGTAGCATTTTCATTGAAGTTAGAGTGTTCAATGGAGATGTTGGTCTTAAACTCTTCTCAACATTTCCGTCCCTTCTTGATCAGTTCACTCTAACTTATCATTGCTTTACTCTGAAGAGACTCTTAAGGTAGAAGGGTCATTTTTCTGTGCAGAGCTGCTCTGCAGCAGCTAAATGCATCACTCACTAGCACTTAAGAGTCACTTCAGACACAAAGCTCACAATAAGTTCTTAAATTGAAGAATTGACAGCAACATTTTATAGCAAACTTCTGGCCGCCATCACTCAGAGTAAAGCACATACCAACCAGCCAGGCAGGACAAACCTAAATTGCAACAAATGGAAATGCTAAGCACTGCACATAGGCATCACAAGCAGATGAGCAAACCCCTTGATCCAGGCCTGTCAATGAAATGCTGACAACCCAGGAGTTTGTGTCACCCTGCTTGTAACCCAGGCACAGTGCATGTGTTGCAGCTTTTCCCTGTTTCCATCAATGGCCATATTTGGGGGTTAGCTCAATCTCTTCTTGGCTTCTACCTGTTTTTCACTGCAGATGGAATGGGACTTTGAGGTTTCCAAGAGGATAGACGGGTGCTCAGGAAAGAGCCATGGGGCGAAAAAGGCATTTCTTCTTCAGAGGTGGGAACTGCTCAATACCATATGGGAATGCCTCAGTTTACAGCCTTTGAGCACTGCTGGGAGACCTGGCATGGGACCTGCACTGCCACGGCCAGGCCTCCTTGTGACCGCTTGCCCTGCAGGGAATTCCACTCTGAGGGAGAGCTTTGCAAAAAATGAGCACTCATTTAATCACCAAATTTAGGTCTTGATCTGTTTCCAATTGAAATCAAAGACCTGACTCACACCAGTTTCCCTAGTGCTGGGTGGAGGCCTAAAGAAGTCAACGTATATGGGGGCTGCCCCCCTCCAAAACTGCAGTGACAAATACACAGGAACTGCAGAGAAGCAAGCATCCAGAGCTGTGTTTGCAAGGACTAATATTTAACACTGAGAACATAAATACTTTTTAAGTGTTGAACATAAACGATTGTTGTCATAAAGCTGGAATGGCACAGGGGCTTCATGCATCTTCGAAATGTTTTGACATAATAGCCTAAATGAGGATTTAATAAAGTTCTTGTGCTCTAAAAAGTACTCATAATTTTTGCTTAATTTCTACATGTTTTCTCCTCCTTTAATTGTAGTTCAACAAAGCAGAGGGACTAATCTCAGATAAAAGTAGAAACACCAGGATTAAAGTGCACTGCTGTTTATTTTTAAGGGCAGTGGGTTAATATGAGCACTCTATTGTTGATGTCAGCATCACAAGCCAAAGATAAACACCACTTTTCTGCACTTACATCACATTTTCAAGGCATTATTCTTCATTAACAAGTATTTTCTTCTGCAGTGGAAAAGAATGACTTTGTCATAAGCTTATTGGCTACCAATTATAACCATTTTGTACCTGTTCCGTAAAAAATTTCTTTTTATCATGATCTTTGCTTTTATTTCAGTGTAGTTTTTATTTGAATTTCCTTAAGTTATGACTCTTTTTTAGAATGGAATTCTTTCTTTTTTTTTTTTTACAGAATAATTTCTTTTTTTTTAATGCATGTATTTTGTCTTATTTTATATATATGATAGCATGATACTTTGTTATCATGACCTCAAGTATAATATTAGGAACTTGATGCTTCTTCTAAATGTCCTGTGGGTAAGAGCTGATAATGTACATTTACAGAATTGTTCCCTGCTTCTCTTTTCCCTCTCTTGAGGAATTTATTGTTGGAGAATTTAGTTGGTTTATGAGTAAAGTCCATGTAGTAATTTGCTTTAGAAAGACTGGGAAATATCTGCCTAAGTAGTTACAAAGGCACTAATCATTGCAATCTTTGTTTCTGTTCATCTTTTAAAGTGTTCCTTCAAGAAATGTATCAGCTGTATCCAGATATTCATGTCCTCCCATAAAAATTTCAGCATATGATTGATTAATGAATAGCATAAATTCTAAAAGAAATTGAGATGTTTCAAAGCAAAAAGTTTCTCTTCAAAGAGAAAAATCTTTACGTTTAATTTGAAAGGCCTTTCAGCAGACCACCAAGAAGCACATCCTACAGCTGACAGATGTTACATGCTTCTGATGCTGTCATGCAGAAAACCATGCAATAAAAAGCTCAGTCACATGAAATAACATGGAAACCTTGTACCTTAAAATATTTTCTTGTTGCCATCTTATTTTGACCTGTACCTCTCACAGGACAGTCTCTGAAATGTATCTGCCCTTGCTTATCTATGTTAAAATCATATCTCCTGCATCTCACTCATCTGCAGGGGTACATGCAGGTTATAGCAAATATCCTTCCTCTTTTGCTTTTATTGCTCCTCACATGAGGAATAAGTATAAGGATAAGGAAAAGATTAATAAGAATAACTTACTGAGGCCAAAATTCCACCAGACAGACTTAAACTGATTTTCAATTACTATTTTCCTATGTGGAAATGTAGAAATATTAAGACATTTTTTCCAGTTCAGAACAAAACATATTTCAGAAATCTTGAAATCCTTCTGAAACATTTTCCTGTCTTCTTGTGGCTCTCACTCACAGAAGAGCCTACTCAAAAGAGCTACAGTTAGTGGTTTTCAAAAAGACTAAAACCAAGATTGTATTATTTAAAGCACTGACTGCTTTTTACCAATTCTGTTTGCATACCATATTATAGTCACTGATGTACAAGAAACTATTTCATTAACTAATTTTGGACAATTAGGACAACTCACCAGACAATCACAACAAGCAAAACCCCAAGTTTTTAGAAGAGATTATTTAATCTGAAATAATTGTTGTCATTTAAGTATCTTCTAGTATATTCTACCTGGCATAAATATGGTCATGGCAAAAGAAGCTGAAGACTGCTGACTGCTGTACTGTAACTGCTAAATGATAGAGTATCCCACTGAAATAACCAATACTGAATGATTCCTGGTTAGTGAGACAAGGGGTACTAGAAATACCAATATATAGTCCAAAAATAATTTCCTCTGACTACATTTGAAATATTTAGCCTCACGTGTTGTGATTTTGTGGACACCAAGTAGGAAATAAAAGGATTAGAAATCAACTTGCTATAAATAAGTGCGGAAAACTATGTGCTGTTATAGAGTCTGGTTTGTATACTCCTGCTACCATCATTCAACATGCAAATCCTGTATTTGCATGAATATACATAGCTTGTAGAGTAGGATACAGAAAGAGACTATTGTGATCATCTAGTCCAGCCTTCAGCCGGAAATGCTTGTTCGCATCGAGTATTTGTACTTGCTGGTCTATATTTCCAGCCATCCCTCAGTTGTTAAAATTTCTGAGCAAAAGTTCATGCTTCCTCAAATTTTTCTATCCACCCACTTAGCTTTGAACATCTCCCTCTTCCTGGGAAAAACTGATCTGAGTTCTTTGATCTTCCGAATTCTTCTTGTAGGACAACAGACATCCGATTTGACCTGTACGTGCCTGCATTTGCATAAGAATAACTTTTCTTCTTCCTATGTATATTTGGGAAGGAAAGCAGGGGAGTGACATAAATCTCAGCAATGTTTTTCTATTGCAGCTTCTATGAGTTGATACCTGAAACATTCTCAAGAGTTCTTGTGTCAGAATCAGAAATACTTCTAGTCTAAGAAATCTTACACTCTTAGTATGTACAGGTTTGTTTGTCTTTATTTATGTCTGTCATGAAAGGTGAGAGAATGATGTTTCAGCCTAAAACAGGTTGGGACACTAGGCATCAAAACAAATTAAAGGGAGTTTTTCTGGCCTCATTTATGCTTATTGAGATAGCTGTAGTAGCTGTATGTTCTAAACTAATCCAATTATAAGATAATTCAATTGAGTAGCTCATCTTTAGCACCAATCTCACATTTTTAAAGAGCAAAGCTTAAACTTGAGCAAAGTCATACTGCATTTCTCTGGCTTAATTTGCAGTTATCCAAATAGCAATACTACAGATAATGAATTCCAAGTTAATCAAATTGTTGTACCAATGAGCTTGGTTGTTCGTTTTCAATTTCAAGTTCATAAGATCATTTATGATCAACTGCTTTAAAAAAAAAGTCTACTCTTCATCAAAATTGTAGTCTAGTTGGTTTTTCTGATTTGTGTCAAGACGAGGTTTGGAGGAGAGAAACCCACAGAAATTAAAGTTAAATGATAAAGTTTATGCTTGGTGAAAAAACAGACACATTTAAATGAGCCCGTGTGCTTTCTGAGACCTTTAAAGAAATATATGAAAATTTTAGCTTTAGCAAAATATAATTTTAGTGTTATTCTTTCCAAAATAAGTATATTAACCAGTTGCTTCACCAACCAGGAAAAAAAAAAAGGCGACATGATCATACATACTCTGAATTTTTGTGAGAATATATAAACCATGACACAAAATCATCTGTTTAACTGGAAGGGGAGGGGAAGTCATCAGGAATATAGCTTTAAATGTTTGTGCAAAGTTCTAGACAGTCTGCACAGAAGCTTGGAACATCTTCTCTTCATCTGCAGTGCAGGAGCCTACTGAGTATGGACGAGAACTTTGTCTGTTCCTGACTCTTTCCTGTAAGTACTTTGAGTTTAAATACCTGCTTCCCATTAAGGTCTCTACATGCTTTGTAAAATTTGCAGAGAAGACCTCACAGTGAAATATTTCTAGCCAGTATAAAGTTTGTAATGAAACATGTAGGAGACCAAAATCAGGTTGATTCACAGGTTTGATCCAAGTAGCTTGAAATCTAAAAGACCCCATAAGCTGATGAAGGTCCAGAACTTAGTCTCCTCTGCAATGCCAATGTGAGGGACAGATCCAGTCACCCACTTTATTTAGCAGAAAAATTTTCCTCTGCTTTGATGGACACAGGATTGGCCCCAGTGTGGTTGGTGTCCACAGCAAAGACAGCATTTGTAGCCATGCACACGTTAGTAGAAAGTACTGGATGCCACTCCAGGAAGGGAGGTGGATGGGCTGGAAGAGAAAAAGTCGTGTTTTGTAATGGGCTTTTGTAGTGCCTGAACAAGAGCTTGTACCCCATGCATCGGATCATTCATTGGGTTGGGGAAGGGGGGTAGAAAATTGACCTGGGTGATGGATCTGTGGACTGCTGGTGTGTACACTCATGTGCTGGAACCATCTGAGTGTTAACACATGGTCACCCTATCAAAGGTCTGTATATGAAACTCAGCTGCTGGAATGACAGAAGATTTTGTGCTGTTAGCGCACACTTCATTAAAATACCAGCTGAAATCCAACTCTGAAATCCCACAGTTTGTGTTAGTTGATAAAACTCAATTGCTTCCAATTACTGTTAGTATGGCTTTAAAATAATATTTTGTTGTAGTAAAGATCCCCTTGTGATGAGGAATAGCTGGTGTTCACAACTGGAAATTTGGGACAGCGTGTAAATACGTGATGGGATGGGGAATATGATCAAGACTGCTTTTAGCACTGTACTCTAAATCTTCCAGCAACAGGGCTGTAAAAAACAAATCAGGGATGCAGTACGGAACAAGGGAAAGATTAAATGTTTTTGTCTTCCGTATTTAAATAAACTTGTTATGACATAAAGCAAACAATTGCAAGTCCTCTTTGAATCCAAGAGGCAGTTTCACGATCTAGAAAGGAGAACCTGTCACTGCTTTATATTGAATAAACCTTAATCCTGCAAGGCTCTTGTATGAAGATGAGACTTTTTCTTGCTTTAATCCCTAGGTCTCATTCCTGTGCTTAACATTCAGCTCCTGCTCAAGAGTTTTGCAGGAGCAGGCCCTTGCTAGCTTTACTGAAATATCTGCTATTGGACGTTGCTGTAGGTGTTCTTTTGCCTGTGTGCAGACATGTTCTCAGTTAAAATGAGCTCATAGCCTCAAAGCACAATCATGCTGGAGATGGGCACAGTTATGTGGTCTTTTGCAGAGCATCTTGACTATTCAATGAGCAACCTTCATACATGGGTATAACCCTGTTGCCCATAGGTTTTTAGAGGAGGAAAAGCATGTTGACTCTCCTGTGCAGAATGTACACTCTTGGTTCTGTTCTAAGACACAAAGAGGAAACGTGATCAGGTTCCTCAAATTTGTATTTCTAAGCTACATAGTAGTATTGTTACAAATATTCATAATAGGTGTTCACAAAAAACACATCAGTGCATTTGTATATTGCTTTAGCTACAGGCTTCCATTCATGGCAAACCATTTTAAAAACATCATTGGATATCTTATGAAAGTTTAATAAGAGTCCTTATTGACACAGTAGGAAATCTTTTCAGAAGATTTTCTTTTAGATCAAAACTCTTTTGGCTTCTTGCTGAGAAGTGCAAGTGACCCCCACAGTCCTAGCTGATCTCCACTAGTTGTGGATGCAATTGAAGAGAAGAACGGAAAAATCTAATGATGGAGAGATGGAGGCACTAAGTGAGTGCTTAGGAATTAATAATTTTATTTTTATTCTGTTGATTCTGGTCAGAGCTTTAGACTTGAGCCAGGCTGGGATTGCATGCCAGAGCATGAAAATGCCAGCAACCATCAGAATTATTTGCTCCTAAATAATGGCTCTATTGTGGAGCCTGCTGGATTCAAGAAGGATGCTGAGCTGCCTTTTGGTACCTACAAGTTTTCACAGGGCACCTTCTCTTTGGGAAAGTGATGAGCCTGAGAATCAGTCCCATAAACAGCAGGCTGAGGTGTGTGATGCCTTTATGCCCCTCAGTTTTCTGAGGGCTACTCAGAGTCCTGTCCTCTTCTTGTTTTACTAGCACTCAATTCAAACAGCAAAAGTAGTGGGTTTTTGGCCTGCACCACACTTACTCCACCAAGCACAAGTAGAAGTCTTTTTGCTGTTTGCAAAAGCAGTACAATTTTTCATTTTGCTTGTAGGTCAGCCATGGGAGTCTTGGGTTGATATATCTTTTTGTCTGATTTAAAACAGGGATCTGAATTGAGGGAATTAATGAAAATAGAAAGTGCCCTGCATCAGATACATAGGACATGCTAAATTATCTCAGGCGCTCCTGAGTTTGTTAGAAATGTCTCCCAGGACTTTGGGATTTTCTGATTCTGTTGAGCTGGAAAGATTACAAATACAGTCTTTGTTTCAACATCTGAACGTTTCCCCCTGCTGAAACCAGACGCGCACAGCAACAAAAACCAAAAGGAACTTTTCACACCTCAAAATAGATTTAATTTGGGTTCAGTCAGAGTTTGGGGCAAAGGTTTGTGATCTTTCTCATTTTAATCAAAGAAGTTAGCTCATGCCCTCAAAACTTTCATTGTCAGAGTAAGATCAGCAGAATTCACTTGCAGGTCCATTAAGCAAACAAAACCACATTCCCTGCTGTCACCTCAGTTCATGCTTTGGCAATTTTTAGAAGCTCCTTTTAAAAATAACTTTTTCTGGGTTCCAGGACCACTATTACTGCAGCCTCAGTGGTTATACATGTTTATAGAAACAAAAGGCACAACATAGTGAAGTTCATATATCTGTATTTTGCCACCACGATCCTTATTCTGAAACAAAACAAAACAAAAAGACATAAAACTGCATTTTGATATCCTTTAAATCAGTATTGAAACCCTTCCAGAATGTGAAAGTTATTCTGGCATCTTGCTGAAGGTTAACTTTAGCATTCTGGAAGGATTTCAATAGTAATGAAAAGGACAGTAAAGAGAGTAAAGTTATTTTAGAAGCATTCCTGAAGGATAATGCCAGCATGCTAGAGAGATTTCAACAGTAGGCTAGAGGGCAGCAAAATTATTTCTAAAGTATTCCTGAAGGAGAACTTTAATAATCTAGTAGTATTTAAAATAGTTCTGCTGTGGTGGTAAAACTATATGGCAAATGTCCCTGACAGGTAATTTCATTCTTTGAAATAACAAGTCAAAGCCTCAAACATATGAAGCCTGGTGCTCAGAAACTAAGTCTGTGAGAAACAGAGAGGCAAAGCAGTTGCTCTGGAGGCTGGTAAGTGTCACCGACAGAAGTCACAGAGGTTGAAATGTGACATTCAGCCCTGTGCAGAGGTCACTTCTGAGAAAGTGGGCATGTAGCTCTGGATCACCTCCACTGCCTCCTTGTGGGTCAGTGAACTTTTTGCTCAGGTGTCAAGTTCTCATTTTCGTTCCACCTAAGGATCTATGAATCTGGAACCTCCACAGTCTCAAAGGAAAGTGAGTGGGAAATCTCACACAATGGATTTTTCTGAAAGCCTGGATGGTACCTTTTGACTCACCTGGAAATAGCACAGGAGCAGGTTTTCTTACAGTGTCTTGCTTCGTAGTTCAGCTGACTCAGAGAAACACACAGGCATGTGCAAATTAAACACAGACACAATTTAGCTGACCAAATATGCAACCCAGAATTAAATTTGTTTGGGTTGGAACAGATTTTGGCTTGCAGTTCTAGCTCCTTCTATATTGTATCCTAACTGGTATGCTGGATTAAGCTACAGTATATATTAGAGGTAACCATGAGCCAGTTGATGAGGAGCATTTAACTTGTGCCCCTGTCTTTTCCACCATTCCCTTTGTTCTCTGTTGAGGCAAAAAGCATTTTATGCCCTGCCTGTCTCATCTGCAAGCAGGGCATGATTTGCAACCAGGAGACTATCTTTACTTTTTATTCTTTTCTGGGAACAACAAACACACTTGAGAAACAATGACAAATTTCAGTCATACTTGGAAAAGATAGTGCATCTTGCTACCTTCACCTCATTTATGTGCTTGGACCACCATGGTGCCAATAGTACTGCCACTTAGCCTTTAATATGCACTGCTGTTTACCAGAGATGACCAAGTTCATCTAGTCTGACTGCTTTTTGAAGATTATACTGAATTCTTTCATTTGAAAAAGCTTTCCCAATGCAAAAATGACAGCACTCTGTAGCTACATTTTTGCCTTCAGCTCATCCATGTGGACATGTATAGAAAACAGAAATTAATACAAGTTTCTTGAAATACAATCCTATGAATTTATTGAAAGCCAAATTATGACTTTGCAAATGGATATTTGGTAAAGATCTGTGTGCTTTTGCAGTCAGCATATGATTTTGCAGAAAGTGTGTTCAGAGTCTGGAGCAGACGGTGCCAGTAAAGATAGCAAGTATCCCAAGGGAAACTTCAGACATGCTCCCCACAAATGTATAAATCGGATACAGTCAAGTCTGCCTTCAACCAAGCTCCTGAGAAAATCTGTAGAGACCAGAGGTCATTCATGGGAGCTGTATGGTGAATCATTCTGACGGATTAATACCATCCAAGAAAATCATAATCTCCAAGCATTGGAGGGTGGGAGTAGGAAATAGAGAATTTGACTCATTTGTTTAGCATTAAATACTTCTCTAGATCTTGCAGTAAAAGCTGTCAAATATGGAGTTGCTGCCTGTCAAAAATGTGTGGGTTTGCTGATGTTTCCCCAGAAATACTGTCCTCATCCTGAAGACAGTGTCCTGAAACTTCCAGGTTCCCACTTGTGTTTAACTTCTCTATTACCCGATCTGAACTGTGCCATATCCTTCAAAGGTGTAGTGTTTTACATCACTAGTGTTGGCTATAGGAATCCTTTTTTCTTTTTCTTATAAAGATTATTGCTGTGTCCACTGGAGTCTCTTCCAGTGGCTTTTCACACTTATGAAGAAGGTGTTCACAGGTTCTGATAAAGTCACGATTTGCATAGCCTGACAAGGAGAGATTAGATTTATCAGCGTTTTCTTTAAACGGATGTCCTTCAAGGACAGCCCCCAGAAAGCAGAGGTGAATGCAGCAAAGGTAGCGGCATTAATCATCTTCACCATTTGAAATAAGGGAGAATAAATAAATAAACAGCTTAGCATCATGATCAGGTACCAGGGGGTTGCTTCAGGTCACATACACATTAAATGTAATCCCAAGGATGTCAGGCCCAATGTTAAGAATGTTTTCATTAACACATTTCTGTGAACGGTGAGGTAGAGCTTTGCATTAGCTTATATAATAATGTTATCAATAATAACAGGGTGTATATTGTGGCAGCACAATGAATTTGTACTGTGTGTGAACCTTTCTGTAACTACAAGTGTTAGGGCTTTTGCATTTTGGTTTGGAGCTAGTGATGGGGAATGCTGACACAGCGACATCCACGGATTGTCTGTCTCGTCCTGGGTGCGAGTCTGTGGGCATTTCATAGCGAGGCAAAGAAGTGCTGGCATCAGTAAAAGAAGGTATATCATTAGGGGAACATAATGGGGGGTATTTGAAGTTAGCTAATTACTAGAAAAGAAAAAGGTGTCCCCCACTAAAGAGTATGAGGTGGTGGGACAGGGGTCTGAGGAAGAGAGAGAAGGCTGCGTGATTAGCTGGTGCTGCCTGCAGTGAACGAACTGGCATCCCAAAAAGCAACTAGATTATCCAGGCCGTGCTCCCCACAGAATTCTACAATTTTTTAAGCTGAACCTTCTGCCCCTGGGTTAGTTAGGGTGCTGGTTTTTTGTGTGTATGGAAAAACTCATACTCAATTCTAGCAAAAATCCTTCTGTACACTGAGATTTAGCAATTTAAGTACTTGGGAATTGTAACCATTTCTTACAAAAAAAGGAATTGACTAAAATTTTTCAAAAACCTGTTTAAGAGTTTTTTTGCACACCAGAGTAGCTTCAATTTATTAGTAATTAAACTGTGTTTACACACACATTGCTGGAGTAGAAGCATCCTGCAATTTTTTATAGTGACTGAAAATGATGATTTTTAGAATATTTGGAAGAGTGTCAATATCTTTCAAATGAAACTGCCCTTTCCTAATTATTGAGAAAAGGCTTTTTAATCACATTTGTCAAAATCCTTATTAAGGCATTCAGTTCAATGAAATTCTGAAATGGGAAGTTAGCCTCTAATAAAAAAAAGATGAGAAGTATAGAAATTATCTCATATTCAAAAGAAAAGTACATTTCTGTCCTTACACAGGAAAATTACTTCAGTAGACAAAGTTGTCAGTGAAATAACTCTTAATTTTGTCTTTATTCTGATACATACTGAGAAAAAAAATTCAACTGCTTCTCTATGGACATTTTATAAATTTATCAGTAGGAAAGCATCCTGAAGGCTTTCTGGTATAGTCTGAAATTAGCGTCTCTTTGTTCTTTTCAACATTTTTTTTTAAATAGTCAGAATTTTAAAAAGCAATTTAACTTTATAAAAAGCTAATTTGATTTATTGAGGCTATTTTTATTTATTAACCAATTTGCTTCTGGGTTGATTTTCTTAAGTGCTAAGCTTCATAATGGAAATGCTGACACAACTTTAAGTATAGGAGCAAATGCTATTCTAATAATTCAGCTGAATAAATACCAGCCAGCATTTAGTTATTTTCCCAGGAACTGAATAAACAGCCACTTCCTTTTTAGTGTCTCTTTGTAAAGTAAAAGTTCCACAGCCTGCTAATCGTCACTATGAAATTTTCTATTAAAAAACCTCCAACCTTCCTTTTGTTTATTCTGCAAGATCTTTGTGGTTCCATATTAGTCATGTTAGGAAAAAAAAAACCCTCACACAAAAAAATCAAAACAAATACACTGAGTTGGCAATGAACCACATTTTGACCTATTTCAAAAAGCACCATTTCTGACTGCTATCACTTTTCTTGATGAGAAAAAGAGAATGAGATCAGCTGAATAATTCAGGTGCTGATCTATGTTTCAAGTGTTCAGAACCATTGTGGTATGGAGATTTTATTCTGACTCTGGTCTTGGGATTTGCAGTGAACTTAACAAGGAGTTTGCATTACAGCAGCCGCTCACCTGTGGTTTGTAGCAAGGCTACAACTTGGGTGTTCAGCGAGGTATCACCCCGCTTTGGCAGGGGGATCTGCTGTTTCAAGCTTGTCATGGTCTCAGAACTGATGTGGGCTTCGTTTGTAAACCAAATGGGTGGAACTAAATTAATGTGACTCAGAATAAATTAATACAGCACCATCTGGTTTAATGAGCTAAAATTCTTCACAGTGGCTGATAGCTAACCTGCTCCTAGCATGATGGGATGTAACAGTCTGTCTGCACGATTTTGTCTGATATTACAAGCTATTGCACTGGTGTAGTCATCGCATAATGTCACTACAGGGCAGGATCTGTAGGAATGGTTTTACTCTGCAAGTCCCCATTATGCTAGAGAAAAGTAAAAATTAATTTTGCACTGAAAAAACAGGAACAGCGTGAGTTTGAGGATTTTATTTTTTTTCCGAAGGTGGAAGGGAGTTGTTTTTCCTGGAAGTTCTGCTGTTGAAAGGGCAGTTTCTCACTGAGAGTTTCAGCTCTGATTCTTTTCAGAAGAGATGATAAACCCTGGACATATCCTTACCCACACACTACTGACAGGTACTTTTAACTCATTTTTGCCTAGAAACAGAGAGAATGGTTGAGAAAAAGAGATAGTCATAAATCTTCACTGATGGAGAGCTTAAGCCTCAAACAGCATGATTTACCCAGGCTCCGTACATGTCAGTCCAGCAGGCAATCCCTCTGCCAGTGCCTCTGGATTGCCCTGTCAGCAGCTGAGATAGACACGTTCTGTGTGGAGCCAAACCTGCCCCAAAACTGCCGTGTAAAAGCAGGAATGAGGCCGATTCTCTTGCTGATGGGAATATCCATCAGGCTCTGCCGTGTGCCACTGCTCACAAAAGTTGAATTATTCAGATCACACAGCTCCTGTTTTGCATGCCAGGCCTTCCCTGTTTCCATTTCACTAATAGCTACCCCACTGGGTGGGTGATGTGACAGTTCCTGAGTTTATACATCCTTAAACTGCACTAATTACTGGCTTTTAAGTAACTAAGAGTTTTTATGGCACCTTCATTAGGGTAATAGTAAGTGGGTGGATACGGGCGTCAATCAAATGATATGGTAGATGAATTGCATGTAGTATTTCAGTTAATTTGTCCTGTTAATTTCCTTGCAATGTTTGCAGCTGTTGAAAAAGACAGCCTCCTTTGTGGGAATCAGACCAGCTCCACATTGCCCTGCTTCCTCCCCTGCCTGAGCTGTTCTGTGCTTTTTGTAGTACATGTGGAGCTGCTGGAGAAATACACCCTGAATGGTGTCATGTGCGTGTGAGAAAGAGAAAGAGGTGCTGCTGGAAAGAGGTGACTGATGAGGACTAGAAGGCTGGGCAAATCCTGTTTTCTCATTACTTTCATACCTATGGCACCAATATTTTGAAATCAGAAGCCATGTAGTCCTCGGACTCACAAGGAGAGGAAGGGTTGTAAGAGGCAGTTACTGACTGACTTTGTCAGAGGTGTCTGATCTGATCCCGTTGCAGGTGGTTGCAGTTTAAGCAGCAGCTTCAACTTCTTTCCAAATAGTTTTGATCTGATTAGGTAGGCTCTGAGTTGGAATAAAGGAAAATCATGCAAAGCAGTCAAGTCCTGTCTTGGTGTGCTTCCAGTACCTTTTTTTAAGTGGTTTTAAAGTCTGGAAACTTAAAATAATAGAAGAAAAAATGTTGAAAATGGGGCAAAATATGTACCACCCTGACCAGCTGTATATATTTTGCTACCTTCCTCTCCTGATGACAACTAAGAAGTAAGAAAGAGGAGCAACCTTTGGGAAAGCCTGGGGTGGGCTGGTCAGGGCTCTGATGGCCTCCTGCAAGAAGGGGTTATGAAAGCCCTGTAGCAAGAGAGAAGAGAAGGAATGATCTCTGGGAATGAACATGAACACAAGATAAAAATAGTGAACTGAAAGAATTTATTTATTCAGCTGAGCAGTTAGTTGAAGGCTGAGTTCTGTGGAGCATAAGGAGCATTGCCCAGGTGACGGAGCAAAGGCATTAGGAAGCATTTAGTTGGCTTGGAGGTTTTGTTTGATTTGAAGTGTGTATTTTATTGCTATGGATATTCATGCAAGCACTCTTCTAAAAGAAGTGGGAAAAGTATGAACTTCTAAACTTGCTGAAGCCAGCAGGACTGTTGCAGTCTAAAAGCAGCTTTCAGGTTATCCCAGTCTATACCTCAAAACATGTGAGTTTATTATATAGTTCAGTTGCTCCAAAGGAAAACACCAAGATTCGTAACATGCTGTAAAATAAGGGAGTTTCTGTCAATAAAATTGCACCAAAGTTTGTCTGTCTTTCTCTTGTCTAGTTCTCGAGCTTACACTCAGCAGTTTGACGCTGAACAGTACCCTCCTGGGCATCCTCCAGGATGCAGACTGTACCCAGGACCAGGACTGTGTGCACCTCTTCTTGCCTGGGGACAGCCAGAGTGGGAAAATTCCCAGCCCTAGCACCTCTACAACTAACTTTTAGACACCTCAAACTGATGGGCTGAAAAGTAAGTAGTAAGACCTACTAGCAATGACACGTGTTACTGAGGTTTGCTGTCATGGTCACATCAGTTGTGGTCGTGATTTGTACTTCTAACAGACCTGGTTATATCTGCAAGTTAAATAAATAGAGCACAGAGGTAATTAATTATGATCCTTCTCAGCTTTCCCACGATGTGGACATTATAAGAGCCTTGTTGATAATACTGAGAAAAATCTCAGAAGAGTATCTTACCATTCCTGTGAATGTTTTATTGCAGTGTCAGTAATGTTATATACTCCATTTTTATGGACTGTGTTTTAAAGTTATATTTCTCTCAGGAATGTGTCATTTTGATTACTCTCGACAAGAAATCCTATAATGCAACCAGACAAGCCTTTTCTGATTAAAATGGAAAATTTGGGATTGAAAACTTTAAACAGACTGGGCTCTCATTTTTCCCTTTTGCCTTCCTATTTAACACTGCATGAAGAGAAAAGGAGAAAGGCTTCTCCATGCACCCATATAATTTAACCCATTACAGATATAATCTTTGTAACTGCCTCAGCTTCCAAAAATTAGAAGGATTACAGAAGAATTACAATTTATTGTCTTTTTTTTTGTCCTCACTAACTGTTTAAATATCAAGATAGTTTTGACAAACAAAAGGAATTTGAGAGAGAGAGGAAGAAAGACAAATAAAAATTGAGTGTGCAGGGCAGGAAGAGACCCAGAACTGCCTTTATTCTTTTAAGTCAACAAAAGCAAATATCCAGGAATAATTTACAGATATGGGGTGGGAGAGGAAGGAAGGTGAGAACCCCCTGGAACAGAAGTAAATGTAGGATTTTAAAATTATTGAGACATTGGTTATTCACTTTCTAGAAGCATATATTGCAGGCACATAATGTAAATGTTTGTTCTTACCTCTCCAGGGCACCAAAATGTCTTGAAAACATCAAGAGATGTTTACTGGAAATGGGAAATGCAAGAAATTCCTACAAATCCATAGATAGGAATCTTTTACACTTGGCCCAAGTGGCTGATGCAACCCATCAAATTTATTAAGCAAGAATCCTTTAATCTGAGAATTCAGAAGCAGTGAACAGCTATTTTTGAGCAGAAAGACAGCATCCAAGTTTAAAAATACAGGCCAAAGAGCCAAATGACCTAGATCCTGTCATTCACTTGGAGCAGGGATGTGAGCCCAGCTCCCTCTGCCTCAGAGGCTGCAACTGTTCTGGTACACCATGGCATCTGTTTAGTGGTGCTGCCCAGCAGGCTGTGAGACAAAGGCAGGAGATGTGTTTCTGCTCCACAAACAGGATGGGAAAATTTAGGTAGACCAAAGGTAATTTTCCAAATAATTTTTGAAGTGAAAAGCTACTGTCCTCATTTTTTATTTAAAACCAATCTCTTTAAAGCAGAGGTGAGAAAACCCACCCTGTGAGCGTGATTCCATTCCGGCTTTATATTGCAGTCTCCTCTGTGCTCTGGTTACAGCTTTGATATTATAATGGTGTTATTTCTTGTAACATGGGGCTACTGTGGGACTCATTACTCATAAACCTTACCCTTGGAAAATGTAAAAGTCAACATCAACCATCACTAATAATGAATTTCACCTACTGTTATTGTAAGTATGTGAACACAGTCAGAATCTGCTCAGTGCTGGCTCATATTGTCCCTTGGAAATATCCTTTTGCAGTCTCTATCTCTGCTAAGCACAGGCTCCACTGAACATACTTATTTCATATTTTCAAGTATTTTTCTACTTATAAAATTAATCAAATGATCTAGTCATTTGCTATAAGTTTTCTTTTCCTTAGAAGGAAATAAAATTTGGTTATGGACGTGAAGAGAAATACCCCCTTCACATTTCATCTCAGCCCACCCCACTCTTCCTTTCTGTGAACTTTAAAAAACTCCTTGTGTTTCCAAGTGCAGATCTCTTAAATGGACCATATTCTTTTCAGAGATTTGTATATTTAGCAGATTGGCAGGAAAGTAGTCTCAAGCCCATATTGGTGCTGTTTGTGATGTGTAGCTTGTCAACTCTGGAAAAACTTGGCTCTTCCCTCATCACCAAAGTTGTCTGATTCAACTCCAGGTGATCCCTTCTTCCTCACCTGCATACCAGGTCATTAAACCAACTTCAGCATTACACTGAATGACCAGATAAAGCAGCTGTGCTTCTGTATGGATTGCTTATTGACTCTCAAAGAGATTTAAGGGAAAAATAAAACAATACTGCATTATACCTCTGAGATTACCCAGTAGAGTCTGACAGGACAAAAAAATCCCAACCTTGTCCAGTCCTGTTAGCAGAAGTTGTCAAAATGTGGATTACCATCACCTGCAGGTTTTGGATGTGCTTGTAATCAGCTAGCATTCACTCATGACAAGGAGGGAGGCAGAAGCCTAGATCTGGCCACCATTAGTGTCATGGTGAGACATGGGGAGACAAAACGCAGGGAAGTTATTGTCTGGTCACTCATGCTTGCCTTACATTTTCTTTGAGCTAGTGCAGTAACCACTGCGGCTAAGGTTGGCCAAACATTTTCACCGTGCTATTAGTGTAATTAAGTATCACAAGAAGTCATCAGCCAGTGGGTTTCCTTACTAAATTTAATGAATATGAAAATATTCTCCAGCTCCTACATGCTGCATCACAGTAAGAAAAAAATACATCTTTCAGTCACATGTCCCTTTGTCACTGGTCGTTTAACTTTGGTTTCCTATGTATAGACATATATTTTTAAATCTTCTAGATTGAAATAGTTGTGGATAGATTGATTGTGAACTGATTTATGATCCGTATTGCACCAGAGAAGTAATTTTATGCATATAACTTCTTTTACAATTACCTCCACAATGATTTCAAAGGATTTCACTGCTTGTGGGAGGCCGTCAATAAGTGGCACTTGCATATTCATCCATTTCAATCTGAGATTTTTAAAGACCTAAGGGAATAGAGCAGAGCCACTGGAAATTAATTTTTTCAGCAAGTTTGCTTTTTCATTTTTTTTAGAGATAACCATGCTTTAGTAAAAGCTTTTTTAAAATGAAAGTATTCCTAAATTCACAAATGCTAAAAGCAAAAGATTTCCACCAAAATGTAGCAATTCTTTTCCGTATGCATTGTAATTCAGTTGAATATAAATCTTGCATCTGGGCTTTTGTAGGTATTTCTTTTCTATTAAATATGGACTATTCCCAAGTGAATGAAGTACTCAGAAATGAGTTTGTTCTTTGACTAGAAGATCAGCTTTCCCAATTTCTTGGATTATTTAACAGAGCTGTGCTTTTAAAATTGCCAACTTAAAGCTCTCACTCCTGCAGCAGAGTATCTGAGAGTTGGTTTCCCGCTATCTTTATTTCTCTCCTTTGCACTCAAAGGACCAAATTCTGCTCTCATCTGAAAATGAGCGAGCAGAGAAATAAATCCACTCTTGTTCCTGGGTCAGATGTTAACACTCAGTGCCTGCTGCTAGGTTGCCAGATTAGTGTCACCTAGCTGCAGGGAAACAAGCAAATTTCTAGCAAGTTGTTGTAGGAAACAAGTGTCCTGGGAGCATCTTCCAAGGGATGTCTATGCCGTGTGGTCATGCGCACCGCTGAGCTTCCCAAAGAGTTTGGGACACTGCCACATGGAGGTGCTTTCTCAGGTCTCATTAGCAGTGCAATTCCGCTAATGTTCATGGTGTTCAGGCAAAAAATTCCCGCCTTTTGCCCAACTGTACTAACTTAGGCATCACGTGCGTTTGGTGTGCTGCTCCCAGTTCTGCGGTTGCTTTGGCTAGTGGCGAATCAGGTGTGTCTCCACTGCAGGACATTGCACGGTTGCACCTTAGCTGTGGGCAGCAATAGCAAATGTGGAGCATGCTGGTATTTCACCCAGTCATTGATGCCATAGGAACCAATTGAGGTAAACCACCATGTTTTTTGAGTTGTTCAAATGTGTCCAGCTGACTTCTTCCATGGGTGTCAGCAAATGATGCCCAGACATTAACTGTTTCATATTTATTTTGATGTGAGAAAAAGTGTCTTTGAGAAGTCATGCTATCCACTCCTCTATGATATCCACTCCTCTATGCCAACACTAATACTCCAGCCCTTAGGGTTAATCACCAGATGTGGAGAGAGACTGGGGGACACACACCTTTGTTCGAATATTGGCTGCACATCACCACAGTTTTACACTCTCAAGCTATCTGTAAACACTAGAATAAGCTCAAAAAAATGGACTTCCAAAATTCCCTTTTAATTTGTAATAAATCCATTTTGGATTTTACAAGGGCCAGCGCCAGATGGCCCGGAGCATGTTCTCATTCATATTTCAAAACAGAAAAACCTTTCTCAGAATCTGCAAGCTACGACTTTTTCATGGGGATGATTTCTGTTGAGCAAGGAAAACTCAGGTTAATTAGACCAAATAAGCTGATGCAGTCAGAGGCAGAGACGCAGAGGTTGCAAGACTGAAATCCATCAAGACACCGTGTCGACAGATGCCCTCTTAACTTGTTTGTTATTTGCTAGGGGGGTTGGCCACATAATTACATAGAAATATATTGCTTTTTTGTTACAATAAATGCACCAATGTAAAAGGTCTTAATTCTGTTGAGTTACAAGGAGCAGTCAAGCAAAATTGCACCTTATGAGGATTTCAAGCCACCTATATTAAGGTGATGAGGATAGTGAAAGCTTCCATCTCAGTAGTCTAGACAGGTGTAAAAATGCCCTTGACTCTATGGCATTGAACACTGTAAGTGGTTTGGGGAGAACTAGAAAGAAGGTCTGGAGCAAAGAAGCCCCCTGGGTTCCTTCCCACCTAATTTTGAGATTTCAACTCTGAGAGTCAGGAAGAGCTGGACACCAAATTGGGAAGAAATACTTAAGGAAGTGAAATGGAACATAATGCCATACCAAGAGGAGGGACCTTAGGCTGAGAGCTTGACCATCTGGGAGGAAGAATTGGTGAACGGTGGTATCTAGCACTCTTACAGGCATGTCTAAACTGTGGGTTTAGCTGCGCCCCCCATATGGAGACCCATCTGATCATGACCAAATCCCTGGGGCAGACAGTGGGAGTCATGAAGCAAACCAGGTGGGACCCCCATGAGAGGGTCTGCAGGGACATCTCTGATGAGCTGAGAATAGGTGCCAGTCTGGTAGTCATCTCTTTCAAGGCAATTGGGCAGGTCAAAGATCCATTTCCAAAATGTTTTTCCAGTACTGGACATATAAAGTGTTTTCGCCTTTCCCAAAGAATTGATTTTTTTTTTTTCCTTTTCCTTCATCCTGACATCGTTTCTGAACTTCTATTCCATTCAAATAGGCATTAGTTTTATGAAGTCTCTGAAATTACCAAATAAATGAAACAAATTGGTTATGGTGCCTGGACTTTGTCCCATGTGATCTCTAGCCAGTTTGTAAGAAGCAGAAAAGTGCAGCTCGAGCAGGGTGGCATGGTCATCTCGTGCTCGCTGCCCTCATCCACACACTGCAAAGCCAGGGTCCACTCCCACTATAAGCATCTTTAAAAAAGAGGAGTCTTCTATAGCCTGCTCCCTCTGGTTAGAGAGTGTTTAACTGCTAATGGGAAGCAAGTATTCACCAGAAAAATAGGCAGACTCCAGTATCTGCAGGGAAGAAGAGAGAGGGATTCAAACCTAGACTCTCCAGATTACTGGGGTCCAGCTGCTTAGGACTTAAGTCACTTCTTCTCACTGCCTGCACCTTCAGGATTCTTCAGTTCTAGGGATGCCTTCTTCAAATCCTGAGTGTTTTATAACCCCTGAAAGTAAATGGAGAGATAGACAACTGGCTCCACACCCATCCCAGGTCTTTTCAGAAGCATTTGTCATGAGGGTTTGGCTGGAGTTAGAGCAAAGGAGGATGTAGGACTCCCACAGCCCTCTGGGCCTTCACTGCCACCCTTGGTCACTCAGAATATGCCAGCTCCATCAACAGATTCTGTCACTGACAACGTGTGTGTCAAACACAGGTCTTTCCATTTCTGATTAAAGTATCAATCTCCCTTCAGAGAGCGTGACCTGGATTTATCCCTACACACTGTGCAGGTCTCTGGGCCAGAAAAAAGAAAGTTAATCACAGAAGGACCCTAGTCAGTGTCACAAAATAAACACCATCTAACTCAGGCTTAGCATAGGGCTGGGTAGTTCTTTGTAAAAGGCATCTCCTACTGTGATGCTTTTGAACTCCACTCAGTGCAGTTGTTTCCTGTCTGCCTTCATGTAAGGCTGAGGCATATCCAAAATCCAGTACTGCCTCTTTAAAATAAGTCCAAAATTATGTCTTCTGTTTTGGCTCTGTGGTTGCTCCTTGTTCCTCTCTGTGGAAGGAAACAAGAAGCAGGAGGGTGATGAGTGGAAGGATGGGACTTGGGAAAGACTCTGGCCACAGGCTGTTCCATGACTTTGGACGAGTCAGCAATTTCTTTGTGCCTCTGTTTAGATACACGTGGACATGTCTCGATGCCTCTACACATCTGGATCCTCCTAACCACGATGCTCAGCCTTCGCTGTTTGGAAGGGAAGTGCCTGTGTTCTGCCAACCCAGCCTCCTCTACTTCTGTACCTGGTAATACTGTTGTTCACAAAGCTAGGTAGTAGGATTGTACAAAATACTAATAACTTCTCTGTCTTGTCCAGTCTTTTAGGAAGCAGTGACTTAGCTCTGTTAGAAAGTACCTAAAGAACTACTTTTGGGTTCCAACAAAAAAAGCCTTTACCTTCTTGTGGTTACTGTTTCAGAGGGATTGTGGCCAGGACACTGGAAATCCTAGGTTTTGTATTTGGTCTGACCACAGGCTTGCCAACGGAGGAGGTGGCTTCACCATGCTGCACCACATCACTGTATTTCTTTTTCTCTCCTTGTGTTTGATTAGGTGCTGTCTCCTTGACACAGAAATACATGCCAGAGCCCCAGGCACACTTGGCTCTCCCACCCAGATGGGTAGGTGGCCTGGGTCTGCATTTTCTGCTGCTAAAAATAATAGAAGTAACAAGTTACGCATACTCCTCCGCGCCAGGCTCACTGCTAGACCTCCCTCCCATTGCCAGCAGTGCACTGACAAGGGAACACACTCACGGACAGTGCGGTGCACGCACAAACTAAGGTACATGTGCTCTCTTTCTCTCTCCACGTTTAATGTCTGTTCGGTGCCGATAGAGTCTCTTGAAGAAGTGCTCATACTGTGTCCTTGTAATGGGGCAGAAAGGCTAAAATGCAAGAGGAACTGATCTTTATTTTTCTTTGGCAATTTTGTGGTGAGTGCTGTGGTTGGCATGTAGACTAAGATGTCACAGGGTGGGAGAAGTTTGGATATAATTACAAGTCACTGCTCTCTGCAGCCAGCTCTGTAACTTAAACAAGGGATGGAGAGAGCATTTTTCCCATGGTGTTAGGGGAGCGCAGAGGATGCCCCATTTGCTGAAGGTTTGTACAGATCTGAGAGGTAGGGAGTTGTGTTTGGAAATAGGAAATAGCTATTGGAGAGAGGGAAGAAAGCGAGAAGTTAGCTAAGCTACAGAACTCCTTGTGCTTTACCAAGACAGTGCCATGTTCTAAGTGCTCTTATGACTCCACAATTATTTACTTAGTGGTCTTACACACGTATGAGGAAAAGATATTCTCTCCCTGCAGATGATTTTGTGTTAAGAATGTGTTACAGTCAACATTTTTTAAGTTCTGGATGTGAAAGATTTGGCTCCTGAAGGACAGAGCTGCAAAAACTCGAGTGTTAGACAGCTAGTTCCACTAGTGAGTGAGCATATATCACCACAGTTGCATTCATGTTTTTTAAAACAACCACAAAATCACATCCAGGTACTAAATAAAGACACTGGTTTTCCACCAAGCTGAATTCTTGAAACTCCTGACAACCAACAGCTATTTAGATTAAATTGAAGAAAATGGGTGTGCTTGCCTTTAGAGGCTTGATCCTGGTTAGAGTCTCACTTAGGTTATTTGTGTAAGAAAGTGCTGGCCCAAAGTTCCATTTCTGCTCAGGCTTCTCTGTTTCACAGGGGGGAAAATGAAGATAAATTAGATGGGGTCAAAATTCTCATTTCACATATGTCTGGTAAATCTGAAATAATTTCACAATGCTTTCAGTTCAGCTGAGGTAAATCTGGGATCACAAGAGGGAAGCTAGCAGGGTGTTTGTATTCATACTGCTGCGATAAGGTGCTGAGATACTATGGTACTGAATACTAAAGAAAATGATTCAGGTTAATTTTTTTAAAATAAGTGAAAACAGTGAGCATGTCCTGTGAGTTAAAACTCCAATAGGTTCCAGTGCTCCTCTGGGAACAGAGAGAGGGAGAAACTAACTCCAGATGGGAAGCTGCATTAGAAGTGTGGAGTGTCTATCTGAAAAGAGACACCTGGGCAAGTGAAGATACTAATAAATAAGCATCCAGGGCTTTGAGCCTTCTGAGTGCTTGTAAGAGAACAGTTGGAAAGCCTTAAGTGAGGGTGTCTTTCTTGTACACAGCTGACCAAGTGTGTTGCTTACAGTTACCATGTGTCAAGATGTTTCTTGCTCATTAGTTTTACACTGATGGAAAGCAACTTTAAATCACTCTTTAGAGGAATCCACCGTGAGGCACGCCAGCTGTGTGCCAGATGAAGGAGTTGTAAAGTCATGTTGGACAGGCAAGAATATACCAGAGAGAGAGATTTAAAGTCATGAGAAAGATAATTACTTTGCACTCAGAGATTAGCCATAGGGAAGGAAAGAGAAGAATTATACTCTGCGTTTGTTAGAAGATTTCCTGCCGTCTCTCTGTCCCACTCACACATGCACACACATGCACACAGCTGAATTTACTGTCACATTGTCAGGTTAACCAGGACTGCCAGCATGGGAGAAATCCTTATGGGATATGTTTGCTTGTTATGAGGGTGTGAAACCGTTCCCCTTCTCTCATGACTATTTCTAGAAGGCAGGTCTGGAGCTGAGGCAGGCAGTGGGCAGCATGTCTCTGGTGGTAGAGAAGAACGTGATGGCACAGGGCCCTGCTCAGGCCAGAAAAAAAGCATGATGGAGCAACCAAGAATGGACTAGGTCATCCCAACCAATGCTCAGGGCAAGTTCAGTCCCTATACCAACAGCTCTTTGGATTTCTGCAAATGCACCAGTCTACCTTACCAGCTCTGGTAAGGTAGAGGTACTAAGCTATCTTATTCAGGGGCTTCTTGAAATGTCTTGTGGCTCTTGTAACAAACGCTCTGGCCCCTTCAGAGCAGAGCCTGGTGCTCTCTCTCTCTTCACAACTGTCTCCTCTTCCTGATTGCTCCTTCCAGCTTCTCTCGGTTCTCTTTATCCTTAATTCAGTGCTGTTGTCCTTTCTTTCAGACCACATCATTAGTCTTTTAAGGCACCAGCATTGTGCTTGCAGTGGGCTTTGGTGCATATTGGCTATGTGGGAATTTATGAACTAGTGAGCTGGAGAAGTTGTCTGGCTCTGAGGGCAGAGCTCTGGCCTTACTGAGCATGTCTCCCAGCTTGCACAGCTGGAAATTTTGGAATTGCTCAGATATTGCCCAGGTCAGAAAGCCAGCTTGGAGGGTTCTCAACCTTGGTCACTTGATTGCTGTTTGTATTACAGAAGTACCTTTGGGCACTGTCTCAAGCAAAAGCCTGAAATGAATGCTGTCAAAAGAGTAAAAAGAAACAAACTTGCTTTGCATGTCCAAAATATCTGTTATACATACCATCTAGTATTTTCTTAGGTAACACAGGAACCTCAAATATGTTCACTAGATTTATCAGGAAAATGCTGTCAATTAAGTGTTTCTTCTTAAAATAATAGGGAATTTTTTTCTAATAGCAGTCCTTTGAACCCCTTCTAAAAGGCCAACAGCAGATGCCCTAATGTTGTCACCCTACTCCCAGAAAGGCAACATATGAGATGCAGGGTTTGTACTGCATGTAGTCACCCTTAGTGTAATGAAACTCTCCTTTTTGTCATTGATTTGAGTTTGGTATTTTTAAGCCATTCTGTCTAAATAGAAGTAAATTTACAGGAAATTTCTTTCTGCCCATTTTTCAGGGCCTTAACCACTGCAGCTGGAAACATTGCTGCTGCCTGCCAATGAAATTATAGCCCTATGAAGTCTCTATAATATGACCCTATTACCTACCCTGCTTCCTCCCTTTTATCTAGCTTTGTGCATGGATGGACCTTTAGGAAAGTTATAATGTGGACGTGAAACAATTATCCTAAAACAGTTAGCCAGAGCAGAGTGGACACACAAATTTATCTTCTCTCTCCTCTTTTGGTGAAGAACATCTATCTTCCATGACCTCTTGATTACTGAAGCCTTCAAAATATATTCTTTGGTCTGTGACACTGTGCTCAGTGCAGGGCTGAGCATTAAATATCACCCTCTGTGATTAATTGGAAGTTAATTAAATCTATCACTGAAACAATGAGAAGGCAATGATCTATGTAATCATTGAAATAGTAAATGAAATGATGTAAGGGCCCTCCATTTCGCTTATTGACAATGATGGAGGGGTGCCCAGGCCCTGCTGCTCAGCTGTGTTTTCTGCCTGACCACACCAGCCTGCTCAGGCAGACACAAACTTTCCAATGAACCAAGGGGTGAAGCAGAGCTAATGGGGCTACTGGACGCTACTTTTCCTTTTCCTTTGCCACCTTCAGATGCTGCTCAGAGGGCCTCTCAGGTAACTCTGGTGTTTTGGGTGTGCAGTGCAAGCAGTGTACCTGAAATGGCAATCCCAAGGGACAAAACCTTTCAGTACTGTGTGTGGATCTTGCTGCTTTCAGCATGAATGGAAATGCTGCTGCAGAGATTGTTTGGTGAGCAATCGTGTGACATTTAATATTTTACATTTTAACAGTGAATCTTACAAGAATCTATAGTTTTTCAATAGCTCTGAAACTGTGGCTGTTTATCCCACCCTGGCAAGAGAGACTGTGTGATTTTCTTTTTGTTAAGAAAATCTCATTCACTTGTGCTTGTTCTTGTTAAGAAACTCTTGCTCACAGACTCTTAAAACAGTATCAACAGTGAAGAATTCTAGAAAATACAGCTGGAAAGGATGCCATATTTTGTAGACAGTACTTAACCAATTAATATAGGTGTATTTTGGGAGAGACTAAAGAGATTATTCCCTTTCCTCTTAAATGACATTGTGATCGTTTTTCCATTGGATGCTGTTCCACAGCAGAAAAAAAATGACTGATTTTTTAGTAATAGAAAATGTTTTATAATACTAATTTCTCATTTCAATTGCATAATAATAACACCAGATACACCCTCAGACACCACTCTTAATAAATCCTCTCTTGCTTTGGAAAAAAAAGAATGACAGCTTTGAAGGAAATATCAGAAACTCACCCATTCCTTTTCTTTCCTCCTTCTGGGTACACAGGCACCCTTAGAAGGCTACAAGTCCGTGTGTTATCTTTTGATAGGATGAGCTCAGTTCTTTGCCTTGGCTCCACAGACTCTCAAATTGCACACAGAATATCAAAGATTCACATAATTAAAGGGAGTTCCCTTATCTTGGCCGTCAGTTCAGTTGTACAATGCACTCTTTAACCAGGAAACATGATAACTTCTCAGTGTACACTTTTCTTTACCTGCTTTTCTGCTGCAGGTCTCTAATTCCACTTGCTTTGTAACCCCTGGCTTTACCATCGCAGGCTTCGGTCTTTCAGAAACAGAGGGCAGCTCCCCACAAAGGTTAAACCACGTACTGTAAAACGTAGTTCAGAGAATAGCATATTAGATTGCATATTAGGAAAATTTCTACACTAGTGGTCAAGTATGGGAAAAGGCTGCCCAGAGAAGCAGTGGAATCGCCATTCCTGGCATTGTTGAAAAGGTACATGGATGTGCCATTTGAGGATATGGTTTAGTGGTGAACATGGCAGTGCTGGTTTAACGGTTGGACTTGATGATCTTAGAGGTCTTTTACAACTGAAAGTATTCTGTGATTCTATGAAATTGTCTGCTGTCCAAAGAGATTGTGAGCTATATAGTGTAAGCTTCTCATCTCCACAGCAGCAGCTCAAGCCCATCTGTGTCTCACTCTGATCCCCAGTCCTCATCTCTTTTGTGGGTAGAATGTTTTACTCCTTCCAGAAATGTTTTCTACAGCAAAAAACGCAATGGCCATGCATCTAATGGCTGAAAAGGCCTTTCAAAGACCCGTGACTTATTTGGGAAGGAAAATATATCTAATCTTCTTTTCTTGCCTTCCTGGTTCTGCGTCTTCTAGTGTTAGTGTTCTTTTCTTACAGATAACCAGAGGTGATGTCCAATTTGTTTGATGAAATGAAAACTAAATCCAGCACTAAGCAACCGTTACTGACTAAGCAGAAGGGAACTGTTATTTATCATGAGAGCTGTAAGAGAGCCCTTTCTATGTGGCCTACTCACTAACAGCAATAAATTAGTAACCTGAAGTTATCCTGATAACTAAATGAGGTTCCAGGCACCACTCAAACCACTGTGATCAGGAGATAGCTTTTTGAGTTGTGTTTTGGGTTTTTTTGGTTTGCTTGGGTTTTTTTGGTTTGGTTTGGTTTGGTTTGGTTTTTTGGGTTTTGTGTGTGTGTGTGTGTTTTTGTTTTGTTTTTTGGGTTTTTTTGGGTTTTTTTTAATCTTTGTCTGAGATGATCAAAGGGAAATAGTGTGTGTTCAAGGAATATCTTAAATACTTGGTCCTCATCTGAGAAAATCTTAGCCCTGTTTTTCTCTGCAGCTGATTGAGGTATCTGTGTTTTACACTGCAAATAAGCTTTACTAGTGTTATTTGCTTGCCAGAACACATCGGATTGGTTTGGCCTAGGGATCTGAAAGGCATCTTGTGGGAAGCTGTGTTTGCTGCCCCAGGTGAGCTCATTCATAAGGCACCTGCCATCTGAAAGGGAGATGGAGACTCTGTGGGTGAGGTGGGCAGTGGTGGATCATCTGAGCTGACATGTCCTGCCAGCCACAGGGACAAACTGTCCAGGTGCTTCTACTAGAAAAGAGAATAACTGGAACTCCAAATCCAGACCGAGCCCAGCCAAAAGACAATGCTAGCTTTGCTTTTTGTCGCAGCTGCACCTCAGTCCCCAAGACAAAATTTGTGGGGAAAATGAACCCGAATTCCTGGGTGAAGAATCATTCAGATCACGTTTAATATTCAAGGTCAGGTTCCTACCATTTATTATTTATTGAGCTCAGTGAGCTTGCTCAGCAGCACACAATACATAAAGACACCGACTCCATCATAATGGATTTGCAATCTAAATTTCACAGTGTAAGATAGATATTGGTACATATTATACCTGGTGGTTAGGTCACAGTCCGGTCTCAGAACAATGCAGAGATTTTTCTAAAAGCTTCTTCCATTAGTAGTCCATTAGAGTGGCATAAACTTTTTAGATTCGAACAATTAATTCCCCTAAAAATATTCAAATGGATACATTGAATATTTTTTTTAATACATTTAGTACATGTGAAAAATGCTGACCTGACATAACTATGTGTCTATGTCCTCCTAACCACAGAACTGTAACAGCAGGGAGTCTAAAGAAATTATTTCATGTTTTCTGTAGTGATGTAATTAGTTTAAAACCATTGCTGCACACGATCCCCAGCTCCTGCTTCAGTGTGGTGTCAGAGCCAGAGCAAGTGATAGGATAACAGGTTGATGCCACTGGCACAGGGCAAAAAGACTTTGCATGGCTTTCTATGAGGCCAGATTTGTGCATGCCTCAGCAGCATGTGTTTCCAGAGGAAACCTCCAATATCACAGGGGTGACATCCCCCCAGCCTCTGCAAAGCTGACCATCCATCTCCGTGGAAAGCACTGGAAATTCAGCAATGCAGGGTGGTGAAGGGAGCTTTGCTGGCAGTTCTCTGCATCTGCTCTTATTAAGATGAGGAAGCAAGGAGAAGCTCGGTTTAGCAAAGCAGCTGTCATAATTTAATCCACAAAACCATGAATGGCAAAAAATTCTGGAGAGCTGAACTGCAGCCCTCACAGGAGAAACATGACATGAGACTTTCTTGAGAAGTAAAATGAAACAACCCAGGTGGGCACGAAAAAGAAAATAATCATCTGAAAAATGAGAAAACAGAAAGAAAATGTTTTTTAAATGGCAGTAGAGCCGGTAATGCCACCAGACGTGGTTTCTTTGTATGGGAAACAGTCAGAATAGCCCTGTTGCCATGTGAGGGACTCTTCCTAATGCTATGCTGTGCATGTGCTGCCTCAGGGAGCTCCCTCATGTAGCTTTTCACAGGATGGCTGACTCGAATGCTTTATTTTACTGTTATTTCTCTGGGTAAATAGACTGTTATTTGATTTTTGGTTCCAAAAGCAAGCTTTTGACTTTTGCTATTAGAGTCTGTTAGAGCTGCGTGCTTGGAAGGAGAGTGTTTCTGCATTTACCTCTGTGCAAGCCTGCTCTGAAGGGACAGGTATGTGCCTCTGTGCTAGTGAAGCTGTGGTCTGTTTCCTTTTTCACTCCCTACAGTGCCCTGAAGATTGGCCATGGAAGCTTCTCCTACTAAGTCAGAACTGAAATCACCAGTGTGGAAACATGGCATTTTCTAATTTGCACTTTGCACTTTTTGAATGGTAGACTAACCCTAAATTTCACACCAGTCCTGCTGCTTGCAGATCTTCTTCTAGGCTGTTGCAAGAAGCCAGCAAAATCAGGGACATTGTTGGTAAATTCACAGAACAGACACATAAATGCTGGGGACAGAATAAAAGCTGAAGGCATCACTTCTATTCTATGAGGAACTTGGACATAATTTCTCAGCATTGGACTTTATCCAGTAAGTTAGCTTCCTAATGAGTTTGCAGTGGAACTTTAGAGTATGTACCCTTCATACTTACTTCGAGGTGAGGTATGGGTTTGGTAGGAGCCATGTTTTCCTTTCCACTCAGAGCCATGATCTGTTCTGAGCACTGCTCAGCAGCTCTCTTGGTCCTTGGCAAGGGCAGAGTGGTTTCAGTGGGACTTGAGTTTATGGTTAAAGACAAGTATTTCTGAGGCTTCTGGAAATACCAGTGACATTTGGTTGTCCCTTGGAATAGTGCCAGGACATCACAGGAAAATTTGGAACTCCTGTACTAATACTAGGGGAGAGCTGGTTACTTTAATACAACAATAGGTGCAGGCAGCTAATTCTTAATACATAAGATCAATGGGCAAATACACTGAAATCTAGATTTATACTTGGTGGTATTTCTGTTCAAAGCTACATGCTCTCAGCTCATCTTCTCAGTTACATATCTCATGAAAGAAAACCTTTTTATTCTCTAAGATGTTCTGTGTTTGAAGGGCTTATTCTGTAGAGAGCAACTCCATGGGGATATTTTCCATCTTGCTAGCTGTGGGAGCTACCACAGCTGCTAAGGAACACCTTAGCAGGAGTATCGTTCCCTTGACAACAAAACACTATTGTAAGAATCTACTGCAATTTAGCTGCTTCTGTAGAAGAAACTTGAAGCATTTAAGGAAGAAATAAGAAAGCATAACACAGTTTTCCCCTTTGTGTCTCTCGCACTACCTGGAAATGTTTGGCCAGTTTTTCTGAAGGTATATCCATCACCAGGCCTGCAGATCTGCTGAATACTTTGTGGGTTTAAAAAAAAAAAAGACCTCATGAATCCCATAGGCCTTCCAACCTTTTCTTGTTTCTAATTTCAAAGGCCTTTTGAGTGGGAAACAAAAGGTTAATTTTCTCCAGCTTGCCCAGGCTGACTTAATGTAACAGAAGGCAGCAAATTGTATTGATTTAGTGACATGCAACTGTCCAGAAAGAGCTATTTATACATTATTCAGGACAAACACTGTCATAATGGACAAACAGCAGCAGCATCTGGGATGTTAATGTCTACAAATAAGATTATTCTTTGAAAGGATTAGGACGAAGCATTTTGTGTAATTAGATTTCTCAGTTTTAGGAATGAATTGCCTTTTAGCAGTAAAAGCTGTCACTGAGGGAGCCATTAGCTCCTTATAACTGAATTAAATGCATAATTAGTGACATGATCGCATTAGGATTTGTTTCATTTTTAACTAATCCGGGGCGCGGGGAGGGGGGGGTGGTCTTTGCAGGTCGCCATGGCCCACCTCGGCGGGGCCCGGCCTCAGCTGGCGTGCTGGAGTTGGGAAAAGTCAGGCGCGTGTGAACGGGAGCCGGGGCCTCGCCACGGCGCTCGCGGGGCTATTCATCACTGGGTGGTGGGTGACAGTGACTGATGGGCTCGGCCCGGGCCTGGCACTTTACCAGTGCAAGAATCATACGAGCCAGGGAGCAGAATGACAGCTGGAGCGCCGTGTCAAGTGGTGTAGAGACCAGAGCTATTAATAATCTGTGCCACATGATCTGCGCCGCCAGAAAACAATGATTTAGACATTGGTTAGAATAAAGATTTCACATTTAGTATGGAGGGACTATCCTAGCACCGGAGGAATAAATCGCTATTCAATCAGCATGTATGAAAATAAGGCAATGAATACATTAAGGGTTAGCAAAAAGGAGGGGAGCGCCCCAGCCCTGGCCCAGCATGAATACTGTTAATCAGGACTTCCTCAGGCTTCCATGAAGCCTTCTAGTGAGGGCATTAAGTGGTGCTGGAAGAGCCACTCTTGAAGCTCTCCAGCCTATTACAAGTAAAACAGAAAGGAAATGACAGAGGTCCCGGAATTTAGCACCCTGTCCTCCTGGTCCTGACAAGCCCTCACATGTGATGCAGCTGTGTCAGATCGTACCCTTCCCATCTCAAAAAAGCAGAGCAGATGCCTTTTGCTAAGTAAACCCTTCCTGCACCCATTCTCCTGGAGAAACTCATGGCTTGGATGGGTGTGTTCTTTGCTGAGTTAGAGACTGGCTGGATGGCCAGCCCCAGAGAGGGGTGGTGAATGGAGTTGTATCCAGCTGGCGGCCAGGCAGTAGCGATGTTCCCCAGGGCGCAGTAGTGGGACCAGCCCTGTTTAATACCTTTACTGATGATCTGGATGAGGGGCTCAAGTGTGCCCTCAGTCACTTTTCAGGTGACTCTCACTGTCCAGGAAAGATGCACGGAGAAATACGTCCTTAGCTTCTCCACAGCACCCAGCATAAGGGTCAGCCATGAAAATGGGGAGGCTTGGCCAGAGGTTTGTGGCCACCAGTTTTTTCTTTCTATAGTTATGCTTCAGTGGCTTTTGTAATAGCTCAAGCTGTGCTATAAAGCAGAATTTCTGAATGGCATTTCTGGTGGTTTTGTCCTCAGTTCTACCTCTCCTCTGTCACTTAAATACCAATAATACGACTGTGTTACCCATTGTACATTTTTATTGAGTCCTTCAATGTTTATATGCTTCCTCCAAATACTAGGTTTTGCCAGGATGATTTAGATATTCCTCATTACTTGATGATCACTTTATGGATATGCTAGACTGAGAGCATGGGGAGCAGAGCTCAAATTCTCAGAGAAGTTCTGGTGCAGGTACCAGCCAAAATAATTCTGCTCCCTTCACAGATGTGTTTTCACCATTTAACTTCACTGAGCCAGTCTAGTTTGATTCAGCTAATCATCATCTGAGTTCCTATGTCACAGTTGCGTCTGTGATGCTATCACTGCTGTCGGATAAGCACTTACTGAGGACCAGCTTTAGGTTATCCCAGGTGCTGACTGCTGAAAAAACATGGTCCCAGCTGGAAAGAATGCAAGATCTTATTCCCTTGTGTTCCTTATCATTTGTCAGGGAGTGTGATTTTAGGGTGTTATGCATATACGAAAATTGGCAGAGTGTAACCAGTAAGAAAATGGGAGGTCAGAGTAAGCCTCAGAAGTGGTGGGAGGAGCAACAGAGGGGGGCTTGGGAAGACCAGCAGGTGTAGGAACACCTCAGCTGCTCCTGTTCCCCACATTTGACTGTCACTAAGGACTTTACAGTGTCACAAATGCCTTGGCTTCTCATTTGTTAATTTTTTCTTCATTGTTTTCTTGCAACCACTTTCACCAGCCCTGAATCAAATGCTTAAGTGAGTGATAATAACTCATCCTCTGATGGGTAGTTTTTTGCTGTTTGTGTTTTGTACAATTATAAATTGTGTAATCTGAGCTCTCACAGCCAGAGCTTAATATATTTGACTTTATTGCTTTTTGTTTTATGGAAATAAATTACTGCTCACATTCTGACATTTAAATTAAAGGATCTGCACTAAATCTAGTGTGCCACAGTTAGAAATTAAGATAGCTGTTCTTGCTAAACAAGCAGAGCTGAAAGCCCCAGTTCATTAAGGACTCAAGTCCAATTAAACCAGTTTACAAAGGGGACAGCATGTTTGGTCCGTTCTGTGCCTCAGCCCCTGTCAGGAGACATGGCCCAGCAGAGCAGACTGGGTCCTGGATGCCTCTGGAGATGAGCAGAGGAAGTCAACTGGGGAGGATTACTGTGTCCACTAGGATGTGCCAGACCAATTTCTGAGGAGCTTAAGTTCCCACTCACTTGTGGACAGGTTCATGAACAGAAATGTTCGCATAACTCATATGCAAAGTGACCTGACAGGGGCTCCCTGCTCGGATCTGCAGCTCCCAGCCTTGCACAAGCAGAGACCAAAGCAATACACAACCTGTTTAGAAATGGCAAGCTTTTCAGAAATCAGAAATTGGGAACTGGAGAAAAGGACTCTTGGTTTGAAAGCTATTCCTCTGCCCAAGGGCAGTGATTTCAAGCTTCTCTGTGCTGCATGAAAGACTGAGATACTATGTTTTGTTCTTCCACAGAAAACCTGAGGCATTTGTCCAGTTCAACTGCTACTAGAATATTTCATTAACCAAAGTATTTCATGTAACTCACAGTGAAACATTGAAGGCTGGCAGGACTGCAGATCCAGTGACATTAAAGGCCACTTTTTTCTTTTACTTTTCCCTTTTCCTTATGCATTTTAACCTTCTGTATGCTTTATTTTGCACTAGCCAGGACCTTTTTCACCTAAACAAGAACATCAGTGTTAGCCAGTTTGTTCCCAAAACTGGGGCTTCACTGGCTACAGGCAAATCCCAGCTGTTGGAGAGAAATCCTGGAAGGAGTAGGACCATTGTGAATGCTCACAGGACCAGATTTTTCTCTGCACCTGTCTGCCCTAAAGCAACTTTTCTGTGTTAGAAGCCTGAATATGATATAAAGTTTCAGTATAGGGAGATGGGACATTTCTAAAGGAAAAATGAGTGAAAAATGTATTTTTTGGAATTAATAGAAAATTAGATTTTGTTGTGGTATCTGTCCTTCCTGGGCTTGAGTCCAAGACTACATGTGAACAAAACTAAGAACAAGACTTTCTGTTTACTTGCTATTTCCATTTGGATATAGCAACCTGGAGCAATCCTATGCATTTGATGCCCTTAGCACCCCATGACTTATGTGAGAAAGAGACAAGGGAAGAAGAAGACAAAAACAAGAGAAAGGGAAAGAGAAAGAAAAAGAACAGGACAAAAAGGAAAATAGCCAGGGTAAATGAGGCTGAGCAGGGATGTAATGCCTCTGATAGAATTGCCTTACAGTAAGTTCAGTAGTTGAAGTCAATAGGGAACTGTACTTTGAACGTATCCAGGGCTAAAACTGGACAATTTGGAAAAATTGTCCAGTTTTACCTGGAAAAAACAAGCAGAAATGTTTCAAATTGATAAAAAAATGGAAGGGTGAATATTGTTCATCTGAAGATCCAAGTGCCTGATTCCGAGGTATAAAACGAGTGTACTAAAAATCCTGTTTTACATGAGGACTTCACAGGAGCAAATTCAGTAATGCTTGTGAAGGGCTCAGGTGTAGATGGTGGTTAAATGTTGTACCAGAATTTGTCTGTGCAGCTTTAAAACCTAAATTTCCTCTCTCAGGAATGACAGACTTTGCAGCCCCTACTTTTGTTTGTGTTATGCAATAAATTGTACTGCAACTTGATATAAAACAAGCAGTGCAATGTCCTAAAGTTTGATGCCAAGCAACAGCCATAATTTTAGAGTCTCAGGGGGAAACAGACCTTTGGGCTACACATGGGGACACACTTAAATGTGCCCCGAGTGTTCCCAGGCAGAGAGGCCAGTGGTGAGGAACAGCTTTCAGCTTTGATTGTAAATCCTCTAAGCTTCCAGAGCAGAGTGAAGCACACACATTGCTTATTGCAAGCAATCCCAGGTCTGGATATGCATCCTCTGGAATTCCACCTGGGCATCTTTTAAGACAGTGCCGGTTGGCATGGGCCAGAACAGTGTCAGGGAAAGTTGTATCTGTTTATTGGGGCAGATGGCTGCATTCTCTTACTCAGGACTTTGTTCTCTCACTGTTTGATGCACTCATCTTGATGTAACCTTGATGTCTAATTGACTCAGGTCCTGGTGGGCTAGCCAGGCAATTATCCTTTAGCTTCAGTGTAGATGTTACATTTCTTTCTGACTTAGTATAAAGTTACTGTCTGGATAATCCTTTCCGTGTGTTTATGGGGCTTCCATTGATGCAAATTAGTGGCACACTTTGGGCAAGATACAAAGTAACCATTGTAAATCATACTGGACCTGAGATACAGTGTCAGGCAATTAGGACCCCCAAATGACATTGATACGCTCTTGTAAGAGTAGAAGTTGTTCATATTTACACATTTCAAGTAACAGCATGTAGATACAGGTACTCAGCTGACCTGCTTGTTTTTACCCCACAGTGAATTCTGAGTTGTTGAGATCATTTTGTGTCCTTCTTCCTAAGGGGTGAAGAAACACTCTATATACCTTAATAGTGAATACCTGTGACTGGGGTAAAAAGTATGCCTGGAAGAAAACCTTTTCTTCCCTAGCCATTCCTATTGAGTGGTCTGAAGAAGACCTTGCTGAGCTGCCTGCCTCTCCTACCCCATCCACCCTGGAGTGCTCCCTCAGTGTTGCCTTTACTGCTGGAGGGCATCAGGAAGAAATGAAACATTAAAAGTGATCCAGGAGTGACTCTGGGCTGTCCATGTCTGTGCAGGCCCACAGCCAGACTCTGTGGAGTGCACCAGGGTCTATATGAGGACTGGCTCCGTGACGCCCTACAGCTGCTCCGGAGGGGAACAGGGCATCCTCTCATGTCCCTCTAACTGCATTATCCTCTCGTGGAGGATTACATATTCCAAATCAAATTCACTACGTAAATGGATTTTGGTGAGGTAATTCTCTTGTTTCCAAACAGAAAATATAGGGAAAAGTGATGAAAGTTTGGGTTTGCTTTCAAATGTTATTATACTTAACAACAATAAAGTTTAAAATCTGAGTCATGAAGTGAAAACAGAACCAAAAAGGCAGTGTGTTTCCTCTCCAACAGTATGCTTTTGAACACTTGGAAAAAGCTTTTGTTATGAGTTTCTCCTTCAACCGCATTTGTAGATTGAAGCAAGTTTCTATGACTGTGAAACTGAGGCGAGGGACGTGCTGACCTTACTCATGCTCCCCTGCCCTAGCTGGGGGTGACCCCCCTAGCTCTGGCTGGTTGAGGCAGACCCAAACCACTGCCTTCCCTCCAGCTGCCAGAGCTGACAAGGGACAGCCAGAGCACAGCCCTTGGCTCCGGTGTCACAGTGGTCAGCTGGCCAGCCCACCTCCTGGAGCAGCAGTGGCCACAGCCAGACCTGCACCGAGGGCTTGGGGTGCAAACAGGACCTTCACAGCAGCGCAAAGCTGAGGAGCTGAGAGTGGCATTAGGGATCAGTGGCAATAATCCCTTGTCCCTGTGGAGAGTGAAGGGTGGGGTTAGGGACTTGGTAACTTTCTCATACCAGAATGCTTTTTTTTCCTTTTTGATCCTGCAGCAGATTTTTTTTTTTTTTTTTTTTAGGAATAAGAAATCTAGTTTTAGTTATTGATGCTGTGTGGAAAAGAATAGGAAGTTGAAGCATGCCACAACTTTTCTTCAGAGCAAGTGATCTAGATCTAATCCCCTCTGTTTCGCCTGAAAAAAACCACTTGCATATCCGAACATAAGAGTAAATTAGCATGTGCCTATGAATACTAATGCCGCATAAACTCCACTTTAAGCCTTTAAAAATGAATAGTACCAAGATAACTAAATGGGAAGAGGCAAATTCAGAAGGGGCATTAGCACTGTCCTTAGGCACTTCGAAGAATAATGTTTAACTTTGTATCAAAAATATTAAAATAAGGGGCTTTGCAAACTGGAAAGTAACTAGAAAACCTTTGTGTCTGGGTTGCTAGTTCAAGACCCAGTTTTTTTATGCCAGAAAATGGATACAAAAGGTGCAATTGCATGTGCAACTCTGTGGAAGTTAGTATTTTATGCTGTTTGACCCAATCCAGACAGATAAAAGTTTGGCGCTTTTTTCCCCTTTTTTTTTCCTTTTTTTTTGACTTAAAAAAAAAAAAAAAAAAAAGGAAAGCAGAAAGCAGGAGAGGAAGCTTTCAATATACTGAGTACTGCTTTCACATTTCTGTGCAGATTTCTTGGTGGTGGGCTCAGTAACCATGCAGCAACCAGTATACATATATATATATATGTATAGGAAACAAGCTTTCAGCTCTGTCTTTTCAAAACAGATCTGGAGGTGGAGGAGAGATGGTGAGGGCATCCTGGGGCAGAAAGGCACCGATTTAGTCATGGAACCATAGTGCTACCTCCAGACCTTAAAAGTAATGATCCCTTTTTATCCTCTGGAAGGCTGATGAAGTAGAATTGGAGCAATGTTTTTGTTCTCAGTGTGAATTGTGGCTTCAGAGAAGTTCCAGGGCAAATAAGGAGGTAAAATAGCATAAGAAATGCCTCTGTCTCACACTCCTGAGAGAAAGAATACTGGAAATACATGGATCAGGATTAAAGTCTTATTGGGTATGTAAAATCCATATTCTTATCAAGTCTGACTGCCCTTGCATGTTAAACAGAGAAAGGATGTGGAGGGCAAGAGGGGACTGGGAGCACAGAGAAGTGATGGCTCTTGACTGAAGTCACCTAGCAAGTCAATAGCACAGGTAGGAATTAAAGGTGGAGGTTTCATTTGCTGTCTGCAGTCCTGCTCCACATGGCACTGTGACCCCCCGGTACAGATGGTACTACAACTGCATTGGGTACAGCACAGCACAACCAGGAGCTGGGTCTGTCTGGAACATTTAAGAGCAAGTGACACTGTGCCCAACCCATGTGGGCATACCTTCATGCTTTCCTAAAGTTGTTTGAGACTCAGGACTATTGTGACTGTTGTGATCCAGCACGAGGGAAGGGGACACTCCCATTGCCACTCAGTCATGATGCTGTGTGTATTTTCCTTCTCTTCCCTTCTCCCCATGCTTTCTGTTCCTTACACAATCTGTGTTGTTGTAAGTTTGCTATTTTTGTTAGGGTCATACTGGACATTTTTCTCATCTTGGGCACCGGTGAGTATATCACCAAATGCTTTGTGGTTTAACAAGATGGGCTGTTCATCTTGTGAAAGACTGGGGGGCTGGCATTATCAGAGGCTGCTTATGGACACAGAGAAAGGCATATTGGCTGTGGGAGCAGCAGCTTGCTGTGCTGCCTGCCCTCACCAGGCACTGGTCAGGATTTTGCAGTTAGTGCCATTTCTCACAGCAAGAGGAGAAGCTGTGCCCACTGCCACTTGCTGGCTTGCCCAGGGCTGCAACCCTGCTGAAGGTGCCCTCAGAGCCACATCTTTTGGCACTGGTCTTCCTGCAGTGTTCACTTTCTTATCCAATCTGGAAACAAGTATCCTGCAAGTGAGTGAGGCATTGACCTCGCCTGGATTGGTCTAACACACCTCTCCCACACTTTAATGCTGGGGTCTCCCCATCCTGTGTGTGGCATTTAGTGTCTGTGTGCTTATGTGACTGAGGAAAAATCAACCCCACCAGTCCTGTTAGCTGGATGTCATCGTTAACTGAGGAGAATGGCAGCATCTCTGTTACTGCAGAGGAGAATTGCACATCGCTGAGGTCAGGAGCCATGTGAGTCGAATTTCAATGATCTGCAGTAAATGCCGAAATAGATGAAGAAGCCCATCCAGAAAACTGTAGTGTAAACAACAGGATTTTCAAAGATAAGGTAGGAAAGGAGAAACAGAACAAATGCATGTGGGAGCACAGAGTTGTGACATTGCAAGCAGCGACGTTTTGCGCTCTGTCGGTACCTGTGACATGAAGCTGCCTTACTGGCAGGGTTTATTACTGGGACCTGATTACCCAGACCGAGAAAAATCTGTCGTTAGATGGAAGGGAGAAAAGAGATCTCTTTTTTCCTCTCCTCCCTGAGGGCTTCACAAACAAGTCTAACAAGATCAGTCCCCTGCCAATAAAACCAGTCTTAGTTGATACATCGGCTTGCCTGTCTTAAACTGCCCCTGAGACACTTAACCTGCTGGATTGCCTTTCTGCAGACACCTGCCTGAGCAGCAGCAGACTAAACAAACAGGGATTCTCAACTGCACAAAACTTGGCCCCTTTCAGCAGGGCTCCCATCTGTTAAAAAGCCATTGTCTGAGCAAGTGTTCAGCTAGCTGGGGAGGCAACGCTCTTGCATATTGAGCTGCCCCTGTCCCCCATAAAAGTCCTCTTTAGCATTTTCTTTTCTCCCCTGTTTCCATCGCCTGATTTATTCATTGGTTTCACCTCTTCTCCCCTCCCCCTGTGGTTCATAAGGAGGGCCTCGTTGTCTTCTGTACCTCGGGGGTCATGTCTTTTCAGTCACCAGGACAATACCCGCTGCTGGCATCTGCTTCCAGATCCAATCAGCCATATTGTGATCACATCCTGCCAGAGAATTGTTCCTTCTTTTGCTCGGCTTTGTTGCCAATTTCATGCCATGTATTGCTCCATGTTTTGTGCTTCATGAAGCTGTCACTGGCATAAAAGTGGCCTGACCAGGGTCGTAGTAAAAGGGGTGGGAATGAAACATCCAGCGAAATGTTGAGCAGGCCACCCACGGGCCCCACGCACGCAGGCACACACACGCAGGCAGGCATGGACATACAGGAACATACACGGCATCCCGCGGCGCGGAATTGCCATCCCGCTGAGCTGCTTTATGCTCTGCTGAAGGAGCGAAAAACTTTGGCAGGGAGCTGCAGCATTTCTTTTCCCCCTAGCAAAGATCAAAAGCGCGTCATTTTCTTGACAATTCTGGAGGATCTTGACTGCCTTGTGTCAGATGAGCTTTACTTAGCCCTGAGCATGAATCATGGAACCGGTTACTTGGGGAATTAAAAGTAAGTCTGAGTTGTTAGTGGATGTCAGAGGGGAAAAGCTACCCGTTAAAAAGAAATCTCATGGGACAATTGCGTAAGTGTCACCTGTCACTCCAGCCTCCTGCTTCCCATTCTGAAATCCCTTCTAGAAGTTACACCAAGGTCTGCTGTGAATTGAGAACATCTTTGGTCTAGACCTGGATGTAGTTTACAGGAGACTGAGTGCTATGATGATTTTAATCTCTGCAAGGCAGAGGCACGGGCTCAAATCACTAAGCAGAAGAAGCTGGGCCACCTCTGTGAAATCAGAAGTGTGTTTGCCTAAATTGGCAAGAATTTGGCCCAATGTTCACTATGGCAGAATTATTGCTTTCCTTGCAAAATACCTTGAAGTTAAACAGAAGTGAATTACATGTTTGTTTGGATTTAAGTAAATAGAGAGCAGAAACATCTTTGCTTTGATTCTGATTTATTTTTTTTTCATGTTCATTTGTTGTGGGTGTTTTTTGTGAGATGACAAACTCATCTGGTGCTCTCCTGTGTACTCCCAACCTCTATTTGCTGAGCACTAGGAAGGTTTCTCATGGTTATTTCCTGCCTGACAGAGCCCCCAGTAAAACTTGGGGAAAGGGCTCATCCCTTCCAGAATACAAAGTGAGTCCATGAAGGGTCAGGGGACTTCTCAGCTATCCTTCTAAAGGGGAACTGATTCCCTGTTTCCTTTCTTTTGGCTCACTGCTGTCACTTGCATTCACACTGGGTACCACCTTCCCATGCTAATAACCCAATGGCAATCAATAGAGCTGTTCATGGAAGGCAGAGAAAAGAGAGGGATACACTCACCCCCCTCTTGCTTTATGCCACTGTGCCTGGCAAGTGGGCTGGGGAACAGGGACAGACCCATGCTTCCCAGGAGCAGACGCCAGGCACCAGGCAGCTCCCTGCACTGAACCTGTGTGAACTCCTCTCTGTATGTCCAAAACTTGGTTCTATGAGAGTCTGCTTCTCTTGGCCCAGTTTATACAGTCAAATTATCCAATAATTCCACCCCAAGGAACACCTCATATTAGGGTTTTGCACACCCTGTGATCCTGTCAGGGAAGCCAGTGGACAATCTGGTACCGGGTGCAATGGCAGCAAGATTATGCTCCATGAGTGTCTCCTCTGGAAGTGGGGCTTCTGAGGTAAAGTATTGAGAACTGCAATATCTTAGGATCTTCACCCACAAGCTTCCCATCTTCAGGAGAGTGCAAGGAAGGAGTGTGTGGGAGAGGAGAGGAAGGGAAGAGGAAGAAGAGAGGACCTATCCCCCTCTCAATGCACTCTGAGGAGGTGGCTTTGTGATTGTCACAGCCTCTCTGGAAAGTTTTCAGATAGAGCACAAAATTCCTGCAGCAACCCGTGATCCTCACCACGCACTCACAATTTCTTCCACAGTACCCAGATTTTATTTATATTTAAAGCTGAGACTGAGCTCTCAGTGAGAGAGGCACGAAAGAGTAGGAAGGCAAGAAACAGCTTTGTGAGAGTGCGTGTGTGTGTGTTTGAGCGCGCACGCGTGTGGTGTGTGCATGCGTGCGTGTGTTAAACAATTTCATGGACATCTGTCATGCACAGTTAACTTTGCATTGCTGCATTTTAAGTTGTAGGCCTAGGCTTGGCCGTCAGTGATAAAGTAGCTGGCAGTTTTCAAAAAGCCGCTGGATAACAGAGCATGAATCATAAAACACACTACTGTGTAGCAATATCCAAGTTCATTCAATGCAATGAAACCATGCAGAGGACCTTTATTCCTAGCTAATTATGTGGAAACGCCTAAGACAATAAAGCATCTGGTGGTCTTTCTTCCCCATTTCAATTTTTCTCAATATTGTGACAGGAGAAAGCATTGTGCCTTTCCCAGGGTAGTTGCTGTGAAGAGGAGTAAAAGCAAGGGTCAGGGAAGAGCAAATAGATGAATTTATAACTTTCTTTTTATTTATTCCTTTCCCATTGTTTCTCTGGAGACTCTTCCTTCAGGGCTGTATTTTCAAACCACTATTCTCACTACACTCTGCCTGAATACTTTTTTTTTTTCTTAATACCACCCAAACTGCCAGGCCCCTCTGTGTTTTCCATCTTTTTTCTCTTCTCTTCCCCAGATGCATCCAAGAGTTGAAATACAAGTCTGTGATCTCTGTTGTGATCTCCTAGACTAAAACAAAAAAAAAAAAGGAAAGAAAAAAAACACCAACAAAACAAAATAAAGGTAGAAGCCTAGAAACAAGTAGTGTTTTGCTGAACAGGGAGAGAAATGGTTTGGTTTGGAGAGTGTTTTCAATTTCTAATTCTTGTAAAAGAATTATTTTAATTTCTAATTCTTGTAAAATTCTTGTAAAAGAGACTCCACAACATAATTTTCTGTATATGAAATGTAAATCAATTTGGTAGTTCAACAGTGAACACTCAGAAAACTTAGAATTACCTCGTAGCAAATGATTTCTGCATCACAGTTTATTTTATGCCATTGAGTGGCAGTACCTTTTAAACTCTTTCTCCCTTTACTCTCAGGCTATGGCTCTCCTAAGAGAATATTTTTTAAAAAACCTCTCCTAATTCTTTATTTCAGAACAAATCACACAAGCATGATTTTCACCGAATCACCCTCCTTGATCAGAGGATAGAATATTCTTTTCCTTTCTAGCCCAAAGCTGTGAGGACAAAAGGAAACAAATTAACCAGGTTCAGAGTATACTAAGAGGGGGTGTAGACTCTGGGAAAAGAATAAAAGAATTATTTCCCTAGTTGCTAATGAGGTGTCTGACTAAAAGTGTAAGTGTTAAAATAGGTTTTAGTCAGTTTGAATGATGATAATTTCTGACATCCTGTGACAAAAGATGCAGAAAGAGTCTGATTTATATCACTGCCTTGCTAAGACCTCACCTGCCTTGGCCAGATGTAGTGAAGCTACCTGGAGCTCCCTATGCAGACTGTCTGGTCTAAAATGCTTAGTAAATGCTAACAAGCAGATAGGTGCTCTAGGAGGCAGCTTGTCGCTTACCAAGACAAATCTTCCAAACAAGTAGAGTGAAGAAGCCTGAAAACTCAGCTTAGACCCATCTCTTCTTTTTTTTTCTTTTCCATTGCAGTATTGTACAGAAATGACAACTCATAATTAAATAAGTGTAAATGAAAGAGATAATGAAACTGGAAAAAGAGAGAGGTAAACCATTTTCCAAATTGTTTAATACCTGTAATCATTCCTCAAGAGGAAATACTTCAAATGTTTTCAGACTGTATGTCCTCTGGTTTGGGCACTCTCAGCTGCCACTATGGTATTTAAAAACTACACAGCAACCAGCAGTTTGAGCTCAAAACACACACACGTACTTTTCATCCTCATGCTTCAATTGTTTGCAATTTGCACAACACAGAATGAGACTCAGCTTCACTGTGAGGACATGAACACTCAGGAAGGAGTTGTGCTAGCAGAGACCAAAGACACCATGTGATACAGACAGGATAATAATAGGACTAGGAAGATTTGTACATACCATGGATTTGGGGGAAGTAGAGGTGGAAGTGTTGAAGAGGAACTCCTGGTAGGCCAACCACATGCCAATGTGTGGAGGAAGTAGGAGGAAGCAGGAGTGTATCTGATGGGTGCAGCTCAAGGATGAATTTCATCCACTGCCACAGTAAGAAAAAATGACTGGGGTGGTAGTGTATTCTTAACTCCTGAAAGGACATGACTACATTAAAACTCCTACCTCTGGGAAATATTTTAAGCACTATCTAAATTTTAAATAGGAACCCTGGGTCAGGGGGTGCTGCAGTGTAGCTAAAATCGCCAATTCATTGAGTACTGCACTCAAATTTCTGCTATTTGATCCCTTGCAGTAAGTGTAGGTCAAACCACTCTGTCCTTTCCTACTTTTTAGGTTTTCAGTAAACGAAATAATAATTATGGCCCCAGCTTTGACATCTAACAGTGAATGTTATCATTAATTTGCTTCTAATATTTCAGTTGTTTTGTTCAGTGAAAGAGTTTGTGATTGACAAATACACAGTCCTGTTATTAGCCTGCCTCTCCTTCACACATAGCACCCAACCAAAACAAGACTTGAAACATGAAGCAGAGAGAAACATAAACAATAAAAAGGGGCAAGGGAAACAAAAAGCAGAAGCAGGAGAAAACAGGCAGAAATGATTAGGTGAAGCTCAGGGATTTGCCAGCTCTGCAAGCAAATCACACTTCCTTTCTTCTTCTCAGGCATTCACATAAAGATCAACATTTCTTCCACTGCCCTTAGCTCTTCAGAGTGATACTAGTGGACTTCCAGTAAAGCACAGGTTCATGTGACGTCTGTCTTTTATTTTTTAGTGAGGGCAAACACCTGAGCAGGAATGAAGTTCTGCAGTTTGGCAAAAATCAAATATGCTGTCTTCGATAAAATATTCAGTGTTGCCTTTCACTGTAAGGTTTACAAGCACCTGAAGGTGTGGTGAATGTTTTACAGCCTTAAGTGCATATAAAGCTGTACAAACCCCAATCTAGGATTGTCTGGGAGCAGAAGGCTGGAAAGAGAAAAAAAAGTACATTTGCTGAGAGCTGAGCTTATGCAGGTAAGAATAGAAAAGAGGGGAAAGGAAAACAGCTATCTACACAAATATTCGATTTTAAATTGGTATGGTAATATCCTGGAATTGCTAGAATTTCATGGCTGGCTGCAGCACGGTGAAATGCGTATAGCTGAAAAGGTCACATTTCCCAGTTGTGCTATGGAAAAATATTCACAAATGTCTGTTATATAACGAGGAGTTTCAGCGTTTCAAGACTGTGCAACAGATACACGCTCAGAAATGACAGTGTGCACTCAGAAATGTTTTTCTGACATGCTAGAATCAGGAATAGCATGTCAGGAGGCTGTGACCACAAGAGACAATTGTGCACTGAAAAATGCAGGTGCACCAGGTTTTGTATGGTTTCAGCAGCATGCCGAGTGGGAGTGCATTTCTGCTAACAAACCCGTTACAGCCTCCCTTGAGAACTGAATCCTAAATGTGTTTCTGTTTCTGCTCTTATCCTCCCACTGCTCTCCTTCAACAGTTAGAGTATTCAATTCATTCATCCTCTCCTTTTGTCTCCCAATCCACATCCTTCCCAGTGAGCAATTACTAACTATGTGTTACTATATAATTTTTTGGATTGTTATCCTAATTACAGTCCCTGCCTGGGAGATTTGGGCGTAGGAATTGGTTTGTTTGCTAGAGTTGTCCTCAGGTGATTGTTTCACTGCAACGTATTTATAAGGCTTTTTGATGCTGCTCTAAAGGGAAATGAAAACTCCCCAAACCTGAGCCAAATTACATTATCTTCTTTCAGTGGGCTGAAGAAGGCAGCTTAGTCTTAATTATTTATGACTGAACGTGTAGAATACCTCTCTCGTGATTATAGATGTCTCATTTCCACAGGCAACCTGGGGACAGGCAGCATCATGTGGAGTCTCATTTATGGCTGCATGGCACTATATTCACTTACACCATGTTACACGGCAAAGACTCTTACTGGAGTTAACTCCTCCATAACGCCGGAAAAATAAATGGCGCAAGAGCGGTGGGAAACGTGATGAACATTCACACCTTTTGACATAAAGCAGGCTGAGATTAGCTGCAGATGGGGTGGTCCTACTCTCACAAGCACTTGCTTTCTCTTTTGCCGTTGCGTTAGAACAATATTCAGGACAGCCGACATGCCAAGCGTCCGCTTCAAAGCTTGTTGCAGCCCCTGGAAAGCCTGCAGACTGAAACCACTATGCCTTCCCTTTTATAGTTTACATTTTTGAATGCTGGATAGCACTGAAAGGTGGCTGACCTAGTATCTTTTGTAGAAGCGGACAGGGCCATTCAACAAAACTATTATTCTTAATCAGTGAAACGTGTAGCAACATGGACCCGCCATGGAAGCAACAGACAAGGTACGTTGGAAATGCCTCTTTGTGATCTAGAGCCTCTGCCTGAGGTGGAGATGCCATGAGTGACCACAGAACTTATGTCACGCCAACCCAGTCGGACTAATAGTCCCTGCCTTGGCTGCTTGTGGCAGCACAGTGCAGAGAGCTGACCTGCTCTCCCAAGTGAAGTCTTCATCCATTCATTTCAAATAACCAATTCAGCTGCAACTCATGCTGTCCATAAATTCAGTGGAGAAAAAGGGGGATCATCCAGAGGTGAGAGCCCAAGAATTCAGTTTTTGACCATCACTTGCAAGTATACAGTATTAAGATGATGAAAAGAGGATGAAAAAATGCTGAAAAGATGGGTTACTTAGTATATACCAAACTCTGACTTTTGTCCCTATTTCACTTCCAGTCTTCAGGCTAGAGATATTTACAGAGCTGGTTTGATTTTCAGTAAAATGTGGTAAATGTTATCAGTGTGCTTTCCATCTACCCCTTGACTGGGAAATGCTTGAATTATTCCCAGTGTTATATAGTCTGAACAGATGTTCAGTTTTATTGATCACTTTGATTTTGGCACTGTGCACAGACTGAGGAGCCTTACAGTAATCTGCAGAAAGCAACCCTGTTCTGAAGACCACCCAAACAGGACTGTCAGGTTACTGGAATAATTGTATTTCATTTTTTGAGTATTTGTTTTGCGTATTTTGATAACTTCATGTCACAAATTGAATTTGAGGAAGAGATTTTAGATCTGCAAAGTTTATAATGACGCTACCAGGCCATCAGCAGCTTCTGCAGTCCTATAGACAGTGGGAAGTGGGCATTTTTAAAAGCAAATTATTTTTCAAGAAAATTTGTTAATTGATGATTTTGGATAACTTGCAGAAGTTTGCCAAAAGGAAACTAAGGCATCTGAAATGTCTTTTTCATGGTCCTCTAGTAAGTACGCATATTTTGGTAAAAAAATAAGGTTAAACTGGTATAAACTAGATGCTGTTTTTGAGATAGAGGAATTAAAACTAAAAAAACAGGTCTTATACCTTCAGAAACTTTCCTGGTATGCTGGAAGGACACTGTTATATTAGTATAATATCCAGATGCTTCACAAATACACTGTGGAAAATGGCACTATGAATTATTACATATTTGAAGTTATTTGATGGAGATTTCTGATGATTTTTTTTTTTTAAGGCTATAAAACTCCAGTAGTTCCTTCTTCCTTTGTGGGGACTTCAGTAGAAGTTCCTATACAAAGCCAGCACAGCTGTAGGAATTTTGAAGGAAGCTTGCTATCATCTCAGCAGAGAGGCTGCTGGCATGGATGAATTAACACAGCTGCTGTCTATAATGTGATCTAGTTCACGTGGCCATCAAAAAAGAGCAGTTTCAGTTTGTTAACATGTTACTTGAACAAGTAATTAAAAGACACAATGATGTTTAAACAGTGAACAGTTTTCCAGGTTCTGACTTTTTATAAGCAAGTCCCTATTTTCATTATTGCTTTTGTATTCCTGGTCTGTGTTAACTTTCTTGATTCCACCTTAATGGTTTGGTTTTATCTAGGCTTCAACAACTCTGCTGGATGCTACTCTTCTGTTTAGAAATGGGATTCCATACTACATCAGCCCTGTGATCCTGCTGCTCATATGCTACTTGTGAGTGGAGACACAAACATGCTTTCAATCCAGCATTTTATTTACAAGGAAATTGGGCCAAATTCCTGTGCTGTGAACTGAAAAAAAAAAAAAAAAAAAAAAAAAATCTCTCTAAACTGTTTGGGGAAAAAAAGAGGGGAAAAAAGGCTCCACGCTTTTTACATTGTTTAACCTTTTGCTCACAGTTTTTTGGGGAAAAACCAGCAGTCTCTGTGCCATGGAATCAAAGCAAAGGGAAAAAGGAAACCACACTGGTATCTTTGCTTTCCAGCACTGAGAAATCTCCATCCTCACCCACAGGCAGCACGTTGTATGCACAGATGGATGGCAGCATGGCCCAATAGTGTGGTCCTTTATAAAGCAAAATCTCTGCCAACTCCTGGGCCAAAAATCCCCCATAGAGTCCCCAGTGAGGCAAATTTCCAATGGCAAGCAGTAAGAACACAGGCAACAAAGACCTTGGCAGGTCTGGGTACTAGCTGCTCCTTGTGGCTCTTCCAGGGCTGCTCAGGTTGCCGGTATGGTGCCAGCAGCAGCAATTGATGTCACCCAGATCTGTGCTGGAGGGTGTTGGCAGACTCTAAGCACTCACCCATGCTGTCCAAACAACAGTCTGCCTCCAGTCACAGAATAACAGTGACAGTGACACTCAATGGCAGTGATGTTCAGCTCTTCTCTTCATCTCAGCTGTGAGAAATGAGGGTCTGAGGTGAGTACATCTGCTGCTGCTGCTGCCCACAGCTCTGGCTGCTCTGGGAGTCAGACAGGGGTATTTTTATGGGGTGACTGAAGAGGGTTCATTTACTGTGCTGTTGAGCAAGGCAGTCCAAATCTAGATAGCCCTTCCCAGTAGCCACAGAGGGATGAAGGCTGGGGATAGCAAAACAGAACCGCCCTAACAAAGAAGGTAACTGCAGTACCAGGTCTTAGATTGACTTAGATTATCCACATTCACTGTGTCCATGTCACGTGTCTTCCAGTTTGTATAACAACTCAGCGAGCAAGGGAATCAGAATTTAGCCAAGTACTTTTGCTTTATCTTATTACCTGGTGTGAACCCTCTTGTATTAGTAATGCAGCAGAAACAATGCCAGTGTCAACAAACCAGGGAAGAGTTTGAATGACCTTTGCCTAGAACTGTGCTCATAATAAACTCCTGGAAACAAGAACCAATTCCTCCTCTCTGACTTACAAATGAAACACCAAAAGTGCACAAACTAAATCCTGATCTGCTATGGAAGTGTTTAAACATAGGGTCTTGTCTGTAGTGGTAGATTAGCAACATCATCCAAGTCTGGAAACTCAGATATCCCCAGCCAGCATAAGCAAGATGCTGGAATGCTCCCACACTCCATCAGTGCAGGCTTACAGTGGTTCTGGGTTTTGCCTGTTTCCCTAGAAATTCCTCCTACCCTTCCCTGTGCAGCCTCTTCCATGAAAGTGCTTCTTTGGCCTGCAGGTAAAATCTGGGACTGCAAAAATGGCCTCATGGCACTCATCAAAGAAGGTCAGACCACCCCCATCTGGGCAGGTGTGCTCCTCTTCATGGTTAGCAGTACCAAGCCAGTGCTCCTGCACATGGGGATGGGGGCACAGGCTGTAGCTGTGCCTTATGCTGGGGCCAGCACTCCTCTCTCCTGGTCACATCTGGAGGTCATTGCTACCTCACTGACCCATCACAGGAATATGCTAAGGGAGGGAGGGTGCTTGGCTGAGGCTGCTCATGGAGGTTATTTCACCAGTGCTCCAGCAGCAGAAGGGGTTTGGATAGTTAAGGTGAGGGGGCCTGATCTGCTTGCAAGAGGACTTGGACTTCAGGCAGGCTGTTGCAACCTCTGAGTGAGATGGGGCTTCCCAACAAGATATGTCCATGTCAAGGCTTCTTTTTCTTTCCCCTGAACAACACCAAACTGTAAGTGGGGGTGGTGAGTGAGCAGGGTGGTGAGATCAGGTGAGGTAGATAGCTGAAGACTGTATTGGCACCACTTTGCTCTAGCATTTCTGATGTGCAAGTGTGGTTTGCTTAAGTGTGTGCTGTGTTGCTCCTGGACTGTTTTGAACACAGGCTGGGTTTGCTTTGTGCTTTTGGGCTGGCTAGTTTGCCCTGGGCAGCAGAGCTTTGTTTCCTGGTTTTGTGGGTGGCTGCCAGAGTTGCTGCTGACCAAGAGTTTGGGGAGAAGGGGGGTGAAGGAGGCCCTAGACATGTGACCCGTACACTGGCAGATGGGGCCTGGTGCAGGGGTTGATCAGGGTCCACTGTAGGGACCCTGGGGTGCTGCAGAGATGCCCACTCCACCTGGTTCTGCACCCCCAGGGACCCTCGGGCTGCCCTGTGCTTCCCAAGGGTTGCTGCATTGCTTCTGTCTTCAATTAGGGGATAATCCATACTGAAACAACAGCGTTGCAGCCTTTTCTCTTCAGTCTGTATGCTGGAGAGAAAAGCATTAAGGAGAGGGTGTATAATTTGGTGGGAAAGTTTTTGGCAGGAGTCTGTAACACTCATGTATTTGTTCATGTTGCTATTGCTGCTAAAATGTAGCTCCCCAAAGTATCTCAGCTGACATAACAATCTTTGTGTAATTGTGAGGCATTGCTCTCGCGTTTCTCTCATGTCTTCATTCTCTGCTGCTTAACCTCTTCACCCTCACTCTCATCCTCGCCTTCTTCAGGCTTGTCTCCTGCTGTGTTGCTGCTAGAAATCACTCTGCTCTCACTCTGTCAGCTACTTACTTATTTCCAAATCACTTCCTTTATTTTACTTCTCAAATTCCTCCACTTGCACAGCAATGTATCTGTCTGTGTGTGCTCTCCTACATTTTCCCTCCTGCTGGTTCTTTGACAATATCTCCGTCCCAGGCTCAGGAATTATTTTATGACACATTCTCTCTAATCTGCTATAACAGATTTTGCATGGTACTTTTCAGTTCTAAATACACTGTTGCCTTTCTCTTTCACAGCCTTCCTAAGGCTTTCAAAAAACCCAGCTCTCTATTTGGAGAAAACTTCATACAAGCCTTCTCTATGAAACTGATTAATACAAAACTGTTTCATACATTTTATTTAGGACGTATTTAGGTATTTAATTCCTTCTGACCTGCAGCCCAGCACAGAGGCTGCTTCTGGCTCCCGTATTCCTGGTGGCTGTCTCTGCATTGCTGCTCCTGTGCCTGCACTAACGCTGGCAGCATGGGTGGGGAGGACACCAGCAGTGCTAGGAAAGATGGGGCACAGTACTGAAAACACTCACTGCTAGTGGTTTGAGATTTAGAAGGATGATATCTGTGCCATCCCCTCTATTAGAAATGTAAAGAAAAATACCATAAGTCTTACCAAGCCTCCCTCTAGAGTTCTTTTCTCTACTCAACATGATGATGTCGATGCAAGTTGGAATCCAGGTATCCTGCTAGTGCCTCACTGCAGGAGACACTTCATGTTTGAGTCAGCAGCAGCAGAGGAGGATGCTCTCTGCTCAGGGGCTTGGACCTCAAGAAAATACCTATGCCACTGGATTTAGCACCTAGGGTTGAGCTGAGGCATGGGAATTTGCCAGCTCCCTAAGAGGAGGACTGGTTTGAAGGAATACCTGATGAGCTGCTGCAAGGAGGGATGCACAGCCAGAATCTCACATCCGACTGCAGCTGATGCTTGATTTCTTCATTTTTACCTTGGTTTCAAAGGAGAAGGCTCAGAAGGAGATTTGAGCTCTCTGCCACTCAAAAATATATCAGGACAACCGTGTAGCAGCAGAAAATTGCAGATATGTGTGTATTAAATTGATCTTTAAGCACTGGAACGCTGTTCCCTTTTCTGAGTGGTGTCTGGATAAGCAGTGCTTTGGTACACATGGAGCCCGAGCTTCAGTCAGAGTCTGGTGATGTTAAATGATAGGAAACCTTCAGTGAGCAGCAGTCTCTGCCCCCAAAAACAGAGTTCTGGGTCTGTGCCCATGTTTGGATGCCATTGAGGAGGCAAAACCTTAGGTAGAGAGGGCTGTTTCCAAGCGTTTTGAGGGTACAAGTGTGGCTTTAAATGTGTGAACATACAGGGTAGATTGAATACGGATTCAATGCAAGTTTGTGCAGGATGATGCCTGAGAGCAGAGTTTCCAATCTGTGGGAGATGCACACCGGGTGACCCTCTGGGACAGGGAGGTGCTGCTCCCTCTCCTTACCCCTTTTCTTTGGGGTTTGGGGCAGGAGGGAAGCTGGCCGAAGTGGGGAAGCAAGTTGAGAAATTACATGAGGCACGAAGAGCTGCATGAGAGTCTTTTATCAGGTACATCTTCGTTTTTCAAGTGCCTATCATATCACGCAAACTGCTCTTGAAGAGCCCTCCATTTACCCTCTCCCCTAATTAAATGTGCACTTCATTAATGTAAATTGGGGGTTTAATGCTCTTGTTGAAATTCTGAAGAAAGTGCTATGGCCTCGCGAAATGCTTAAGCATCATTGCAAATTAGATTAGGGACCAAGAAAGGCAGTAAAATTAGAATGATAATGGTTGATGTGGCTTCCTGACAGGCGTGACTATTCAGGGATCAATGGGATGGAGAACAGTTTCCCCCAGCCTAAAGCGAAAGGCAGGGACAGACGTCAGCCTACAGATGTGGCTTTTGGAAGCTCTTTCAATTAGTTTAATTTGGTAAATGGTGGGGATTTAGAGGCTCTTAGCCAGTCATACAAGACAAGAATACATTGAAATGTTTTTTCGCTTTTTAACATAAAATAGGATTGGCCGCATTTGCATTTCTTAACGCCGGGGTGGGGAGGTGGAGGGGGAGGAGGGGGCTGAGTGGTGGTGGGTGTTTAACCAACTTGGGGCTTTAAAATGGAAATGCTCTCGCTGGAGCTCGTTTGGAAGCCCTCCCGGTCGCATCCTCAGGCGGGGATCTCGCTCGGAGCGGGCAGGGGGTGCTGCGGACCACCGGGGAGAGTCCCTTGGCGCAGCTTGGGAAACGCCAGGGATGGGGTGGGGGGGACAAAACACGTCCTTAAACACGGGGGTTGGGGTGATGGGGGCCTGCTCTTTGCCCCACTGAACGCAGCCCAGTGTCCCCCATCTCTGTCTCGGGGCTCCGAATCGCCCCTGTGCTACCTTTCTCGAACTCCTTTAATCGCACTCTTTACCTTTGCAAAGTCGGGAAGGAAAAGGCAGCTGGAATCTGCAAACAGCGCTCCTTTTTGTGTCTCTGCCGGAGCCAGGAGTTTGAGCTTGTTTTTTAATCCCCTCACTGGATAGGTAATTGTAGTTAATGAGGTGGAAAACAAGTTCGGCAGACAAGTGACGCTGAGGCTTGGCTGGGTTTGCGCGAGGAGGAGGTAAGAGGAGGGTGCTCCTGACTGAGGATTTCTTTACTATAAATGTGCAAAAAAAAAAAAAAAAAAAAAAAAGGTAAAAACAGGAACATCAGCTTTTATGGAAAACTAATGCCTCAGAAACAAAATCAAATGGCACAAAGCAGTGCAGTGGTGCGTAGGGTGACTCCGAACTGTACTAACAGCCCAGTGCTGCCTGCACGGAGCAGCCCCATTTAAGGGAGGTGCTCCTTAACCCACAAAGCTGAGCTTTCACTGTGAGCCTGGCCAGTTAGCTGGTCTCAAATAATATTCCCTAATCCCCTCTTGACAGAAAATAATTCACGTGCTGTGAGGGTGTGTGTTTGCCAGAGGCAGAGACTCTGTGTGCTAGGAAGGAGCTGTTTGGGATCCATAAGGTTTGGCTTGGACACTTCCTGCATAGGGTTAGCCTTGCACAGAGTCGCAGGCAGAGCAGTAGAGCAACATCCTAAATGGAGTGGGTTCTTGAGACTTCAGCTACTCTTTAGCTGAACCATTGCTGATGGACTCATATCCATCCGTTTTTGGACAGCATTGCAGTAGTCCATTGCAATACCAGATACCAAGAGCTCTATGTGTCAAACATCAAGTGCCAGGTCAGAGTTCGGTAACTCCTTCTCTGCCGTGACTCCTATCAGTGTGATGTGTGACTTTGCTCAGTGCTGGGCAGCTTCCCTGAAGTAGCCTGGTAAATCATTTGGTTTCTCTCTCTGTGCATTCAAAAAGCAACCCCAGCCCTCTGTTGCAGATGGGGTGAATCCTGGGACTTGAGCAACTGTTTCCATAGAGCTCAGGATCTGGATGAGGGCTCTAGATTGCCCTGTGAGCAGCTGATGAGAAGCTCCCGCAGAGCCTGGCAGGCCAGTGCCTTGTGCGAGCTATTGCTACTGGTCTTCCAATTCCATTAGCACTAAATTCACCTTTACAAAAATTAATTTTTAAAAAAATTAAATTTTTAAAAACTGCTTCACTTGGCAAGGGCACCAGCTGAAAGATCAAGTTACTGTTTGTAAATGCCAGACATGAATTAATTTAGCAGAGCACTCGTCCTGACTTTATGAAAACATATCCCAAATATTGACTTTTTCTTTCTTCAGTAAAACCTCTTTTTCCTTAATGGGTGAGGGCCTCTGTCTGGTACAGTGAGCTGGTATTGAGTCACTCTGAAGCTTTTTCAGTGTGCTGCTCATTTGGAAATGTGGACATGAAGTTGCTAGGTCTCTGCTGCCGCCTGGAGAGTTGGGTGAGAGAATTTAATGCTGCTTTTGGGAGCTGAGTACTTCCAGTACACTTAGGGCAAATCTGCAAAAGTGAAAGCTGTGTCATCTTTTAAACAGAGAGAGTGTAGCATCATCACCTATGAAAGAAAATTGATCTGGCTGCCAGTTAGCCCAAAACTTTATGCTGTGGAAGGATGGAATGGCAGTTGAGCCTTGTTAACCTTAAAAGGAAAAAAAAAGTGGTTAAAAAGAGGTGTGTCATTTTTAAAACAACAAGGCAGGCAAATGGACTCCTTGAAAATCGGAGGAAGTATCTGAGATGCTTTCTCTGTATACTGATTCACATCCTGAAAGCTGCAGCTCAGAGCCAGAAAGACCAGCAAGCACAAAACAGGTGAAAGAAGGCAAAAGAGCAACTAGCAGGCAGAGCAGATGGAAAAATAACGGGGAAGGGGCTAGTTAACCTCAAGTCTTCTTTAGGCAATCGGTAAGTAATTTGCTCCCATAGGTTTCCCTGCACCCCTGTGGACAGCCAGCTGGGAAGGAGAGGTCTTCCCTGCTGTAAGGGCATGATTAGGTGTGGCCCTGTGGATCACTCTCACTTATTCAGCTGTTAAAGCAGCTTAAACCCTTATAAGAACATTAACATTTGGGTGCCAATACCAGCTTGACCTTTATTCATAAAGTGCAAAGAGTTGGAAGTAGAACAGATTGGTTGCCAGCGATTGCCTTTTATGTGCAGTTTAGAGGCTTTGATTTCTCTCCCCTTTCTTCCTTTAATCTGACATCACTGCCTTGAATATGTTTGTGCTCTAAGTAAACAGGGCCAGTGCAGGCCTCCCTTTTTGAAGAACTGTGTGTTTGTGTGAGAGTGAGGTGGAGGGTGAGGTGACCTTAAAAAAAAAAAAGTTTGCCTTTGGAATTAGGGGGCTTAAGAATAGATGGAGGACACCAGGGTTGAATGGAGCTGTTCACAGATCTCTAAGTTGAGCTCCACATCAGTCCTCAGGAGCCCCAGCTATTGATTCTAAATAGCTGTGTACATGGAGAATGAGAATGTAAGGATTTATATTAACTCTCCTGGACTTTTGACTTCATGACATACACAAGAGAGAAAGTCGGAGTGGAGCACAACAAAGGTGAAGTGTCTGAAAGTCACACCATCTTGTCTGCCAGACATCTGGGAACCCTTTGTGTTCTTGGGTTACCGCTGAGGTAGAAGAGATGTCCAAGAATGGGTATGGTTTTCTTATTTCTGGTGATATATTTATGCTGGTTATCTGTGATTTTCTGTTCTTTGCCCATTCTGCATAGTGACAGTCAAGTCATGGCTGACCCTTTCCCAGAAGCATGCAGGAGAACCCAAGAGGAGAAGGGTTACTGCAGAATAGAGGGAAAATTTGTCTAATGTCTCAGCACAAACAACCAACCAGCAGCATTACTGGCTGACACCATCAAAGCCATCATACAGTTGGGGCACCCTGACCCTAATTTCTCAAAGATATCAGGTTCCTGACAGGTTTGATCAAGGTAGACCTAAGAGTTTCAGTGTTGTTTGGGCACTTGGCGCTGTCTTTTGACACTCCTTTTAAGCTTTTAATACTGATTCAAGTATCTTTTTGATATTTTTTTTATAGGATACTTGTCTTCCGTAGATCCTGCAGCCCTTTGTCACAATCTGCTTTGTCAGGACAGCAGTTTTCCAGCCATATTGTTTATGCATAAGTATAGCCTACAGAACTGCATTAAAAAAAAAAAAAAGGCACCACACTGGTTGTTAGAGGTCATCCAGCTGCATCTGCAATGAGCCTGATGACTTGTCTGTGATGGAAATATCTTTTAAATTCAGGTTATCCTTCCATCTTGATGTGAAAGCATCAAGAGCTGGAGACCTCCTTGGCTTACTGCTTAGCTTGATGCTGCAGGGAAACAATCTTTTCTGTTTTATTTTCCTCAGCACTAGGGTTAGTCTGGACTTCTCCAGGTGTCTGTGTGTCTTGGTCGCGGTGTAACTGTCAGCAGACTTTATTTTGCCCTTGTCCTGCACGTCAGCTTATCCTGAGCCTTCTTGCTTTCTGCAGGATTTCGAACTACTGCCCAAAGCATTCATTTCACTAAAAGTGCTTTTTTGTGCTGGCAAAATATATCTTTATAGCAGAGGGAAGGCTTGAATGAACATTTCAAGTCTTACCTGTCACAAGCCATTAGCTGAATTGCTTAAAGAAATCCCCTGACAAGTGTAATTGCTGGTTTTGTGTTACAGAGCTTCATGATATTGGCCACAAGAAGAAATTCTTTTACAAAAGCCCCTTCTGTTTAATAAAGTAATTTGTTCCAGTTACAGTGATAATAAAATTGCTGAAATGAAACAGGATTGTTCAATGAGGACTGAATCCAATTTGCTGTACTAGTACGATTACACTTTTATCTCTGTGTTTACTCATTTATAGAATTGCTACCAGACTTTTTATATGCAATTAATAGGATTAATGGTTCCCAGTACAGACAAGACAGAGCCCAGGAGCATAGCACCTTATTTTGTGTGTCAATGACACATCAGCCTTATGTGGAGCATTGCCTTAGGGTGCAATGCAGTGTAACAGGCTGGTTTCCTCTCTGCTCTTTGCAACAGGTGGAGGGGATCTCATGATATCTGTGTTGTTAGTTACTATGTTTGTACTGCTTTAAGGTCAGAAAAATGGTGCTTTTTTTTTGCTGCTAAGAACAGAAGTTTATCTGTGTTTCCTGGGGGGAGGTAGTGCATGACCCCTGTCCTTTGCGTTGAAAACAACTATGAAACAATTGTTTATTCACGTTTTTTTCCTTGCTTTCAAGTCCAGAAATTGCTTATTGAAGATTTGTGAAACACAGAAAAGAATGATTTTCACTTCATAGTGACTGAGGGAGTGCCCACAGAGACAGATCTATACTAAGTTTTGGGGTTGGTTTTTTTTTTTGAAATCCATAGAGAGGAAGATAAAGAAGAAAGGCCATGGCATGCTGATGTGGCCCACAACTTATTACACTGATGCCTCTGAAACCAAAGTTGCTTGATCTCTCCAACTAAGAAAGACCAAATCTCCTCAACCCAAGGCATGTAGACTAGTTTAGCTTCAAAGCCCACAAATGCAAGTAACATGTGCCAGCTTTTGTTCCCCTGTTTCCTGGCACCCTTTAGCAATTCCAAAGCTATAAGGCTGATATTTGAGCTTCTAAAACTGGCAGTATTTGAGGCTTGAGTAGAGAAAGTGACCAATGATAGAGTACGTGAGCAGAGAAATGGTAGTTTACTTGCTCCTTAAAGCTTGCCACGAGGTGACATTAGGTGCAAGACTCAAATGCTCCATCAGTCACTTCAGTTCAAGCACAAACATATTTAGCTCCTAAAGAGGGAATGCAGGCTTACTCTGTGTGGTTATTAATGTTCACTAGCGTCCTAGTGGCACCAGTGCCGTGCTCGCTGCTGCCCACACACATAGCCAGAACCAGCGCTGCTCCAAAGAGTAGTAGTTTGCACAGTGTAAGCAAAAGCATATATAGTCTAAGGATTTGCAATCCTGGAGACAAACTGAAAGCCCCTCTGACATATTATTAACCAAGGGATATAAGTGTACTTCACTAAAAGCTGAACAGATTAACTTGCTAGGTTTGACTTAAATGCCTGGGTTGCGGAAAAGAACTCGCCATATTTCCTTGGGGCACCCTAGGCAGGACAGAATTTTTCAAGGGCCAGCAGGGAGCTCCCAGCTCTGGGCCCTTGAGGCCGGTTTCTGAGCTCAGAGTCCACAGCTGGTGGTGGCCAAGTGGGTTTGGTGCAGGTACTGGGCTATTTGGAAGAGCCTGTTTTTCAGAAGAAGAGTGTTCCTTGCCCTGGTTAGAGCTTTTTGCATTTGGTAAGGGAGCTGAACCTCAGAATCAAACACTGGCATGTATTTTAGGCTGATGAAAAAAAATGTAGATGCAATTAGGCAACTTATAAAACAGTCATATCTTCAGAAACAGCAAATTTATAAATGCTTTCATGGTGCAGTAGTGGAAAAAATCTAAGGAAGCAGGGAAATCATTTATATGGTGCTTATTTTACTGCACATTTAGTCAGATTTTAGAATCCAAGTTGCTGACATTTTCCCTGGATGGAGATTTGAGGCCATTTAAAACAGGTCTATAGCCTATAGCTACACGGGCTGCCTACAATGCCTTTTGATGCCAGAGTCCTGTTACAAGCAGGAGTCTGCAGGACTCTGCAGTGCTGCAGTAGAAAGATGTTTAGAATAAAGAGATCCAAAGTAGTATCAACCAAGTGAAGTTGGGAAAGACTCAGCAAGTCATCAGAGGAGAAACAGAGGATAAGAGAAGGGAGGGAAAGAAACTGAACATAATTCTTACTATTTTATCTCACAATTATTGCATTCTCAAAGACATTCCCTTCTTACCTTTCAGATGCAGGTTGACCACTGTGGCTCTACTGATATAAACAGACTTTAATCATTTGGTCAACCACTAAAATATAAATGTTTTGCTTTCATGAGAGCTGAAAAAAAGGAAAAAAGGCAGTTTGAGATGCTGATGTAATATTCTGAAACAGCCAAAAAGTAACATATGCCAGTAAACAAAATACGCAAGATGTTAATCTACCACTAAGAAAAATAATTTCCTCCATACACTTTAAATAAAGTTTAAATAAAACAGGAGAAAATGCAGAGACTTGTAAATATAAGTGTATGTCTGGACGTGTAAGATACCTGTGTTCTGGTCAGTACTTGCTCTGTTTAATGTATGAGGAAAAGTGGGACTCTATTCAATGCACAGAACTGAAACTCAGAAGGGAAGGATTTTCCTGCCACTACAGTAACCCAGTTTCCAATCTGCTAATCGTGACTCTGGGATAGGAACTGTTCAAGTTACCTTTCAGTCAGAGCATCAGTGGTCTTTGCTGGGGTAAATGAGAAACCTCAGTCTGAAGCGCAGGGTGGCAGGTAGAACTACTAGGTGTGTTGTTGCTTATGGCAGAGGCTTTGACATGTGGGTAGGGTATCTGGAGCAGGAACACTGAGTCTTCCTGTTATTCCTGTTGTATTGTAATTTCAGTGGAGGTCAGAGCTGGTTTGCGGCAGGAGATCACTGTCTGCTGGAGTGGATGACTGGGCCTGCCAGGTCAGGGGGCCTGAGGGGGGAGTCCATAGGTGGCTTGAGTAACATCTGCTTCAGTCCCATAGGGGTTTTCCCCCATGCAGTTATTAAATGTGTTGCATTACGCCAGGGACAGTCCTGGAACACTTGAGAGTGGACTGCTTGGAGATGTTTGTCAGTTGCCAGATTTCCTGATATACTGCTCTAACCATTTGGCAGCAGTTATCAGACACATCACACACAGGGAGCTCCCTGCTATCAAGGACCTTTTCAGCAATCTTACAAAACTTGTCATGTGGGTACAAACATCAAGCTGCCTTTTTTCCATGGAGACAAGCTGAGAAGGGTGAGCAGCAATGGCAACTGACTGTGGCTTCTGTTCTCTGCCTCCTCCTGTACCTCAGGGATGCTCCTCTGATGTTTGGAACAGTTTTCCAGTGCAGAGTGTAGGCAGTTCTGAGCCTCTGCAGATTTCTAGTTTGCATGGCATGATGCCTTCTGATTTTTCCATGGGAGCTCTCTTACCAACTTACAAAAAGCTTTGGGTACTGATTAAGCTGTTAATAGAATAAATAATAAATGGTAGCCTAGTTCTCATCTGCCAACCTTCTTAACAGTCTTTGTTGGACTGCAGTCAACTTATAAACCCTAGAGCAATAGATTACTCACCATAAACTGTAATGTCTTCTGTACCTTGTCACTTTATAAGGACTCTCACACAGCCTGCCTCAATGACTTTCAGTGTCCCAATCAAAGAGGGTTTCTAACTTATTTGAGCTAACAACTACCAGTATTTTTTCCTTTAGTGCTATAGCAGTGTCAGCTCTGCATGTTGATACAATGCTGGTCTGTTTACCAGGGTGCTCATATATCATGCAGCTTCACCATTGAAATAAGGTGAATTTAGTCTTAACAGGACTTTTGAATTTTATGTATGGTGTAATCCAGAACCCACCAATGTTATAAAAGAGACAGGGTCAGGGGGAGGAGATGTTTTGTGGACATCTATGTCCTGTGAATTCAGCTGTCTAAAAGGTCGAGCTTGTTAGCGATACTGCTGATAATTCTCTTGCAGTTCCCAGACCTCTGTGCCCTATGCTGACAGCTTGAAACACCCCATCCCCCACAAAACTGAGACATTTGTGGCAGTGCAGCAAGACCCAGCAGAAAGTGGGCTGGCGGAAGACAGCCGCCACCTCCACTGGGAGGACCACACAAGTCTTGAGATTTAGACCAGTCTTTTTTAATCTTAGTTTTAATAGATGTCACCCTGAGCAGGAGTTTGAGTCCTATTGTGGGTGACATGGGTACTTAAGATGTGCTGGCTGTCTCTTCAACTATGGTGTGGATACCTTTATAACACTTCAGATAGCTTCCTACCCATGTTTTCTGTACTTAGAGAAAGGACTACATGCTAAGTGTCCCCAGAGAGGTTTGGGAAGCAGGTTTGGCCCCACCACTGAACAAGGGTGCCAGGGCTAGGAAAGGACTGCACACTGAAAAGCTTCTGTAAAGGAGTATCAGGCCCACTCTCAGGAGAAGAGTTTGGTTAGGGCACTAGGCTGGCTCTTGCTGACTAGTTTATTCTCTTAATAATCACAATAAAATAAGGGTTTGCTGTACCCATTGCTGTTTGCATTGAGTGTCCAGAGGCAATAACAGGCACCAGGGCTCTGCTGTGCTCCGAGCTCTGTTTAAATGTAGTAATATAGGTTTAGGAAATTTATGTCCTCTTGAAAAATGATCAGACAACTCTTGAGATGAAAAACAGAGCTGAGGAGGGCACACCCCCTGTCAGGCAACAGTTCACTGGCAGAAATGTGTATAGCTATGAAATCTCTTTATCCCAGCCATAGTTTTATGCACACTGCACCACACTTCCTTCATGGTGCAGGGGATAAAGAGGTATAATACCCCTCTTTACTGATATTTCTGCTTCACTGGTGTATTCACACTATTAGAATGACTTGGAAGGCTTTGCCTCTGTTGTTAAGCAAGCAGGCTCTGGAGTTAGACTGAGCTTCAGCAAGCTTGTGTGTTCAGACTCAAGGACGAAACTCCAGTGTCAGGAGTCCCTCTTGCTGCACCCAGACTGGGCTTTCTCTTTGCCTCCTGTGAAATGCTCTGTCACCCCTGGACACTTTGAAGAGCAAGGCACAGTGGTGCCTCCAAAGCCCAGGTGTATGAGAGTCATGATCAGGTTGTAATGCTGAGCTACATTAGGGAGCCAAAAACCCTGTTGCCAAGAATTAAGAGCATTTAGTTTGAATATATGGTAACCTTACTTTTTTTTCCCCCATAAGCTGTTGGGCACCCTCCTCGGCCCCTTTAAGAACCCCCTCACCGTGGTCCCCTCCTGGTCCCTTTGGCCAGACGTGGCAGGAATGGATGGGCTGTGTGCGGCAGGATCAATTGTAAAAAGTGGAATTAGTCATTCTAAATCATGCAGCTGTGGTCGAAGGGAGCTCTTCTAAAAATCATTAAACAATCATGTATTCCTATTGATTTATTCAAAATACCTTGAGGGAAAGCAGATTAAACACAAGGTAAAAGTAAACTAATGCAGATTAAATGGATGAAGGATGGGCCGATAGTTCCCTAGGTAGTTTTTGTACTAATGAGAGGAAAATTATATGTACACTATTACCAGTATAAAAGGGTCTATTAGAGGTCTTTTGCTTGACATATTTATGTATTTCAAATACTAAGTAGCACAGTGAATTAGGTTTACTCTGGACATTTGTTATTTTTATTGCATCTCCAAGTGATAAACAGGGCTTTCTCTTGAGGGCAGCACACTACTTTGCTCAGAAGGCACAACCCTATCTGCATAGCAAAATGCTGAGATGACTATTGCATTTTTGATGGCATTTATTAGCAATCCAAGTGCAGTTTTAAGCCCACTTCTGAGAATCACAGCTAGTGGTTAAATTGAGGGATGAAGGTGTATGTCAGTATTTGTAGTCACCATCACCCCATCTTTTTTCTATTTCCATTTTCCTATGCTACTCCTCTCGAGTGGCATTCATCCAGAAGCCATGTGAAGACTGGGGTGATACATTCCCTATTCCATTCCCCCCCATCTGTCATGCACTTGCAGCAGTGCCCTGAAGGGAAGGTGACGTTGCTAAAATGCAGTGGAGTTGTCATCTCAGATGTGCTTGCTCCAACTGCTGCTTGTGTTCAAGATGAGCAGGTTCGTACCCTGGAGATGGCCGCATCCAACACAATTGGAAATAGGACAGTCATATCTGATGCAATCAAATTCCAGCTTTAATTTAGGCAAGTATTCTCACTTTTGATTTAAAAAAATGACTGAATGTGGTAGAATCAACCTCATGGGCAAGAATGTTAAATGCCAGGCGTCACTTTATAATTTTGCAGAAACTCAGAGTCAGAAGCCTTAACACTGGCTTTCTTCTGCAGATGAGGACAGGGCTGCTAACTGCAACTTTATTGCATTACACAGACTGTTTCTGGGTGTTCTGCAACAGCTCCATTCAGCAACAGTTTTTTTAAAGGAGATATCTCAGAGGAAATTAATATTCTATAGGAAATAATGCTATTGTGTTGAGAGATTCATTTGCAAAGACAAATTAACAGCACTGGGAAAAAAAATAAAATATATGACCCTTATTAAAGTGTATAGTAGATTACATTTTTGCCTATATATATGCAAAACAGAATATGAAGCAATCATAATTAAGTGGATTAGTTGCATACCTTGTCTACTCTTGTAATTATATGCTCTTGTCAAATAATGTATCTAAACCAACCTACAAAACAAAACCTTGTCATGACAACTGGATAAAAAGTTCAAAAAACACACTGGCGGGTAATTTCATTATATGTTGCACTTCATTAAAATATATCTAGCAAGCTGCAGATATCAATTACAGAAATTAAGGTTTAATATGTAATTTGTACTGTGCATAAACCACAAGTAATGGGCACTGTTACGGTCTTGTCAGTCAGTATAGAAATATTTGCCCAACAGTTACTGAAGGAAGTGTATGATACAAGAAGGCCTGAAGAGAGGGCACACAACTCGCTCAAGGAGTGGAAACATTTTGGACAACACAGATTTCATTAATTAGTCACCAGCACTTTTCTAATCATGTGGTGGTACAGACGGTGGCATTGGTCTGTTTGGGAAGGTTCTCTGCCTTGGCCAAGCTGGCTAGATTGGGTGTGGTATGCAGGAAAACCCTGGGCTATCAAAGTATTGTTCTGCCTTTTGGCAAGTGGTGTCCTGTGCAGTCAGGCAGCTGGTCTTGGAAGAAAAGAATTTCAGTGAGAGACCTTGTGGAAATCTTTCACAGTTTGAACTAGGTTTGTGTTGAAAAGTGGTTAGATTTTGTAGGTTTGTCTTCAAAGGAAGTATCTCTGGCTTTGAACACAGTATGTCTGCTTCATAGTAAATAATGTTTTCCCAAATCAAATACAGATATTGGGGTCAAGCATTGATAAGGATATATGGTAAATTGGTGGGTTCATAGGAGAGAACAGCAATGGAGAAAAAAGATTACACTGATTTGATCCAGTAGCAAAAGAGGAGTTATCTCTGTGTAGCCATACTGGAAGTTGCTGCATCTGCCAAGGGGTACCTGTGCACACATGGCAGTGCAGTGAGAGCAGGGTACTGTGGTTCTTACTGGTCTCCTTGCTGCTGTGGCTTGCATTTCTCCCACATCTGAACAAGTACATCCACAGGTATCTTGAGTATTGCTGCTATGTTCCCTTTCCAGTACATGAGTGCCAGGAAATCTAGTCTGTGCTCAGCCACTTCAGCCAAGGTGCTGGTGCTTCAGTGACAAAGTACTGTGGGGAAAAAACTCTGTGAGTGTGAGCAGAGGGCTTCTTGCAGTCCTAGTTTGTTGCATCAGCTGGGTTTAGCTCTGCAACTAAGCTGTGACTTGCCTGTACCTTTGGGGACAAGAGGGGTACTGTATGAATCTGAATTTCTTTTTTCTTCTCCTGCTCCTCTGTGCAGCCAAAAGTTTCCCATTCTCCTCCTTGGACCTTCTCAGAGCACTCTGATCTAGGACTGGGGAAGAAGTGTTGGCTGTTTGCTTGTTGGCCTCTTGAGGGAGGAGGTGCTGGGGGCAATATTGAGTGCTGTCAGGGCAGATTCCCAATTTTGACTTAAGATTGCTTCATGATATGGTCTCGGGCATAAGCCATTCCCCAGAGGCATAATGCAGCTTCTTCTGGTCACAGAGCAGAAGGGAGGCAAGGACGGCATGTGATTTGGGGCTCTCATGTGCTTGTGATTCTGTATTAAACTCAAGTGATTTGAATATTGATACCCACAGAAACGGGAGAGGTTGTCACCACATGGCAGGGGTCTGACCTCCTGGAGAAGTGAATTCTGAGCTTCTGCGGCTTACGGGCCATTGTGTTACACCAAACTCGTGCTGACCCCTTAAAACTTAAAACTGGACACTTTAGTATTATCAGTGTTCAATCGTTTGTGTTGTGCAGTGTGATGCTTTATCAGACAGACAGTCTAACACCTACTTTAGTATTTTAATTTTAATTTGTGTGGTTCATTTGTTCCTTGCTTACTTCCCAGGGCAACATAGCCAAGTCCTGCCCCTTAATCACGAGAAACTGAAGGGTTATTTTAATTATTTTTAATTATTTTTTTTTCACCTGAAAATCCTTTACTTCAAAGTCACGTTGTCCACAAGGAGATCTGTAACTTGTTAACAACGTGGAGGTTTCCAACTACAAGGCCTATCTAGTAGCTGTACATAGAAACACATACTGATAACTAGGTTTTGTTTACTTATGCAAATGCTTGGTGTTTCTGGACATTTAACGAAAGGTAAAACATAACAAGTCTCTCTTTTCATGTACCAGGGAAGGCCAATGGTGGAACTCTGTATGAGAGGGGGAGCAGTGGCAGCAGCAAATGTAATGCCAAAATACCTCATGGTTTAAAACAAACTTTCAGAGAGCTGCGTATATTGCCAGGTGACAGAAACAAAAGGGTAACAGCATCATTGTGCAACTGCAAGCAGTGATTGGCCAGCAGGCTCTAGGCTTTAGGCCCTTTTTCACAGGAAAAACTCCAGTTGAGTGCATGTGTTCAGATCCAGGTTTTTGGGCTGGTGCAGCCCTCTCTGCTGGCTCAGAGAATCAACCCCATTCACCACTGTTCGTTTTCAGAGCTCTACTGTTCACCTTCCCGTGGAAGATCTTGGAGCTGAAGAATGAACTCTTTCAAATTTCTTTTCTTAGAGTTGATCCAACAGTACCGAGGGGTGGGAGTGGGGGATGTGTGTGTAATTTAACTTTTTTGGCCCCTATCTTCAGAACAGCAGAACTTAGTTTGAAACATTTTCAGGTTTTGCAAACTATTGCTTTCCACCAACTCTTATCAGTAGGATCTTCACCTCTTAAATTCAACAGGTATCACTTGATGTATTCATTTTTTAATTCAGAGCTATCCATGGGGAAACTGAGACAGTGAACTGCAGGAACCCACAGGAAGATAAAATTCCCTGAAGAGGGGAGGACAAGCATTTGTAAGAATGGGCATTGCAATCACCCACAATAAAGCTCCTCAACCTGGTTCAAGATAACCTCAGCCCAGCAAGGAATGAAAAGAATAACTTTTCAGAGACATCAACAGCAAGTAAAGTATAGTGGCAGGAAGAAAAAAAAGGAGAAACTCAGTGAACAACCCTATCAAAGGGGAAAAAATTGGCTTTTGTGGTAGAGAAGGAAGAGGTTCCTTGTGTTGTAACTCATTGCCAGCCAAAAGCAGTTGCTCATGGCATGGGAAGGATTCCTTGTAAGCCAAAGTAAATATCAAAATATTTTAAACTATTGACTTAATTTAAATTATTGACTCTTGAAAATATTAATATAATCTGATTTTTTAAAATAATTTATTGGTTTGTCAAATTAGAGATTTGTTTCCCTTGGCTGTTTCAGGAAGCTGTCTTGTCTGCCAGTATCAGTTCTGCCTATTTTTCTGTTCTGTAGAAAGATAAAACTCTAGAATTGTAACTCAGACTTGATCAGAGTGGGCAGTCCATCTGATCAACTATCCTGTTTTCAAGCTTACATGAAAAATAAAGGAAAGGTTTGTAGGTTTGTTTTTCCTCTTGCTGCTCTTTAACATCTTCAAAACCTCTCTGCTCTATATCTCTTACCTTGCTGTTCAGGCTGCCTCAAGTCAGAGCAGAGGGACAGAACCAGTTCATCCCACCTTTGTTAGATAATTGTTCTTGGATGGGAATTCAGTCCCAAAACCTGGCTTCAGAAGCATAACTTAAAATTATTATAGCATATTATAGCATATATACATATTATTTTATGTATTAGAGGAATCCAGGAGTAAATGTCAACAAGAGCTTGCCAAGTAACACTAAACAGAAAATAAATATCAGTTTGAAAGAGAGGAAGCAAAAAAGCTTCTGGAGTCAGAGCTTTATACCTTGTATAGTGGTCTGTCTTGAATGATTTCTGTGTCAGTAATGTATAGATATGATGAAATATAACCTGTCATTGTGTTTGACCCACAAACTATCTTTCCATTCACCCTTGCATTTGGGAGGAAAAGACCTGCATTTTCCCCCTCTCCCTACATATATGGGGCACTGTTTCTGTTCTTTGTAGGCATTGTGGAAATGCAGCCCATAAACAAAGCCATTTATGAGTCTGTGAAGAGGTGGAAATCCCACCTCTAAGTCAAGATGTTGCAAGGCAGTTCCCAACAGGTACATACTGAAGTTAGAGAGAAACTTGAGGAATCACAAACATTTCCCTACCTAACTTCACAAATAAGGAAGACATAGAAAAGTAGGATGGCTTTTTTAATGAGTTGATAGTAATTCACTGGGTTTATGTGATGTGCCTGCTTTCACAATGCACCACAAGAAGCGCCAATAAAAAACTGCATTGTAACAAGCTCCAACAGCTGCATCATACAGAAGTTCTCAGCTCTTGGCTCATTGGTAGGAAAATAATAGGCAGAATTAGCTAGAAATTGACTTTCTGAACACCCCTTTGGACCATTTTCTACCTGCTCTCAAGGTCTGCTAAGAATGAAGATCTGAACAACTGCTGGGTATCCACATAAGAAACAAAATACACATTTAAAATTATGAGTATCAAATATGTTTTTACACCAAGCAAGCGGTACTGCTGGCTCCTCTGGCTTAGCATACAGCCCTCGGAAACAAGTCACTATATGGTGAATTATTAGGCTACTTGGAAAGTGAGACTTGATTTGTGAGGGTTTATGTTATTCAACATTTAGGCAAGCAATAATTCTGTATGCCCATGAACTGTCAGCCCTGGTCCTTTCTTGGAAAAATGCCAAGCAGAGCTCATATTCATGTTTTGATGACATGAAATGTTTGGTGCCTTTTTGCCTGAGGCCCGATGTTTGTCACAGCCTAGACAGCAATGACAAAAAACATGAAGCATGGGATTTTCATAAAGAGTGGTGGTATTTGTCAGTTGCTTGGATCCAGGATATATTTAATGGGTTTAATGGGTTTAACCCTGTCCACTTGATGTACTAGTATAGGTTAGTTTGATACTTTTAAATTATTAAACATAGATGGATAATTTCAAATATTTTCTTTGCAAAATACGATAGGTTTATCTGACTCAGTTATTCGAGTCAGGCATCTTGATATTAATTAGAGAAACATAGGTCATCATTTTCCTTATTGGATAAAACTGGAATTACTGTCTTTTTCAAGCCATGACTTTTTGCTTTTTATGAGAAACAAGCAGATTTGTGTAAAATAACTACTGTCAATGAACTGTGTCATCTGGCTGCATTGAACATACTCAGGGGATTAAAACTGAAAGTCTGTCGTGATCTGTGTGACTGACAATATTTCACTTCCTTCTCTTGACTTCTCTTCATAAGCAAGAAATCCCACTACTACTTCTGGATCATTCTTCCAGCTGGGAGTCTGTCCTGCAACTTCAGTGATTAAGAGCAGTGTTTGGCAGGCACTGTTCAGCACCCCATTTTCCTTAGGAACAAAAAAAAGAAAACATAATGAAAGATTTGTTTAACCACATAATTTTCGAACTTCCACTGACATAAATCATGACCCAGAACCCTTGAGTGTGTGAGGATGTTCTCAACTGACTTCAATAAATTTTGGATAAGGTCATGATGAGCTGTATAATTTTTAACTGTGCTAACAGTTATATATATTCATGTTTATGTGAGCTTTTTCCCTTCCACACAGTCTATTTTTCCATTCTGCTCTGACCCTCTAGCCTCTGTTTCAGTATCATCTGCTAAGGTTCCTATTCATTTTTAGCTTAGGAATGATGCCACATGTGTAGAGACAAGGGTCTCACCTGAGTTGTAAACTACAAATGAAATCCAACCAGCATAAAAAACAAAACTTGCTTTCAGGCACAAACACCTTCAACAATGACAAAGAAAATACTGAAAAATTACTGGTGAGGCAAATTGCTTCTTGGTTGAAATACTCTTACTTGAGAATTTGTCCTGTCATGAAAATCCTTTTCTGAATTCATCTCATGCCTCGTGTCTGAAGCAAAGATGAGCATGCAAGAGGTCTTGCTATTTGACAGAGACAAAACTCTTCATGCTTGCCTTCAGTTGTTATAATATCTTTAATTTTCTGCCTTTCACATTAATTCAACTTGCAAAATTTGTCATGCAGATGCAATATAAACCACTGCAGCTAAGCAAAAGCTCCAGCCAGAGACAAGTTACATTCTCAGTTCTGAGTAGAAAAACTGTACAGAAAAACCTGCAAACCCACTCTGACTCTGCCAGGTGAGTTGTGACAGATCTGATTTCACCACCTGAAAATGTTACTGCCCTTTCTCCAGCAGCATCTGCCCCAGCTGAGTTACTAGAGGCAACTTGAGCCTTTGCCTGTGCACTCCGGAACGGGACTCACAGTGAGGTGAAGATGGGCTGTGCTGGAATGCCTGACTGTGGAACCTCATTTGGCTCACGCTGGGCTCTAGCTGAGCGTCCTGCATTGCTGCAAACCCTGCCAGAAGGTAACAACAAATGGTTGTAACTCTTTGCCCTGTGGATGGGCAGAGCAAGGGAAAGGGCAGAGCAATATTCTGCAAGGTCAGTTGTTTCTCGGGTGTGAGCAGATGGTACTAGTTTATTTTGCCACATAGATACAGAAAGTTATAGTGAATTTCTCCTATGAAAAAAGCCCATTACATTGGGTTGTATCCCTTCCAGTCCTGTGTCCAAGTCATTTATGAAAATGTTGAAGAGTACAGGGACCAAGATGGAGCCCTGGGGATCCCCACTAGTGACACATCACCAGTCTGATGTCACCCATTCACTTTTACCCTCTGTGCTTGACCCATGAGCCAATTGTTCACTCAGTGCACGATGTGCTTATCCAGCTGTGTGCTGGACAGTTTGTCCAGAAGGATCCTTTGAGAGACAGTATTGAAAGCTTTACTGAAATCCAAAAAGATTACATCAGCTGGCTTCCCTTGATCAACTATGTGGGTATACTCGTTCCCTCTTTCCTCTGCCCCATGCAAGCTGTTCCCCTGAGCACAGTAGCAAGGAGTATTTGTCTCCCCTTATTTTCTTCTGTGTTGCTTTGCTGGCCTACTCTTCTGAAAAGTCAAGACATGCAATTGCAACAAGCTGCCACAGGCTGTTCTCCTCACCTGTATCATATTCAAGCAGGGAAGCAACTTACATCATCTTTCCAGCACAGGAAAAATAATATGGATATTTGCAAGTGATTAAAAATCAGAAGAGGGAATACTAAGGGCTGTAGCCAGCTCAAGAAAATTCAGTACTGTTTAAGCAAAGCTATATATTTTTATGTTCATTAAGTTTTAACACCTCCCAGTCTCACCTCAGTAGATTTCATTTTCTTGGAATAAATTGTTAGCATTTATACAACTTTGACACAGTTATTTTGGAGACTCTTTGAGAGGTGGTTTTGCTTCAAAGCTCAAACTGAGTGTTTGAGAGAATTCATGGCTTCAAGCATAGATTTTTTTTTTTTTAATTGAATGTGCCTGTCAAGAGCTTGGCTTCCTGTACAAAAACAAAATGATGAGACACATATGCTTTCCAAATCTTGCAGTATCCTCATTGTTATCCAACTGACACTCCAAACAGACTGAAGAAGAAACCTGGACAAAGCTCAGGTAGTTCTTAACTAAAAATTGTTGTCTTGTTATTTTTAACTCTCTTTGTGTCTTGCCTTACCAACCCTTTTTGCTTGCTCGTCTGGGCCAACGCTTGAATGCTGCGTCTGAGTGCTTGGCTTTCAGAAAACCCATATACTACATCAGTTAGAGCTTTTCCAAGTAAAATCCACTATTATTTGAACACAGGAATGATATGGGAGACAGAGGATGCAGTATAGGAATTTTTTTTTTGCTGTGAGAGAAATAGAAGCCATGTTCTTTGCTACCTGTGAATTTAGTTCCTTGAGTCACTGAAAAAAAAAGTGTATCTTTGAATCTGTACAATGGTTCATCAAAACATGTGGCTCTGTCAGATGTTATAGAAAATGAAATCAACTTTCCATTTCCTACTGGGAAGGGATCATCACCCACAGGATTTCTCTTTGGATTGCCCTAGAGAGGTCAAAAATTGGAAGAAAGTGCCAAAACTCACTCCAGATTGATACCTACTTATTTTCCCCATGAAAAAGAACAGAGGAGAGATAAGGTGGTGTGAACAAACTGTTACCATTTATCCGCAGACATAATAGATGTGTCAAACTGAACACCTGGTAAAAGTGAGTTGGATGCAGCTGAAAATGCAGCAGTACTGCTGCTGCTCAGGAAGTACCCCAAGAATGGAAGTGTATCTTGAAATGGCTCATTGAGCAGTGTTGCTTGAAGCCAGTGCTGAAGGCGATGCTTTAGATGCTCTGTGATATTTGCTGTTTCTTACTTACTCTGATTACCCACTCATGCTTTTCCTTATTCTGCTGATCATGTGCCCAGCTATTACTTGCACTGAGAAACATTTTCAGAACTCCTTTCTTCCAGCCAGCACACAAGCCCGTTCCCTGCTTTATCTCCCAGGCTCAATTCCTTGCAGGGTCTGGGGCAACCTACTTACAGACCAAGGAAATACAGTATTCCTGTTACAAGCAGACCTCAGAGCTACACACTTGTCTCTTTTCCTTGCTTTTCATTTCTCCCCATTTCTCATGTATACAAAAAGTTAGTCATCTAGTTCTTTGTGGCAAGGATTAGGCTTAATAATAAAGTTAACAGTGTGCTAGAAGAGTAGGGTGAAGTGTTGGGGTCCTTCAACTACCCGAAGAGGATGCTGATTAATAGTAGTGAGCTAATTGACTTAATTTGAGTTTGTGTTTCCTGACACTTGCATATTGAAAAACATTTAAGGGCACTGTGGTGGTTCAATTAGTAATTTTATTTTTATTATATGACACTAGGCTGTCCCCTAGGATTTTTAGATAACTAAACAAAATATAGCTGTGCTCTCAGTGGAATCCCCCCCATTTATAATAAAGTCAGTTTTCGTTATGGTGCTCCCAGGGGGGGACATAAGCCACTTAAAACTTAAAAAATCATTAACAGTTGAAAGTTGGAACTCTCTTTGTGAACTGATGGTCTAAAGCCCTTGTATGGGAGTGATTGTTCAGGGGCCTTAGCCACGTGCAGCAAGTAACTCGCTTTTGCCTCATCGGCTGAAATGGCAGCAACTCACACTTGAGGAGTAGCAAAAGTAGCAGAGTGCAATTTTGGGTGTTGTCTGATGGCTTTTCTAAGCAGCAGCTCTGTCAGTGTGTCTAGCTGGAACTGTATCACTACCAAATGGATGTGAATCTGAGTGTGCATCCTGACTGTATGTATATAAGAAAAGAACCACGTTACAAAAATCTGATTACTAATAGGCTCATAATTTCCTAATGGAAAACATATATTTAAAACTATTTTTGTGAGAAAATTTGAAAATACTGGGCAACTATCCACGGTAGTTAGAAATGTGAATGAGTATTGGAGTAAAAGGGGCTTGACAAACTGCAGAATTCCTGCTCATGCATTTAGTACAGTTACAGTTCTAACACACACACACATCTGCAAGAAAAGATGTGATATGTCAGAGAAGCTCTCGCTGTTTGCCAGAGGTCTTAAGAGGATCTTCTATTTCATTCAGTAGTAATGCCCTTTTTGTTGACAAAAGTAAATTGATGACAGGCAAGAGGGAAGCATTTGGTGGAAAAATTCTGTTGACCCTTTTTAGATTGAATTTGACCACAGAACAGGATACCAGCAGTTGCAGAAATGATAGATTTTTGTAATGACCAGCACAATGGCCTTTTGGCATGTTTAAATGGCAATAAATTTCACTAGGAAGAGGGCAATGTAACTACTTTAGGGCAGTGAGGATACTCTTTGTTTGAGGTGTAAATAAATTGCGGTTCATTAACAGTGCACATATTACGTTCACAGAGTAAGTGTAAAGCAGGGGATGTTAATATTTAATTTAATTTCAGCAGGTATATTTTGCCTGTTTGAGGTTTAGGCTTGTTGGGGTTTTTTTACTCCAAACTTTGGTAACTTTGGGTAACAAATTTTCCTTGGCCCTTTAACCTCCTGAGGCCCATGCGTGCACAGCTCCAGTAATCCCAAATAAACCAGGGTGCACAAGAGAGTAAAACTGCTTGGCATGACCGTGACTTTTCTAGCCTCTATAATTAGCTGTGCCAGTTGGTACTAATTTACACCAGCACAGAGTCCAGCTTTTGTTATGTGGTTTTAAGTGCTAATTTAGTTATGAGAAATGTGGGGAGCCAAAGCCTTGCTGGTTACACTGCTGCAAAACCAAAGGAAAGTCAATGAATTAAGCAGGTGGTAGCAGAACCACAGTGACATTACTGTTGGCAGAATTTATTTCTCATCTTTTACCTTGACTCTGAAATTCCCTCTGTCCCTCACTCATTATTTTGGCACGGTTCCTTGCTGAACTCTGCTATTCGGGGAAGAGAAGGGGGGCAGGGAGGAGACGTACCCAATACAGCTTGACATTTCCTCAAAAAGATTGTATTAAAATCCACTTACATTTAGAGCGCACTCTCATTTTGGAATGCTAATAAGCCATCATTTCATCAAGGTAAAGGGAGCAAAATCTAATCAAGCCAAAGACCAGCTCGCTTTACTGTTGACTGTGTTCCTGAAACATCATTTTAAAAGGTTGCTTTTAAGCATAGCTAAAAATGACAGACTTATCAAAAGTTTATAAATAACCATATCACTTGGCTACTTACCTCTGTCTGTAATAAGTGAACCTTATTTCTTTGTTAAAGATTTTGGGGTTGGCTGTGAGCTCATATACATGCTGCTGTTTACACCAGCAGGCAACCATTCCCTCAGGATCACATTCAAGCGATGGGAAGGGAATAAGATTTCTCCAACTCTTGGCCTTTCTCTCCAATAACAGGGGCTTGGCCATGACTTTTCTTTTGGCTTTGAAAAACCAAACCTCTCTGGTGTAGTCATTTTAAAATATACTTGCAATAAAACCAAACAAAACAAGGAGAAGTGGTCCCTAATAAAAACTATTCCAACGAGACTTGGAAAGTGGAGACAAATGCTGACACAGCAACAAAAGGAGTGCAAGAAGGGAAGTGACAAAAAAGACGTGTAGAACTCATAGAGCTGGTTGAAGATAGTGTGACTGTGATTCCTGTTCTGCAGAGAATATTTTTTTAATACAGAACCTGAGCATCTTACAGTGTGACATGAAACAATGTGGATTCTGGCTGCTTTACCTGCTCTTGGCATGGGAAAACCTGTTAGTGTTCCCTAGTGACAGGAGTGCCATAGCAAAATTTGCTCCTGAGTGGGAAGTTCTCATCTGAATTCAGTCATGGCTCTGATTAATAGGCTTCAAGCAGCTACTTTAGACAAAGCATCTCCCTGTGAAAGTCTCCATCTGCACCACAGTCTCTCAACAGCCATGTACTGCTCACAAATATGTTCAGATTGGTGGGGGGACCAGGAGATAGGCCAAGATAATAAATGGGTTCAAAGGCCTAGCTGTAGTGGGGTAATTAAGTATGGCCTTCAGGTGAGACACAGCAGGTTACTTAGATAAGATAAATTCAGAAGGCATCATGTAAACAGGGAGTGAATGTGAATTCCTTGATGGGAATATTCCACGTTTTCCTATGGGCAGGCACCTGCACAGTCTTAGGGCAATCATTCAAGCTCTCCAACGTTTTGTAAGCTTTCACTGGCGTCCTGCAGGTTGCTTGTCAAGATGTTCAGTGAATACTGAGCACTGGTTTAAGGAGAGACACCTCCAGAAAGTTTCCCAAGAGTGACACTGGTTTCTGGGGCAAGAAAGAATTGATAGGGAGAGTTACATCAGTCTTATCAGGTTACAATAGTGAAGCTGATTTTTTGCCACTGTGGTCCAGCACTGTGCTACCGCTGCTGTGTGCAACATTTCTGCTGGGTTTTACTCTCTTCATCAGTGCTAGAATGTTTCTTATTAAAGCTTGTAATGTAGAAAGGCATGAGGAATTTCCTGTTCCTATTATACTGCTGGAAAAAGAGATTTGGAGAGTTGGTTGACTTGGCCCTTCCCTCGTGTAGGATGCATACCAAACCAGAGAGTGCATCTGCACCTCTCATGTCACCATCCAGCTCATGCTCTGAGCCTCACAAATGTTTTTATCTTGCTTCCTTTGTGTTTTCTCTCTGGAAGATTTCTCACCCTCCTTGCTGTATTTAATATTTTACATGTACAACCAATCAAACTATTTTACCATTTTCCCCAGTGATTATAGTCTGAGGCTGAGGGTTGCATTTAAACAAACTGCAATTACATGGCTTACACAAATTCCTTTCAGTTCTAGGGAATAAAATAACATTATTGGCAATACATTCTTCTGATTCATTCCTTTTGTGCCCATTTAAGGTTCGTACCCTCTAGAAGGTCAAGATTTCTATTTTTTATTACAATAGCATATTGTTGAAATGCTATCAGTGCACGTTGAAAGAAAAAGAAGCACAGCATACTGCATTGTTCTGGTTCTGATAGCAGAGAATAACATTATCAGCTCTGAAAGCTTTTTGAGAGACCGAGGAGTAGAAGGGAAAACCATTCAGCAGTTGATGCCTCTCCTGATTCTATCACATCACCCACTTGAGCTTATATTTTATTATTTATTGTTTGTATTAGTGATTATTTATATTCAATATCATTTATACTTATTGTTTATTTATGGTTATAACACACTCATCATACAATATTAACCAACCTATAACACTGTCATTGACAGCTGTTTTTTTTCATTACCCTTCATGAATATTTCAGTGTAGTCTACCCAATTCTTCTATTTTAGAAAAGTGTTAAGAAGTGCTGTGTTGGGAGGTCCTATGAATACCAAAGTATACCTCCAAATGCCATTCATTACATCTCCTTGGGCTGATTTAGATTTGTGTTACTGCAAATGTGTATTGATAGGAAGAATCAGCTGTACATGTATAATGTTAGTGCTACTGGATAGTCTATAGTATAACTATCTCCTACTTGGGAAATTAAAGTTTGCTTTTTTTTTCTTCCTTTTTTTTTTTTTTTAATTTTTGGAAAGGAATGAAAATTTTTATTTAGAATTGAATTTCCTATACAGTTCCATACCTTGAATTGTCTGGAGATCCTTATTACACTTCCTTGACCCTCAGAAACAGAAGGGCTTTTCTGGATGAAACTTAGTGTGTGTAGAATCTTGACGATGAAAGAAGAATGGAAAAAACCATGCAATGGTCAGTTTAGAGGCGTGCTAACTCCTTTCTGTTAGAAACTGGATAACACCTGAGGCAGCAGAATTTATCTCTTGCAGAACTGTGAAGCCCTTGTCCAGTGTCTTATGCAAAGTAATTTTTGTCCCAGTGCGCAGCAATACAGCAAAACAGCTGCAGTGGCTGGAGTTACCTGCAACACGATCCCGCTTTGTCAAGCTACTTGTTATCAAAATAGCTCATTGACCAGAAGGCTGTTTGTCTCGTCAGTAGTGAGGGAGGAAAGTTGTTACGAGGTTTCTCCTCCCTTCGCAAATCCACTCTTGTGCTTGCTGCAACGTGAAGAACCCCATAAATTACCCAAACTTCTCCCAGCTAGAGCTTTTTCCTGCTCCTCTCAACATAAAGCTGTCAACCCAAAAGTTTTTTAACAGGCTCAACTCCTCCTTGGAGGATTCCCAATCCTAAACACAGGGTATCCTTTTCTGATGCTGCTCACCCTGCATGGGGAATTTTCCTTGCTTCTCCTCTGAGAATACCTACTGAGAGCTGTAGCAGCCCCTGTAATGATTAAGCCTTTCTCCAGTAAAACACTGTGCTTCCTATATCATGGCACCATAAGCTAATCACTGGGGACCTGATCCTGTGGGGAAGTGGGGCTCTATCCTCGAACTCTTCACATCGATGCTCACATGGGCTTTGCTGGGAGGAGGTTTTCAGCTGCCGTGGAAATGAGGGGGAGGAGCGCAGCACCATCCTCAAGGCCCTTTGAAAACATGCCATGGTCAAAGCATGCCAGGCGGATCGGCACAGTGGACCAGATGTGTGTTTTGCAAATTAATGAAATGCCTTTTGAAATGCTTTTAAGTAAATGAGAGTTAAATTCACCCTAATTGCATTAGCCTCTGCGGAGAGCAGAATCCATTCAGGGTTACGTCCGTCTGGTTTTCAGACGTGTTCGGCACCTTGCGAACCAGGTTCCTGCGTACGGAGCGAAGGGAGGATGGATAGAGGGCTGCCTGAGCAGAGCCTAGGTCCCTTCAGGTGTAGAGGGACAGTCGTGGGCACCCACTGGAGTAAATGGGAGGTCATCTTTTGCCTGCCAGCAGATTTGAGTCTTGTGGGAGTAGAGCGGGTGCTGGGGCCAGCCCCGTGGGATGCTCAGTGTGCTGTTTGGGAGCCCAGCACTGAGTGAGGGTGGAGGGTGAGGACACTGACTGGGCAGTGCTGAGCATCCTCCAGGACCTGGACTTCATGGGGATGGAGAGGCAGGCAGGGAGACAGGGAGAGTGAGGGCGAAGGGCTAGACAGCTTCTCCATCACCAGGGCTGCAGCTTTCATCTTCGTTGTGGTCTGCTCTCTTTTTTCAGATGGCACTTTGACAGAAGATTAATTCAAGTCAGCTGCTGAAAATAATTATTGCATTATGGGAGCAGTAATCATTATTTAGAACATGATTAAATATGTCTGCGTCTATTGACTCTGCCTATGATTTATGTATTTGTTTAGTCAATAGTCTAATGTAAATGATGTAATTAATTATAGATGGTGGTGTCAGGTCATTGGTAAAAACAATCTGATGAGAACAAGGGCTCTGTTTTTTCCTGACAGATGCAGAGGGAGGGCGGGAGGGACGGGCAGAGTTGAGGGAATTCCAGGGGAACTTTTTCATGTGTGAATGGCGGCTGGGATCTCAATTTGCATGTTGTCTTTCTCTTGTTCAGCATTCGTTTAGAAATTGAAATAACTTGTTAAGCAAAGGGGAAGGGAACACATGATTGCAAAGAGGACACCTGGGAGTAGTGACGGTGAACAGCTAAAGAGCCAGCTGCTCCCTAACACAAGAGAGCGTGCCACTATCATTTACCGCTTCATAAAATTAAGTGTTTTCCAAATTAAATCAGTAGGCAGCATGCAGGAAGACCTACTATCTCTAATAACAATTTTTCAATCAATATCGGGGGCCCGGCTGATCTGGAATCAGAGCGGAGGAGTCTGGGATTAGCTGGGGGGATCAGGGAGACAAGGAGAGGAGGAGGTTGGGGGGATGCTCAAGTACCACAGCCTTCAATCAAAGCAAAAGTTAAAAAAAATATATATGCATGGTGGATTCTCCATCACTGTGAGTCTATTCCCCATAGATTTTTCTCTTAACTGATAATTCGGTCAGTCACATTCCTCAGAGGGAGGTCACGGGTCACCCCAGCCCCTGTCAGGCCTCAGAGAAACCATTTCCATTTTAATGCCACAGCTATAATCTATCAAAGATGTGATGTACAAGATACAATGAATTTAAGTGGTCTTCATATATCACTGAGCTTTCATGCCTTCACCTGGGTAATAGTCTGAATTACTCTCCCTACCTCACAATCTGTCACCCCCAGTAAAATAACTGCCGCACGGGTGTTAATGGCAGGTTTGTCCAAATTGGGGCCGTGATAGCCCAAGGCATTACACATCATAAACTTTAGCATTCAGTGCTTAGCCTGGCAGTGTCAGCAATTGAAAATTATTCTGTAAATACTTCCACGGCGCTGCTCCGCTCATGTTTTTATTTATGGCAGCTAAAACAAGCGTAGCAGGACGGTGCAGAGCACAGCTGCTGGTGCCATTGCACACCTCCCCGTGCCTCCACACACACACACACACGTGCATGCAGCCTGTGACAAAGCTCTGGCCACCTAACCCTGTTGAAATCCTGCAACTAAGACTGCTAAGCATGGGTGGACCTAAGGTGTAGGTGAGCTGGTATTTTCTGTAGCAATTAGACCACAGCAAAGTCGGGTTGTTTATCAGTATCCAGTGGCAGAGTTGTCTGTGTTCGTATCAGGTAATACCTGCAGGTTAAATGGAACATATCTGATTGCCCTTCCATATGAAAATACTATGAGGGCAACCCTGGAGCTCCTGAGTTGCCCTGTCTCCTTTGTGACTGCACACGAAGCCATGAGCTCCAAATCTATTCTTGTGTTCCCAGGTCTCAGGGAGGTCTCCTGAGTCACAACTGTGGTAATGATTGTAATTACTGGTGTAATTATGCCTGTAGGAATATGGATTTCTTGCTTTGCTTTAAATGAGCTCCTGCATGGTTCCAGCTTAGCAAGTTTCTTTCCCTACCCCAGGCTGTGTGTGGACTGTCTGGCTGAACATTGAATGACACCTACTCACAGACAATAAATTATATTAAAAAAAATAAATCTATCCCATTAAATCGTACAAGGCCAACCTAGGCCTATAAGTCAGAGCAGTTGTGAAGGAAGGAGTGGAAGAGGAGGTCTGAAGAAGAACAGTCTTGGAGAGGTCTCTTAAGTCATTCTGCTGCTAAAGCCATCCTGAAGTGAAGGCTTAGATGGTGCTTCATTTGGAGGAAGAGGCCAGCTAAGTGCCTGGGGCTGGGCAGCAGGGAGTGCAGGTCCCTGACAGGTGGGGTAATGCCTCTTCCATGTCCACACAAACACCTTGCTAAATTCACCTCCATACTGAAGCCTGGGCCAGACAAGAGCCCTGTAACATTAGAGCATCCACTTTGGAGGATGCAAGTATGATTTATTTATCTTGCTTTGTATCTCTCTGTTGTATAAAGCTCAGAAAACAGAGTAGAAAATATGTTTTTGTTAGATATGTGAATTAACACAGTGATGCTCCCTTCTGGTCTCTACTGTGAATATGGGCTGTTTTCCTCTCAGGCTGCAGGGGAAGATGCAGTCATGTGTGATCCTTCCTTGCCAATCTAAGCTTGGTGCAGATATTACCTCTCCCATCCTATCCTGCTCCATGGCTTTCAAGCAGTGTTAAAGTGAGAGAGTATTTTATTTGGGGGAGATGCTGCTGTGATAGGGAGTTAGTAGCCAGTGGCTATAATACTGGTCTAGCTTAGCTGAAAAAACAGTGAGTGTGAATCACACACTTCCCTGCTGCCACAGAGGGAGGTGAAAAGAATCATAGATTTTTAAATATTTTATTTCTTTTTGTGCTGTGAGAAGCTGCTGTAAGTCAGTTGTTTCCGTTCTCTTTTACCTATTCCACTTCATCCACTGAACATGTTCTCCTGGAAAACACAACCCCACAGCCAAAAGTTTTGCCTGACAAGAGAAGGCTACCTGCAACTTCTTTTTGTCCTGAAAAGCAATGTGAAATGATGTTCTCTATCCTGGGCTTGGGTACTGTGAAGAGCTCAAAGAATTATTTCCTACTTCAGTTATCCTCTTATTGTAATTTAAAATAACCTGCTATGAATTTCCTATCCTGATGTAGTTATATCAAATCCTGCTTATTCCTGTGGCAGATGTAGGTGGTTTGGTATATTCAGTTAGTAATAGACTCCCTTTAAATTACAGCTACTGTCCATAGGCTTATCATTGTTCTTGTTTACAAAATAGCAGGTTAGCGGTTACTGTGTTCTCTCGGTAGCTGTTGTCTTAAATTCGAGACTGTCACCAAAGTCTTCCACACATTCAGTCCCCGGGCAAATGTGAAAAGCAGCTGAATTGGTACAGCGCACAGTTTGTGAAGATTGTGCTCTGCAGTAAATACCCAGGTTGACAAAGATGACGTGAGCAGCGATAAAGTGTGAAACTCCCAGGCAAATTTTTTCCTGTGGGAAAAACCCCTTACCTTGTAAAAACTAACACAATGACCACGGTTCTTCTGTGACCCCGGTGTTTGCTCACTTCAGAAGGCACAAAGCTCTCCTCAACCTTTCAGGGTCAAATCAGGCAATAAAAACCTGACTACATGCTGGGGTTTCAGCCCCGCTCCTTGTGCTTGCTGCAGCCCTACAACCTATCTCCTACTATCCTGAGGTTCATGCAGCCCAGAAACTATTTACAAAGTTGTATTTTACACTAAATGTTTTCAGAATATTTTATGAGGGAGATAAAATACCATACTGTCTCCTTTAATGTAACATGCATAGAGGTAAGTGCAACACTAAAGAAGTGTCTAAATAAAAGATATTTTTCATAATCTTTCTAATGAAAGAAAAAATTATATCCTTTAGCTTCAGTAGCTAAAGTATATGCTTGATTTTTAAGCACATCTTGGAGTACTTTCCTAAATCAGGATCTTGATTTCTAGCATTGTGGTTTTTTCTAACTTGGATATAATTTACAATAAATCGAACTCTTTTCTCTTTTGACATATTATGCTGATCTATGGCTTGGCTTTCATTTTGTCCTGTTAACTAGAAACCCACTTCATCATGAAATATATCCCTCATATTTTCTCCTACATAGTGAGGGAAAAACGTTGATAAACATCAAGTGCCAACCATTTCTCAAAAGCTTCCTACAGATCTCAGGGAAGGAGTAGGAAAATAAATATTAGGCAAGCACTACTTGTTCAACTATAAGCTGACTAGAAGAAGGGAAGGAGCAGCAGGTAGGAGACCGTGGAAAATGTTGTTAGACTTCAGTTTAGGTGGAGATGGAATAAACCTAATGTCTCACGTGTCTAACCATATTATGTTGTTTTAAAGTGTGAGGTTTCAATTGAAGTGCTACCTTTCCCCAGCACTCCTCCTGAAGGTGAGCAATGGACTTGTTAAAGTAAATAGTCTCCTGTTGCACTAATGTCGAACTTATAATTTTCCACAGAATTTCAGGTGAAACTTGTTTCCTTGGAGGTTTTTAGGAAAAAGGGCTAAGCTAGCTTTGGTTAAGTTATGAGGCAGCACCTGATAACATGAACTAACAGTGGGAATATTACAGCAAACCAGACCTGTCTGTCTGTATAATCTCCAAATCTGCTGCAGTTAACCCCTGTCTAATCCTTATGTGTTCCGAACACTGGATTTTTAGACACTGAAATTTGCTGCCCACTGCACAATGGAGGAGAGCTGTTTGTGATAAAGAACAATATTGGCAGAAGAACAAATGGCTTTGAACTGACTGTGAATAAATTTGAGCAATTGCATTATTTCTGACCAGCAGAGGAGCCAGGCTCTGGAAGAGTCTTCTTATAGGAAAAGAGGGAACTGAGCCCTGGCCAGCTTTAAGATGAAGCTTGATGGGTTTATGAAGCTAATTATAAGACAGAGTCCTCCATATGGCTCTTGATAACTGCAGGCTGGGCTCCTGGACCTGACTGCTTCTTCCAACCTGAAGCACACCCACAGTGAAAATTGATGTAGGTGAAGAGTGAAATTCTTGTTGGTACTCCCAAGGGATTTTACAGGAGCACTGCACGAAAGCCTCGCAGTCATCTCTGTTTGTCTCAGCCCTGCTTTCTTTTTTCCCTTTCTTGATAAGGACATGAACCTCATAGATTCCTTGGCAATACCTTGCATGTAGCTGCAGGCATTGGTGAAAAAACACATGGGCAGCTGTGGCTTGGGGATGTGGTCCTATTAACCCAGGACCCTCATGTCTGTCTTTCTCAACAGATGGGGAGACACATACCACTCAGTGAAAGTGACCCTGACACTGTGATTTCTGACAAAGGGAGCGAACGCATCTGGGATCCCTTCTCACAGCAACTGAAAAACCCTGCCACAGGAGGAGGCAGCTGGACAGGGCTGCCAGAGGTGCTTGCCCAGGCTCCTGCTCCAAGCAGGGACAACTGGGCACCATCCGGCTGGATTTGTACCACGGTCAGAGGCATGGTTTGGTCCTCTGGGACTCTAACTTCAAGTCAGCGTAGCATTATTCCCTTCTGTTTTCCTTCATCTCAGTCTTTTTTATTGGGTGAACAGGGTCACCTGTACTTTCTGAAAGAATGACAGCCACACTCAAAGCAGGAACTTGCAGTTTTCACTTGCACTTGCAATTAAGTGCCTGGAGGCTGATGGGCCCCTGCTGCCATTGCTGGCAAAACTCATGACAGATCAGACAATGCCTTCATTTTCTTACCTAACTGTAGGAAGTTTGGTAACTTGGGGCAGATCCATGGGACAACATCACTACAGGGAGTGAATAGGTGGTAGCAGTAATATGATCCCCAAATTCCAGGTTTCAGCATTAAATCTCAGCTAGGAAGGATGCTGTCCGCTTATTTCCCTTGCAGGTGCTACAATTCCTGCTCCTCATCACAAAACATATTTTACAGTGTGTGCAGAGGGCTGTGGGGTTCCAAGGCCCCATGCTTTATAAAAGATCAGTGCACACTGGGAGTGGCAGATGTTTCCCCTAGCCTGGCTCTGCCTTTTTCCTAGCCTGGTTCTGCCTAAATGCGTGTCAGCACCAGGGAGGAAGCCTTGGAGAGATCAGAAATTATGAGGCAGCAAAAAAAATAAGTATGGAAAAATTAAACCAAGCTACTGATAAAGAAACAAATCTAGTTTTCCTCCAGTCAAAGACATTTTTATTAGGAGTTTAGTACTTCAATAGGGGGCAGATATACAACATATATGCTCTTTCCCAGAATTTCACCCTCAGTTCAGATGAGAATTTGCCCATAAAGCTGCAGAAATGTTTTTCTTTTAGTAGTGACACTTAATAAAATAATTAGGCAATTAATTGCCCAACTCCACAAGGAGCAGCAATTATTTCTTTTACTTAAAACATATAAAAAGCTGTGTCATTTATTGATAGAGAGTCGCATAATATTCTATGGCAGAACAGCCCTCTGGAGACATTACTCTATATGCTGGAAATGCATTTTGAGAATAATAAACAAAACTCAACTAAATATTAAATGGACTCATTCCTCTATTTAAAAAATACTGCCATTCATTACAATTATTTATTCTTTATCAGTGCACAGACGACGACAGCCCAGCAAGAATGACTCGGTCTGTACCCCCAGGAATTTGCAGCCACAAACCCCGTTCTCATACCAATACCTGCTCAGCTGAACTCACGTGAGCTCTGATCCAGCAAAGACCTTGAGCATGTGCCTGGCTTTTGGGAGGGTAACATGCTCCCAGAAGACCCAGCATGCATTTCAAAAAGGTTGTTCAGTCCAAGACTTCTTCCCTGGATACAGAAAATATGTGGACAGCAGTCCTCACAGACAGAAAAAGTGATCACAGGTGCCTAAATATTTTAATATAGAGCTTTAATTACAGTATTAATGTTCATTGTCAGATCAAGTGTTTGGCAAAGGTGAAAATTAAGGTGATGCCAATACCACAACTTTACTTATCTTCAAGTACTTTACTCTGACTTCCGAGTAAAGTCAGGTGGGAGGATTTTCACTTATACAGGTCTTCATTTATACATTATACAGAAGGTGCCATTCTGGTTTTGTTGGTGCAAGTAGACAGACATAAAATCCTTGTAAGCTATGAATACCAATTTAAAACCCCTGTAAGATTTAGTGCTATGTTTCATTGGCAGATTCTCTGGGTTTTGCTGCTTAGTTTAGTCTATGTGGGCTTCACCGTATCAGCAGTGGAGCATCAGACCTTTTAGGTTAAGGTAGTGTTGTTATCAATATATTCAAGATACTGACTGTACTGATGTACAAACTCATCCAAGATGGAATGAAAACAACCTACGACTTTAAAAAGACTTGGACTTACCCCTTCCCAGAAAGGGAGAAATGGACCTGTCTATATTCCTGCAATGCCAGACGCACATGTAAGAGAGAGAGATAAAATCCCAAAGTCCCGGCTGGCGGCAAATTTAAATATTGGGGCTGAGCTGTGGGACTAGCAGGCTTGGGAGCAATTTAATTATGGGATGATTTTTGCTTTGCAGGAGAGCTACCAGAAAGCGCAGTGTTGTCATAACGTGCTGATGCAATGTTTTTTGCATGCTGCATTTTCATATTTCATTTTGAAATTAAACTCTTGAGATTTTTTCATTTTATTTTGACATGCTTTACAATAAGACACTGAGCTTTTAAAATACAAGTTGGAACGTTACTCAGCACGCTGATCAAAATGTCAGTTTGTCACAAATGAAACGTTTTGATTAGACCATCCTTAAAGTCATTATTCTGGAGCTTTATTTTGGAAAGAATTTGGCAGCACTTCCTCTTATGTGAAGCTAAACCAAATATTGAAACCGCAGAGCCTTTACAAACTGCACATCTGTCTCCATACAACTCCAACAGATACACAGCTATTCTTTTTCCTTTCTTCCCAGATAAAGAGGAATTTTATTTTAAATGTGGGTTTTTTAATGCCTGAGAAAATAGGGCAGTCACAGAGCCATGGCTTTAAACAAACTTTATTTGGGCGCTTGACTGACTGGCAATTGTGGGCAATCATTTTAGCTGTCACAAGGCCCAGAGAAATGTGGGAGAGCTCTTCCATGAAATGTTTATATTTCATAAACAAAATGATGTGCTTAACAGTCAGAGTGATGGGAGGGTTCCGGCTAATGCGTTTTCCAATGTGTGAGGCAGATTATTAATGCGCTCCAGTAGCTGTTAATTTCAGTTTGCCGGAATGATTTATGGGGAGGTAAAGGAGAGAGACATAATCTAATTGAGATCAGAATCACTGTTCTAGTAGAGGAGCACCAGCATGGACCCCGGCCACAGTAGAATGATTAATATCTAATAAGCAAATAATCCGTTAAATTATTATAAACATTACTTTTGACAACTCTTTTGTTGCCGGGGGAGAAAGCAAAACAAGCAAGCAAGACTAACAAAACCATGAGTAAATTTTTCAGGTATTTCTCTTGAGATACACAAAGATAAAAGGTTGGATGCTGAGAAAAAAGAGAATGCCGGGTTAGAAGGGAGCATACTCCCTGATCAATTGTAAATCAGTGGGGGAAGCATTGATGCTGTAATATGAACAACAATTGAACGATCAGAAGAAAATCTATCTTGAAAAGGAAGGGAGAGACAGGGAAAACTCCCACGTAGTCGGCATGATCCACGGCTCAGTTCGCAGCCAGCAGCTCCCTGGTCCTTATTGCCCTCGTTAGTAAGCCCTGGCTGTGGCCCTGCCTGTGCTGTCCTTTGTCTCAGCAATGGGGATCTGAGCACTCGGCGTCTCTCTATGGTATGGTCCCAAAAGGGGCTGATGACTGTAATAATCTCTCTTCTCTCCAATGCCCTGCCATCATTTTTGCATTTGTGAGGTTTCCTTCATTTAGTTTTCTTTAGCCAGCAGGTGACTTGGATTAAGTCCTTTACCAGACGTGCACAGGGAGATGCAGAAACAATTTTGGCTGGGTGAAAGGTGTCAGTGGTGTATCTGTGGGGTATGCGTGGGTACTCCCGCAAGCAGTTCAAATTCATGTTAAAAGACAATTGAAGGAAGCCCAAACAGTCTGACACAGTGCAACACTAAGTTCTGGGCAAAATACTTCACTCTTCAGTTTTCCTTCCAGAAGGGGTGTTTGCAGGAGTAAATATTTGTAAGTAAACTATGCACCTGGCCTTCATCAGTTCCCCTGCGATGTAGGGTATTAAAAGTGTATTTTGAATTAGACAAAGTATAGACAAAATTAGTCAAAATAGTACTTTATTTTTCAGCAGATGAGAAAAGGTCCATCAAAAGTCTCGTGGGATTAAACAGAATGTTTTTCTTTACTAAAAATTGAGTATTTCATTCATTATCAGGTTTTTTTTTAATCCAATGAAATATGTTTTAGATAAATAAATAAATGTTTCCAATTAAAAAAAGAATATGAGCACATTCAAAAATATTAACCAAATGAAAAATATTAACCAAATATTAACCAAACTCACCACTGGGGTGGTGAGTCCATGTTGCTTGGCTGACTTCCAAACACCACACACCGCTTTGCACTAGGGCAGAGTCCAGCTCTTGTTTTTCACACTTAGGGAGTTCTTCTGATTCCTCTGAGGATGTAGATTGATTTCAGTAAGACTTGTCTTTACTTGGATATCTTTGTTTTTCTTCTTCATCCCACCTCTTTTCCGTGTCCTGGTCAAGAGAAAGCAGGTCTGGAGAACATGTGAATGAAGCTGGTAAGCCTGTGGCCAGGGCTGTGGGTTCTGCTCTCCAACACACAAGGGAAAGCTTGTGAGGAGTGGAGAAGGATGCAGCATGTGGGTAGTTGAAATGTGTGAAGTGTTTCCCCTTTCACAATATCATGCGGTGGTGTTGACAAATTAAATATCCCGTCCCATCGAGTGCTTTATGTGGAGTCCTTCAGAGTCCACGTGCAACTCTGCTGGTCGCAGCCAGATGGAATCACACAGGACTTTCCATGAGGGTTAGCGAGCCCAGTATAGAAACAAATACTGTTTGTGCCTAATACGGTCAGGAAAACTATTTAGTGCGTAGACAAACTGTTCTGGTTCGTCTGTTGAAAGTACTGCCAAGAGCAGGGAGTACTAGGAGGTGATCGCGCAACTGTCTGAGTAATGGCCAAGAAATTGAAATTTCTTTCAGGCTGGTAAAGTGTATCCACTGGAATTGAGCAGCCACCGGTGGAGCAAAGGTATACCTGTCCTCAGTATAGATAACAGGGAGACTGGAGCAATTTTACCTCATTACATCAACATTGTGCACTGGGAAGGCTTGCAATAATGAGCCTTGTGCTACTGTCAATTGTCATTGCCTCTCTACAGAAAAATGGCAGTTTCACCATTGCAGAACTTATCCAAAAGAACCATACATCCTACCTGAGGTTGGACTTTGGAGAGGAAGCAGTCTTACAGCACTTGTTTGTTTGTTTAAATTACAGAAAATCTGCAAAATAGGATCTGGAGTAAGACCAGTAAAGAACCTAAAGCAGTGAAAGAGTGAGTAGCATAATTCCAGCACCAAAAAAAAGACCTAGTCACTAAATAAAGGATAGCAACATAAGCATCAAAACATTGGCTTTTGGCTCATTCTTTTCTAAGCAAAAGTCTGCTTTACATTAACCAGATGAATATATCCAAAAAATGAGCCATAGGCTTTGAACTGGAGTGCAGGAATTCTGATTGCAGCTGATGTTATTAATCTCATTTGCAAGGAACTTCCTTTCCTTTGTTAATCCCCCATTCTCACTGTTAATAATTATAAAATAATCATGATTATAATGATTAATGATTATAAAATCATCCTTACTACTATAAATCAGTCTTTCAGCTGGCTTGGAAAGACAAAACCTCAACATCTCTCATTTTCTTACTCAAAGGACATTCAACTGTAGTCAGGCAATGGAAAAGTTATTTAAAATACTACCCCACTCTTTCTGGGTTAATTCAACTGTGACCCAGTGTGCTGCTCATCCTAATATTAACTCTGAGAAACTTTTCTTTTAATCATGTGGAATCTCTGTTTGTTATTCTGGCTGTTGCACTTGGCTCTGTTGGCTGTCCCACAGCCTCCCTGGATCCAGGCAGTCAGCAGAGGAGAGCACCCATGTAAACACCCAGTCACCCCTCCCCAGAGCCAAAGGGGATTTGCCCAGTTTGTTATCCCTCAGGTTTTAAACTCCTGCCTGAGCTGTACTGAAGGCTAAAGGCAATGGAGGCATTTCTCAGTCCTCTACAGAAACAGGAAACATATTATGGAGAAGCCATTCTCACAAAGTGTTTTCCTCTGTGTGGGTCACTGATGCAGTTCAGGCTGCTGCCAATACTCAGCACAGCCTGATAACACTGTGGTGCCCCGTGGCAAACGAGTTGGGTGATTTGGGTTGGGTGCTGTGTGAAGAGTGATCTGTGTTTGTAAAAACAAAACCAGAACCACAGACAAGTACGAAACAAGCACCACTGTTACTAGTTTTGTATTTTCTAGTGCATAAATGGTGCGGTTGGGTTGCCCTGCCAGCCCCATGTTAGTCACTGCAAAGCTCAGTGCTGCTGCGTCTTCAGAGCCCCATGTTCAGGCCTGTGGGTAAGCCTTACTGAACACAAGGGAACTGTAGGCATCTGTGATTTGAATCTGATCGTAAAGGTTTGGATGCCACAAATCTTGGCATCACCTATCATAAATCCCATATAAGTGATCTAAGCTGTGATTTTCCCTGATGAGTTCATAATTCTCGTGTGCAAACCATGGGACATTAGTGAATGCTCTGATCACATTCCTGTGTACCTGGTCAGAACTCTCTGAACTGATGCAAAAGTCTGCAGTCAGCTTAGTACTGAAAAGAGCTGGTGATAAGTGCAGACAAATGGGAGCAGACATCTCCCCCAGCACTGATGACAAATTCTGTCCCTGTGGACAAGCTGGACAATGTCCTCTGGGTCCAAATCTAGCTGGAGTGAGACATGAAGCATAGACACTGATCCAAATGTCCTGCAAGATTTCCAGCACTTTTGAATCTGCCACATTAAGGCTAAAAATCTTCAGGTGCTCCTTCAGTCCTCCTTGGCAGGACTTCAGCTTCTTCCCAGCCCACTCTCAGAAATAGCCTTGAGAAGAAGTTATTTTAACAACTAGCTGCTTCAGAGAACACCAAAGTCTGGCCTCGACTCACTGCTGTGTATGACAGGTCCTTCAGGAAGATGCAGGCATCTTATCTTTCAAAATTCAAAAAAATCCTGGAATGCAAAGTTGCATAGGAACAGTTTTGTATGTTAGGTCACTCAGGATGACATTGCCAGTCCTGAAACTCTGGCAGATTTCATTTCCTAGGTGTTGTGTGTCGGCATTTGGTCCTGCAAAAGGTGCATTCTTCTCTTATCTTCTATTCAATGTTCCCCGCAGTATATTTGACACCAGGAAAAAGAATGTGTGAAGTAATGGCCACCCTTTAGGTTATCAGACCTGGGAACAGAGGCCAGTTTATTTGCAGTGTGGAGCATTTAAATTCTTGGTGCTTACATTCACAGAGGCTGAGAAAAGCATGTTCAAAACATACAGAAAGCATTAGTTCGTGACCATCAAAGGTGAATTCCTGATATGACAACACATGCTTTAGCTTCAAGAGTATCAGCAAAGTAAATGCTGTTTAATATCTGACCCAATATATTGAGGAAAGCTCTGTCAATAAATTAATTTGTCAGTTGCAAATCTAAGTTCTGTTGCATGGATATATTTCATGGCGCATGTACACTAACAATATTTAAGCAGAAGCAATAGAAAGTATGCATGGTTTTAGGTTAGTAGCCCAGAAATGAACAGATCAACACAGCCTGGTTTAATAGTTGGGAAATTAGTATTTATTTACATTCTGCAGGCAGCAGAGGAATACCTAGAATTTCCAGCAAGGCCTCTGACGTGTCTCTTTCTGTAAGCAGGGCTTGAAGAGAAAGTTGGAAGGGCATGCCCTCACTTCCACACCTTTGGAAGCACTGTGTATAATCTCTTTTCATCTACCTGCATCTCTCTAAACCATTATATAATGCTATTTACGTGTTACAGTAGGTTACAGTTAACAGCTGATATTTGCAAAGTGCTTTGGAATCCAAATCTGACCTTGTGTCTTGGTTTGGGATCAGCGTGGCAATGTTCTCATGGCACTATTCTTTTTTTGACTGTGTATCTCTGCTGTGCTTGCTAATAGTTTACTGGTTTTTTCTCTATGTTTCTCATGCATATATGTATGTAGATATGTGTATCTGAACATAAATATCTTTGTTAGCATCCAAACACACATGTGCAAGCACACACCTAAGGCTTCTGCAGTATATAAAATGTATTTCATTATTTCATTGCATATATGGGAAAATACATGTAAGAATAACAGAAGACAGTAATTAGTACTATGTTTCTTCACAAAAGTAAAGTACCTATATCATATCTGGGCAGAATTTCAGTTATACCCAAAAAATAGATAACTCTAACTGAGAGATCACTGAAAAATTGCTGTGCTGCTTTTACAGAGCAAAGTAGTTCTGGGCAACAAAGCCTCTGCACTGGGGCCTGAATGGACTGACCATGAGTATCTTTCTGGCCCATATGTCCAGTTCCTTCCCATGGAAATAGCTGTGCAGGGAGAAATGCTGCCTAGAGTCCATAGGTGGGCAGAGGGCATTCAACTGTGCTGAAGAACTGAGGAGAATGTTGTTTACATCGAGACCTGAGTATTCTTAAAAATATTTCCCTTAGCTCCTTATATCCTGTAAAAGCAAAAATTAAAAGAAGCAGCTTTGCTTGTTTGCAGTTGTTCATTGTCTCTGATGAGACCAGCACTTATTTAAGTCTCTTCACGTTTCTTCTTGCAAAAAGAGGCATGTTTGAAATTCAGGTTGGCTAGAGGTTGGCACTGCTTATTTTCCCGTTACCATTCCTCTGGTGCGCTCCTGAATGCCCTCCTTGCAGAAAATCAGAAGCAGCTAAGGAGCTGCTAAACTCTGGTGGAATTTATACTTAGGCGGTGGTTTTTTTGAAAGAAAGGATTTGTTGGATTGGACCTATGTCAGGAGCAAAGCTGGAAGGAGATGTGCAGATTTCTGATTTGGCCTAGGGAAAATACCTGGTTCACATGTCAAGTCATTCTTGCTCTAAGATGTGAAACTCGTTGTTGCATGCATTAGGACATAGCATCATTTTCAGATCATTAGGGTCTCTGTGAACCTTAGTGGAAGCTAGATTTGACCTTTAAAACCTATAAATACAGTTTCTACAAGTATAATTATTCTTATTCTGAAACTGTTCCTATTGTAAATTATGGGGCTAACAGCTGGCTTCCAATGAAGTCAACTATTAATTAATTGTATGTTCACTACCCTGCCTTGTGTAAATCAATATGAGAAATAAGCAGTGTCCTACTATACAGCTCAGACACTCTACACAGGAAAGTAATTTAAGGGTGGATGTCAGCTTGCTTGGAAGGGCTTCTTTACTGCAAACAAGACAATGAAAAAACTCTAGGGAAAGCTTCCCTTAGTCTCTGTAGGTGCCAACAGAAAAATCCTGTGGTTGTAGCAGTGAAACACAACTAGTGCCATCATTCTCACACAAATATCTGTATAAAGATAAATTATTGTCTAAACAAGCTGACTTTTCCAGAAGTGACACTATAGATGATGTTCTGTATGACCAGATTATATTCTGGAATCAAGAATTTTCAAGGATTTTACATCCTGGATTTTTTAGTCCTCATTTGGACTTCACTATTTTCATTATGCTGGTAAATTTAGCGGGGGGGGTTCAGTTTTCACTCCATGTGCCTCAAATTGGGACATAACATGCCTTGTGTTAGAAAACTGAGAGAAATGCCTTGGTTTTCTGGTGGTGTTTGGAAGTCAAAATCACTGGCCCTGTTGTGAGCTGGCTTATGAAGTGCCAAGCATTAGTTCCTGGGTTGCTTGTGTGCTCTAGTTATTTCTCACCTGCACTAGCCATGAGGCAACTATCCCTTAACTGAATAGCAAAAACTGTATTTCAGGCTTTTTTCCTGAATGAGCAAAAACCAGAGGTCACAGTTGTGGTTGGGTTTATTTGGCTCTTTTGTGGGAATGTTGCCTGGAAAGAGTGTTTGGAAAGCTAAGGATAATGTGGGCCTATTAGTAAATGGAGGGGGAACCCTGGTAACAGAGCACACAGAGAAGGCAGAGTTACTGAATGTCTTCTTCGCATCAATCTTCACTGACAAGACCAGCCCTCAGCAATCTCTGACGCAGGAGACCAGGGTAAGGGGAATATTGAAAGGAAGACTTTCTCTTGATCAAGAAGGATTGTGTTAGAGAACACTTAGATAAACTTGGAGTCCACACGGATGGGCCTGACGGGATGCATCCACAAGTGCTGAGAGAGATGGCAGACGCCACACTGAGGCTGCTAACGATGGTCTTTGAAAGGCTATGGTGATCAGGAGAGGTGCCTGAGTACTGGAAGAGTGCAAACGTCACCAGTACAAGCTGGGGACTGACCTGCTGGAAACAGCTCTGCAGAGAAAGACCTTGAGTGTCCTGGTGGACAAAAGGCTGTCCAAGAGCCAGCAGTGTGCCCTGTGGCCAAGAAGGCCAATGGTAGGTACAGTGAAGGCCATTAGGAAGAGCATTGCAGCAGGTCTAGGGAGACAATCTTGCCCCTCTACTCAGCCCTGGTGAGGCCTCACCTGGAGTTCTGTGTCCAGTTCTGGGCTCCTCAGTACAAGACATGAAGCTCATGGAGCGGGTCTAGTGGAGGGCAGCAAAGATGATGAGGGGACTGGAGCATCTCTTGTACTAGGAAAGGCTGAGGGAGCTGAACATGTTCAGCCTCAAGAAGAGACAAGAGAAAGGAACTCATTGATGTATGTAAGTATCTGAAGGAAGAGTGCCCAGAGAATGGAGCCAGGCTCTTCTTAGTGGTGCCAAACTGTAAAACAAAAGGCAATGGGCAGAAATTGATGCACAGGAAGTTCCACCTGAGTATGAAGAAGAAATTCTTTACTGTGCAAGTGACCCTGAACTGGAACAGATTGCCCAGAGAGGTTGTGGAGTCTCCCTCACTGGAGATATTCCAGAACCATCTGGACACAATCCTGTTCAATGTGCTCTAGGGTTACCCTGCTTAAGCAGGAAGGTTGGACCAGACGACTAATTGTGGTGCCTTCCAACCTGACCCATTCTGTGACTGAGTAGACCCTGGCTATCAGACTCCTGATCCATTTCTGTCCCACTCTGGGGCCCAGCAGTGGGACTTGCTGCCCTGCCCTTCCCTCAGGGACATGTGGTGATCTCACAAACTGATCTCCTGTTTTCCCTAAATTGAATTCACAGCCCCCATGTAAAACCTCAGAGAGCTAGTGCTCAGGAGGCAACAGCTGTTTCTGTCAACTAGGACCTGCCCAATACATTTTGTCAGTTCAAGGAGAAAGAAAATATGAGAAAACTATCAAGTTTTAAGTGAAGCATTGTGAAGTAGTGGAGCATAACTGCACAAACCTTGTTTTCAGCAGTAGATTGGATTATCTGTATATTGTACCATAAATGGGTTAGAAGTACAAGCAGGAGATGCCCTGATGTTTTTTTATATCTTTCTTCCTCTGACTTTTTTTTTTTGCTTGAATTCATGTGTCAGGAAATCTTTGACAAACATTATTTCCATACTTAAATTGAGCAAAGAATTGAAACTAGCAAAATAAAAGGGGAAGAGAATATATTATATGGCTGTGCCTTTTAAATTGCTTTATCTATTGATAGTTTTGTCCCATGCTAAATGCAATTTCAACAATATAGAAAGCACAGACTGAAAAACTGAGCTCTAATTAAATCAGTAACGTTTCATTATTTCATGTGAACAATGCAAGTCTAAAGTGATCTTTCCACAGAAAAATTAAATCAAGTTCCATGTGAAAGTCTGCCATTTCAAATGTATTTCACATCCTGTGTTCCTAAGAGGTTTATGTTGCACAGAAGAGGACTGTTATTCATGAGAAACTCCCCCAGAAGCAGCATTCCCACCTCCCCCTCTCACCAGCGCCCACTGTGGAGGTGGAGAGCTCTTTGTGCTTTCCAAATGCAGCACCAGAGTAATATCTCATGGATACAAGAATGATTTCCCTGTAAGAGATGTAATTACAGCCTGTGCCAAGTTAAGAGATGGGTCTCTTTGGATGTTTAGTTTAAGTGGAACATATTTAAAAGCTGCTGGCTTATTGTGAAATTCAGCTACAGGTGCATGTGCTCAGGGAGTGGGTGCTGCACTCCACTCTACTTCAGTGACTGGACTGCCAAAGCAACTCAGCATGAGACAGTGGCTGGGGTGTCATCTGCAAACATGTTCCCCTCTGAGACACAAGATTTAGCTTACAGCATCCAAACCTCCTGCCAAGCCTTGGGGAGAGCCCTACCTCCAGCTCTGCTGGAGTTCGTGAGCACGGACCATCCCATGAACTGAGACCTGCAGGTGTAGCCCGTAAGTCTCACAGACCTTGCTGGTGGGTGATAGAAGATCTTTCAGGAGTATGTCCCAGCAATCCTAGAGGGAAGGGGAATTAATGTTTTCTATTGTTTTAAATAACTATAATTTCAGATCACAACCTCCTCATGGCATCCTACCACACATATAGTGAACGGGTGGCCAATACAGACATCTACCCCTGCCGAGGCTGTGGCAAGGGCTGTTCTTTAGGACCTTTCATCTGAAAATTGGAACTGCCTGTGCCTGTTGCATTGAATTCTTTTTCCAAGTTACATGGTTATTCCTGTTTTCAGAGAGGAAACAGAGCTGTGATAGTGCAGCAGGTTGGCCAGGATGGCAGAGCTAGAAACCCCTCGGCTACCTTGCTTCTCAGTCCTTTGTTAGCGGAGCACACACACACCAATGTGCAAGGGGAAAAGCAGAGTGAAAACCAGAGAGCTACACTAACAAACTTCAGCAGTCAAGTCCCAAAGTCACCCAAACACACTTGTCTTGCTAATCCACAATTTGTGATTCTGAAGAAAAAGACGATGATGATGGCAAAGAAGGGGGAGTTCACAATTCACAAACCAATTTGTGTTGTTTCTGCAACACTGCAAAAGTGCGACTCATGAATATGCTAATGAAATTGCAATGAGAGTTTTGGCACCATTTCATCACCTCAGCTAGATTAGGGAGCAATCACACTGTGGGTTTACATGTCTTTGGGAAGTGCTGGGGAGGGGGGGAAATAGATCTGCAATATTTATAATTCAACAAAAATTGCACTGCCTCTACCATAAAATAACAATAATGACTGTGAATTGCTAAGAAATGGCTTCTGGGTGAGCCACAGGGCTTGCTGGCAAGACCACTTTTCATGCTGCTACCTTGGCACAAAGGTCTCCTCTCACAGAGGAGCATGGTGCTGTACTCCTGCATTGATTATGCATGCAAGAATGCAGGGAGAGCAGGACTGTGGGACAGTCCAGCTCTGCTCATCTTTCTCTTGGATAAGAGAGCATCAAAAGAGCAACCAAGGGAAGGTTGGTATCCCCTTCACCTGGGGCAGGAGAGAAGCAGCCAGGCAGGGGTGGTAATATGATCCAGTGCAGTGTTTTGAACATGACTTCTGCACCGAGTGCCTCTGCTGCCCCTGAGCTTCATAGTGCAGTATGAGGTCTCTGGACTGGCAGAGATCAGACAAATTTGCCACTGAGGTTTTTTTTTAAGGAAACAAAATATAGCAATAAATTACTAATCTCACAGTACAGTTTTATACGTGGTGTGTCCCAAAAGAGAAGCACATGTTCTAAGTCCTTCAGGAGGTAAAAGCTCTGAGTTTCAGGAAAATAGTCATCTCTCAATAAATGGTCTATTTGGAAGAGTGCAACTTCTGGCCTCTTATTTCACAACTTTTTTAGATTTCAGTGTTTGTATTTGGATTCCACAATGAAATCCAGAAATAAACACTGCAGATATTGTAATATGTCTCTGACACATCACATCCACGTGTAATGTCTATTTAGCAGCTGAAGTAATAATAATCCTATGATTGCCCTATGTAGGAGCAAAAGGAATCTTGGAAAGAAGCATAGGTATAGCATCAGGCCTGCAGGTCAGATCCTCCTTCTTTGCTCCTGTGAGTAATCCCACCATAATGAAATCTTTCCTTGTGCTATTTCAGGTGAAATGGGAAATGCAAAAAGTGCATTTCCCATAGCAACCTTCTGGAGTTTTATGCTAGCCTCTCCTCAACCCCTCTTTGTGGGCAGTCATAAACTCTCAGTGGAGTTGATCCCATAATTAACTCTTATTTCTGAGACATACATGAACGAGGTAAGAAAGACTTAGACTTTGGGTCACCTTTTTAAATCTTAATGCCCTCACCTGTTGCCGTGACTGGGGAATGTCAGAATGGGATGGCCCTGATTTATGCCAAACGAGGACTTTTTTTCCCTGAGACTTCTGCCAGTGACATTTTCAGAAGTGATGGATAGTTTAAAAGAAAATTCAGAAACAGGGGGGCACAGAACCCATGGCTACTGATGGAAATTTTCATCTAGTTTTTAAGATTCTCTATGAACTGATTTGTTCGGGGTTTTACACGTGCAGCCGAGCGCTATGGAAAACAATTGGCATTGCATCGAACACCCTGATATCATATGGGAAGAGGGGAAAGAAATTCCTCAAACCTGATGTAGAGAAATACATCAATCCATCCAAAGGGGTGTAAGGTGCCATAATCCACTTTGAGAATCATTTACCTGTTTGATACCTGGTAGGTATCTGGTACATCTAATAGTATCACCCTTGCTGGTTTATTTACTAACCATCATAGTTATTCTTTTCATTACCTCCACAGTGTAATGGTTATTTTATGAAGCCTCATTAAATTTAATGAGACACCACCAGATTTTATTGCCTTCTAATAAAACGGGTAGGGGGAGCTGTTTTCTTTCTGATTCATGCAGCTCCAGAGTACCTTAAAATAGTCAGGTATTCAGCTGGGTTATGAGCAGGGCCCCTGACATTCTTTCTGGTGGCCTCCTTGGGGAATGTCAGCGATTAACAGCTATTCAAATAAAGATGCATACAGGGATATGCATAGATAGGTAAAGGTTTATTTTACATACACACCTTATATATATATATATATATATATATATATATATATATATATTAGACCTGAGCTTTTTTTTTTTTCTAATGGAAGACGCAGTTCTACCGAATTAGAAAGGTACTGCTGGAGTATCTGGTCAGGAGTCTGTCAGTCCCAGAGAAAAGACACTTGCCAAGGTCCTCAACGGGTGACCTGACAAAGCAAGGAAAGTTTCTCCTAGTAGAGAATCAGATGCATGACTGCTTGGCTTATTCATTTATTTATTGCACAATTGTCCATTACAAATATTAATTTTTTTTTTAAGTGTGGGAGTTAGATTTTGGAAAGTCTTGTGATGTGAGAAGAAAGAGAACAAGCAACAGCCTTCTGTAAATCCCACCTCTGAGCATGAACAAGAAGATGGACCATAGAGCTCATCTTCCAGCAGGCCGTTGACTGAGAGCATCATAACACTTAAATGAAAAAGAAATTAGATTAAATAAATTAAAAAAATAAATTAAAATAAAATAGAAACACCCCCCCCAAAAAAAAACAAAAACAAAACAAAAACAAACCCAAAAACAAACAAACAAAAAACCTCTGAAGTGAGCTTTCTGATAAGCTAAGGCAATGGGGGAGGGGAAGTCCAGTGAGGATGCAATCCGTGGCTTGTGCCTGAATCACCTGCACTATGGGGAAAACAGAAAGTGGGGAAAGTGCTTGTTTGCATTAGTCCAGATGGAAGTATTGAGGAAGAATTTGGCTGGCTCAGTCAGGAGCTAACCCTGGTCTGTTAAGGACCTTCACACAGGCAGTTGCAGATTGTACCAGCAGTCTCAGGGTTAGATGAGAATCTCAGGGTGGTTGTGGAAGGAAAGCACAAGCAAACAGTGGTGTAGCATGTGGTGGTAACAGGAGACCTGCAGCATGTACTGAGAAAAATACTGTTTTAATAAAGCAGTACATTTAAAAATACAGGGCAGACCCCAAAAATGCTACAATTCTCTCCCTCCTATTGATGTTTTATGCTGTGGTCTGGAAGATGTGGATGTCTGAAATTACTGTATCAAAACAAAAACAAAACAAAACAAAACAAAACCACCTTTGAATTTGGTGATTGTGTTGTAACTTAAGTAAGAGAACAACCAAATTTAGGAAGTGAAGGCTCTCTGGAAAATGTGTACTGATTCAGCCTTGCTGCCTCCCAAGTGAACAGCCCAAGCAAATGGAACTCTTCTGTATAAAACTGGTTGAATTATTCATTATAAATAAATTATCCAATAAATGTAGCCCTTCCACTGATCATAAATAACCAACAAGCCAATCCTAATTTCAGTAGATGTCTTTGACACTCAGAAGTATGTGGGGAAGGGGGTCTTTTCAGGCTGTTTCTTTTTTGGGTACCTCATTAGGTGTTATTGTGCCATTTAGACTTCCTGCTTTTAAGATGAAAATAACATTAGTGACCAGTTGCTGCAAACTGGTAATTCAAGTTTTTCGCTGCTCTGTCTGGCACTTAAGCTCCCCAGTTTGCTCTTCTTCACTTCTTTTCCTCTAGTGACTTACCTGCTGCTCCATCACCTTGTTATGTCTCTGTATCTGTCAGCCCTGGCATGACTTGCCTTTCCTGGTGACTCCAGTCACATTCCCATGTCAAGTCAGAGTGGGAGAATTAGAGTATGTCCAACCCTGGTGGTCTTGAGCAATTATTCTAGTGGACTGACCATACTGGGAACATAAGTCAGACCATTTTCCCTGTGTGTCAGTGATTGATCCAATACCTATAGTCTAATAATCAATAAAAACCCTTCCTTATTTCTAGCCTGATGTTATGGGTAAATTTTAAATGTTGAAATTGTTAGGAATTTTAATTACAATACAGGTTTTTACTAGAAAAAAAATATCTGTCATGCCACATAAAACATAATTTGGATTACATTCTCCCCTAGAAAATTTCTCTGAGGGAGATTGGAATTATACATCCAATTTGGGAAGAGATGGATGATTAGCTAGAGGCTCAGCAGGCAAGGGTGTTTCCCAAAAAAGAAGGGATGTCTGTCCTCACTCCTCAGCTCTGATGTAGTTACTGACTCAAAGCTGAACAGCTCCATCCAGAGAAAAGTCCACACCAGAGCAACCTGCAGCCCAGTGGCAGGAGGTTGCATGGGAGGAGGGAGACATAGGTAGAGGTCTTTGTTTCTTCTCAGGAGGGATGATGAGGCTTGAGCCAGGATCCCTCACTTCCATGATCTCTTCTATCCGCATTTATTTTTTAAATAAACTCTGGAAAAAAAATGTTGGATTTGTCACAGTGTGGAGTGCAAAGTATTATGAAAGCTCAGTAACACATGCCAGATCAGAAATTACCTTCCCATTTGGTTCAGCACTCATAAGCACAGTACTGTGAAGTTTTTCAAATGAGGCTTGTTGTCTCTGTGAGTTGGCAATATCATTCCCAGGAGAGTGCCTCACCATTCATGAGTTTTAGTGGCTTCCATGATCACGCCTCCACCATGCACCATGCACGTGGACACTGAGGCCAGTGTTCCTCAAAGTGGAGCAGTGCAATCCTGGACTCTCTGTGAGGGGACAAGGGAAAGAGTAGCAGGAAACCCAGATGCCCAATGTCACAAACAAAAAAGGAATTTAAATAGACCAAGCACTGTATTTATGCCTTACCAGTGTAAAGCCAGAGGAGGTCCTGTAACCTGATTTGTGGAACTGACAACAAAATTTCTTCTCTGATACATACCTTATATCCTTATCATAAAGGGAGCAGTTAAGAGGTGTATAAAAAAACCTGTCTGTCCTCATTAAAGTTGAGTATAGTGTATTTTTGCTTTAATGCAGTGATCTAATTAACCTTTAGCCAGAATTAAAATGACCTTGAATTGGCCTTGTGACCTCCAATGCTTAATGTTGTTAACTTTAAACAAGCTTTTTGGGGTGGTTAGGAGCAGCATCTGTTAAAATGGGCAAAAGGTCGAATCCATTTAGTTAAATACTGCACGCATTGCTGGTGGATGTGCTGCCTGCGTTTATAAAGGGGATAGAAGACGTAGCTTTGAAAATAATGGGCAGCCTATTTGTGAGAAACAGTGTGAGGAGGGTGAAAAACAGCTCTGAAGATGTGTTTTCACCATCTCGTTTTACTTTCTCAAGCAGTAAGAGTCTCCGAGTTTTAATTTTGAGTTCTGCTGTGTGCAAAATATCACAGTGCAGAAAATAATGCTACTCGGTGGGCTTCGCATCTGGGGTCACTGTTTTCAGAGGAAGGTGTGAGCCAGGTGGCTGCTCACCCAGGGGCAGGAGGTGAGAGGTGTAGCAGAAGTGTCACGTTTTGGGCTGAGATTTACATTCCACTGGGGTCCGAGAAATACATGTCCAATGTCTAAGAAGAAGTAGATGCCCTGTTGAATTCCTGGAACGCAAGGTCACTGACGGAAATTACTTTCAAAAACAAAACAAAAGAAAAGAAAAACCAAACCAACCAAAAGAAAAAAGAAAAAAGCCACCACCAACAACAAAAAAACCCAAACCAACACACACTATCAGGGCGAAGAATTTAAAAGGCAACGTATAAGAAATTAGATGAAAACAATCTGTTCAGACTGATGGATAATTAGGCTCTGGGACGTTCTGTACAGAAGTCGTTTTGGCTCTCGGCGTCCTGCACGGCCCTGCGTGCGGCTCGCGTGGCTGCACCACCCTCAGCAGCAGCAGCATCACTGCCTCCCGCCCGGCCCCAGTAGTCCCGGCTGAGCGTGGGGGTCCCGGGTGGGTGTGGGTGCCCCGCGTGGGGAGGCGGCGGGGGCGTCGCTCTGCTCACTGCTATAGCGATATTACTGTCGTTAACGTTGCCGACATTCCTGTGACCGTCCCGGTTACCGAATCGTTTCTAGAGGCTGCTCGTTCCTTCCCTTGCGCTAAAGCCGACCCTCACACGCCGGCCGTTTGCAGTACATTACCATAGTACATTAACATTTGTAATGCGGCGATTATTTTACATAATCGATACCATCAAGTTCCTTTTCTTGGGGACCCTCGTGTTTATTTACACTTATTCCACACACGTCAGTTTCCATCAGGAGCAAAACCGATTTTCTTGTCCTACGTCTGCTCTCGGGCTAACCTTAATTCACCGTAAATCTATCCGCGCTCCCGCCGCCCGTGAGCCCGGTCCGATGGGGGGGCGGCGGGAGCGCCCCGGCTCCTCCGCCCCGAAGCCGGCCCGGAGCACAGCCGGACGGGAGGGAACAGGGCGGCCGAGATATTAATTGTTGTTATTATTGTTTATTATTATTTATATTGCGGCAGTTTCTGTTTATGGCGTGATGCATTTGAGCCCAAACACATTAGGTGCATTATTCATTGGGTACATTTGTCAGAACATGCATGTGTATAAAGAACTAATGATCCATATTAAATTAATGACGCTATAAAAAAGAAAAATACCCCATACATGCAGTTTATGACGGCAACTCCTGACTTTGATAAACCATAGAAAAGACTTAATCAGATGAAGCATTGGACTGTTCCGTCTCCAAAATTACATTTCTCGAAATGTGCTTGTACACAATGTTGGTTTTATTAAAACAAATTAATTCAGTCATTAAGGAATCATACGGCAAGTGTCTCATAAGTCAGGACCTCCAGTGTAACAAATTGATTAAATGACTGTGTAATAGTCTCTTTAAACAAATCTAGTGTAACAAGTTAATAGATCTGCTCAATTACCATGCTGGGGTGATGAGGATGTGGGCAACTCTCTCATTAAATCCGGGATAGAGTTGGGGGGGCCGAGGGGGCGGCACGGAGGTGAGTGTCGGTGGGGCAGGGCTGCGCTCCCACATCCCCGGCAAGGAAGGGACCGGGAAAGGGGCTGAAGCCGGCTCCGGATGGAGATGGCTCCGGGCTCTGGACAGGGCCGCCCCACGATCGCGCCGGCGGGCTCTTCCTGACACCCCAGCACCGGGGGCGCGGGCGGGAAATCTATTACCCCGCTGCCATTTTGTTAAGTGTTTGCTCCCCGTTGTGACCCTGCCACTTTATCTGTTGATTTTTATTTTCTGAGTGCATGTTGCCCATATGTTACTCTAATAGTTGCTATAATTCTTGAGCAATAGGGCTCGTATTTTACCGAGCTGAATTAAAAAGAATGCACTTTAATAAAAAACCCGAGCAATACACTAATGGCTTGACATTGATGTATTTGCATAAAGATGAATTATATGGGCTCGCTTGACACGACTTTTAATAAATGATCGAGGACGTTATTACAGGGATGCACTTGGGTGTGCGGAAGCGGGTTATTGCCGCGGGGCCAGTGCCAGGCGCTGCCCGCAGCCCGCGGGCCCCGGAGTGCAACACCGACACCGACCGGCCCCGCCGAGCACCTCCCGCACCCCCGGGGCCTCCGGGCAGGGGTTAAACCCCCGGGGGACTGGGAGCAGCGTGGTGCTGCCTGCTTGTGTCGTTGTGTCAATATCTTTATTCTTATCAATCACGTTTGCTGGAGCGCGGAGCCGCTGCCGGGCCCCCGGCGGGTGCGGTGCGGGGTGCGGGGTGCGGGGTGCGGGGTGTGGGGTGCCCGCTGCTCCCCGCGGCAGCGCCGCCCGCCCGCCTCCCGCTCCCCGGCAGATGTTTGCGTCCCTCACGGAGAATTGTAACCGCTGTTCGAGACAGCTGGCAAACGCTGCCAGAAACATGTATCTGGGAAATACCTACCGCTGCAGAAGGTAAAGGCGGAGCTGCAATTAGGAGGGAGCAGTTCATCTTACTTTTTAATTTGCGGGCAGCGGCGCCGGCTCTGAACGCGGGATCCCGCAGCAGGCGCCGATGCCTGCTTCCCAGCGGCCTCGATGCGGGGAAGGGACTCGGGAAGGGAGGGGGGCAGGCCTGGGGTGAAAGCCCATCACCCGCATTCTAAATAAACCCCGGGTTCTCTGGTCTGCGGGACGAGTCGTGTCCCGAGGGAAGGGGTGTCGAAAGCAAAGCCTCGGGGCGGCTGGCCCGGATACAACGAAAGTCCTGCACGAAACAACATCACGGTGGAAAACAGAGGGAGAACGAAGGGAAAACATCGTGTGCGTGATATGAGAAGCGTAACAAATTAATAGCACCGGGGAGTGATGGGCGATAACGGGATTTCAGGAGCTCATAACAGGAGACCACGCATGAGGGGAAGGGTGGGAGAGGTCATTGATAGCTGAAATTGTCGTGCTGTCCCGGTGTGGCTGTCGCTCCGAGCATCCCTCTGTCAGGATGTAGGCATTGCCTTGCCTGCTGTCTGCTCCAAGGGCTCTGGGTGGGAGCTGCTATCGGGATGAGAGAGCACGAGGACCTCGGGGCTGTGACAGCGTTGGTGTAGGGCCTGTCAGGGGCCGGGTGACAGTGGCGTACAGATTAGCATCCCCACCAGCGCACATGCCCCGAACCGAGCGGCCGCTTCATTACCCCACGGGGGAGGGGGGTTCTTCTTCCCCGCTCCCTGCGGCAGCTCCCGCCCGTCGGCCGGCCGCGGCCTTCCCCTTGTAACCTGCATCCCGCGGGTCGAAGCCCGGGCTGTCGACCTCGGAGCCCTGTGGCACTGCAGTGCGGATCCTGCTCGTATCCACATGTCCCGCATCCATATGCATGTCTCCCGCAGCCAGCAGCTGCCGGCCAGGAGCGGGGTGCAGGAGGCGGGGTGGCCCCTGGGACCCCCGTCCTTCCTGTGCTTCCCCTCTCTCCCTCCCTCAATCCATCCCCACAGCCCCCCGGTGACCACGGCTGTCGCAGGGCGCGGAGCGGGTCCTGCTCCTGCGGCGCTTCTGCGAGGGGGAGAAAAAAGTTTTTCCTCCGCCCGCGGTTATAGTCAGTGGGGCTGGGGAGGGACCGCAGCGGATTCCTTTTGCGAAGTAACTCGTCAAAGCAGCGGCCTTGGAAAAGTAAGGGGCATGCTTTGAGCACCCTGGGATTGGACAGCCAAGAACTTCTCCCGCGGTACCTTCTGCACCCCAAAGAATGCACCCTAATGGCAGAGACCGAAGCAAAGTAAACGCAGAAACAGCCGGCTCTGTTTCCCCTGCACCGGGAAATCCCAGAAACAGCTGCCTTTATTTCCGCTGAGCCTGGAAATCCCGCACACACACGCCGAAGGGAATGGGGGTTAAACCCAAGGGCTCTATGACAGAAAGAAGGGAAAGCCAAAAGCTGTTTGTGGAGGGAGTTGTAGGGACCGGCCTGCGGTGATCTCTCACCGCTTAGGCAGGGGCCGCCCGCTTCGCTCCGCGGCCGCGCTGGCGCCCCCTCTACCCACGCGTGTGCGCGGCCTCTTTCTCCCCGCGAGGGTTTCGGCCCGGGCCCGAGTGCGGGGCCGCTACCGGGGAGCGGCTCTGCTGGGCCCCCCTCCCTATAGACATGGTCGTGCAGTACTTTTTTAATGTCGTTATCCGGGAGTTTATACAGTCACGCAATAAATTCCTGCCTGTTTGAAAGACTGAACCGAAACTGCGGCTGATCTCGACCGGGCTCCAGCGCACGGGGGGAACCTCACGCCCCGTGAAGCCCGCTGACATTTTGTCTTCTAATTGTTCACTGCGATGTCCATGGCAGCGATCCCTATTGAATTTCTTCCTAAAAAGTCCTTTCCTGGAGGAGAGTGAGCCCAGCCGGCTTTGGCTTCCAAAACATGCCTCGAGAAGGGGGACCGTGAGCTCATGTGAATCTCCTGCTCTTTCCTCCAGCGCCCGAGACAAAACCAGCCTAACCAAGCGGGCAGCATTGGGCTCTTTTCCCTGCGATTCCACTTTGACGGTGCCAACTGCAACTGGTGGCCAGCTGGGTCTCTGTGCAGAAGTAAATTAACTGGAAAGCCTCAGTTGGTGCTGCAGTCAACTGGAAAAGGGGACGGGGAGGGCCGGGGGCGAGCGGCACTGGCGGCAGCCCGGGGGCACACGGGAGGGCAGGGCCGGGCCCGGGGCCGCGGCCGGGCTGCGGGGGAGCGGGGGAGGCGGGGTGGTCTCTGCGGGAGTGCAGAGGGGCTCAGCACGGCGGAGACCACCGGCTGGGCTCCAGCCGGCACCAACCGGCCCCCACCCCAGTGATTCAGACCCCGCGGTAATTTGATTTCTGCCCCGCAAAACCCGCGGGAAAAACGTAACGGCGAGAGCCGGCAGGGTCCGTTCAGTACTCCTGAAGACAACCGACCTTTCCCTTCCTGCCTTTACAACGAGTTGGGAAAAGTGTGGGATGGGGGTGGGAGCGTCGGTGGGCGATGGGTAGCCCCCGGCATCTCGGTCCGGGAGAGATCTTGGCCCGGCAGCCACGGCGAGACAGTCGCATAGCGCCGGGCTCACTCCCTCCTCCCGGCCTCGGCACTGTATAAGCCAAAAGAGGAATAAAATCCTGCTCCACTTTCCTCCCTCCCCCATTTAGAAAATTATGCTCAAACAGAATACTTATTTATTTATTTATTTATTTCCTCTAGAATAGCTGGTCCTTTTTTCTCCCATGTCAGCGATTCTGTTTGCTCTGATGGTCCCTGGGAGAAAAAACAAGTAAACAAACAAAAAAAATATTCACGATTGTTTCAGGACCGTTTAGGTATGGAAATGGTCGCGTCAGATAATTAGTTTCACTTTAAACCAGTTGTTTTGATATTGGGTCTATTTGTTCTAGACTCTTAGCCGGGCTCTTACTTTATTCAGTTTTCTTCTTGGAAGGTGGTTTCTTTCCCATAATAAAGGCAACACTCTGCCTTTAATAAAAGCCTGCATTGGCCGCCCGTGAAAAAGTTTAAACAGCCTAATTTAGGCTGAGCCGAACCGCTCCAGTGGCCGGGTAGAAAGTGCCTGTCCACTCACGCTACCAAGCAAGCCGCAGCTTATTTTGTATGTATCCTTCTTGAACCCCCATAGCAAAGTGGACAACTTCCATTCTAAAAAAAAAACCAAAAAAACCAAAAAAAAAACCACCAAAAAAACAAAACAAAACAAAAAAAAACCACCAAAAAAACAAACAAAAAAACCCCACAAAAACAAGCAAAAACCCCAAACCAACCAACCAACCAAAAAACCTAAACAAAAAACCCCCACAACAACAACAACAACAAACCAACAAAAAAACCCGAAAACAAAACCAAAAAACCCCACCAAACAAAACCCAAAAGAACAACAAAAAACAGTCCCCTCAAAAAACCCCAAACAGCAAAGAAAACCCCTCAACAAAAGAACCAACAAAAAAAAAAATCTACAAAGACTGAACAAAAGATCTTGAAAATTATCTCTTCTTCCCCCCCCCCTCCTCCTGTACCGTGGTTTCCTTATTTAATCTCTAATGAGATGAGATTATCTGTACCCTTTAGTGAATGCAGCAGACGTCTTTAAACTGGTTTAATTGATTTATCGTTTTGTTGGTTTTTTTTTTTTAAACAGAAAGTGCATTACATTTAACTGGTCTTGCAAAGGGCTTTTCTTCTCTTTACAAACCGAATTATTTTTAATATAAATTAATAAATGTTAGGATGCTATATCACGATATATCATCGTTATTAGCTTTTTTTTAAAAAAGAAAACAATTTACATTCTATAGTATTCCGTATGATACAAAAGAAAACACACTTTAAATTCAAATACAGCAACTAAATGAATTTTATATTTTGACTGACAGTGGTTGTGACAATTCCCACCAGCTACTTTTTTCAACACGCGGTTGATTGGAAACGGTGTAAATGAAAGCAAACTCTGTTCCTCCGCCCTCCCTCCCCCTCCCCCGCACGACGACCGCGACAGAAAGTGTTTCAAAAATACTAATAAATAGCACACAGGGCCGCTGCAGTTTCGGCCCGAGGGAGGGACCGGCGGCTTTTTCCTCGGCGGCCCCTCTGCCACCATCTCGGGCTCCGGGAGTGCCCCCGGTGCCGGGAAGCGCGGGGCGGGCGGGGTGGCGGCGCCCCGGGCCCCCGCTGTACAAAAAGAAAAAAAAGAAAAAAAAAAAAAGAAGGTATTTTACATTTTAAATATTCACAGTTAAGGAACGCCTATGGTCGCGGTGACTCACGGTTTATTTACAAAGGGACGGCAGGACGCGGCCGCCGCACCACCGGGAGCGGGACCGGGGTCGGGACGGCCCCCGCCGCTCCCCGCCGCCCCTACAACAACACGCGGCGCCGGGGGGCGGGCGTGCCCTCTGGGGCCCGCTTTCCGCAGTCCTCTCTGCTCCCCCTCCGGCTTCTCCTCCTCCTCCCGGGCGCGTAGAGTCTAGAAAAATAGATCTGTACATCTCCGAAAGCGGCGGCAGGCGGAGCGGGCTAGACGGAGGCCTCCCCCTCGGGGGAGTGCAGCAGAAGCCCGCCGCCCCCCGGCTTGTGTTTCTTCAGCAGCTGAGTTATTTTCTCGTCGTCCGAATTGGGGTCCAGGGGCTTATTGTAGTCGTCGTCCTCCTCTTCGTTCTCCGAGGCGCCCTTCAGCCGCTCCGTCTCCGAGTCCTGCTTCTTCTTCGCCGTCGCCATCTCCGCCGCGTGCTTCTTCCGCCACTTGGTCCGTCGGTTCTGGAACCAGACCTGCCCCCACCGCCACCGTTAGAAATCAGCATCACCATCACCGGCACGGGCCGGGTCGCTCCCGCCCCGCTGCCCCGCGCGTCCCCATCCCCGGCGTGCGGCAGCGACTCCCGCTTCGCCACCGATGACATAATTTCCCCAACAACGAAAAGCAGCCGAGCCCCGCGACACCGCGCTCCCAGCAGCCGAGGATTCCCGTCCCGGTGCCGGCCAACAGCCGTCCCCAGCCCCTCGAGGCCCACTCCCTGCCATCCTGCTTAGGGCGCGGAAACACACATTTGGGCTGATTCCTTCCGCAGCCCCCCTGCTCCACCAGATGTATTTACTCTCCGGCGGGCGCTGCCGGAGAAGGGGGCATTTTCATTGTAGTAGAAGCTGCAATAATTTATTCGCAACCATCGGGACGTATTTGCAGTGACAAAGGAGGGTCTGCGGATCAGATTGAAAGCGTGAGCACTGGGGAGAGGCCCCTCTGGCCAAGTCGGTCTAGCAAACGCCTCCCCGCACGTTCCCGGGGAGCTCAGCCCGGTCTCCCAACTCTCCCAACTCCGCTTTCCTCAAAGCCCAGAGTTTAAACAAAACGTAGAGTGACGGTGCGACAGTGTGACACCCCAGCAACACCCTTCCCCCGGCTTTCACAACACTTCGGCCACCGCCGTGGTGTTCAGACTACACGTGCCGGGCTTCTCAGTCCTGCTTGGGTTTATTTGGTTCATTTTTTGTTTTATTTTTAGTATGCTTTAAAAATAACCATCTCGTCTCCGCAGTAAGACAATAAGGGGCGAAGTGCCGGTAGCTGCCTCGGAAGCCCCAGTCGTGTGCCCGCAGGTTGGGTCGCCCAGGCCCGCAGCATCTCCACCCGACCCAGCCGGACCCCGTTTCCGCAGCGGGGCCCTTTTGTTCCCCTCTCCCCTAGCCCCGCACCGCTCCGTGCTTGAGCCGCTGCTCTCACCTTGACTTGGCTCTCGGTCATCCCCAGGGAATAAGCTAGCCGGGCTCTCTCCGGGCCCGCCAGGTATTTCGTCTGCTCGAAAGTCTTTTCCAGAGCGAAAATCTGCTGGCCAGAAAAAGTGGGTCTGGTATGTTTTCTCTTTCCGTCCTTATCCAGCAAAATTGAGCCTTGATCTGGCGAAGGGAGGGGGGAGAGAAAGGGAAGGCAGGGACAGACACGTTAATCTACGGATTTGGGAAAGTGCTTCGCTCTCAAGCGGCCCCGAGGGACCGGGGGGGTTCTCTTCGCGGGGGAGGATCTGTAACGAGACTGCTGCCTCGGCAAGGCGGTGGCTCAGGCCTCCCTGCTCCCCCCTATTATTTTTCCTTTAAGGATCCAAAATCTGAGCGGGCAAACAATATTGTTTTCTTAAAAAGCCGCAGCCGGTGTGAGCGGGAAGTAACGAAAAGTCCAGCTCGGGGAAAGTTTGTGCGCGCCCCTAAAGCCACTCCTGGCCGCAGAGTCCCCTGAGGGGACGGCGGCGGCAGCCTCCCTTCCCCCGGGGGCTCCGCTTTTCGCCGGCGATAACCGACTTATTACAGGGTTTCGCGTCGACCGAGGGGACAGAGAAAGCAAAAGAACTTAAGAAACGAAAACAAAAGAAAGCGAGGCAGAGCCAAGCCCCCTCGGCCGCGGCCGGGCCCGGTGTTGGGGGCCAGGAGGGTCTCGCCGCGATGCCAGGGCGCTGGGCCTCCCCAGCACCGGGAGCGGACCTCCGGTGGGGCTCCCCGGGCCTTTTCCCCCGCTGCCCCGCCACGCTGGGTACTCACGAGGGGCGCAGGCGAGGCGGGCGTCCCTCCAGGGCGGGCTCTGCATCACCCCCGGCCAGAAGATGGGCGTCCGTCCGGGCAGTTCGGCCAGCGGCTTGGGGTAGCGCCCGGCGGCCACGGCGGCCGCGGCGGCGGCGGCCCCAGGGCTGAAGTAGAGGGTGGGTGGTGGAGGCGGTGGGGGGCTGAGGCTGCCGAAGCGGGGCAGCCCGGCCAGCAGCCCGGCGGGCGCCGCCGAGGAAGCGGAGGGCGAGGCGGAGGCGATCGCGGCGCCCGGCAGGGGCATGGAGGGCCGGCTGAGGATGTCGTTGATGCCGTGCGGGGTGGCGGCCGAGAGCTGCGGCGGGGCCGTGCCCAGCGCCGAGAGCCCGCCCGCGGCGGCGGCGGGCGCCTTGAGGCCGGGGGAGCCGAGCGGCGGCGAGGGCGAGGCGGAGGCGGGCGAGGCGGAGGCGGAGGAGGAGGAGGCGGGCCCGGAGGGCAGGGGGTACGCGGGGTACAGCGGCGCCTTCATCTCGGCCATGCTGTGCAGGGCGGCCAGCGGCGGGCTGCCCAGCAGGAAGGCGCCCTGCCGGGGCGCGCCGTCCATCTGCCCCAGCGCCAGCATCCCCGCGCCGCCGCCGCCGGGCCGGGGCGGGGGGCCCGGCAGGCCCCTAGCGCCGCGGGGCCCCGGCGGCCGGCCCCGGAGTGCCGCCCGCACCGGCGACGCGCATCCAGCCCGCGGGGGCCACCGCCTCTAGCGGGGAGCTACGCGCCCGAGCGGTGGCCCCGCCGTCCCGCCGGGCATCAGGGCTGCGCCTCGCCGGACGCTTCCAGGGGCGGAAAGCGGTGCTGCTGCCGACCGGTGTGCAGATACGTGTGAGCGCGCAGTGTCCGTGCGCGTACACGTATATACCGCCGCTCCCGGTGCCCGCGGGCAACCGGGTGCTCACAGCGGCGCGGGGGCCGAGCTGCCCTCCCCTGCCTCCTCCCCGGCGCCCCGCATCCCTCCCGGCGCGGTTCCGCTGGCTGGCTGGCCGGCTGGCTGGCTGGCTGGCTGGCTGGCTGTCGGGGCTGCGGGCGCGGCTCGGGGCGCACTGCCGCGCCGCCCCGCTCCCTGCCTCCTTTAGCGGGGGCACGGCCGGCAGCGGGCGCGGCGGCGGCGGCGGCGGCGGGGCGGGGCGGGGCGGCGGCCGGCCCTGCCCACCCGCGCCGCGCCCGCCCTGCCACCAACTTCGGGCTCGCCTGGCTTCCCTCTCCTCCCCTGGCTTTTTCGTTGTTTCCCCCTCTTCTCTCTTCTCCTCACCCCCTCCTCCTTTTCCTTCTCTTTCCGTCCCCTTGTCCCTTCATTTTTCCTTTACGTTTTTCTTTTCCCTTTTCTTTACCCTTTTTCCTCATCCTTTTTCTCTCCCTTTTAATTTTCCTCTTTTCCTTTCCCTTTTTTTCTCTTCCTTCCAATTTTCTTTCTTGCTTTCCCTTCTCCCCTTTCCTTTCAAGTTTTGTTTTAATTTTTTAAAGTTATTTGTATTTCTCTACTTTTTATTTATTTTATTTATTTCTCCTTTTCTCTCCCTCGTTTCCTTTTCTTTTTTCCCTTTCTTTCTCTCTGTTTTATTTTCCTCTCTCATATAATTTCTCGCCCTGTATTTTCCTCCTCTTTTTATCTATTCATATCAACTGTCTTTCCTTCCTTCTTTCTTTTCCCTTCTTTTCTCTTCTTTTTCCTTTTTTTCTTTTTTTCCTTCTTTTTCCTTCTTTTCCCTTCTTTTCCCTTCTTTTCTTTTTCCTTCTTTTTCCTTCTTTTCTTTCTCCCTTCTTCCTTTCTCTCTCTCAGTGTTACTGCCTCTGTGCCCTGGGAGCGACTCCAGGGAGCGGAGCTGCTCGAGTCCCGGCCGGGCCGGGCCTGCCTCAGCGCCTCCCAGGGATGCGGGTGGTGCGGACCGACCCTTCCCGCACGCCTCTGGACCCGCGGGGGTGCTCTCTGTACCCGCTGTGCGGTAGAACCGCGTGTTTTTCCCGCCGGGCCGGCCACTGACCACTGTTGAATACCCGAGCCCCTTCAGACACTTGTCCCCAGCATCCCCGGCTGCTCGCGAATCCTCCCGTCGTCTAAGGCTAGGAGGGGAAAAAATCCCATGTGGCCCCTAAAGAGCGGTCCATGGAAAGAGGAGTGACGCAAAATCACCCTAAACAGTTTTTACCCTCTGCTTTCTGTGCCCGAAGTGCTTGTACCTGTGGGGAACTCGATTTCCTCGAGCGCGGAAAAAGGGGATGGTGTGGAAATTCGATTTTTAAAAAATATTTCTAAGCTGAAACACGGTGATTCTTTGCCTGCGACGATGTTTCCTTCTGTTTTTAAGTAATCCCTTGTTGCTCGGAATCCTTTTAGTTTAATTTACAAAGGTGCAGAAAAAAAGACACTTGGGGAAAGGGTGCACAGGGCAAGATCTTGCCTTAACTTTGACACAGTCACAGGAAGGACACCTCCGGGAAGGTGGGGTTAAGTCTCCGAGTTTGAATTTTTTGTTATTATTAATATTATGACTATTTTGTCCTTGGGTCATTCCTCAATTATTCTAAAAGTAAACCCCCCCAAAAAAAGTCCTTTTCCTGCCTGTTTGAGTGGAGCCAGCGAGCTCTCGCCCGAGGCAGCCCCGCACGACCGGCCCCGCAGCCCCGGGCGCGCCGAGGCTCGGCTCAGGCAGCGGGCATGGGGAGCGGGGAGCCTGCCCCTGAGAGCGACCGATTTGCATTTGAATTAGGGAAAGGGGAGAAATACTAAACCGGGTTTGGAAGCGCTGAGGTAGGCGCTGGGCGGCCCCGCTACGTGTCCAGCACCCAGGGGAGCCGCTTTCCCCCACCCTGCAGAGGAGACGGTGCGGGGACAGGGGCTCCCCGCATCCCCCCGGCCCCACTGCCTCCCTCCTCGGAGCGTCCCGAGGGAGCTCTGCCAAGGCAGCGGCGGCAGCTCCGGCCGCGGGTCCGCGCTGGCGGCGGGGGGAAGCAGGGCCTGAGCCCGCACTGAGGTCCTGAGGAGGCTGCGGTAGCAGCCCCCAGCTCGGCCCGCGGGCAGCGGCACCGCCTGTTCCACTCGTTCCGCTCCCCCTTCTCGACCCGGGCGGGAGTTCGGGGGAATTCTCCAGGGGAAGCAGAACAAAACTATCTCTCCCGCACAAACGCTTCTCCTCCTTTCCTACTGTAAGGAACGGATGGCATCTTGAAAAAAAAACACGGGTGTTTCTTTGGTGATCGCCTCCTGCAACTTCTTTCTTTCTTTCTCTCTCTCTCTTTTTTTTTTTTTTTTTTTTTTTTTTTTTTTAAATAGCATCGCAGGTCGGATGGCGCCCACAGGGCTGCCCGTGCATGAGGAAAGGATTCAAAAGCAGCAGTCAGCGTTACTTCCTCTCTGTCTTTAATAACTGTCAACCAGAAATATTCGAAAATATCAATATTTAGTTCATTTTCCATCCTCAGTTTCTGTTTTCCCTCAACTGTAGCCAGGCGAAGTTACTCAGAGGGCAGCCGGGGGCTGTGCGGTGCCGCTCAGCAACGGAGCAGCGGGTGGGGGTCACCGTGAGCACCCCAGGCAGCGGTGGGGGTGAAATCCACCTCAACAACACACTTCTCTAACCGGGTGAGCAAACCGCAGCCTGAAAACGCCGCAACCAAACTACTCCTTGAGCAGACGGGATTGGGATTACTGGCCCGACCCTCTGCTTACCAATACCCGTCTGCACTTCACCAGTTTCACTGGGTCTCATCGTAAACGCTTCACCGCTGCAGATAAAGCAACTACCCAGCCAAATAATGAAGGAGGGAGCAGCCGCCGGGCGAGCGGGGGGAGCGGGAGGAGAGGAGGAGCGAGCGGCCGACCCGCGGTCGGGGCAGCGGGGAGCAGGGGCGAGCAGCAACCCAGGAGAGGCAAAGCCACGAGAAGAGGGCAACTCCCCTCCAAAGCCCGCTGGGCCTCGGGGAAGCAGCCCCCGGGGGGCGGTAGGGCAGCCGGGGCAGTGGGGTCCCTGTCAGCGAGGGGCGGGGGCCGGCGGCAGGGAGGGGTTGAGGTGCGATGAGGACCCCGGTCACCGCGGACGGAAGCAGAGGTATGAATGAAGTCAGAGGTGCACAGAAGAAGCGTTGTCATAAAAATCTGTTTCTGGTTGGTTGGTTGCTCGTTCGAGGCGTAGGAAGTACGAGTACTGGCTCAGCTGTGCCTCCGAAATTCGCCTAGGAATGGTCCTGGCATACCTGAACGGAGAAAAAAACCAAACCAAAACAAAACACAAAAACCCCAAAAGCAAAATCAAACAAACCATAAGAACACCTAAAATTAAAAGGTCCAGAGTGCTTTGGCGTTGCAGAGTCAGATGTTCCTCAAGGTGATGTTCCAGGACCCACACTGCAGCTCAGTGCACCTCACCGCCTGCGGTGTCCAGCTGTGTACGGGGTGCTGCCTCCGAGGGAGCGCTGGCTCTACCCTACACAGAACTCTTCCAGCCCTCCAGCAGCGGCGACAGGGACCCCAACCCTGCCCAGCTTTTATCTCGATAAGTCATCGTGACTGGGAGAGGGCACTGTCTGAACTAAATCAAATAGTCCCTCTATTTAGCAAATAAACTATTTTGCCGTATGTTCCTCATTGCAAGCAAGCAGTCGGTTACTTTCCTAAAGTAATGGATAGGTATTTAGACACCTTTTTGTTGTAGCAGTACTGTAAAGCCACTGAATCATTTGTTGCCTGCCCTACGTGGTGGAAAGGAACTGAGCCAGGAAAGCCTAATGTTCTTCTGGGTGCTAATTCCAGCTCTTAATCAAGATCTGATTACCAAAAAGGAAGACAGAGCATAAAAACGCTATAAAGATTTAAATTTTTTCTATCTTGACCATAATTCACTCCACAAATGTGTCCATTATGGCATTCACTCTAGCAGGAAAATTGTGATGTTGTTGCAAGATTCCCTACAGCAGAGCTGCTGCCAATGATGATGAATAATCTCGGTCCATATGCTAACTCTATACATCTCTATTGTACCAGCCTGCTCTCATTCTCTTTCTGCTTCCTCAAAAACACGGAATATCTGAAGAACAGTAAAAGCTAATTAAAAATAGTTAATAGGTTAATCAGACTTGGTCTTATATTTATCTAATACAGAGTGCTGATTCTTTAGTAATGTAGCTTGAGGCATTACCACGAGCCAAGAAAATGAATCAGACATTTAATGGAGATGTGGAAACGGAAATTTCTTGTAAGACTACCAAGATCGCACGCCAGTAATACACTAAAATATAATAAAGTTATCATTAAAATTCCACACATGAAATGCTATCTTCTGTGTCCTCTCACTAGGCAATAAACTGAGACAAAGCTGGCCAGAAAAATTTTCAGGAGCCGGGCCTTTGGGAACATCTCACCTGCTTTTTAGCATTCTTGTCCCAGAGTGTCTGCCTTCAGATCTCTGGTGACAGCTAAAGTCAGAGGCATCACTTCGCAGGCGAAACGACTGCAGACTCCCTGTGTTGCTCTTCAGAGTGCCAAGGGTCATGAAATGCTGCCAGCTCTAGCTGGGAGTGTACTGGAGACGTCCTCCTAGGACTGGTATCGCTCAGCGTTACTTAAATGTTCTGACCGCGCAGGGATTGTTCCTGCGGGTAGCAGCTTTCCCTCTCCAGCCGGTGGCGGATGTTGCGAGCTCTGCCTTCCCCGAGGGCTTCCAGTCAGTTCTGAGGACACGCTCCTGTCACTTTGCCGCGCTAACACTGTGGTCCCTGTATCCTATCCGAATTTCTCATTCCATTTACACTGAAGTGTGTCCAGAGTAACTGGGAAGGGAGTCTGAGACTGAGTGGAAACAGGAGTTGGTCATTGCCTTTTCAAAACAGCTGCAAAGAGGAGGGTATTGCAGGCTGATGCTTGCAGTCACCTCTGTTCCCATTTCAATATTTCTTTTGCTTTTCTTAAATGAAATGTTCAAGTATTTTCTGTATCCTCAGTAAGGCAAAATATTTTTCTCCTTTCTGGAGCACTGACAATATTTGCTGCTAAGAGTTATTTTTACTTTTGATTTGTGATCGTTGGTTCAGCCTGACCCCTGCTGGGGGAAAGTCAGGAGGAGAGGATTACAAGTGCTGAGTGTGTCTCAGGGATCCACAGGTTCACCAGAAACCATTCTTGGTGCGGTCCTGCTCCGAGTGCCCCTCCCACCCCCAGTCCCGTTTCCTGCTTAGGCTCTGCCCTCACTGCTTTCTCCCCTCTCGACAGGACAAGCCTTACCTGAAATTTGTCCAGCTTACATCTCCAAAGACTGTCACCACCTCCACTGTTACAATGAGGTGTGGAAACATCATGAAACTATTTAAAGTGGCCGCAGGGGTCTGCTGCAGGTGCACCCACCACTCTGCTGGCATCCAAGCTCCAAAGCTCTGCTAGCAATAGCCCTGTGACATTAATAATTGCCAGGTCTCCTTTTATCCTAGCTAGTTAGTGAACAATAGATTTCTCAGCATTGCCATGTTTGTCTATTCCTGTGTGGTGCTAATGAGAACTGTAGTCACAGAATCACAGAATCAACCAGGTTGGAAAAGACCCCTGAGATCATCGAGTCCAACCCATGACCCAACCTCCATGTCAACTAGACCATGGCATTAAGTGCCACATCCAGTCTCTTCTTAAATACCTCCAGGGACGGTCATCACAGATGTGCATGTGATGTGACATGGCATTCAGACAAGGCATTTCCCTCTAACCACATACTTGCTGAGGACTGGTCCTTCTTTCCACTGGAAATGGGAGTAACAGCACTGGGGCTGTTCCATTTCGAGGTGTGCTTGGGGAACCCCATGAGAACTGGGTGCATAGGGCTGATCAGACACAAGCAGGGAAATTATTTGAGAAACCTGCTAAAGTACCAAAGTGGATGTGTCAGCCAGATGTGTTACAGTGGGAACAAGAAGCACTGGTGCTCCATCTCCCTCTTTCGTCTTTGCCTAAGGGCTGCAAAGGTGCCACACTTCTAAGGTTACCTTCATTTTCTCTTCCGTTGTGCACTGCTGCACAGAAATTTCCCACTGTGTGGTGTATGTGCATATGAGGTGGGCATAAAGACAGCAATTTAGATCTAACAGAAGTTTATCCACCATCCCCCAGCCCCGGCTGGCCAGCTGAGCCTTCCAGACATGCACAGGGCAGTGAGTGTCCCTACATCTGCAGTTATTGGGTATGGGTCCAGGCCCTACCCGGCATCCGTGTGAGCACTTTCTTGATATGGATAACCATGTATACTGTATGGCTAAGAATAATGTCTGGCTTTGGTTCCATATTAATAGAAACAATATATGGAAATGTAACTGTCATAGCTGGAGCTTTTATATAATTTCTTTCACTTTGTATTTCACAAATATAAGTACTGTAGTCCATCGCTGCTATCGATCTTTAAGCAGCCCCCCCATGGAAATCAGCAGAGAGAGCTTTGAAATTGTTGGCATGCGGTGGTCCAGTGTTAGGGAACTAGAAATCGTTAAAGTGATGATCTAAATGGGGGTGGGAGGGAGAAAGTGGTGGCAGTGGCTATCATTATGTGCATATTTTTATGATTTTTAGAAAATCATATGTCAGCCTTTTCCATCACGTCGAAGGCTGATGGGAGCACATTGATTAGCAGGCTTAGACTAAATGACGGAGAAATCACTGAGAGCGGAATACTGTGTAGCACGACTTAGTTTAAGAAAAAGATCTTGCTTGCTCCGTTTCAGTTTCAGTGTAACCGAAACAAGTCGGGGGACATCGGCGTTGTCAGGAGCACGAAGAGCTCTGGGAGCAGGGCTGGGACGCGGTGCGGCTCGGGGAGTCCCCGGCGATCCCGGGGCTGGTTTTCGGGGCCGGTTCCCGGGGCTGCCGTGCTCGCTCCGGCAGCTCCACCTAGCGAGGAGCGTTCCCAGGCTGGTGGCTGGAATCAACAGCGCTGGGTCCGCAGGGCAAGGCAGGTCCTCCGTGGCAAGGACCATCTATCTCAGGCACCCGGCTCTGCTGAGAAGGGTATGAGGAGCAATGTGGCAGCTTGACACTTTCAGCCTCCCTCTTACAGCCAGCCGAAAAACACACCTGGACTTGTCTACAGGGTTTTTATATCAATAATGGACTTTGTCTGACATTGTCACCTCTAAGCTCTTAGCTTAACAAGTGGATGGTTAGTTTTAGTGCACAGATAAATACTGAGAGGGGGTCACTATGTGCTGCCAAAGCCCGCCCCCTGCTCCAGCAGAGCAGCTGGGCAGACCCTGTGCTCCCCTTCCAATCACCACAAAACCTTAATACCTCATGACCTGCACAGAGGCTGGCTGTTTCCTTTGTGACTTTATTAGAATATAGTAAAGGAAGGTACGAATCTATTTGTATAATCACGAAGGACATGATCTTTCTGCCCTGTGCCAGCGGAGGCTGCTGTGACCTAATGGAAGGGGCAAGAGCATCCTCCTGGATGGGGCCAGGGCTGGAGCCTTCACCATTGCTTTTATTGTGAACCATCCCTTTCTTTGGGACCTCCTGGAGCAGAGCAGCCTGACAGCAGGTTGAGCATCAGGAAGGAGTTACTTCCCTCTGTCCCACCGATGTGTGGCACCATCCACAGCCCTGCAAACTCCGGGTCACCTCACTGGCCTCAACAATCACATGGGGTTTTGTTATGGCTATTGCGAGCACTGTGCCATAGACTGAGTGGTACCTTCAGGGGCCCCAGGGAATGTGGTGGCTTCTGCCAGGCTCAACCCCATTCTCTGGGGGAGAGGATGAAGTGCCTCACTCGCTGGCCCTGTGCAGGGAAGCACAGGGTGGCTGGACTTGCTCTCCAGAGGTGTGAGAGAAGGCAGAGAAAATGCTGAGGAGCCTGGGAGCTGCTGAGGAAGCAGGAAGACTGATGGTCAGATTTTTCTGTAATAAACTGAATCCATAGGAGAAGAGGATTGCTCAGGGTTTGGGGTATTTTCCCTGTGCTCTCCTCTCTCAAGCAAAGGATAGGAGATGTAGACCACTAAAAATCCTGCATCCAGGAGGGGCAATTTCCTACTGTGAGAGCTGGAATCCTACTTCTCACCTCAGTTTGCAGTGGCATTGCCAAGAACTCCTGGGATGAAGCGTACTGCCATTTCTTGCTCCTTGGTGGAAACTAATTTTCCTACAATTTTCTCCTCTACCAGCTCCTGCTCTGTTCACATTCATGTTTTCCTTTTCATCTCTCATAACCATGTTCTGCAGCTTGCATGAACTTCTAGTGGCAGTACAGACAGGGCTGCAGGGAATGCTTGGCTGCAGTAAGATACCCAGGTCTCTTGCCATACTATCTTACTTATTTCTTCCAGTACTACCTTTGGTTAGCTGTCATGAGGGCATGAAGGATGTTGTTCAGAACACATGTTGGTACAGCAGTTGGCTGAAAGTGAGTCTTCTTTTATTGCAAACAAGGAATTTCTTTAGTTTGCAATTACAAACAGTGGATCAAAGAGTGAGTGAGCCTGAAAATACAGTTCTGCTCTTCTTTCTCTTGTTTTGGCTTTGCACTGCAGGCTTCAGGTAAGCAGGCACCTGTCTGGCACAACAGTAGAAGCAGTAGAAAGCCACTTGTTGTTGTTGCTTTCCATTCCCATTTTGGCTCCTGCTCTTCTGGCAGTACCTGTTTCAGGACCAGCCAGTTTGGTCAGAGCCTCAGAGAGAGCTAAAAATGCTAAGAAGTAGAACTGATGCCTCTTTTGGGCAACCAGAACCCAATCCTTCTGGTGTTACAGTTCCCTCCTTCACTGTGATCGAGGCAGGTAGCCAGCTGAGGGGTTTGGGGGATGGGGAACAGTCTAGTTGACCCCAGATGCCTTGGACCTTTTAGCACACAAAGCAAGTCTCTAGAAGACGCTGTCCATGATCAAGTGCTTTTCCAATAAATCTGGCACCTTCAAGTAAGAAAAAGAGGCATAAGAAGAATTTGCTGACAGCTGCCTCTGCATATGCTGGTTACTTAGGGAGGAGAAAAGTGAGATCAGGAACCTGAGTGCTGTGGCATACATCCAGAAGTCACTAGTCAAGATTTGCTGAGAGGCTTTCAACCACAAGTCTGGAATCTTAAAAAGGAGAAGAGGCCATGAGTCTCTGTCTTTTGAAGCTCACTTTTTCTTAGATCTTTAGGTAAGGGGAAGACACTTCTCTCAACATGTATCCCCCTAGTAAAGAGCTCAGAATCTTGTTCCAGTCCACAGGGTTTGCAAAAAGATGGCAAAGATGCCAAAGGCATAGCCAGTAATTTCTAGTGAGTGTATCTTTATGACTATCCTCCTGGAAGATAACTCTCAGAGAATTCACCTAAGTGAATATACAGGAACACCTTTTTAAAGTACAAGTATGTACTTCAATCTGAAGACTACCACAAGAAAATGGCAGCAAACCAAGACTTTACTGGGCAACCTTTCCAGATCGTGACTGTAATACTTGGCTTAATTGCATCCTGTTGGCTGATCACCACTTATAAAATACACTTCAAGTGTGCCATAATGCTCCTCCCGTCCCTTGAGATAAGATAGTAAGATGATATTGCTGGCAGAACAGAGTGATATTTCATAAACTGCTAAAAATCAATGGTGATATGCCTGGTCATACCTTAGATGAACTTTTCTTATGAAGTCAAATGTAATAGGGTGGGTAATACTAGAGTTCAATTATATGAAATGACATACAACTTCTTGAAAGTGGTATAAAAAGGCGGTGGTGGGAGCAAATTCAGTGACAAGTGCAAGCTGTGCTCTGTGCACCACAAATCAAGTAAACAGTAAATACTTCACATGGAAACATTACTCTGACATGTGAATAGGAAATGTTGCTGAAACTGCCAAACAGTTTTGCCTCAGCATAAGAAGATGGCAAAATACCCACTGATGGGACCAGGGCTTGCCCTCATATCTGCCATGTGGGGGAGTACGTCTGTTGCCATAGAAAAAAATGTGGATTGCTCACAGTGCGGTAGGAAAGCCCATTCCCTGAGAGCCCAGCTGTCAGAGAGCCTTGTGGTCTGCTCAGTTACATAAACCAGAATGACCCGAGACTTAAGAGGGAAGTAAAGTTTGGGCACAAGCACACTTCCCTTGACATCATACAGAAGGGATTATCTCTTACAGCTGGCTGCAAGTTGCAGGAACTTGCAGCATTAAGGCTGGTGCCAACCATATATATATTAACAGAAATGGTCTTCAGCACCGGTGAAACTGCTGGGGAGTGCACTGGGCACAGTGGCTTTGTTTGGGCAAGATTCTGCTGACAAGAAGGTTTTGCCAGACAGAGTGATGGGAGCTGTGTAGGAGGCAACCGCTCTCCTCTGCCTCTCTCCTGACTGCTGCAGCCTGTGGGTTAGGGCTCCCAGTCTTGTCCTGAGTCTCCACCAGGCGTCCCAGCATGCCCTGAGTCTCCACCAGGCTGGTACCCCTCAGAAGGTGCTGGTGAGCTACTGTGCAGCAGCCCCAGCTGTGGGGACACCTGAAGGAATTATTGTGTATCTAGTGAGGCCTTTCTAAAAGCATCTTATAAAACTTTATGAAGTCTGGTTTGTTCTTCAGTCCTGCCCAAAGCACACACAGGGTAAGCTAGTTTCTCCAGATGCTTTAGGCCAAATCTGCAGGGGAACAGCCGATTCTGTCAGTGCTACCTTTCGTGGGACTTGTCCAGAGTGGAGCCAGCTCCTCTTTTCTCTCTGGCAGTCACTTGTGTTTTGACAGAGCAGTGCTGTTAGTCCCTTTAAACAATCCAGTGATTACCTCTTCAGCTGGAGTTGCAAATGTGTAGTCTTTACCCCTGGCATCAGCCAGTCTGTTTCCTCACCAGTCTTGTCTTCTCCTTTTTCTGCACCCACAGCTCCTTGCAAAAGGCACCACTGCCAGCAGTGAAGAGTTGCAAGCTAATAAATCATGGTATTCCAAACAGAGGTTTCTATGAAAAGAAAAGATCTGCATGGATAATATAACAAACATACAGTGCATGTGAAATTGCACAGGAAGGGTGTGTTGCAGATTCATGGCAAGTTCAGGCAGCCTCAACAAGTTCAAGAATTAATTTCACATGTAATATGAAAACAGCAGCAGCTTGCCAAGCACCCATCACATACAAACCCTTTTTTTTTTTTTTTTTTTTTTGAAAAAGCAAGAGCATCACTGGGATTGTGTAGGAAGGAAGGATCAAGAATAACTCAGTAGCTGTGCAATACTCAGTCATTTGGACCAAACAGAAGGTGACAGCAGCCTGGGGCAAAGCTTTCTGCTGCCAGAGCTTTCACAGCAGTCACTAGATTATGTTCCTCAAACTTCATGCATAACTTGGAAATAATGAGGTCAGTTTGTTTTATTGTTTTGTTTTTTCTGGCATACAAGTGGCCTGTTTTATAAAGTTCAAATGTGCAACTAATAAGCAAATAATCGACCACAAATACCATAGACTATGATGTTTTTATGCCAGACTAGCAAATGTAAACAGATTACATGACATGTTACCTAAACATAAAAGAACAACTCAGTTGATGTCAGTGGATTTAAATTACTAAAATATAGATATATGTACTCTATTCAGGATGTCTTGCCAAAGCATCACTGCCTTCTGACCTGTGTTAAACCCAGGAAGAGAGTATTAGAGTTCATGTTGTATTCATTTAAAGGGGAAAAAGCAGCCTCTTTATTTACTGATACAAGCCTATATTCCAGTGCAGCTTTCCTTTCTTTCAGCATGTGAGTCTAGGGCTTAGAGCTGGAGAAGGATTCATCTCAGAGTGCACATGTTGTGTAATAACGAGCTTCTGACCTGGAATTTCAGCTTCAAGCATATCCCAAGCACCTGGGCTCCCATGCCCTGCTCCCATGTGCCATCTCAAGGCAGCACCAGGCAGTGTTTTCCAGTTCTTTGTTTTGTCAGGGGAGCACAGGGTATTAATAGCTAGTCTTGTGCTTTGGAGAATAAATACACAACCTGATCTGAGCCTGTTGTATCACTGTTCCCTCTGCTTCTTTCTGGCTTGGGGTTATCCTCTTTATAATAATCTAAGGATGCAAAAAGATTACAAATTTATTAAATGCAGAACATTACAATACTGTTCATAATTAATGTTTTCTAAGAGGATACTGATCTGTTGTTGACATGGTTTGACACTGTTGTCTATACTGACCAGTAGGTATTGACATTTTCCATTTATCTCATTTCTGTGCATTAGTAGGAGTCCATTAAAAAAAAAAACAAACAACCCCAAACCTGCAAACCACTTCTGTTTCCAAGAATGCCAGCAATAGGGATCCTCAGTGTTACAGCTGCAGATGTGCCATTCTTTCCAACACATTTTGAGCTGGATATTTTCTGTTCCTCAGCACTGGAGCGGACAGGGAACCAGTTCCTTCCATTTTCTTCTGCTGCAGTAGCTATGAAGCAACTCTGCTCTGTTTGTCTCCCATGCAAGAGCCTTTCTTTTGGTCAGCAGAGACAGCAGCAGCCCCATGCCGGCTGCCTTTCTGTCTGGAGGCTGTATGCAGCTTGTGTAAGGGCTTATATAACTGTTTTAATGTCAGGGCTGTAGTTTTGCGTCTGCCTACAGAGAACTCCTCCTTCTGTACGTAGGTTGAGGAACAGAGCAGAGAAGCAGCTCCCAGCTCAACAAGGGAGATCTGCAGATCTGCCTGCTGTGGATAACTGGAGTGCAGGGCAGGGGGAAGCATGGCCGTGGCAGGTGATGTGTCTTAACTTTGGGCAGCTGGGGGAGGTGCAAGGATGTGCTTGTTATGGGCTTTCCTGCACAGATAATGTTGTGTAGGTAGCTGAGGTTTAGGTTGTTTACTGACAGCTATGAGCCACTAAATTCATGTGGGAATACAAGGAGAAAGCAAAGGCAAGACAGAGCAGCAAAAACACATCAAGATATTGAAATCTATCCAAGAGGGGTGATCATATTTGCATATCAGAAAAGTCAGTGGCTGACATGCTGATACCTTTGTCCACAGAGAACGTGGAGGTTTCTGCCACACGTTGTGAAACCACACAGGGTCACAACATTTGGAGAAGTGATATTACATTCCAGACAGTGTAGTTACTTGCCCCAAAGGAACCTGAGTAACAGGGTGTTGACTTGGAAAATTCCCATCCGACCAGTCTAACCAGCTGCAACTCAAGAGATGTACTGGGCTCCCATGACTGCAAGGTGCTGCAGCTGAGAAGCACGACAACCACACTCCCACCATCTGCTTTATCCCTAAGCCCTCTGACTCACAGCTCTTCTGGGCACCCCCTGCCTCTTTCCTCTGAGAGGCTTGAAAAACTTTGCTGTGATACAGCTACTTTTGCTGTCCCTCCTCACATTTCTGAGCACTCCATGGGTGACAGCAGCAGGAACACCTGTCCAGGAGAGAGAAGGAGTGAAACTAGGGATGGACTCTCACCTGATCCTGCTGGGGCCTGGTCCTTGTTTTTTATTTTCTTTCTCCCAGTGGCCCTGCCCAGAAGATTACTCACTCCCTCACCCCACTGTCACCAGTTGTGCATTGCTTGCTGCCTTTATTATTCCCGAAATGCAGTGACTCATCTTCTTGCACTTACCTTGCCTCTGCTCATTAATATGTTTTCATATTTTTTTTTTCCCCTTTTCCTTCTTTACTATTATTTTTTTCCTTCTTTACCATTATTGTTACTTTCTTCCATCACACTGCTTGCTAAACAACTATTTTTTTCTTCTGAGCTTTTCTTGGTAATTCTTTTCCCCTTCACTGTTTAGGTTAAGGACAGAGCAAAGATATAGGAGAGATGGAGGCTCTTACTCTTCTCCTGGATGGGATGTAAAGATATACTTGATGGTCTTTATGCAGGTATTGAAGTATTGTCTCTGTCCTGTCAACCACAGAAAGGTCTTTTCTGTGGTGAAAGCATAGCACCTAAGCCATAGCATTCTAAGCCCTGTATTTTTCAGGCCAGGTTTACCAGGAAGGGCTATAACAAGACACAGACTTCTTCATCTACACTCAGCTGCTCCATGGTGAATGTAGCTCAGTTGGGGTCCATCCTAACCCAGACTACTGACCCATATGTGGGACCTGCATGCCAGGGGAAATAGCCTGGATGTCTGCTCCACATGTGCTGCAGCCACCATGAGTGGCAAAGCTGCAGAGACCAGACCTCCTCCCATTTTCAGGGCCAACAGGGTAAATTCACATTTTGCACTTGAAGTAAGGGAAACTGGTTTCTTCTGAGAGTTTTGCAGGAAGAACACTTGCAAGAGAAAACTCAATAGCAGAAACATACTGGAAGAGGAGAGAGTGGAAAGAACACCTCATTATCCACTGGGGTCCACTGTGCTGATCCTGTATGGTTTAGGTTTCTTACCTTCTGGAGAACTGTTTCCCACTCTCTCCTATTCAGAGAAAGAAGAGATGAGTTTTTCCAACAAAATTTACCCCCATATTATTTCACTTATGGAGAAATACATTAAATTTGTACTTAGCAAGAGTGAAGTGCTGGAGAGTCCAGGTCATGTGGCCATATCATTGAACAGCAGTGGACTGCCACTGTCACCTTCGTCCATAAGGGACCCAGTGTCAAAAACTGTGCCTCTGGGGTTTGTCTGGCCTGACGTTGTGTCTCTGCTTTGCCTTGTGCTGGAGAAGCCCTTCTCTTAGCACACCAGCTTTTTGCACATGCTTGGGGATGCTGCAGGCATGCTACCTCCTGACATTGTCAGCAGAGCACAGGTAAAACCTTTCACAGAAGCGGCTGTTCTTGCTGAATACCAGAGGGTCCACATTTTTCAGCAGCAAGACTGTAGTCGGTTTACCAGTGTCATAATCTGTGCCCATTCACAGCATCTCACTCTAACTTCCTGAACCATGGCATTTACACCAAAAACATGCCAAGCATACCTTTGGAGGGACATAATAATAGTGTTGTTTACGTAATGAAACAAAACCAATCAAGCTCGGTGAAACCAGTCACCATATGGATAATGTAGGTGACAGCAGGAGCAGCTAAACATTGCCTTGGAAGAGATGCTGGTCCTGTGTTTGCAGGCACAGTAAGCCAGTGTGTGGACACTGAAGTGACATCTAGACTGTGTCTTCATTGGAATACACCAGGGCAGACAGCTGTTGCCATGGCCAGGCAGAGAGTAGGCACAGGCACTGTAACAGGGCTGCTGCAGGAATTCAGCACACGTAACTGGCCTCGCAGGACGTTTTTCTTGATTCTGAGCTTGTGGGCAGGTGTGTTTAGTTGCTGTAAGTGCCGGTGGTACCATACCCGGCAAGGGCGCTTGGCATGGTAGGGCAGGGACGAGCCAAACACCGCAGCTGTCTTTATAAATGGGCACAGAGCAGGTGGGCACGAGTATCCCTAAAGGAAGCGAAGCACTCCACAGACACCCAGCGATGTCCGGCGCGGGCTGCAGCACGGGCGTCCAAGGCCGCTGAGAAGGAGCCGACACCAGGGCTCCGGGGAGATTCCTGCCGCGGTCTCCCAGGGGATCCCACCGACGCACCCGATCGCAGGCACGCAGCGCGACCGCGGCCATTCCGGCAATCAGGATGGAACAACCTGGAGCTCCACGCCCGCGGGGCAGGCGGGGGGGTTTGCGGGCGCCCACCACCACGGCCACCCTGCCCCTGGCGCACGGGGCGCCCCGGTCGGGCACCGAGCCGAGAGCTACGGCGGTCCCGGCCGGCCCCCGCCCGCCCCGGGGCGGTGCCAGCGGCGGGGGCGGAGCGCCGGGCTCACCTGGGCCACAGCGCCCCGCCCGCTCCGCTCCGCCCCAGCCTCCGCCGCCGCCGCGGGGACGCGGCGCTTCTCCGATCCCGGGCCGCCGGCTCCGGCCGCGCCCCCGAAGCCGCGGCGGCGTCCGCAGCCGGAGCACCGCCTTCCCGCCGGTGGAGACAGCCTCGGGCTCCGAGCAGGAGGAGAAGGAGGAGGAGAAGAAGGAGGAGGAGGCGGCGGCGGCGGCGAGCGGGCTTCGCGGCGCGGCCTCAGCGCCCTCCCCGTCCCGACCGCGGCCCCGCCTGCGCCCGCTCCCCGCCGGGTGGGCGCTGCGCTCCCGCGGCGCGATGTCGGCGCGGCGGCGGCGGAGGGCGGCTGCCCAGGAGCAGGAGGAGGAGGAGGAGGAAGAAGAAGAGGAGGAGGAGGAGGAGGCGGGTAGCGACAAGGTGAGGACGCACGGAGGGAGGGTGGCACTGGCGGCTTTTGGGGCAGCGGGGCGGCGCTGCCTCCCCTCCGCGGGCCTGAACCGCGCTGCGCCCCCGGCCCCGGCACAAGGGACTCTGCCCGCTCCCGGCCCGGCTACAGCACCGCCGCGCTCAGGGCAAGGGGCGGAGTGCCAAGGGACCGCAAGGTTGGGGCCCACGCGTGTTCTCACACGCTGCCGGCCCTCCGCTGAAATGGCAGCGTCCGCGCTCTCTCCGGGCCCGCAGCGAAAGCTCAGCGCCGCTGAGCTGCGGGGATGCGTGTCGTAGTTCACCCCTTGGAAAAGGACCGGTGGCTGAGCTCACACCCCCACACTGCCTCCCGGCCGGTGGAATGGCGAGGAGAGTCGGGGAAAAAAAGGTAAAACCTCTGGGTTGAGATAAGAACAGTTCAATAATTGAAAAAAAATAAAAAGTGAAAAGGAAGACAACAAAAAGACGTATAAACCCCAAGAAAGCGTGAGAGATGTACGATGCAGCTGCTCACCACCTGCTCACTGATGCCCACCCCAAGATCGAGCAGTGATCAACCTCTCTCAGCCAATTCCCCAGATATGCTGGGCATGACACTTTATGGTAGAGCCTTTGACCAGTTCAGATCAGCTGTTCTGGCCCTGCTCCCTTCTGGCTTTTTGTGCACCTCCTCACTGGCAGAGCATGGGATACTGAAAAGTCCTTGACGTGGGGTAAGCACTGCTCAGCAACAGTCAACATATCAGTGTGTTATCAACATTATTCTCCTGTTAAATCCAAAACACAGTACTGTACCAGCTAGTAGGGAGAAAGTTAACTCTATCCCAGATGAAACAAGGACACTGGACCAAGCAAAGAACACACTTCAGTGTGGCTGGGCTAGTACAGTAGCACACAAACGAACACAGACTGGTGATCTACTCAAGTTAAAGGCTGTGTCAGCGTTTCCCCAGCAACTGTTTCTGTTTTATGACCTTTTAAGTGATAGGCTTTCACCTCTGGCCTGGAAAGGACTTACAGTATGACATTTCTGCTAAGGCCAGAGATTTTTGAAATACTAAGTCTATGCATCAGGTTCATTACAGTGGCAAAACAGCCACAGTGCTGTTCTTTTGTTTGCTGTGCAGTTAAGGCTTATCTCTACAAAAGCTAAGCACATCACCACATCACAGTTGCTAATTGTTTGAACAAAATGAAAGAGGAGGTCTCGATTTGGTAACTGGAATTCAAGAACAAAAAAAGCTCTCTGCTAAATTAAGGTAGCAATACATGGTGTGTTTACTTCAATCAGTAACCGTTTAAACCTTCATAGATTTCGATGTTGCAGAGTGTGCAGTCTGCCTTAGGCATTGGGATGAGGAACTGGAAAGTGAAACTCAATAGTTTTTATTTTGTGCTTTGGTTGCTTTAACTCAAAGCCAATGAATTTGAAAATTTGTAGTGCTATGCTGCACTGAGGGCTGTGATCACACAAGGTAACGTTTAGACTATAGCTGTGCTGAGACTATTTCTCTGTAGATGAGAATTAACTTTTACACATCGTTTCTTGTAGAGATATCCTCAAAAAGCTCTTTTTTTGTGGAGCTATTCAAGTTTGCTTTATTTTGCAGGCTAAGTTCATTTCTGAGGTGTGCAGTGAGCTGCCTTCAAAGAATTCTCCCTGTTCAAAACCTCTGCTCTCCAGATCTCAAAACGGTGCCCCTAAAACTTGCTAATCTTATTCTTGGTTTACCTGTGCTGATTTTCAGAGAGGAAGATGCTGTTCTTGCCTATAGGCCTCCAGGGCTTTGACTGTAGCAAAGTAGCACAGTCTAGTGTTTCATCCAGTTTCGGAATGATGTTGAACAGAAAGGGCTCTGGTGCTGTGTATGCAGTTAAGATGTTGGATACAGGAGATGTATTTCAGTGTGAATGCATTTATGCTGATCTCTTGAACAAAGGTTGTGGAAAACCGTTTCCACTGCACAGAAGACTTTGGGAGGGATTATTTGGGGCACCCTCAGTGTTCCCACTACAGTTGTTCTACCTGTCTGCAATGTACACAGCACCAGTGCCCCTTGTCATGGCTCACAAATGGCAGTAAGGATTGATTGTGCATATTAAGCTGTCCTTAGTGCCATTGGTAACTGTAGGGATAAACCAGTATTCTGTACTGCTTCTCATCAGTGGGTCGCAGTTGGGACTCCGTTTTGAATATGAGCACACAAGTAATGGCTGCTGTAAATGATTTGATAAGAAACATCTGGCCATCTGAATTCACAGATGTCACATTATACAGCTTCTTAGATGGTTATCATTCTACTCTGTCTCTTGCCTGGCCTTAACAATAAGTGGATACCTTAGTATCCTGTGACTATTTTGAGCTGACCTATTTGGGATGGTAATTGCATATATGGACTCAAAACTGGTTCTTTGCTTCATAACTACTCAGGATGGCCATGATGCAGTGGGTTTACACTGCTTTCTAGTATGCAGCTCACAAATATCACCCTCTTCCTCACTTGTAATGAAGGAGAAAACTTGTTTGTCTCTGTTCATATGGTGTCTGCTCTGTGCTGCTTCTGCTCTTGTGATCCAATTCAGATTTCCAGATATATAAAGGCAACATGCTTTAAAGCACCTTGTTGGCCCAAGGAGAGGACTCCTTTGTGTTTGCTGAAGAACTACAGAAACACTAAATATTTCTGGAGGGTTTTCTATATTGTACTTTTAGTCCTGTTTTCACTATGGTATCTGGTACTTTTCATGTTACACTTACTATGTCGGTAGATGCCCTTGGTTAATTTTCTTCTTCAAGTTCCCAAGTCTGAGGTGCTCACTAGCTTATTGAGCTGATGACATTTTTCCAAATTCCCGTGAACATGCCTTTGCCTTGTAAGGCTTTGCAACTTCATAAGTTTGTTGTTTCTTTATGTTGTACTGTGGCAGAAGTTGTTTTTTTGTTGTTGTTGTTTGTTTGTTTGTGTTTTTTTGGTTGTCACTGTCTCACTTCCTGCTGCTTGCCCTGGGTGCTTTTTTCCTAAGCATATCTGGTCAAAGGGCCTTCATAAATAGTTTGCAGCCCTTGAAAACAAGAGGAATGACTTGGCATTCAAATACTTCGTATGTGTAAATCAGTTAAAGGTTTACATATTGATGTGCATGTGTTCATGCTTCTCTTAAAATTTGAGTTGTTTGCATTCTTTACTAGAGAGCAATTGACTCTTCTTTGAAATGCTTCCAAAAAATTAGTGTATCTTAGAAGTAATCACACAGTTATTCCTCTTTGTACTGTACAGAGCTGTCAGAGTAGGGCAGGGAGGGGGAAGTGGAATCTTATTGCTTTGCTTACTGTGGGAACAAGTACCTGTGCGCCTAGGGTCATTGTTAATTATTTGTAGGTTCAACAAGACTGGAATCACTGACCACTGTTTCTGCTGTGGTATTTTGAAACAACTGTTTCTGTTCCATGGGACAGCCCTTCCAGGGAACCGATTGCTGGATAAGTTGCTCAGACCTGTGAAGCTCACTGGGAGACTTGGATTTTTGATGTCCAAAATGTTGCAAACCTACTGGGAGAAAAATTAAATTCCTGATGGCAGTATGGGTTATGGTGGATTTATCTGTCTGTCGTGGATCACTTAGTCACTTCATTTGACTGACTTCTTTCAGAATATCCAGAAAATGGATCAGTTTAATTTTCATGAAGAAGTCTGACCTCCATACTGTCTACTATAATCATGGTAATAATAAGGGCAGACTATTTCCAAACCTCTGTTTTCTTGGAAATGTTGGTGAATTAGGACTAATGCAGAGAGGAAAGGGCTTGTAGGTTTCAGCCTTTGATTCAGTATGTGCAGGTCTCTCATGTGTGTTTCTGCCTGTGTCAGGCTTTCAGTTTGGAAAAAAAGGTTTAGTTATTCGGGATCTTCTGATACTTTGGTATCTTGAGTTTAGAGGAAGGTATCAAGTTACATCTAATTAAATACGCTCCAATGTGTTCTAACTGAACTATTAACTTCACTGTAAAACTTGTGGGAGAGATTGCAGAAAGGTCAAAGATGGAGGAGAAAACTTTAAGTAAAATTACACAGACTTATAAAATGGCAGTAACTAAATTCTTTTGCTTGCTAACTTTTTCACGTAAGTTGTTCAATGATGTCTTAATTTTCTCAGTTAAGCTTCATGGAGATGCCACATTCTCCAAGAAAAACGTATTTGTTTTTGTCTGCTTGGGAATTCCTTGTTGTGTCCTGGGAGAAATGCAGTGCAAGGGAAACACTGCAAGTGCCTTTGTAACTAGAATAATCCTGGTGCGTGGTTCCCTTGGCACGTGTTAATTGTAGTGGAGGGCATGTGGTACACAACAGTAATTCAGAGGCATATGGCCTTTTAGGTGATGAAAGATTGACATGTCTATTTTTTTAGGCATGACACATGGCTGTATTTTGTGAGCTGTTGTGAAATAGCCAGCAAGCAGAAATCCACATGGAAGCTTAATTTGTGGCAAGATGTCACATGTTCTGAATTCCTGTTGTGGAGGCTCAGGCTCTTGACTGGTTGAGTTCCTCCTTTGTGTGACCAAGCATTTGTGGCCTTGTACAGAAGATTTAGCTTAAGGTTGAAAGACTTGTCTTTTAAGAGTACGAAAATGAAGACAAATCAAACTCCTACAACTAAATAAGCCTTTGTCTCAGGGTACTTTGGAAATGATGAAAACTGATGAGCACTGTAGTGTGTCAGATAGGCATGTTTCTTATGTGCCGAGCTTTTTGTGGTGTGTAGATAACTGTCATGTTGCCCTCCTTCCCTGTTCTTGTTAGTCCTGCATCATCTCAGTCTCGTTGGACTCGTATTTTGTGAGCTGATCAGATGGGTTCTCTTGAAGGAACATGTGCCTTCAAATGATGAGAAGCAAGGCAGTGGTCTTGTTGCAACATCTGCTCATTACAGGCACTTCAGATGTGAATCAAGCAGACAGGAGTGGCACATTTTCTGCAAATAGAAGGCTCTGACACCTGCAGTTTGAAAACTCTAGGAAAAAAATAAAAACAGCTTGGATAAAACATTTAATTTGGAGTTGGGGTTGAAAGGTGTCTTAGTCACTTAGGACAGTACAACCTCTGATGTTTTCAATTAACCTTTGAAAACCTTGCAAATACCCACTTACAGCATGAAACCCATGGAATTTCCCATGGACCTTCACAGGTCCTTGATGTGACTGTGTATTCAGCTTGGCCAGATCTCAAACCTGAAGAGCAGGCAAATGAAGGGGTGCTTGGATTTGTACTAAACTTCAAAACTGCTTCTACAAGGTCAAGCTGCAGTAGCAAGACTCTTGAATTTTTTTTTTTTTTGAGTGCTTTGATAATGATTAACTTAGTGTTCCCTTCCATAATGATTGTTATTATTTGTGGTTATAAACTGGAACGTTTATAATCAATCAGGTAAAATAATTTAGAAAACAATTAGCAAGAAATTCTTGTCCCCCAGTGATGGAGTTCTCTAAGTGCTTAATGACACAGAAGACAATGAACTAGCTTTTAGTGACAGACTTCGTTTTTGGCTTCTGACTTTACAAATGAAATGCCTTATTCAGGAAATTGTTGTGACAGTGATAGCAGTTAACTGGAAAATAAAGTGTTTAGAATGATTTTTGATGTATGTTACAAAGGGAAGTTGAGATAGCTGAGGTGTTGATTCCCACTGGTTATTGTAGCAACGTAAGACTAAAAATATGCACCAAGTTCTGTGCAACTTGCAGGTTGCACCTGCCAAGCTCTCAGTAGCAGCAGGATGAGGCAGGAGCTACTGAAAAACACATTGGACAAACACAGACTCCTTCTTCAAAATGTTTAGATACTCTGAAAAATGCCATGCATCTGTGCATTCAGGTGTTGGAAATAGCAAATTTAAAACACTGCTTATAATGAGGTGCATAAGTGAAGGTTGTATGTTAAAAATCACGGGGATAAAACTAAGTTTGAATTTTTTTTTAATTGTTTAAATACCAGTGGAGTATGGAAATACTCTCTGAAATACCAAAATAGAACAAAAAAGTTTGAAGGTATTAGTTCTGAGTGCTTAAAAGAGAGAACGTCTCTGCTGTCTGCAAGCGGGGATTAATAGTAAAGATGCTAAGTCATGGTTTTAGGGCTGGGATTACTGCCTGTCATCTGTGCAGTGAGTACCGTCTCCTAGAACTGTATAGATAGCTTGCTGCATTCCAGTACAGGTCACAGGAGTTAGAACATGGCTTTGGGAGGGAGCTGTGATTCCCCCTAATTGCATCTACACTTGATTTCCCAAGTTATGGTGCAACATTATGAGAAACAACTTTAAATAAAAGGTGACAGTCACAGTTATTATTTATTTATTTGTTTGCTTGCTTTTTCAGGCTTTTTTTTTTTTCTTTCTGAAGTCTGGACCACAACTTCTTTGCTCTTTTTATTTATAGTACTTATAGATAGTGTCTGTCTAATAATTATTCAGCTTTGGAGTTTTCAGGAATAGGGAAGCATTGGTTATGTTTGTTAGAGAAGAAATGGTGTAAAATCGAGAGTTTCATCCTAAGCACATGTGTGGTACATAAAGTGAATGAGAAAAACCCAGGCCTAACATTTAAAAAAAGGATATTCTTCCTGTTGTTACCCCTTTTTCTTATGTGTGTGTATAGTGCCAGCTCACCTTCTCATGTTCTAAAAGGTTAAACCCACTTTTTTAAGTGGAAAGAGTGGTTTCTTCCTTCCCATCAGTGTCCCTGGAGAGCCTCGGGAGGGTCCATGGTCGGAGCCCGCCTGCAGCACCCTGGTCAGCTCCTCGCCCCCTGCCCCTCCACGGCCGGCTCTGCCCAGGCCCTGGGCGTGGGCTCGGCCTTTGGATTTGGGCGGCCGGCTTTGAAAAGCCTTATCTTCTCCTCTGTGTTGATTGAATAGCCCAGTCACTGAGACGGAGGTTGTACTGAGGTGTAGCTTCCTGGAAAAGGCGATGGCGTGTAAACTGAGTAACCGGGTGATCCGTGACTGGGATCCATGGTGCCTTAATTCTGCCGTGTCTTATGGAGGATAAGAGAGGGAGGATACGCCTCTTCTGGCTTCCAAAGTGACAAAAATACTCAGAACAAGGGAAGAAAAGAATAATATTGAAGGAAAAGTAGGGGGGAAAGTGGAAGTTTCTAATTCTTGGAAATAGATTTAGGAAAAAGAACCGAGATGAGGAAGTTGGAAAGAGAGGGAGACAGAGAAATAGCATACAGTGGTTGAGGAGAAAATTTTCAAGCACGGTTACTTAACAGTTCCAAGAACTGTTAAGAGCTGAACCTGAGGCAGCAGGGCAGGCTGGAAGCTGTTTGGGATTGTAAGGAGGTGAGGCAAGTCAGGGAGGTCAGGAGGAAGTTCAGGTCTCAGGAGAGCTAGACACTGAACTAGAGAGTGCTCTCTGCATTACTGCTGTGCCAGGGCTGAGTACAGCTTTCCAGCTCCCTGGAGCTGTGGTGTTTGCAACATTAGAATGAGTGAAGTCACCCTCGGTGTTGGCTTCAGCTGACGGGGAAAAAAAGTCCTGACAGTCTGCTCTGAGAGTTGGTGACAATTTGTACTTTGTCACCAAAACATGTACTGCCTGTTTTGCATTTGGGTTAGACATGCAGTTTGTCTAGCTGATGTCTTCCCCAGCGGTTGTTAGTGAATACTGAAGAAACAATTGCAGTGCTGCAGTCATACAGAAAATTTTTGAGTAATACTGGGCCCCTGAGACACTTGGTCACTTCACAAGTTGTGTTTGGATTATTCCTGGAGGTTTTGGGGGTTTTTTGTGGTTTTTTTTGGTTTGGTTTGGTTTTTTTTTTGTTTTTTGTTTGTTTGTTTGTTTTGTTTGTTTTTTTTTCTTAATGTGGCATTAAACCACCAGAAGACCTTTCTCCTTATTCCATAAAAGGTTACTTTGAGATGTAGGTGAGGGAATACGTTAGAGGGTTGGGGATTTCTGTTAAACTTGTTTGTTCTATGTTAGCTGCAGTACTTCTGGAAACATATATCCTTGAAAAAGTGGTGCCTAGAATGTGGTTTCTTGAGCACAGCAGGTAAAGTCACATCATCTGAGTACAGGCCTTTTTTTAAACATTTTCTGGCAGACACTTGTCTCCTACAACATTTACAGTTTCACTTGTACTCCACTGTTGTCTTTTAGAAGGTAATGCAGATATTATCAGTTCCTAAAGTAATGTTTATGAATACTGTTTTCTGACACAATAGCTAATAATCTTTAATGTCATGTTAGGTTTTTGGATTTTTTTTTAATAATTTTTTTTTTTTTTGTGCTAGGAAGTTGATTTGGAAGAAAGACTTTGTGAGTTGGACCTTAGAAGTGATTCAGATGTTCCTGATGTTCCTCCACCAACAGACAGCACTCCAGAAATCCTCAAGAGAGCTTTGTCAGGCTTATCTGCCAGGTATAGTAAAAATGAAGAGCTCTCAAATTTAATAGCTGGTGGCTAAAATTCTTACAGGTTATGTTGCAGTTTTAATTCTTACAAATTGTACTGCAGTTTTAAACTTCATATGATAGACATGAAAGCTCAAGGATAAATTTTTAGTGGATATGATTGATTCATTCATGCTGCAATAGTCCTTTTACTGTGATATTTTTTGCTTGTAGATGTATATTGCCCATTGCATACATATCTAAGTAAACACAGTTTACATAAACATGTGCCATTGCTTAGTCTGAGCAGTTGCAGTAAAATATCCTAAAGAATAGTCACTGGGTTTGAATTACAGAATAATTATTTCCGGGTGTTATAATAAACTGATTTCCTACATCCAAGGTTAAAAGAGGGTGTTGGTATTTGTGTATAAATGAAAAGATGTGTACATTCTCAAGGTGAGGTTTGCTAGATTTTTCTAACATTTCCACTTCTAAGTAATTTTCTTTACAGCTAAATACAACATAGCTTCTATTTCCATTTTTTTTAAAGCAACGTTTAATTTTTTTCTGCTGTTTCTTTTAAAACCTAGGTTTCTACCTCCAACCTCACAGAAGCTTAGTGGCTAGGAAATGTGGAGGAATGTGTGTGGATATAGATAGACAGATAACAGACCTGCATACTCATGAAGGCTGTTGGATAGAGTTCCTAGTATATTTTTTTTTATACGGTCCCTTTACAACACTTGATCAGTCAAATCATTTTGGAGCCTGCAAGCTGCATTATGTTTTTTTCACTAATGCAATGAAAGAGCATTTATGTGATAGATCATATGCTCAAAAAACTACTAGTAAAATGATGCATATATACAAGCAATATACAAAGCAATATAAAAGCAAGTGTATATTTCAGATGCAAGTTGGGTCTCGCAAGAGTCAGAAGAAGTATCTGTAATCCACGCTATGATTTAAAAATTTCCAAGTCCTTGTAAAAAATTTGATCTCCAGCAGATATCTCCAATAGCAGTGTGAAATGATAGTTTTTTTGCCTTGCTCCTTTTCTAATCTGTTGTCTGTTTCAGTTGTGATGTCTGTGAGCTATAAACAGATGTAATGTTTCAAGATTTCAAAAAGCATGTTTCTAAACTGCACTGGTTGTGAGCAGAATGTGATGTTCTCTATTGCCATCACACTGCAAGGAATGTCTAGTTTCAGAGTTCCCTCATCATGTTAAGAGTTGTGGAAGTCTCCAAATCAGACTTGTTCCAAAGGGCACGGTGATACCTCAAAGCCTGCAACTAAGAGGGGCACGTGAAACCTTTTCTATTTCACATGCTTGAAATTCTTTATTGGAGTGTTTGCACAAAGGTGTGCAAAGGTGCTTTGAGTGAAAAATTCTCAGTGCTTTATGAATGTTAGATTCAAAATTCTCTGTTGCTTTAGTAGCTAGCAGACCCACCAGAGCTGTTGTTATCATGTGCAATGAGTGAGTTGCACTGTAACTCTCAGAAATATGGTTTTTCTTTGTATTTGAACTTTAAAAGAAATAGGATTTGTAACTTTATAGCAGAGAGGATAAAATAAACTTTTCAGGTGGCTTCCTAGATTCTGGAGCTTGTCTTACTGAAGCTGTCTTTGTAGTGCTGCACTTGCCAATACCCTCAGCATACCATGTGGTATTTTAACATTATTCTTAAAGGAAGCTGAATTCTTCTACAGGACTTTTGCTCACTATGGATATGTCACTAGGAGAAAGTTGCTACTGTGTAGCCCACATCATAGAGGAACAAAAACCATGTTTTGATGAAGCCTGTCGTGCCGCTGTTCTGATACTTAAGGCAAATCCAATTAGTGGCTGTAGCTGACATTAACCTGCCACTGAGAAACACCCTTGAAAATCAATTTAATAAAGTTGAAGTTTACATTAGAACTAGACTGTGATGCAAAACTAACATTATCCCCTGCATCAGGTGTATCTCCTGATGCAGCAACGAAACACAAGACTGATACAAACTGAAACATCAGTAAGAATTTCTTTAGGCCATAGTAGGGGGCTTTGTGTTTATCAGTAACTTGTGATTAGTTGGCTCAGCATACATTTAGAGGAGATGACCTCAACTTGCATCAGGGAAGGTTTAGGTCAGATATTGGGAAAACTTTCATTAGGGAAAGGGTTTGTCAATCACTGGAATAAGCTGCCCAGGGAAGTGCTGGAATCACCATCCTGGGGGTATTTAAAAAATATGTAGATGTGGCACTTAAGGACATGATTTAGTGGTGGGCTTGGCAGTGCTGGGTTAATGGTTGGACTTGATGATCTTAGAAGTTTTTTCCAACCTAAACAATTCTATGATTCTGTGGTAACAGAAATTTTTATTCAGTTTGCCTTAGATAGCCATAAACGTCTGTAAAGATCTACAAGGGCAAAAACGTACAGCTAGTTTGACCCATCATCCCCCATTGCCACATATTGTCCTGTGCTGGTTCCAGTGCTCACAAGAGCACAGGACTGCTTTCAATAGATAACCCTCTGCCCAGCAAAAGAGCTACTTTGCCTCTATGGAAAATTGGTGATCACCTCTTGGGGTTTTTTGTGTGTCTGTTATTCCTCAAAGAATCATATGTATTTTACCTGGCAGCCCTTTTTCATACACAGACCCATACATGGGCTGGGCTCCCATCAGTCTTGTAATGTGATGTTTTTTGAGAGTCCTGATGTATTTTCACAGCAGCTTCAATATGGGGTTGTACCATTTAATTGCAAATGACATTTGGCACGGTGGGGGCAGCATGAGGGAAGAAGAAAGATGGCTGATTTTAATTTCTTTGACTGTGTATCCTCTTTAGTTGGATAGTTGGTTGATTCTGTGCTTCTTGCTGAATGTTTGATTAAACATAAAAAATTTCTTCTACTGTTTCTGATACACTTTAATCTCTAGTTAGCAAACTAAGTAGCCTTTCTTTTCATTTATAACTGCTTGCTTTTTATTATCTTTTTTTAATAGATGGAAAAATTGGTGGATTCGTGGAATTCTCACTCTAGCTATGATTTCTGGTTTTTTTCTGATCATATACCTGGGATCATTTATGCTGATGCTTCTGGTAAGTTTAAGTATATGCTTATGGGCAAGAGTTACTTGGTCTCTTCTTTCATCATGCCTACAACAGCTAGAAGCAAACTGCACAGACAATTCAGAACAACTTGTCTCTTATTTGTATAAGTGTAAATACTTTTGGAAAATGCTGGACACAACTGGAACTTGTGTATTAAGGAGTTCTTATATACTGTAATTATTTTATTTAAAGTGGAAATTAAAGTAACTCTAAGAAGTTGAATTACTGTTGCCTTACTAAACTATCGTCCATTTCATTGACTAGTTTCTATCATCTACTATTGCATACTTTGAGTTTGTTTTAAAAAGTAAACAAACAAAAATCAAAACAAAACCAACCCCAAAAAACCCTCTGGACCCAAAGCCACCACCAACAACAAAAAATCTAAAAAAAACAAAACAAAACAAAAAAAAATTGAGACAATTTTAAATTTGAGGCTAAGGAAAGCAGACAACTCTGGTCTGCTGTCTGTTGACCAGCACTGAAAGGCTTTTCTCAGGCATGCTTCATTAATTGCTATATTTCTCTGTGGAGCTGCCTTGTGGCCTTGGGTTTATCTGTAGATTGGAGCTAGATCCCTTTCCAAGGTACAGAGATAAAGTGTGTTTTATTTTACTGCATTTCATGAAATGAAACACTGATGATGAAAATAATAACAATAATTATAATATTCTTCATACATGCTGCATAACAGGTCAGTCTTTACTGTTTCTTTCTGTCATTTTTATTGCTGGTATTTTTGTTGAATAATGGTTTAATTATTTTTCCCAATCATGGCAAGTAACAGGCAGGAATGTGGTGCTTAAAACACTGAAATTGGTGTTCTAGGTAACTGCTCTGATTTTTTTACTTTAAGATTGTTTAACTGTCAAAATGTGCTTTTGCTTTTTTCATGTCCTCCTGTGAAAAAAATTTTGGATGATACTCCTAGAATCATTTAGATTGGGAAAGACCTTTAAGATCATTAAGTGCAACAATTAACCCAGCACTGCCAAACTACCACTAAACCATGTCTCTAGGTGCCATCTGTACATGTCTTTTAAATACCTGTGGGGATGGTGACTCAACTGGCTGCCCTGGACAGCATCTTTCAATGCTTGATAGCCATTTTGGTGAAGAATTTTTTCCTAATATCCAGTCTAAACCTCCCCTGGCACCAGTTGAGGCCATTTACTCTCACTTGTTACTTAGGAGAAGTGATTGACCCCCACCTGGCTACATCCTCCTTTCAGGTGGTTGTGGAGAATGACAAGGTTCCCCCTGAGCCTCCTTTTCTCCAGGCTAAACACCCCCAGCTCCCTCAGCTGTTCCTCACCAGAACTGTGCTCCAGACCCTTCACCAGCTCTGTTGCCCTTCTCTTGACACGTTCCAGCACCTCAATGTCTCTTGTAGTGAAGGGCCCAGACTGGACACAGCACTTAAGGTGCAGGTAGAGGGAGATGATCACTTCCCAGTCCTGCTGGCCACACTATTGCTGATAAAAGCCAGGATGCCATTGGCCTTCTTGGCCACCTGAGCACACTGCTAGCTCATATTCTTCAGCTGCTGTTGACCAGCAGGACCTCCAAGTCCTTTTCTGCTGGGCAGGTTTTCAGCCACTCTGCCCCCAGGCCGTAGCACTGCATGGGGTTGTTGTGACCAAAGTGCAGGACTTGGCACTTCACCTTCCTGAATCTACATTTACAACTCTGGGGCCCGGCCATCCAGCCAGTTTTTAACCTAGCAAAGAATACGCCCACCCAAGCCATGAGCATCCAGTTTCTCCAGGAGATTGCTGTGAGAAGCTGTCAAAGGACTTAACTGATATCCGGGTAGACAACATCCACAGCCTTTCCCTCACCAACTAAGCAGGTCACCATGTCAGGGAAGGAGATCAAGTTAGCCAAGCAAGAATTTCCTTTCATAAATGCACGCTGGTTGGGTCTGATCTGCTGGTTGTCCTGTATGTGGCATGAGATGGCATTCAAGATGGTCTGCTCCAGGACCTTCCCTGGTATCAAGGTCAGACTGACAGGCCTGTAGTTCCCTGGATCCTCTTTCCAGTCCCTCTTGTAGAGAGGCATCGCGTTGCCTCATCTCCAGTCAGATGGGACCTCCCTGATTAGCCAGGACTGCTGATAAATGATGGAAAATGGCTCAGTGAGCATTTACATTCACCTCAGTACCCTTGGGTGCATCCCATCCAGCACCATAGATGTGTGTGTGTCTGTGTCTGTGTGGTGTAACAGGTTGCTGACCATTTCCCTGGATTACGGGTGGTTTATTCTGCTCCCTATCCCTGTCTCCCAGCTCAGGGAACTGGGTACCGAGAAAACAACTGGTTAAGCTTACCGCTAAAGGGTAAAGGAGGCATTAAACACCTCCGCCTTTTCCTCATTCCTTGTCATTATGTTTCCCCCCATATCCAACAAAGAATGGAGATTCTCCCGAGCCCTTCCTTTGCTTCTGATGTATTTATAGAGGCCATTTTTTTTATTGTCTTTTATGGTAGTAGCCAGATTAGATGCTCGTTGCGCTTTGGCCCTTCTAATTTTCTCCCTGCATAATCTCATAACATCCTTGTAGTCATCCTGAGTCACCTCCCCCTTCTTCCAAAGGTCATAAAATCTATTGTCTTGAGAGACTGGAATGCTGTTTCACCAGCATTATGGTCTACGTTAGAGTCTCTACATCTGAATTAGTCTGGTTTATATTTCCTGTGTTCAGATGAATGACATGACAAACTAGTAATCTGTTGTTTCATTAGTGGATGATTTTCTTTTTTGGGTGTGAAGAAACAACAACAAAAAAAACCCTTTTAAAGTGTAGGTGATTGGAGAGATTATTTGCACAATCTTTAGCGGTCTGTTACATTTGCAAATGATGATTATGAACAAAAAGGACATAATCAGTTTGCAGGGTGATTTGGTGTATTCATGGTTTACTCTGAGATTGCAATCATGGGCAAAGCTGTCAAGTTTTTGTCAACCAAAAATAATGAAACTTAGTATAGAATTGGAATAGAATTCTTCCTCTGTTATACCATAAAGCAAAACCTTTGTCTTTTGATATAATGACTGTTCATAAAGATGATATTTGAGACTAGGTAAAAAGGAGAATGGAGGAAAAAAAAACCAGTTTTGTTCATGAAATATTTAATTCACTAGAATCAAATAACTTATATTTAAATAAGAGTTATGCCAAAACTAAATATTAATACTGAAAATGCCCAGAGGCTTGTAGGAATAGTAATCCAGTGAGGTTTGGAACACAAGCCCTGAGACTGCTTTAAAGAGTTGGGAGGTATGTTTTACATTTGCCTGCTGCTCAGGTAACAGGCACAAGATTCCATGCCTTTGGACTCCAGTGCCCTTTTCCACTGTAAGGTGCAATCCCTTAATGTTGCTCTTGCATTTAGAGTTTTATAACGCAGGGCAAGCAGAAGAAGGAGCATGAGATAGGGGAGCTTCAAAATTAGCTCGCTGAGGTGGTGTAAGACTGTTTCAGTCTGTGTTCACACATTGAGCAAGATGAAATGTATTAATGAATGCAGGTGGTAAGAGAATGCTGCAAAGCCTTGCATGCTGATGCGCGCCACCAGCGTGGGAAGGTTCTTACTCCTGCCCCTGCACGGGATTACCGACGGCCTGTGTTTGGCAATACCGTGTATCTGGATAGGATGATCTGCTTGGTGAATGTGGATTGGACAAAACTGGCAGAGTCCTTTGAAGCCCAAAGACACGACAGGACATACAGCCAGACTCGCGCAGACGAAGCAGGGAACTAGTGAGATCAGCAAACGAAATGAGGGCTGTGGAGGGTGTGACATTCAGACCTCAGTTAGATGAGCTTTGCCTTTAATCATAAATGCTAATTGCCCCTAATGAGATGCTTTGCAAGTGAAAGACCTGGCTGCCCAAGGTGTGTTGCACAGCTAGTTTTTTCCATTGAGCCTAGGAAATATTTCTTGAACTAAATGTAGAGATAAAACTGAGCCAAAAGAAATGGGAGAGCCTTCTTTACAGGCAGCACTCCTGATCTGCTGCTGTCAAACTAATTTAATTAAAAAAAATCAGGAGCCTTTCCTTGTTTCACAAGTACATTCTTGCAGCTAGCCCAATGTGGGGTTTTTCTCATCACGTGTAGTGGTTTGGAGATGTTTTTAAATTTTAAATGGAGCTTTAGTTTTCCTTGTATTTGCTTTGATGCTGTTTTCTGAGTGGAATTTCAGTTCAGGATAATGTCTATCCTTAATGCAGCCTGCATTGCTACTCACTGCCCGTAAGAAGCAACTGCAGCATATTTACATAGTTTTTTATTTCTCTTATTGTAGGTCTTAAGCATCCAAGTGAAGTGTTATCACGAAATCATTACTATTGGTTACAGAGTCTACCACTCCTATGACTTACCATGGTTTAGATCTCTCAGCTGGTGAGTAGCAAGCAAGAACATCAGTAAGTCAGGATGTGAAACTTAAATCTTCATCTTCTTCATATCCTGTTGTGGTGGAACGATAGCTTTGTGGGTCACGTGTGGACATAAAACTTGACATCTGTCTCTAATATAGAATTCTGTAGTTGTGTTCCACCTATGAACTTGGACAAGGCAGCTGACCTTTTATTACTTCTAGTTTTTTCCTTGTTATAAATACGTATATATCTACACATATATGTTTGCATGCGTTTTTGCTTTAAGTCATAATTAAGCTTGTGTAAACTAAAGGTGTGCATAGTCAAATAATCACCTGATGTGTATTACCTGAACTGCTTTGAATTTTTTTTGGCTGTTAACCTTGCACAAGAAATTAATAGAACATGTGTCTTAAAGGCTACTCTTCACACACAGAGAGAATTAAAATAATTGCACACAAGTTCTAAACCCTTTCCAGTCATGCACCTAATCATAGGACTGCATAAATATAGTGTTGGAGGAATCTTCTGAAAGCTAGAAGATGAGATTAATTTTTATGGCAAATCCTGAACACCTATGAAATGTCCAGTTTGTATAGGGCTGGATAGAAGTGGGAAAATCAACTCTTCTTCTGAGTTCTGGGAGGAAAAATAAAGGCTTCTATTAGTCACTATTATGGGAAGGTGTTGGGCACATGTAGTCTTTAGGGCCTTAAGGAGATAATTTCTTAGACATGACCTGTTGTGTTGCCTTGGTTTTGTGTTGTGTCAGGTTTTTTAAGGAATTGAAATATCTAGGTTATTCCCTGTCTCTTGTCACATTGCTTCTTCACTTCTAGAAGCAACTTTACTTTGCAATCATACATGAATGATTCTGCAGTCCTGCCAAAATTTTTAGAGGAGGAAATGTGCACTTTACCACGTATTCTACTTTGGCACTTGACCAATGTCACTTTCTTATGTGGAGCTCAAAATCAACTCTTCTGCACTGCCACACTGGTTAACATCAAAGCTCCTTTCAGTCTAACATCTTGCCACTGATACTAAATACTAAGATACTTCAATGAGATTAGAGAATCCTGTTAATAGTTTGAACATCGACTGCATTTGCTAGTTAGTTGATGGATTTAATGCTGTAAGATTATGGCTCCATCAAGAAGGCTAAAAGGCAGAGTGCATGGTGGAGACGAGCAGGAGATGCATCAGAAACGCTTTCAGATGACAATCCGCAGGCCAGATGGCAAGAGCATGGTTGTATTCAGATCTCAAGCCCCATGTCGGATTCACTGTCATAAAACCTCAGAGGATTCATTTTGCAAGTATCTTTTTTCCAGTTTCCAAGGCAGAAATCACAAACTACCCTTTTTAGGATACAGGAAAAGAATACACAAGACTGCTTGTGCCAGTATTGATGGCAGATACTTGTTCTCTATTTTAGAATATTTGAAATGGTCTTGCATACATGTGGAGTATTCAGTGCCATAGTTTAGGATACAAAGAATTTTCCAACTGCATTCTGAAAAATGTGTGTTTCTAGTGTCATTGCTTTAGAAGAAGTAAATTACAAAAATTGGCTTCTGAGAGGAGACACTGACCCATAAAACTGGATTTATACTTAAATTTTGGTTTTATTGCATGTCTTTTCTACCCTTCTGATTTTTATTTTGTGTGATCTTTTTTGTTGTGGGTTTTTTGTCATTTTTGGGGGGTTTGTTTTGATTTTAAGACTTGCACTTAATATATATTATTAAAATAGTTGTTAACTGTTGCATATTGCAGGTACTTTTTGCTGTGTGTGAACTACTTCTTTTATGGAGAGACTGTAGCTGATTACTTCGCTACATTTGTACAAAGGAGAGAACAGCTACAATTCCTCATTCGTTACCACAGGTTTATATCTTTTACACTGTATTTAACAGGTAAGTGTAGGAAATCACAAAAATGAAAGAATTTTGTGCTACATTTGTTTCTGTACTTATTTAATTTAAAAATATGTATAGTTGCTCCCTATCTTTATGTACTTTCAGCTTCTCTTTCTTCATAATGTCCAAGGAAATTGCATGTTTGCAGTTCCATTTTTTCTGTGAAAAGATGAACACAAAATTTGTGTTCACCAAGAAGAAGAAAGCAGCCTAAACAAGTAGATGATCTTGAGAAAGTTGAGCTAACAGTGCTGAGAAAAAGTTGGCAAACAGTGTCTGTGATCACTGAAGAACTGGGGCTCAGTACCTGAATACATGAACACTATTTCGGCAGACTGTGGAGATGACTTGTATATGTAATTGCTCTGCTGTGTTGATGCTTTACTGTGCAAGTATTCTGCTAGGTCTACAGTAATAGGATTTACTAATATATTTTAAACTGATTAGTCAAAATGCCTGAGTCTTAATTTTGTCTGCAAGACATTCAGATGCTTGCCTTATGGATACATTTCCTCCCTGTCCAAAGAAAGACTTTTTAAAAGCTGTCTCTCTAGGAAGAAGTTACACAAGCTGGCACTCCTGTGGGCTATTGCTTTGTGAATGTGTAAATACAGTCTACAGTGTGTTCAGCAATGCAGTTATTATAACTTTAGCATAAAATTAAATCAACTGAAGACTCAGATGGGCTTAAGGGACAGGGGACTGCTATGGCACAAATACTTATGAAGTGTACTGAGAAGCCTGATCTTTGATGAACTGTCAGTCTGTCTAGCATTTGTTTGTTTTTTTTAAACTAAAGAAAAATTCTACTCAGTGCTTAGATCACAAACTTGAAAACAGCGTTGCAGAACCTGACCTTTTTCAGCTGACTTTGGCTTGAGGAAACTAACTTAACTAATGCCTCATGACCCAGTGAGGGGAGAGATGAGGCAAGCTAGTCATGAGCAAAAGTAAGAGGCAGAGTGTAATTTGCCCTTTGGCACACTGGGACTGGGGAGTTACTAAGGCTCTATCCCCAGAGTTTAGGGTCTTTTGAGGGCCTCTGACCCCTGCTGGCACAGGAAGTTGCCATAGGAGAGAAGAGGGGCTCTATTAGCCACCCAGAAAGTTTCTTTTGGTCAGCTGAATTCTTCAACACCTGTACTTCATGCTTGTGTTGCATGTGGCTGTGTGCTTGTCTGGGGGGAAAGGGGCAAGCTGGTCCTCTTCCTTTTGTTTATTTCTGTTGATTATTCAAAAGCATTTTTTTGACCTGACTTTTGAGTGTTTTTTAAAAGTGATGACCTCCTCCACTAAAAATGGTGTCCATGATGAGACCTTGTATGTACTGAGATGAATGTTCCTTACAGATGGTAACTAAATCTGTGTTAACTAAATCATAATCTTATATGAGAATAATTCTATATGTACGCTTAACTGAATATAAGCAAACACTCCTAGCACCAGAGGGATTAAAAACTGCTTCGAAGGAAGAGAATTACTGGTATATCACAGTTCAGTGTCATTGAATATAAGATGGTACAAACTACACTTGCTTTGTTTTACAGGATTCTGCATGTTTGTTTTGAGTTTAGTGAAGAAACATTATCGTCTGCAGTTTTACATGGTGTGTATTACCCACTTTGCTGTGGTCATTCACGTTATGAATGTCACTAGAAACAGTCATATCCCTGTGTTCATAAAGTAGTTCGGAAGAGAGGTGTGGAAAATGTGCTTAAATTGACAATGCCATGAAATCAAGTGGTGTTGGAATGTTTGGTATCTGTTCACTTTGCAGATTATTATTTTTGTATCAGGGGATGTGACCTTTCAGTCAGTACAAGCTGTCCTTGGTGAGGCCTTGTGCGTGTACAACATGATATGTTTCCCTTAGTGATAGGCTGATACTGAAGAGATTCCTGGAGAAAGGGATATGCATCTGCCTCCCAGGTCTGAAGGCAAACAGTTCAGGGCAGTGTGGGAAGTGGTTCTTGTGACTCAAGTGTTGCTTTGTAGAGGCTCCGCTGAAGTACTATGAAGGGAACTTGATCTTAACCCCTGTGTGGAAGACTTATTCTGTGATACTTCACAGCTGCCCTGGTCTTCTGCTCTGCTATTTCCATAGGTCATTGGTCTATTAGATGAAACCAGCATTCTCATCTCTTGTATTTGTCCACCTAATAAACAGCATAGTAGCTAATCAAGAGCATGAACCTTTTTCTTATATGTATCTTATAGGTCAGAAACTAATTTTATAACATTACAGGTTCAAAACAAACACACAAACAAAAAAATGACCCTAAACAAACTCAAAACACTCCACTGACACCATTCCCACTTCTATATTGGAATAACTAGACACCACAGTGAAAAAGTAATGCAGTGCAGCTCCCGTCTTTAAAGAACTTGAGCAATCAGGGCATTGCACAACCTTAAAGATTTCCTAAAGCTCTGTGGATGCAGTTAACCCCTCCATTTCTACATTGCTTTAGGTAGCACTTTACCACTGAGGATCCCTAATTCTAGACAGGGACTTTACTGAACCCTGTATGAACATGGAAAAAAATCTTTTACTCAAAATAATGTAACCCTGTTTGTGGGAGAACTCTGCTGTCACAAGATGCATTTTTTTTAGGAGAGGGAGTCCTTACCTTCTTTTCCATGATATTTTTTCCTTTTTCCTCTTCTGGAAAGAAGGTAGAGAAAGTGTGGTGTCAGTCATACAACTTGGTGTCTGCCAAGAAAACTTTAAAGTGTGACTACCTAAAAATTGCAATAAAACAGAGGGAAGCCATGCGTCCATGGTGTGGCAACACAATGTTTGGACAGACAAGGAGAGTCTATCACATCCCATGGGAGTGTTCAAGCAGGCTGGATGGGGCCCCAAGCAATGTGGTCTAGTGGAAGGTGTCCCTGCCCATGGTGGGGAGGTTGGAACTACATGATCTTTAAGGTCCCTTCCAACTCAAATCATTCTGTGATTCTCAAAGAGTAGCCATTTGGTTTTATGTGGTGTTCCAATATAACTGTACAAATACTAAAAATTTAGCAGCAGAGCTCCTTTAATTAACCAACAGGTGATACATTCAGAAACCTTTAGCAATTTCTTGTACCCTTCCTTTCAGCGTTCTCAAGTTGTCTTATCTGGAAGTAGAGTCTCGTCTGGCTGCCATGGGAAAACACATGTGATAAGAAAATTAAAGAAGTAGGATATTAAGAGTGTTAAATGGCCCAGACTTTGAGTGCTTAAATTTGGTATATCATAGAAAAACTATCAAATCTTGACTTTAAGTGTTTGGAAAGTAAAATCTATTGTAGAATCTTTACTGGTGAACTGTTTGGAAACTACTTTGTTGCACGCTGGTGCTACAGATTAAATACCAAGTACGTACAGTAATACTGAGGAAAATGACTGTGCACTCAAAAACTAACACTTCATTTTCACTAATCCTGAGAATTTTCATGTTTTGTGAGAGTATTCTGTTTTGAGAGATACCCACATGTGTGTAACATGACTCTTTCATGAGTAATTCATTGCCATTTTATTGTTACAGTTCTAACATGTCTGTTATATGTATATACAGAATATCACATTGCTTACATTTCTTTGCTGCTTTCATGCTGAAGGTGTATGTCTTATTAAATCAGGTGTTAAACTGCACATTAAAAAATTCTGGGTGGAGGTAAGTGATGGGGAAACCTGCTGAAGTTTCAGTGCTTGCTTCAGAAAGCCAGCTAACTTGTGATATACTGTATGCACACATCTCTTGCATTATCACTAGAACTGGTCTTCCCTGTGAGCTCCTAAATAGCTCCTCTATCTGACATGCCAGTATTTATCCAGGTGTATGGGTCGGTGTTTTCACTAACTGTTGTGTTGTTGCATTGTTAACAGTTCGCATGGACTCATGTCACTTTGCTGATCACTGTAACTCAATCTCATCTTGTCATCCAAAATCTCTTTGAAGGCATGATCTGGTAAGGGGACAGTAATAAACTGATTTGTAACTCTATTGTGTTGAAAGGTTGGTTCTTTTACGTGGATCTGGTTAGGGAATAATCGAGGGAACAGTTAAAGCAGTGCAAATTAAAGGAGCGTTAATCTCTAGTTGGAAGGGGAGCTGAAGGAATTGGGAGTGATGAGGTAAAGGATAGAGAAGAGAAAGCAGAAACCTCTTTAGATTGACAGACATGAGTCGGATCATGTCGAACAACTGCTTCATTTACTTGCAAGGAATAATGTTGATTGCATACTTGGTCAAATAGTTTCTGTAGCATTTTGCTGAATGGATAAATATCCAGCAATTCTTTTTCAATTACTTGGGAGCTTCAGGTTGCTCAAAGCTATTGAAGATGGACCATTTAATTTGAAAGCCCCAATCTGGCCATCTTCCCTGCAGCCTTCCCTGTTCAAATAAATGCAGAGTACTTAAAATATTTTGAAAGTTTTAATCTTGGTTATTGCTGGGTCATCTTAGTGCCCCAGTTCCAGCGATACATGAAATTCTGGCAATGCAGTTAAACTTGATTACTTAAAGCCACTCCTCAAAGAGATGGTATGTTTCCCTGCACTTCTTCAGGGACAGGGTAAATCTCAAGTTGGGAAACAAGGAAGAAGCGCATGAAGGATGGTTTGTGTTCTTCTGAGGACATAATGCTCTATGTTCTCCTTTTTGTTTTCCTGATATATGTACATGTGGAGAGATTATTGCAGACAGGGTTATATAGTTAGAAAGAAACCTCAAAGCCTTTGACAAAGTTTGTATATAGAAATTCTTTTCATAGGGATTATGTTCATGTGCAAAAACTGATTATATTTGCCTTGATAATCTAGTATTTCTTATTGCTAGTCTTGTTAGGTAGTTTGGCAAATGGTCACAAAATCTGACTTTTAGCTTATTAATACATCCCTGCTTTGAAAAGGGGGGAAAAAGAGCTTAATGGGCTTGAATCACAAATACAAATGCAGTCTGCATGCAAAGAACACTTAAAAAGCTAACACAGGCTGCTCCAAACTGATGGGGGGGGGAGGAAAATTATTTTTTTAATACATTTAGCTATCATTAAACTTTTTAAGAAATTTGCTTGTCTTGCTGTTTTCAAAAACATTAACATGTTTATATCCATTGATTTCTTCTTAATCGTGGTACCAGTCTTCAAGCCTGATAGGAAAAAAGCCAGCCTGTTCTTTTTTTAACTCATGCACCAAAATAATATTTTAACTTGAACTAACATGAATCTGTAATGATCTTGTTTGGCTGAAGACTAAAACCAGTATAACTAAATATGCTGCTCATGGGGGACAAGGCAAACACATTATGAAACATAATTTCTTCTAAATATTACAGAAAAATTTCCCAGAAGGAAATGTTGCTGTTTGAATTTCTGTTCTGTGTTTAGGTTCAACCAGCTTTTCTTTCTCATGAAACATTTAATGTCTTCCTTTAGGTTTCTGGTTCCAATTTCAAGTGTTATCTGCAATGATATTGCTGCTTACATTTTTGGGTTCTTCTTTGGCAGAACTCCATTAATTAAGGTAAGTACTTAGGCACTTCTAAGTTTTTACGATTTATAGCAATTTTGTTATTTGTTCAAAAACATATTAATACTTAATACTGAGCTGCATGATGCACATCTTTACTAAAAAAGCCCAAATTGACTACCCTCTTCGTGAAAATTTGTAAATGCAAATTGGGATTAATGTGAATGCAATTCACATTACAGGTAGTAATGCAATTGGCATTACAGGTAGTACAGTTCTAGTCTATTGCAACATCATTGATAATCACATTCTTTTTGGGTTTCATATGCAGGTTTAACTGCATGCTTACTGTACAGAAACTGTAATCTGAAATAAACCACTAGGGCATATATACCTGTTCCTCATTTGGTCTCATTGATATAGCACTGAGAAGGGCTCAAGCATTAATCTTGCCATTCTGGTAGAATATGCAAGACTCCATAGAAAACTATGAATTATTGATTAGCCAAGCTGTACACAGGAAGCTGGTGTGTCCTGAGGAGTGTCCCCAGCAGTATTTGTGTCAGACTTCTGGCACGATCCAAATGGGCACTTTCTTACAGAGGTCTCCACAGAGCCAAGATATGCTCCTGCAGGTTTCCCAGTCTTTTGCTTCAAAGGAGCTCAGCTGCTTAGTCTGGGTCAGGTGCCACCAGAGGCTGCCTGCAGAGGCAGCAACACATGGGATGGGAGCTCTCCCTTCCCACAAGCTGCCCAGTGGCACCAAACTGTGGCTCTTTCGCTCCTTGCCTGGGACAGGTCCTAGCCATACTCCTCTATTTACTACAGTCAGCAACTGCAGCTGCTGACATGCAGTTACTTCCCACATACCTTTGAAAAACCAAGTAGGAGCATAATTTTCACAAACAAGGTCAAGAAATAAAGTGATCAGTGATGCAACTGATGGACTAATTCTATCACTTTTGTGCCTAGCTGTCTCCCAAGAAGACCTGGGAAGGGTTCATTGGAGGCTTCTTTTCAACTGTTGTATTTGGATTTATTGTGAGTAACCACAGGACATTCATAGAACCATAGAATGGTTGAGGTTGGAAGGGACCTTAGAGATCATCTTGTTCCAACGCTCCTGCCATGGGCAGGGGCACCTTCCACTTTCATCCAACCTGGCCGTGAACATTTCTGGGCATGGGAATTTCCTTGTATAGATTCAGTCTTCATATGTTTTTACTTGAAGCAAAATTACTGATAAATTTGGTCATCTCCAACTGCTGAAAGCCTTAGAGTTAGGGTTTTTTTGGCTAGGGAATTCTGCCAATTTGTAACTAGCTGGAAAGGGTAGGCAAGGCTTGCATCTCTTTGAAACAGGTTATATTGACCATTTTCTACCACTACTGTTACTATATCTGGAATAGTTTTATCTGTGAGTTGCATCCCTATTTTGAAACTGAAGTTTATTGCTAGTATTATTTATGCTTTGCAAAGTAGTACTTTTGTATTACATACTTTATAAAGGCATCTATCCTGGAAAGGAGCTTATACTGATGATATGCATAGAAGATAATAACAACATAAGTAACTGTTGTGATAATTAATTTATCACCAAAGTCAACAATAACAGCCAAACTTGGTAGAAGAGATAGTTCAAGTTTTAATGGAGAAGTGAACTGCAAAAAAAATACGAGTAGTTAACATTTTGGGATGTTATAATGCAGAAACATCCAGTAGATATGAATCTGAGAGATATGAAAAGGAAAACAATTTGGGAAATCATCACTAAGTGCATTGAACATCTGCCTTGTTGAGGCATTCTTCAGTTTAAACAGACTGACTTTACTTCATTCTGGGTCTCCTTCTTCTTAGGAAGGCTTTTATTACCCTGAGCTTGTGGTGACAAACCCATTCATTAAAATATGATTTTCGAGTGTAACAACAAATACCTAATTCAGGAGACCTTGTTTTGCTTTTCAGTTTTCCTATTTTTTGGCTCAACATCAGTACTTTGTCTGTCCCGTGGAATATAACAGTGAAACCAACAGATTTGTGACAGAGTGTGAACCTTCAGAGCTGTTTCAAATGAAGAAGTACTCTGTGCCACCATTGCTTCAGGCTGTGTTGGGATGGGTAAGGAAAAACAAAGGCTTTGGCTAAAATTGAAATCATACTTCCCAGCTTAATCAGGTTTCCTAAACCATTTTAGGAGGGTATCTGAATGCAGGTAAGACTTGAAGGATAAGATCTGAATTGATACCGTGACCATCTGCATTGCTCATAGAGGGGAGTTGGTCACCCAAGAGCAATTGAAATGCACTGCTCTAGTCACCCGAGGGAACCTGCCTGTGTTCTTTTTATGCTGGAAGTGGATGATGCTCAAGAATTTTGCAGACAAACCTTATTTTTGAAGAGAAACCTTTGAATTTTTGTTGAAAGTGGGCTTAGGCTTGTTAAGGTCCGAATTAGTGGCAAGCTTAAATAAACTTGCAGAACTTCATTCTCTTTTCACCTAGTGTGTAACTGCATTAGGAGCAGACTTTTACTCTCTTCATCACCATAGCATTGTGTGTGTTAGTACCATTACTTCCATGCTTAGAAGAACTACCAGCAATAGTTCCATGTAATGTACTCACCAACCCTTTAAAATGTGTAAGACTGAAATGCCTACAATCAAACTGAAATACATTGTTAATTATTTTTCTTGCAGGAAACGGTGAATATGTACCCATTTCAGATGCACAGCTTTGCACTGTCAACATTTGCCTCATTAATTGGGCCATTTGGAGGATTCTTTGCCAGTGGATTTAAAAGAGCTTTCAAAATCAAGGTGTGTAATGAATCCTGTAAGATGGTTTTGGTTTGACTTTCTCTTCAAATTAGATAAATTGGTGGGGTAGGGTTTGGGGGTTTTCTAGATAATTCATTGTAGTACTTAGTGTTTCTACTAAGTTGTAATTATGTTTGAGCTGTTTTTTACCATCAGGACTTAGTTTTATCAGAGATATATATATGTGTGTGTGTTATTCTTTAAACTTTGCATGATCAGCATGTGACTTTACCGCTGGAAATCTAAGAATAATGTGGTTTCATAGTTTGGTTGATAATTACTCTTCCAAGTCACATTACAGAAGTGGTTTAGACAAGCAAGATGTGAGATATTATACTTGACATGAAAGGCAACCTGTAGATGCTTAAGAACTGCTGACAGTGATTTACCCTTCAGATTGTGGCTGGCTGTGTTTTAGCGATGGTATTTGTGTGTTATGCAGATGCTGGTGTGTCAGGTTCACCAAAGCATGAGATGATTGGCTGCCTTTGCCAGTACGGCGCTGCCTTGTAACAAGTGTGTGTATTGGCAAATTATGTGATGTGCTAACCTCTGTTTATTGCAAGGTGTGCGCTGTCGCTTGTGGCAGTGTTGTCCCTGGCTGGTATTAAGTGGCAGCAGGAGTATGGGAAGAGGGCAGCCCCAAATTTTCTCCCGACCTCCTTTATGTCTTGGTAGGACTGCTGTAATTCTTACCCTGTTGCTTGTCGTTGTTCTTGTTGTTCCATATGCCCGCCAAACTGGCATGTGCTTTGCACAGAAGTGTATAAAACCCCTCTGTTTGTGCTGAACTCCTGTACGTGTGCTTGTACTTACCCCTCTTTCTTACGCTGGTCTGAGCAGCTTGCCTGGCACTTTGCAAGCCACAGCCTTGTGCGCTGTCGTACCTGTATGTCCAGGGAGCAGAAGACTGTGTGTGAAGCAGGGATTTGGGGGGACAATTAATGCTTCTGGAAAGCATCACGTATTCTCAAAAGTAGAACGTTAAACAGTAGGTTCTTTTAAAACCTGTGGGCCTCAAGATGATGACCAAAGGACTGTTGGGAAGTCACGGTTATTGTGGAATTGCTACTGAAGGCAATGTGTAGGTGAGGTTAGACGCTCCATCCCTACCCAGCACTGGAGAGCTGGTGTGGCACCAACACAGGATGCATTTAACTTGCTGGCAGTTTCCCCACATGACTAGGGTCAGGGTTTTCACCCCAAGAGTACACAAGTGAGTGTGGATGACTAAAAGGATGTATGAGGGTATTTTGATTGATAAAGCTGTTCTACAGGCAGGATCAGGCAACACAAAAATAGTGTATCAAGCTTTGTTTGCACCAGGAATGTATTTTTTTTTAGGTAGCAATGATTTTTTCACAACAGGGTTTTTTGATTCTGTTAAATATATTTATATTGCATTATGGTTTTTAAGTATGGTTACCAAGAACCCAGTGAGAAAAAGGGCAGGTGACTGGGCAGGACTGGAGAGTCCTCAAGTTACTGCTTCTCTTGCAGCAAATATACGTTACCTGGTAACAAGTGCTTCAGCAATACCTACCAGTAGAGGATAAAGCAATAAAGGTATTAAAGAGGAGAATTAGATTCTGAAGAGGCAAGAAGCGACAGCCATTAGCTTAAGAGGCTCGCCACAAAATGAAGTATGTATAGGCACGCAAGTGTTCTCAGTACTGCCACACCTGCACCTGACCTACCGCTGTCCTCTTGTGTGATACTGTGGACAAGTTGCTTCATCTCTTCTTTTACTTCTCACCCTTTGGCTCCCCTTTGAAGTTAAAAACTCCTTTAGGAAAGGAGCCTCTTGCTAACTTTTGGCTCAGTGCAGTGAAAACATAGCTTACTTGCAGCCTTAATGTGCTGCTTCCAAGTGATATATCATTAGGGTGTTTTGTCGGAACCACTGACCTTTTTTTTTCTTTTTTTTTTTTTCTCCCCTCCTGTTCTTTACACCCAAAAGGATTTTGCAGACACAATCCCTGGGCATGGAGGAATAATGGATCGCTTTGATTGTCAGTACTTGATGGCCACTTTTGTTCATGTCTATATCACCAGTTTCATAAGGTATGGGCTTTTTACAGTGTTAACTCCTTAAGCACGTGTAGGAGCTGTACTATAATAAATGTATGGAGTCATGTTAGTATAGCAGAGATTGAGGGTTTCTAAATATGATTTCTGCAACGATTTCAAATACAGAACTATTAAGAAAACATATGTCACTGTCTAGGATTTGTGTCAGGTTCGAGCTGTGCCCTAATGTTTCCATGACTGCTGTGAAAGGTAACCCGTGTATTCAAAATACCACAAAGTTTTGTGTAGCAGCTACTAGCAGTTTTTTTAGAATTTACTAATTACAGGAAGGTATAGGATGGGGTTTCAGGCAGGAGGGTTGTGCAGCATCTGCTTTTCCTGTGTGGTTCCTGAATAGCTTGTAGGTTGCAAGTTCTTCCTGTAAGTTTTAGTATTTCTCAGCTGCTTGGCTTGAGATATTTAAGATGAAAATGCAATGGTTAAAGAAAGGAGACAACTTCTTAAAAATCCTGCTCATCTTTCCTGAACCACACCAACTTTCAAGAAGAAATCATGGGAATCACAATTCTCTTGCAGTAGTCATTTTAGTTTTTAGAGCAGGGGTGGGTCAAGGAGCCAAACCGATACAAGCCCTTAGTTTTCTAAGTGCATATGGTAACATGTAAATGCGTATCAGCAGCAGATTCTTTGCCTTATATTTGGTTCATCTTAGTAGATTGTAACTAGGTGGCTAGCTAAAAATGAGGCTGATATTTAGAAAAACTTGCTTTAATTTGCAGTTTTCTTTACTGACTTGGCCAAGTTCCCATTTAGTTCAGTAGTACACAGCTTATCTGGCTGGCAACAGACACTAAATGAAAAAAGATCTGTTGATGAACAACTTTGATTAAGGATGAATCAGTGAGTCTTGTCATAAGTTTTCTCAGTATCCCCATTTGACAGCAAATAGAAATGCTTTTAGTTTCTGTTCACATTGAACTAAGAGTATGCTTTCCCAGTAATGCTGACCACTGCATCCTGAGGAGGTAGACTGGGAGGAATCCATAACTCAGTGTCCTCTAAAAAGGGAAGGCATTGTTTGTGCAGCAAGAGGAAAATGGAAAACTATCTAAAAAGATTCTTTAGAGTTGTGGTCACAAAAAAAGAAAAAATTTCTTTTGTTTTCATTGACAGGGGTCCAAATCCCAGCAAATTACTGAAACAGCTGTTGATACTTCAGCCTGAGCAACAATTAAGTGTATATAAAACCCTGAAATCTCACCTCGTTGAAAAAGGGATCCTTCAACCATCTCTGAGAGGGTAGTTTGTCAAAGCAGAGGACCAGAAGAAAACTCCATTTACGAGAAACCTGTGGAAAAGCGTTGCAAATGTGCACATAAATAATAGCTATAGGACGAGTAGTTCGTGGTCTGGAAAAGGTGAATGTTTCCTGAAATGAATGTGAATACTATGACTTCTTACTAGGACACTAAAGATCTCTTACTCCTAGAATAATTCAAATGCTTACAATGTAACAGTACACATGCTGCATATTTTAGTTCCTGAGGTGGATGGGAGCAGTCTTCCTCCAGCACCCAGCCTGACAGTCTTTGTATTTAAGAAAAACAATAATGAAATTCACTATAAGTTTTTAATGAGTTATTTAAAACTGTATATCTTAGGAATACCTTTTTGGTCTCCAGTGGTTCCGGAAGCGAGAACACATGAGGCAGGCAGTTACTTCTGTGTAGGCTGTTGCTGAAATTACTATTGGCCAGAAAACACTTGTTAGCCTAGTCGAAGTAGTACTTACAGCCTGCTGCATTGGACTACTTGTTTTTTCTAAACCATTATGAAGGTTAAGCCTAGCTCTGTTTTTAATTTAATAGCTTTCTTATGAAACCATTTCATGCTTTCAAGAGAAAAGTACGTTCATCGAAATATAGCTGGGCGGGTTGGGCTGTGGAGCTGCTATTTTTTCTGGTTAAGGTTACAGATTATAAACAAGTGTGTACATCCAGGAGTAGAGATTACCCGAGAAAATAGAATTCTCCTACCCAGTAAATGAATCAGGGAGAATCTGGAGTTTAAGTCCTTGGTTTCCACGGCCTGGTCAGTGTCTGAAGTCAGTAATTCAAGCCTTATTCCTTGTGCCTCTTAACTGCTGTGTAGAATTGGGGGTATTTCCTTCTTTTTAAAAGCACTTTGAGGTTCTGAGTAAAAAGTGAAGTTTAAGTGCTGTGTATAAGCATGTTTCTCAGTGAAGGCAGAAACTGTTAGCTCCTGAATGTGCACAGTGCAAGACAGGATGCATGGTTTTTCTGCTGTTTGTTTTTATTTATTAAGAAGATCCTCAAGCGAGCTTGGGTAACCACAGAGGTGTTTGAATGGAGAATTTTTATAGAAAGCAGCTATTCTGTTGACTTAGGGGGGTATATGAGGAGAATTAATGCTCTATAATTCTCAATCCTAGTTGTTTTATAACTTTTTTCATCATGTGACATATCTTGATGCAAATAAAAATATAAACCCTTTTTGAAATGATGAAAATTACTCCTGTACAAAGAGAAAGCACAAATGCCAATTTTGTTTTCATATACTGTAACTTGATACGATTTCATTTTTCCAACTCACTGTAAATAAGTTTCTCCTGCGGTGAATGTACCGAGACTACATCTATGTGTGTGTGTATATAAATTATTAAAAGATATATTTATATATATTAAAGATTAAAACTTTAAAAGGTTGGTGCTACTTGAGGATACAACCATGGAAAAAATCACTTGGGTGGGTCATAAGCCATATCTGTAAAGTTCAAACTGCTTTTTGTTGAACACCATGTAGCTGAGACCACTGCACTCCGTTTTGCACTTGGGCCGTAGTACCGTGTGTACAGCTTGTGTATGGAAAAGCATCCCTGTATGTTGAACAAAATTCAGGTCTAAAGCAATTCCTGTTGATGTCAGGTATTTGACAGAATTAAAATGTCTGACCTGGAGATTGCAGTACTGTATTGAAGGAACACTCCAAGAGGTGAAAAATGCCACCTGCTGCTTGGCCATAAGTGGCTGTGTGACTTGGCTTGTTAATTGGAGGGGACTGAAATTCAGCCCTTACTCCGGATAGGGCACAACCTGAAGTTAAAAGGTAACACAGCTACCTTTGGGAATGTGCTTTAAAAAGAAGGGAAGGGCAAATGAGGTGGTGACCAAAGTAGAATACCTGCAAAACTAGCTTTTAGATGAGGCTTTGGTTATTTATGGGACTTTGGTAGATGTTACAATAAAATGCAGCCATACTGGAGCTAGCATATCTTTATCCTGGGTATTAAAAAAAAAAATCTAAATATTTAAAAGTTATATAGAGAATATATATATAGAAGGGTAATTGTTACTTCAGAAACTTGAAATTTTTAGTGTAATTTTATAGCATGTATAATAAGGAAGTTAAAATATATTTTAGTATTTAATACAACAGAGCATTTGAAATTAATTGCTATCTATGTGCACAGTAGAAAATTCAACACTGCAATTCTGCTTTTCAATGTTAAAATGAAGAAGGGATGAACTGTAAACTCACTCATCAATTTTCTAGATAGAGTAATATCTTCCTGCTGGCTTAGGCTTGGTGTAAATAAAGCTGAGCAGGACCTGTCACTGTGAAGTGATAACTACGCTTGGTTACAACCAAGAGCATTTACCCCACTTGCCACTTCTGTTAGTTCAAGCATTGCAACATCATAAACAGGAAAGTTTAACTTTTTACACCAGTCAATCTTTTCACTTAGACTTTTGTCCCAAGTTGTTATAATTACCCACTGAGCAAAAAAGAAAAATGTATATTATGTAAATATTGTAAATGGTATGAGCATATAATGTCTGTTTTAGTTTGACTGTTTCAATATTTCATTGAAGCAGGCACTGTAAAAAGAAATAGTAAATAAATAAAATTGGGACAGAAATCCTCCAGTCTTGTGTTTCCTATAGCATGCACAGTGGGTGGAGATTTCTTAACGGGAATTTATATTCCTTTATGTTATACTTTAACTTTGTGTTCTTAATAGAAAAGCCTGCTATTAATTTCCTACCTTTTGCCCCTCAAGGCTTCAGGCCATCCTTGTTTGTTGCTGAAATTGTGCAATGTGTCTCATGTCCAAAGATATGCAAGCTTTTCTGTCTTTTCCAAAAGGTGCTCATTTCAACAATACTGACACAGGCTTGTCAGTATTGACCATGTGTGGTGATGGGGTGGCAGCTGGCAGCTACCTCTCCCCTGCTTTCCTGTTCCTTCCTTTTAAATCTTGGATCTGAGGCCCTTCACCTCCTGCAGCCTCAAACAAACTAGGTAAGAAATGCATTTAATTTCTAAATTATGAAGAAGACTGTAATGTCTGTTAAACACTCACTGTCACCAAGTCCTGTGTGTGCTACACACCTCCTCAGATTTTAGAAAACTTGTGGAGAAGCACAGAGCTTTCCTGTGGTCTGCCTCCACTTCTTAGTTGTCTTCTGAGGAAAGGAAGGGGAAAGTTAGAAGTGAGTTTTCTTCTACTAGACAGATAACATTTGGACTGTTACTTGTACAGAATCCCTTTGTCCAGATCGTGCTAGTACTTGTATATAGCGAAGTTACAATTGCTCTTTCTCTTGCAAATAGTTTCCCAATTGTAACATGGATATTCAGTTCCTTGTTTAGCAATTTCAAGTTGCATGAACTGAGGCATAAGTCCTGTATCTGACAGGAATCTGGATCACCCATAAAGTATCACTGAGGTTGGAAAATGCCTTTGAGATCACAGAGTCGAGACATAAACCCAGCATTCCAAGTCCTCCATTAATGTAGCACTGAATACTAAAGACACTGTGATTTGCACCCTGACTTCCCAACATTGATGCTTTTTCTGTGAATTGCAGGGACATGTTTAGCTCTCTAAAGGAAGAGGTGAGAAAGACTGGTATTATTAGGATTTTGTTAGCGCAAACGTATTGTTTGCAACTGAGTGTAAAAAGGCAGCATATTTTCATAGGGCAGCCAACGTGTAAAGCTTCAGCTCTCTGTTTAATCGCCACCAATTGCCTTGCACTTGCCTGTGTGGAGATGCAATAGCAGCAGTTTGGTTCCTCAAGTGGTTGCTGCTCCTGTGTGAAGTGACTGGGCCAACTACCCCTTGCTCAGCAGGGACTAGAGTTTTGTGCTAATCCCACACACAGCTTTCAGAGCAAGAGGCTGGATTTTCACCTCTGCTGTTAGGACCCTCCTGTTTGATTGCAGGAAATTAAATACTTGTGCTATCTGGCAGAAATCGTGCACACCTCTAAAGAAAACATGCCAAGAGCCCTAATTGCCCAATTGTGGCTTACATTACCTACCGAACTGTGGCTTATCATTGGGCTTGTATGTACTTGAAGGGTGTGTTAAGCTCTGCAAACTTTGACCTTGTTTCTGATCTGACAAACTATGATACAAACATAGCCTATCCCAAAACAGTCAGAAGCAAGCTCTGCCAGAATCCCTGCTGTGCCATGTCCAGCTGCACCAAAACAAGTATTAGGAATAAATAAATAGGTGCTCTTGCGAAGTTTGCAGTGTGGTTGCATTTGGTGGTGGGAAGTGACAAGTTACTGGTTGTTCTGTTGTCAGCTACAGAAAGGTGCAGTTTGCCCAGAAACAAGGGGATCTATCACAGCAAAGGATCAGCAACGTCCATTTTGAAAATGCTGGAGACCCTTCCCTGAACGACTGTGTCATGGGGGACACATTGTAGGCATGTCAGGAAGGCTGTAACCCTGGAGTACCTCAGCCCATGGGAGCACGCTCCTGGTAGGGTAGGCCTGATCCCTCTCACTGCCTGTCTTGCTGAAGCCTTGTGTGAGCCTGTGTGTGAGCAGCTGCCTGCGCTGGGTCGCTGGAGAAGTCAGGGCTCTCCCTTTGTACGGGTCTTCCTAAGACCCCACCTGAGTAAGAGACCAGGCTCTAAGCCTGGCCAGACCTCAGTCAAGGAGAATAAACAACTTTTTCTGGGGGAACTGTTGCACATGGGGAGCTTGTAGCACACACCAGGTAAATTAACTTGGGGTTTATGGGCTGGAGGAGAAAAACATCTTGAGCACAGCCAGAGAGAGACCAACTCTAAGAGACTCATAAGCAGAAAATGAAGGTGGGGTGCTTCTGTTCCTGAGCAAGTCCCTGGCCAGCACAGGGGTGAAACCCTGAAAGCTGAGTTTGCTTAGGGAGGCACCAGGGCAGAGCAGAGGAAACAGGAGAGGGGAAAGCCTGAACTGAACAGGTGTGAACCAGGGTGCCCATGCCATGTGGACAGGTAGAACCTCTCTCAAGGCATCAGCCAGTTGAGAGAAAACCAGAATTTCTTGCAAAAGGACCTCCTAAAAGCATGAGATTTCACAGAGTCACAAAGAATCACAGACTCATTAGGGTTGCAAGGGAACTGGAGATCATCTAGTCCAACCCTCCTGCCAAGGAAGGGTCACCTGGAGTAGGTTGCACGTGAGTGAATCTGGATGTTTTTGGAATGTATCCAAAGAGGGAGAATCCACAACCTCCCTGGGTAACCTGTTCTAGGGCTCTGCCACCCTAAATGTAAAGAAGTTCTCCCCAACAGTGAGGAAAAACTCCTCAAGAAATGCCCCTCTAATTTTTCTTCAATAAAACTGTCAATTTAGCCCATTTAACTGAGTTCTGTGCATACCAGAAGTGGATTAAAAAATAAAATTCTCTGAAAATGTAAAATTTTAAGTTTCTGAATATATTTTCATTACCTATAACTAGGTGACAGCTACTGCAGCTATAAGAACTATTAGCAATATGCAGGGCTTCAGGACAGCCTAGGGCCACGCCTCGTGCCTCCACGGATACAGACTGCCACTGCTCCCTGGCCAACAAACCTTGCAGAAGAGCAGGAGCCACCCAACCATTGTTCCAAGAAAGACAGAGCCTCCGCCGAGGCTGGAGACAAGTGGCCAAGCCTGCCTGAAGCACAGGGCTCTGTGGAGCAAAGATGCCGGGCCATAGCAGGAGAACAGCTTGGACAGGAAAGAGCTCCCACAGCAGGAGGGAAATGACCTTGGCAGGACAAGGACAGTATGGGCTGGCAACAGATAGGACAGGGGGGGATGAGCCTCCCTCTCCTGGGGCAAGGCACTGCACTGCACCGCTGCAGCCCTCTCATCTCCCCTGGACACCAGCTCCTGCTGCCAGGTCCCCGGCACACATTACTGAGATTTAGAAATGGTGCTTCCCAACTTAGTGTCCTCACCAAGACTCTCCTTAACCCCAGGGCTGCTCTCTCCCTCTCTTTTCTCCTCCCCCTTCCCTCTGCAGCAGCACTGATTTCAAACTTGGGGCACAAAAAAGGAAGGAACGTCCCCGAGTGTGAGAAGAACAATTTCCTGCAAACAGCAAGGAGAGAAGAAAACAAACAGTGACAGTGACAGTCTAGAGGCAAAAGCATCCAAAGGGGAGAGTGACTCCCATGCCAAAATGCTGCCTGCAGAGCCAGGTTTCCCTGAACAATCTTGGATGTCTCTCCCCACCCTTTCCACCAGAAGCCTCGTCCTTCTTCTTGGAAGTCAGCGAGTCACTTACCCCCAGCACTGGTAATGATGCCGGGGGGTACCAAGGAACAGTAGGCTACAGCCACATCTCCTCAAGCACACCGCTTTGTGGCTAATGGAAAAAAAGTCATCCTTTCCTGGCAGGAAGTAGGACAGCTGTGTGCATAGCAAAAGGGGATTGAAAGAGAAAAAGAGGAGATCTAGTGCAGTTTTCAGTTTCAGAGGCTCTTTTTTATTTCCTCTGGGCAGGCAAAAGCTACTGCTGGTAGAAGAACTCACTCTCTTCTAGTTCTTCTCTCTGGTTAAGCTCCAAGAATGAAAGCCTAGAAGGTTTGGATCAAGCTTCTGGCATCTGCTATGCAGCACCTGCACTGGTAGCAGGCTCAGGGCTGAGCTGTCAGGGCTTTGGGATGCAGGAGTGCCTTGAACCCAGAGACCACTGTGACACAGCGACCAGCCAGCCTGGCTGTTGCTGGGGAGATGGAAGGATCCCTGGGGTGCCCACTGCCAGGAGAGCAGCTCCCGCACGAGGCAGTATCTCCCCTGGCTGCTTTGGCACATCTGTGCCAAAGTATGGCAAAGACTGAGATGGAGGAGGTTTGCCAGAAGGCAAATTCTCAGCCCCACCAGGAGAGCCCAGAGAGCAGGCGCCAAGTGAGGGATGGGGCAGGAGGGAGAGGCTGCTGGTAGGACAGGGCTGGGACAGGGCTTGCTGGCACGGGGGTTGCTGTTCCAAGGCAGCTGCCTCCATGCCATCCCACCTCCTCCTTTGCCTTCCCGCAGGCGAACAACCCCCAGCAACAGGCAGCGCCTGCGGAGAGCCTGGGCCAGGCCTCGTCCCTCCCTGGGGACGGGCTGCCACCGCTGCCCGGCCAGCAGAGCTTGCAGGGCAGCGGGAGCCACCCCAGCCTTGTGGCAAGCAAGGGCAGGAGATGAGCGGCCCGGCCCACCCCAAGCTGAGGGCTTCCCGTGGCGAATCCACCCTGCCATGGCAGCAGCTCAGCTTGGAGGAGAAGGAGCTCCTGCTTCTGCAGAAGGACCAGGACCACCTTGCCTCCCTGACATGGCTTGACGGCAGAGCTGGGCAGGTAAATAGCAAGGACGGGATGGCATCAGACATCACAGGGGGATGAGTCTCCCTCTCTCGGGGTCGGCTGCTGCACTGCAGCGCCGCAGCCCCTTCATCTGCCCTGGCCAGCCCTGTCCCAGCAGCTCCAGCTGCCAGGTCCCCGGCGCGCATTTGCTGGGGGTAATCAGGAGACCTTGGCAAAGCACCCAATCCCAGAATTCCGTTCGGGTTTCAAGGGCCCTCTGGAGATCATCCACTCCAACCTCCCTGCCAAGAGCCAGGCTCCCCTAAGGCAGGTCATACAACAATGCCTTCAGAGAGCTGCCTGCGGAGATGGAGATTCCAGCAGCTTCCTGGGCAGCCTGGGCCAGTGCTCTGCCACCCTCAGGGTCCAAAAGTTCTTCCTCCTCATGTTGATGGAGATCTCCTCAAGAATTGTCCTTCTCTCCTTTCTCATCTGCCAGGCACACCCCAAGCTGGACAGCGGGAAGCCAGAGCTGACAGGCCTGGAGGGACTGGAAGTCATCCCAAGTTCCCAGAAGGTGCTGGAGTGGCTCCAAGCCCATTTTCCCTTGGACACCTGGGTCTTGGAGTGGCACTCCGGCACTGAAGAAGGGCTGTCCCGTGGGCTACCAACATCCAGTGCCCTGGGAGATGCCGGAAGAAGCCAGGCTTCCCAATGTCCAGCGCTGCCCCAGTGGTGGCAGGCCTGGCCCAGCCGTCCCGGAGAGCAGCACCCAGGCCAGGCCGGCAGCGCCACCACCGCAGTCCCTGCCGGCCACGCACTGCCCGCTCTTGCCTGGCAGGAGACCCTGGCACCAGCGGTGGGAGCAGGAGCTTGCCTGTGGCCCGCTCAGCCCCTTGGCCACGGCTCTCCTCCTGCCACGGCCACTGCCAACCCGGCGCGACGGCAGCGACGCTCCCTGTTCGGGAGGGTGCTCAGGGCTGTGCGCAGGCTGTTCCTGGGCACCCATGTCCCAGCAGGGCAGGAGCAGCAGCGCCGGGCTGCCAGCGCCAGGCAGCTGCCTGCAGGTCACCCTGCTGAGCCTCAGCAGCGGCCGGCTGAGAGCGCGGCACAGGGAGGCACCGCAGCCGTGTGTGCAGGGACAGCGCCTCCGGCATTTGGCTGCCTCAGGGGCACACTGCCAGACTGGGCTCTCCCAGTCATTCCTGTGACCAGTCTCTGATGGCCCGAAAGAAACACCTCAGGACCGGAGCTGGTTCACACTTTTCACCCAGTGTGCCCCTAGGAAGAAGTATAGACATCGAGTAGGTAGTTTAGGATTAGTAGATAGACAGATAGAGTGGTAGAGAGATAGGTAGATACATAGAGAGATTCATAGATAGATAGTCATATAGATAGATAGATATGTAGATACATAGAATCATAGATAGATTAATAGATTAATAAATAGATTAATAGATAGATTAGGTAGATGAGATAGATAGATAGATGATGATAGATAGATAGATAGATAGATAGATAGATAGATAGATAGATAGATAGATAGATAGATAGATATTAATAGGTTATAATTTTTCTTCAATCAAACCTTCAATTTCACCCAAATTCTTGAGCTGTGCACAGACGAACAAAGGGGTTGTCTCAGTTTAAATGAGACACAGGTCTTTTGCTGAGGATGAGTTATGAGGAAGACCCAACCTCCTCCATCTAAGCGATTGTAAATGCAAAAATAAGAGCCTCAGATCAAGGGAGAGAACTGTGGAAAAAAGGAAAGAAATAACACCCCTTTTTTAAAAGCTATATGTGTATTGGCAGAAACAACAAAAGAACACAAGGAAATAACTAAGCAATACTGCTAAAACCACAAGTAACCCCTTCCAAACAAACCAATAAACAAGGCAAGGAAAAGAGGAAACTGTTCCTTTTGCCTCATTTGGTACAATTCTAAGCCCAGTCAAGAGGGGATGCTGTTGGATGACCGGAGATGGAGAGCCTGCAGTCCTTTCTGCTGGTCCGCTGGGGGTGCTTTGGAATCCCCGGTCGGTTCCACATGGGATGACAACCTCCGGGGTGTGTTGGAGAAACCGAAAATGGGTTTCCCTCCCCCCACACACACTGGGAAAGGGGAGAGAGAGGAGGGAGAGAAACAGCAACAAAAAAGTCCTCCCCAGTGGGAAAAACTCACCCTGTTGTGCTGGCCGACTCGTGCGGTATAGTTTTCCTTCTCCCTCTGATATGCACAAGAACCACTGCTAAGAAAGAAACAAACGGGAACCAGAAAGGGGAAAAACCTGGTGAAACAGCTCCTCTCTGATGAAAATCCAATCAGGATCCCCAGCTGGCAGCCAGGACGTAAACCAAAACCTACCCAACTTCCACTCCCACCTTGTTCCAGCTTCAGCAGCCAGCCAGAACTCCTCCCCCCCAGCTTTCCCAGGAGAGGAGAGGAAAAAAAAGGAAGAAGGAGCTCCTCACCAGAATCTGAGGGCCATTAACTACAAGGCAACTTCTTTTGTGCTCCTTAACTGTCCACTTACCAGCACTCCAGGAAGTGGGCAGGGGGAAGGGAGAAAATTCCGGCTTACTTTTGAAGAACCGGCAAAAGCATGACAGGGCTTCAAATCCAAAACGCTGAGATGAAGTCCAGTTTTACATGTCCGGTCGGCATTTTGATTCCCTTGAAGCAGGTGACAGCTGCTGCAGGTAGAAGAGCTGTTGGGATGGTTTGGACCTGGCTCCCTGCCAAATGCCCGAACTCACAGGAACAACCCCTTCCCCTCCCTTCTTCCCTTAGGGCAAAGGAAAAAAGAACGATCAAAACTGAAGGACCCCAAATCAAGCTAGTTCTAGAAAAAGATCTAGTTTGACGTCTATTACAGTTCTATCCAATTCAAATGCTATGGACACAGCCAAGGGAATCCAAACAACCCCCAAAGGGAAAGGGGAAAAAGGGACCAAAAGAGACACAGAACAGGTCTCCACAATCAAACCCAAGAACTAGCAAAAGAAAGAACTCGCAAAACAAATCTCACCACGTCCCTCAGAAAAGCCAGATCCCCAGACGCAGCCAGCACTCTCCAATCTCCGCCTGGCAGACCAGCGGTCACTGCAGGCCTCAGGCTCTAGAGAAGCCAGAGCAACGCAAGGACCTGCTGCTCCTGGACCTGGCCGGAAGAGAAGAGAGAGCCAAGGCCTCTCCTCCCTTCTTATTTAGACCCTGATTTGCTGTTAAAATCGTATGGAATACTGGGAACGTGGCCGCTTCCTTGGTTCCAAAGTGGTCACCAAGAAAGACCTCGATTAAAACTACCACAGCTGTCTTTCCTCTGCTCCTAATACCTGTTGAAGGTATAGGAATCCTAAAATAGAATGGTTTTCTAGGGTTTCTTCTCTCTGCCATGGGACACCTGCAGTGGGGGCAGGGGCTGGGATCAGCTTCCCAAGTTGCGTGATGCGAGGTCCCTGGTGCTCAGAGAGCATCCAGCTGTCCGACTATTGCAAGAAAAGCTTCGATTTAGCCCAAGGAACTGTGTGACTGCGGTTTGGAAAGGGTACTCCCCAATTTAGTGCCCTCGCTGCCACTCTCCTTAACCCCAGGGCTGCTCTCTCCCTCTCTTTTCTCCTCCCCCTTCCCTCTGCAGCAGCACTGATTTCAAACTTGGGGCACAAAAAAGGAAGGAAGGTCCCCGAGTGTGAGAAGAACAATTTCCTGCAAACAGCAAGGAGAGAAGAAAACAAACAGTGACAGTGACAGTCTAGAGGCAAAAGCATCCAAAGGGGAGAGTGACTCCCATGCCAAAATGCTGCCTGCAGAGCCAGGGTTTCCCTGAACAATCTTGGATGTCTCCCTTTGTCTTTTCCACCAGAAGCCTCGTCCTTCTTCTTGGAAGTCAGCGAGTCACTTGCCCCCAGCACTGGCAATGATGCCGGGGGGTACCAAGGAACAGTAGGCTACACCCACATCTCCTCAAGCACACCGCTTTGTGGCTAATGGAAAAAAGTCAGCCTTTCCTGGCAGGAAGCAGGACAGTTGTGTGCATACCAATAGGGGATTGAAAGAGATAAAGAGGAGATCTGGTGCAGTTTTCAGTTTCAGAGGCTCTTTTTTATTTCCTCTGGGCAGGCAAAAGCTACTGCAGGTAGAAGAACTCACTCTCTTCTAGTTCTACTCTCTGGTTAAGCTCCAAGACTGAAGGCCTAGAAGGTTTGGATGGAGTTTCAGGCATCTGCCGTGGAGCACCTGCACTGGTAGCAGGCTCAGGGCTGAGCTGTCAGGGCTTTGGGATGCAGGAGTGCCTTGGGCCCAGAGACCACTGTGACACGGCGGCCAGCCAGCCTGGCTGTTGCTGGGGAGATGGAAGGATCCCTGGAGTGCCCACTGCCAGGAGAGCAGCTCCCGCAGGAGGCAGCATCTCCCCTGGCTGCTTTGGCACATCTGTGCCAAAGTATGGAAAAGAGTGAGATGGAGGAGGTTTGCCAGAAGGCAAATTCTCAGCCCCGCCAGGAGAGCCCAGAGAGCAGGCGCCAAGTGAGGGATGGGGCAGGAGGGAGAGGCTGCTGGTGGGACAGGGCTGGGACAGGGCTTGCTGGCACGGGGGTTGCTGTTCCAAGGCAGCTGCCTCCATGCCATGCCACCTCCTCCTTTGCCTTCCCGCAGGCGAGCAAGCCCCAGCAACAGGCAGCGCCTGCGGAGAGCCTGGGCCAGGCCTCGTCCCTCCCTGGGGACGGGCTGTCACCGCTGCCCGGCCAGCAGAGCTTGCAGGGCAGCGGGAGCCACCCCAGCCTTGTGGCAAGCAAGGTGGAACCTGCGCAGGGGCAGGAGATGAGCGGCCCGGCCCACCCCAAGCTGAGGGCTTCCCGTGGCGAATCCACCCTGCCATGGCAGCAGCTCAGCTTGGAGGAGAAGGAGCTCCTGCTCCTGCAGAAGGACCAGGACCACCTTGCCTCCCTGACATGGCTTGACGGCAGAGCTGGGCAGGTAAATACCAAGGATGGGATGGCATCAGACATCACAGGGGGATGAGCCTCCCTCTCTCGGGGTCGGCTGCTGCACTGCAGCGCCGCAGCCCCTTCATCTGCCCTGGCCAGCCCTGTCCCAGCAGCTCCAGCTGCCAGGTCCCCGGTGCACATTTCCTTGGGTAATCGGGAGACCTTGGCAAAGCACCCAATCCCAGAATTCCGTTCGGGTTGGAAGGGCCCTCTGGAGATCATCCACTCCAACCTCCCTGCCAAGAGCCAGGCTCCCCTAAGGCAGGTCATACAACAATGCCTTCAGAGAGCTGCCTGCGGAGATGGAGATTCCAGAAGCTTCCTGGGCAGCCTGGGCCAGTGCTCTGCCACCCTCAGGGTCCAAAAGTTCTTCCTCCTCATGTTGATGGAGATCTCCTCAAGAATTGTCCTTCTCTCCTTTCTCATCTGCCAGGCCAACACTAAACTGGACAGCGGGAAGCCAGAGCTGACAGGCCTGGAGGGACTGGAAGTCATCTCAAGTTCCCAGAAGGTGCTGGAGTGGCTCCAAGCCCATTTTCCCTTGGACACTTGGGTCTTGGAGTGGCACTCCGGCACTGAAGAAGGGCTGTCCCGTGGGCTACCAACATCCAGTGCCCTGGGAGATGCCAGAAGAAGCCAGGCTTCCCAATGTCCAGCATTGCCCCAGTGGTGGCAGGCCTGGCCCAGCCGTCCCGGAGAGCAGCACCCAGGCCAGGCCGGCACCGCCACCACCGCAGTCCCTGCCGGCCACGCGCTGCCCGCTCTTGCCTGGCAGGAGACCTCGGCGCCGGCGGTGGGAGCAGGAGCTTGCCTGTGGCCCGCTCAGCCCCTTAACCACGGCTCTCCTCCTGCCACGGCCACTGCCAACCCGGCGCGACGGCAGCGACGCTCCCTGTTCGGGAGGGTGCTCAGGGCTGTGCGCAGGCTGTTCCTGGGCACCCATGTCCCAGCAGGGCAGGAGCAGCAGCGCCGGGCTGCCAGCGCCAGGCAGCTGCCTGCAGGTCACCCTGCTGAGCCTCAGCAGCAGCCGGCTGAGAGCGCGGCACAGGGAGGCACCGCAGCCGTGTGTGCAGGGACAGCGCCTCCGGCATTTGGCTGCCTCAGGGGCACACTGCCAGACTGGGCTCTCCCAGTCATTCCTGTGACCAGTCTCTGATGGCCCGAAAGAAACACCTCAGGACCGGAGCTGGTTCACAGTTTTCACCCAGTGTGCCCCTAGGAAGAAGTATAGACATCGAGTAGGTAGTTTAGGATTAGTAGATAGACAGATAGAGTGGTAGAGAGATAGGTAGATACATAGAGAGATTCATAGATAGATAGTCATATAGATAGATAGATATGTAGATACATAGAATCATAGATAGATTAATAGATTAATAAATAGATTAATAGATAGATTAGGTAGATGAGATAGATAGATAGATAGATAGATAGATAGATAGATAGATAGATAGATAGATAGATAGATAGATAGATAGATAGATAGATAGATATTAATAGGTTATAATTTTTCTTCAATCAAACCTTCAATTTCACCCAAATTCTTGAGCTGTGCACAGACGAACAAAGGGGTTGTCTCAGTTTAAATGAGACACAGGTCTTTTACTGAGGATGAGTTATGAGGAAGACCCAATCTCCTCCATCTAAGCGATTGTAAATCCGAAAATAAGAGCCTCAGATCGAGGGGGAAAATTGTGGAAAAAAGGAAAGAAATAACACCCCTTTTCTAAAAGCTATATGTGTATTGGCAGAAACAACAAAAGAACACAAGGAAACAACTAAGCAACACTGCTAAGCCCAAAAGTAACCCCTTCCAAACAAACCAATAAACAAAGCAAGGAAAAGAGGAAACTGTTCATTTTGCCTCATTTGGTACAATTCTAAGCCCAGTCAAGAGGGGATGCTGTTGGATGACCGGAGATGCAGAGCCTGCAGTCCTTTCTGCTGGTCGGCTGGGGGGGCTTTGGAATCCCCGGTCGTTGCCACGTGGGGTGACAACCTCCGGGGTGTGTTGGAGAAACCGAAAATGGGTTTCCCTCCCCCCACACACACTGGGAAAGGGGAGAGAGAGGAGGGAGAGACACAACAACAAAGAAGTCCTCCCCAATGGGAAAAACTCACTCTGTTGTGCTGGCCGACTCGTGCGGTATAGTTTTCCTTCTCCCTCTGATATGCACAAGAACCACTGCTAAGAAAGAAACAAACGGGGAAGGGGAAAAAACCTGGTGAAACAGCTCCTCTCTGATGAAAATCCAATCAGGATCCCCAGACTGGCAGCCAGGACATGAACCAAAACCCACCCAGCTTCCACTCTGACCTTGTTAAATAAACAGATAGGTACATAGATAGATACATAGAGAGATAGATATGTAGATAGATAGATAGATTTGTAGATAGATATGTAGATTCATAGAATCATAGGTATATAGATAGATTAATAGATAGATAGATAGATAGATTAGATAGATAGATAGATAGATATTAATAGATTATAATTTTTCTTCAATTAAGCCTTCGATTTCATCCAAATTCCTGAGTTGTGTGCATATGAACGAAGGGGTTCAAATCCAAAACGCTGAGATGAAGTCCAGTTTTAAATTTCAGAGGGCATTTTGATTCCCTCTGAGCAGGTCGCAGCTGCTGCAGGTAGAAGAACTGTGTTTCCTCTAGTCCTAATATCTGTTGAAGATATAAGAATCCTAAAATAGAGTGGTTTTCTATAGTGGTTGATATGTGGTTTCTTCTGTCCTCCATGGGACACGTACACTTAATGGGGGCAGGGGATGGAGGTAATAAGAAAGAGAGGAAGAAAGAAATGAAAGAAATGAAGGAAAGAAAGAAATGAAAGAAATGAAGGAAGGAAAGAAATGAAGGAATGAAAGAAATGAAGGAAAGAAAGAAAGAAAGAAAGAAAGAAAGAAAGAAAGAAAGAAAGAAAGAAAGAAAGAAAGAAAGAAAGAAAGAAAGAAAGAAAGAAAGAAAGAAAAGAAAGAAAGAAAGAAAGAAAGAAAGAAAGAAAGAAAGAAAGAAAGAAAGAAAGAAAGAAAGAAAGAAAGAAAAAAGAAAGAAAGAAAGAAAGAAAAAGAAAGAAAGAAAAAGAAAGAAAGAAAGAAAGAAAGAAAGAAAGAAAGAAAGAAAGAAAGAAAGAAAGAAAGAGAAAGAAAGAAAGAAAGAAAGAAAGAAAGAAAGAAAGAAAGAAAGAAAGAAAGAAAGAAAGAAAGAAAGAAAGAAAGAAAGAAAAAGAAAGAAAGAAAGAAAGAAAGAAAGAAAGAAAGAAAGAAAGAAAGAAAGAAAGAAAAAGAAAGAAAGAAAAAGAAAGAAAGAAAGAAAGAAAGAAAGAAAGAAAGAAAGAAAGAAAGAAAGAAAGAAAGAAAGAGAAAGAAAGAAAGAAAGAAAGAAAGAAAGAAAGAAAGAAAGAAAGAAAGAAAGAAAGAAAGAAAGAAAGAAAGAAAGAAAGAAAGAAAGGAAGGAAGAAGGAAGGAAAGAAGGAAAGAAAGAAAGAGAGAGAGAAAGCCTTTTCAAGCTTTCTTTGTGGATACATTCTTCTCCCCTCAGGCTTGTGTACTTCCCTTTAGACCTGTGATAGTTGGACAATAGTAACACCTTTATCTTATCTCAAGTTCCCTTGAGGTGGCTTAAATCACAGACCAGTTCCTCTCAGGAGGCATATTTGGGGAGGGTGGGTTTTGGTGGTCCAAGACAAGCAGTTGCTCCTTTGCATAGTTTGCTACAGTGGACAAAATTACTTTGGCGATTTTAATAGTGTTTAAGCCATTAGCTGTAACATTTCAGTCTCTCACACCACCCCGGTGGCTTAAACATTTTAACAAAGTGTTTCTTTCCTAGGAACTCTTTCTCATTTTTTTCCACGAAGGTGACGAAGATAGATAGAGATAGAAACAAAAGAGAGAAACAGGAGAAGCAATAAAATGAGTGATCATACAGTGTATTATAACTACCCCCATCATTAAAAATGCAAATCTAGTTGCAATTGTTAACCCAGTTCTCATTTGTCACTGTCTCCATCCCATGAGTCCCAAGGATCGGAGTCTTCTTTAAAAGGTAGTGGGTGTGAGGCATTCCATAATACTGTGTCTGTTGGATGTGGGCCCAAAATGTTTTGAAATTAGCCACAGAATCACACGTTGGATCCTGATTTTTAAATCTCATAGAGGGATATACCCAACAGATATAAAGATACACACTAGGTCCCATAGTAAAATTGGTTACTTTAGCACACTAGAACAAGTGTGAATGGGTTTGTTGAGGAGATGAATTCATTGGGTTCTCTCTCAACCCCATCCACATATAGTTGGAAGAATTTTATAAGTAATGCTCCTGCTCTGCTGAGTAATTCTATATATTATGAAAAATTAACTTTTAGTGTACAAAATTTTCATACAATATACAAAAACATTTTCATGCAAAAAGTACTTATGCAAACACACCCTCCATCAGGCCATACTTTATTCTCTAGGGGATAGAGTATGGCTCCATTGTAATTTAATCATGACACAAACCCAGAAAGTGGCTTAATTATTGGTAGGGTCATAAATGAAATTATTTTCTTGTTCAAATTTAGTCGTATTTTTCCATGTAGCTTTTAGTGGCCAAAGTGCCCGTATCACATTCCTCCACAACTGCTGCCACAGAAAACTGTCTCCACAACTGAGAAGTGATGGGGGAAGAAGACCACTATTCCAATAGCCACTGCCAGGTCCCCCAGCAGGTATTTCCTGCTGGGAATTAGGCAATATTTACAAATCACAGAATCACGGAATTACAGAATCATACAGAATCACAGAATCGTTAGGGTTGGAAGGGCTCTCTGGAGGTCATCCAGTCCAAACCCACTGCCAAGGAAGGGTCCCCTGGAGCAGGTTACACATGAACATATCCAGGTGGGTTTTGGAATGTGTCCAGAGAGAGGGAATCCATGACCACCCTGGGCAGCCTGTTCCAGTGCTCTGCCACCCTCAGTGTAAAGAAGTTCTTCCTCACATTGAGGAAGAACATCTCAAGAAATTATTATACTTGTTCTTCAATAAGAATGTCAGTTTTGCCAAATTAACTGAGTTCTGTGAATATCAGAAATGCATATGGGTATAAGGCATGTCTGGTCATACACCAGTACGTGGCCTAGGATGAGCTGAAAATTTTGAGGCCAGAAGAGTATTTGGAGTGCCTTAAGTGCTTTTGTTGCCAACTGCTTAATGTCTGTATCAGGCAGAGGACACTCAGGTGAGGCCTTTGTCGGATTGAATGCATCCTGTTTCTTCATTTACCTTTTCCTCTCTAACTGTTGCTCTCTCCCATTTTAGCCTCAGTCTGTAAGACTCAAACAGGGTGAGGCTAAATAACAAGAGTGTGTCACCTGCAAACAGACTCACTTTGTGGACCTAGGTTTTTGCTTTTACTCCCACTGAACTTGTTTTTATCTCTTTTGAACAAAGCAGGCTGCATGGTCCAAAGAAACAGACTCTACTTTTTCCACAAGCATTTCACCAGGCACCTACGCCAAGGAGCAGGACCTAAAACTTCTCCCGGCCGGGCCGCGGTACCACTAGGGGTCCCCGCTGCCCGTGCATCCCGGTGCATCCCGTCACATCCCATCACATCCTGCCGCATCCCACCGTCCCGCCCGGCGAACTGGGATGCGCTGCAGGAGGACGGGCCTGGCGGTTCCCCAGCGGCGGGCGGAGAGCGGGATCGATCCCTACATCTGCAGGGGACAGAAACGCAGCGGGGGACTGCCACACAGGGCACGGTGCAACGGGGTTTGGAGACACTCCTGAGAGGTAAAGGAGCCCACGCTAAAGCTGGGCAAGTGCCCCTGTACTTGGCATTAGTGAGGCCACACCTCAAATCCTGTGTTCAGTTTGGGTCATTGAGGTCCTGGAGCGTGCCCAGGGAAGGGCAACTGAGCTGGGGAAGGAACTGGAGCACAAGTCTGATGAGGAGCAGCTGAGGGAGCTGAGGGTGTTTAGCATCAAAGGCTGCTAACTCTAGATTTCACATTAACTGGAGTAGGCCTAATCAAAACATATTGTGTTGATCTGAAAGACTTTTATATCTTGATGGATTTTCTCCTAAGGGCTTTTATACCCAGGCACATGAGCAAAGTGACCAAATTGCCCCCACCCCATGCAATCAGTAGTTCTTCAAGGCTAAGCATAGTTAGTGTATAGAAAGGAAAAATTCAGGTTTTCAGCTTGGGCTCAAAACTATCTGACACCTTATTATTGAACAGCTTTCCCCATGTTTGCATGGCCCTCCTCTGCCCAGCAAAAATGAATTTCCAAACCAGTCTGAGGATCACTAATTTCAGCTTCAAACAAAAACTAGGGACATCACTCATCAAAGTGAATGGAGGTGAGGGGAACTTTTTCTTTAGGTTGCAGCATCCTCAGCTCTTCTAATGCCAGATGTACTTTTAAAAGCAGCATGTAAATGTGACCTTAGCCTGCTCTGCTGTAAGCTGACAAATTATAGTCATTACGCAACCAAAGTAATTTCACATTGCAAAAATACATGTTTACAAACACTTCCTATCCAAAGGGAAACAGAAAGCATATCTATAAAAGAAGGTGTTTAAAATCTTTGTAGGTGACATGGACATGGTGGAACTGAGTGCACCCTTTTCGAACAGAGGCTGTAAGGCAGAAAAAAAAGGTTATGGATTTCTACTACTTTTAAGCTTTTTTTCTGTGAAGACCCATGTACAGCAGGACAAAAGAATGGCCTCTCTGCTGTGGGTGGCATCATCTCTAGCTGCCAGATCACAAAGTTGGAAGTCTGTAAGAGAAAGCTTTAAATTATTTTTATTTATTTACAATCTGTAGAAACTCACATACCACGAAAGGTCAGAAGAAAACATTTGTCAGAGTCAGACAAGGTCCCTTTGTACAGTTCATGGCTGCTTTTTAATTTGTGCAGAGATTTAGCATGTCTTTAACACAAAGATGGTTTATTCACAGTGGCTTGATAACACTAACTACAAAAACATTCCTCTGGTTCATGGTTGTTTGGTTTGGTTTTGTGGCAAGAGCATCCTTATACTCACAGTATAAGAAAAAGGTCCCAATTGCCTGGTAACTTGAATGTTCCCGGGCTAAAAACTTCAAAAATTTGTTGTAAAACAGACTTAATCGAAAGCAATTTTGTCCAGTGTCTTCCACTCCAGCCCCTTCCTTGTTTAAAGGGCTCATTTAAAAACAAACAAAAAGGAATGCTGCCTAAGAAACATGGGGATTTTCTTAACTGCCTCATGTGGAAGTTATTGGTCTGTGCTGTAAGACAGAAATTGCTTCCAATTTACGCACTTAATCCTATGCTTGAAAACTTGCACAGGTGAGCATTTATGCTCAGTCATTTTTGCTTTCAAGCCATGGCCAGACAAAGATATTTGGAAGGTGAGAACTCCGAAAACCTTCCTGGAAGAATTTTAAGAGATAGAAAACCAAGCAATGTTACTAAGCAATGATCTTTTTTTTAGTGATGTAGTCCTCCAGCGTTAGAGTTTAAGGCAGGCAAACCGCCACGAGGGTGCAGTGGTAAGGCAGGTTTTGCTTTAAGCGGCAGAAAGCTTTAATTCGCTGCTCCTGCACTAAGGGGTCAGATGATGATCTTTACATCGGCACACCAAAGGAAATAATTTAAACATAATTAACTTGAGCTAACACTGAAACTCTTGGGAACAAGATGGTGTTCAATGCAAGGGGAATTTTAACTTGCTCTTTATCACGGATGCAATATTACTGTTTGAATTAAGACAAGTCTTAATTAAACTTGACCTAAGTGAGAATACAGTTGGGTGAATAATATTATGTTTGCTCAGACTTTCAGAGTGGAGAAAGACTAAACTATTGTTTTACTGAAGATTAATATAGTAACTATTTTTTTAAAATAAATGGTATGCAACTCCTCCATTGCTTAAGCCTGGTTCTCACATTCTTGTTTCAGTAATTGTTTTTTGGGAAAATACATTCTAAATCAACCTGCTCAGCATTAAGCTTTGTTCTCTATCTAACCATTTTATATTTGTATGCCTTTTTAGACAGGCTGTAAAGATAGATGTCTGTTGGTTTTCTTTAAATTATTTTATTTAGAAACAAATACACAAAACACTAAAGCAAAAATCCCTACAGCAAGACTTTTGAGACACCAGTTGAGGAGAAACTTGGAAATCAAGTACATTCCCATGGATTCTGAGACACTGACAGCTGAATACTGTATTTTGAAAAACAAGACTTTTGACTCAGACTAAAAAAATTAGAATATATTCTGATAATTCAAATTAAACCTTCGGACTGAATAAAAGGACCGAGCTAGATGCTATACCTCCTCCTTATGTCTTTAGAGAACAGGCCTTCATACCACAAAACCAGACCAGTTTTTCTGAACACTGATCACTGATTTGTCAAGTACAATAAGGAGGATGTTTGGTTGTGCACCCTCCCCCAGATGAAGCTGCTTGCAGCTTCAGAGCAGATACCAATTCCCTCCTGTCTGCAACCTGCAGCTTTCCTGCTGGATCCACCTGTTCAGCTGTGAAACACAGATCGTGCCAGGCATCTCCTCTGCAAGGCATTGTAAAAAAGCCTCAAAGCAGAGCCAGAAGCTTGAAAATGCCTTTATTTTTTTAATTTCCTTTTTTTAGGGTGTTAGGTGCTGGAGGTGCCATTCTCAGGTTCCAGCCACCCTAGAAGCAAGCCTACAGTCCTTGGCATTGAGGATGCACAGTGTACCCACCTGGTGGTCCCACAGCGCTGCGAGCACCTGATCCAACACCCACCCAGTTGAGAGAATGCAGTATAATGCCTAATTTAGGTGTATTCACAGACCAAACTCCCCAAACCCAAGGGAAAGATGATACTTTCCCAGAATTAGCTATTTAAAACACCAAGTGAGTTTCTAACTTATGACTCGTCTAGGTGCAACAACTTGAAAATCAAGTAATCTATTGAAGTATGACATCTTTTTCACAGTGGCATGCAAATGTCTCCATGTCTCCTGCAATGCTGGGGCAGGCCATCTTTCTGAACAGTCCACCTCTGCTTCTCACCTGCTCACTGAGAAAAAAAAAACAACAACAAACAAAACCCAAAACCCACATACACACACACACAAAGCCTTTTCTGTACTTTGGAAAGGGAATGATAGAAGAAGCAGGTGAAAGTTTTTCCATATGGATTGGGATGACCCAAAATTAAAGCAGCTGTGCAAAGTAGCCGACTCAGAGACCTGTTCCCCTGCTTGATGCTGCTCACATACACCAGAGTGCTGTGTCTGGCCCACCAGGAAGGAGCAAACTGAAGCTGGACAGCCCAGTTGGACCTGCTCACGCACACAAATGATAACCCTTCAGGCCACCTCCATTTTTTTTTTCTCAACTTATAAAACATTCCCATCCCCCAAAAGCTCTGTCCCTTTCCTGGCACCTAGCTCTTCCAAGTAGCTCTCTCCCCCTCCAACCCACCTTCAAAAAATCCCCTATGTAGCCTGTGAGACACAATTCCTCTTGCTCTGAATTACTGCTTCCGTGCAGAAACAAACATAAGCTGGCGTGTGTGTGTGCAGCAACAGGGCACTGCCACCACTATAGCACCTGCAGAAAGGCACTTAGGGAAAGCCTCTCTAGGTGTGGGGTGTGTGAGTATTTGCTGCTGCTGGGGGCAGGGCAGCCTTGGCTCTGAAAATCCTGGTGAGGCACCATGGAATGGCAAAAGGCAGAAAAGCAGGGTGTGACTGTAAATCCGAAACCAAGCAGCTTTGTGCAGTTAAGGCGAGTCTGGCCTGAGTTTTGCCTTCTGGCTGGTGGTGAGAAGGTGCTGGGATGCTGCCGAGGCCAGAGATGATGTTTTGGTGAGCTGGGGCTACAATGTGGCCACGTTGCATTGCCCTGGAAACAGTGAGAAAGGCCTGCTCTGGAGGCTGCTTTACAAACGGCTGCTAGTGGCAATAGGACATCTGGAAACCACGTGAAAGCTGCAGATGGTGGAAATGTGGTACGTGGGAAGCATGTGAATTGCTCAGTAAGCCTCTAGGAACAGTGATGGAAACTCCTACATGGTAGAGATCTTCCTTGGATGTCTCAGGAAGGATTTTATCATTGCAGTGCAAGATAGAGCTTACACTCATGCAAAAAATATCAACGTTATTTCTGGATAGAGAGATTGAGTCACCTTTCAATTTTAGGAAATCTGATGGGCAGTTTGTGTGACAGAGAAATAGGAACAGAATGGCAATCACAGGTCATGTAATACAACCCCCTGCAAGAGGTACAACTATACCATTGAGTCCTGATGACAAAGCAATATCACCTTGAATTTAGAAGCTATTTTACTCCTGGAAAATTGTCACAGAAATGTGACTCCTTTCTCAGAGTATTAGGAGGCACGTGAGCCAACACAATTTGATTTTTTTGGTTTTAACTTGTCTTTAGCCAATCTTTAGACAGTCAGGGAGGAAAAGACAAAATCATGTAACTTAAAGTTGTATTGATTTTCTTCCCAATTAATATTTCTTGTTGAAGACTACATAAAGAGGTTTAAGGCCCCTAAATTAATCCAATACTATGAGTCTACCACAAATTCTGTTCTTAGCATGAATTCTGCTGTGAACTCAGGATGTTCTCTCCTTTAATCCTGGCATTCATTTAAATATGCTTCATTTTTCCTTTGCAGTCATTGTGCTAGTAGAATCTGGACTGAAGACCACTTCCATGGGAGTCTTATCCTCAAACTTTCAATAGGTATGTTTGAGAACCACCTGTGATTCCCAAGTGAGGAGAATGAGAAGCCAAGCATCCATAACTGGTGAGTCTGTATCACAGAGGCTGAAGGCCAGCACAGTTTCTCCTGCAGTCCTTATCTCTGACTGAAGGTGAGTTCATTTTGGTAACAGTTCAATATTGTGTCACAAATCATAGAAACTACTCAGATCAAGGACTTCCTTGGGAAGGATAACTGAAGCTTTGCATAGCCAAAAGATTGGCACCTCTTGAAGCTGCTGGAGAAGGGAATTACTGCAACAACTGTTTCTGCAAGCATTACGTCATACCTCTTTGGCTTTCACAAGAAGAGCTAAACAGAGCAGGAGTCCTCTCCTAAAAATGTGGTTTGTGGCTTTCCTCCAAAAAAGAAAGAAAAATGTCCTTGCTTGATTTGTCATTAGGTAACATGAGGAAGGAGCAGCTGAAGTGTGGTCTGCACAGGTCCTTCTCTGTAATATTTAGAAGCAATTGAATATGATGTTCTTTATATTCCTTATAGATATCACTCCTTTACCTTGATTTACTTCCTGTAACCTCTGCTGGAAAATGTAATCTTTCAGATATACTAGTGGATGTTCCCACTAACCAGCTGACAGAGGTTACTCAAGCTCTGTTGGCCACTTCCCAGAACACAGATTTTACAGGAACTGCTGTCTCTTTTCTCAGTTGTGACAGTCAGCATTTTCTGCTGATGACTCGACAAGAGTATATCCCTGTGCCTTTCTGATCAGTGCCTGAATGAGGAAATAAAAGCTAGTTGCAGGGTTTGCAGGTTATCTCTTCAGAGGGCACAAGAGGAAATGATAAGGAGAGAAAGCTAATCTGTTGAGGGGAAAGATTTGAACTCCAAATGAAGGAACACCCTCAGGAAAAGCTTGTGGGAAGGGACTGTTTTCCAGGAGCCTTCATTGGATGTTTTGAGAGAGCAGGGTGGTTCATGCAGAGACGGCAAGTGTGCAGTAACACTTAGGACTGTCGTCTGTCAGAGGCCCATCAAATTCCGGAGGGTCCTGCCCTTGGTTTCCCTACTGCTGACAATGTACAAAACTGTCATGTGTTTTGAGGAAGAAAGGATCACATGATGGAGGGGAATAGATAAGAGGATAAAAATGGATATGTAAGCTAGTACGTGTGCTTTTTGGTTAGCTGATTTAAGAGGGGAGAAAGTAAGCTTAAGATCATGCAGGGAAACTGCTGCCTTTCAAACCCAAGTCTTATTTTGACACATGTTATCCATCAGCAATAAAATAAATCCACATTAGCTATTGTTGGGGTGAGTGTACATCTTGCAAGGCAGTGTTCAAACTCTGTCCTGTGTGTGATCAACCTGTATGGCTGGCTTGAATTTCAGAAGTGGATTACATCGAGCTGCAACCTCTTCCTCTGTCTTAGTAGATAAAGTTACAGAATTTGCAGCTGAGGGTCTGGTTCGTTTTTGAAGCTACATTTTACATTTGATAGTGCTTGATTGGTTGTTGAAAGAAGAACCCATTCTTTTAGGCAGTATTTATGTATGAAAAATTTAAATGAAAAGCATAAGGAAGCTGATGGCCCAAGTACCAAGCTGGTGGTAGTTTTGCCATGGGACATTCATACGTGGCTTCTTCCAGAACTGGTTAAGCATTCATTTTCCCTATAGAAAAAAAAACTTTGCAAAAGCTGGTTGGCTAAAGTGATAAAACCATAAAAAAAGCCAGGAGTCACTTCTTTCCTGTTGTGACTCAAGGTGAAGTGTCATTTTTACATGCTTAAAGTAGCACGTGCTAATAATGTTCAGATGAACAATGTTGCTGACAGATTATTATCTGTACCCCTCTGCATAAATCAAGGAAAAGCTTAAATATTTCTCTGAAGTCTGCAATATATGTTTTGCAATGCGTGAGGTGCACTGAGTGAGGACTGTAGACCAGTTGCTAGAATATTCTGAGAAACTAATTGGGTTTGTAAGGAAATAGCATGGCACCATGGTAACATGGGCCCAGAGACTAATACGTCTAGTCCTTTGAAAGGCACTGGGTACATGATTATAGACAGCATGAGCTGTGTTTTGTTATCCTCAAGACCATGCAAACACACCAAGGCTGTAGCTTGTCTCTACTACAATTCCACTTCTCTGGACACTGGATGTTATGCTTATCTTAACCTGGTGTTTTTCCATTTTTCCAGTGGAGATGTGGACCCTGTGTACTGGGTTAAAACAAGCCTTCTGACAAGGCACAGGCTCTTTCCAGTTAGGTCTCTCCAGGCTTGCTCAGAAGTACCTATTAGCTACCTAGCAATCTACTACAGAAAACTCTTATCATCTCCTTTGGGAATAAGTTTGGCTAATAAGAAATCTCTTTGAATCATCTGGCTGATGTGACACAGTTACTCTACTTGGAGATGGAGGATGCACCAAAAATGCTTTTATGCGTAAAGTGAAATGAAATTCCTTTCCCAAACTGTAACTTGAAGGGAGATCGATGATGGAAGTTGCCGTTAACAAGGCTGCCACAGGCACTAAGAAATTTTTTTTGTTGTTTCTTGAAACTAGTTTTATATGACATGGTTAATAATATTAGAAGGGCTTCAAGTTCCTTCATTTATTCGTGGGCAAGGAACTGTCAAAGAAATTACTCCTCTCTCGTAAGCTACGTACACATCTAAAATCACCAGACTCCCTCTGTGTACCCACAAGCAATTCTAATGCTGTTAAAGAGGAGGAAACTCCAAGTTCTTCCAGTGCAACATTAATCATATGAGGATCTATCTCCATTTTGAGTGAAAATGTAGGGGTTTAGGAACAAATGTGTGTAAAGTGGCTGTAAATACACTAAGGCTAGGGACTAAATGGAAGAAGTATAGTATCACGGAAAGAGTAAGTTTCTGGAACAGCCTTTCTGAAGTGCCATCAAGCTTCATACAGCTCATCTAGTAACTCTTCCTTTTTTTCCAAGAATGTTAGTAATTTAGGAAAAAGTTTAACCTGGCTTATTGTTTTCAAAGGGCATGGTAAATAATAATAAAGAGTAAGAAATAATAAATATTTTTAACTAACACATTCCTTGATAATTATCTGTCCACTCTTTGAAAGCTGGAATAAAAGCAGTCCCCTCATGACTTAGGAAATGAGGGTGTTCTCAATTTATTTCGTCTCACAATTTTCTGTACTTACTGAAGTCTGTGCCATGACAGCCTCGGGTTGTCTGCAGGTATGCATAACAAAAAACTGTGGTGGCAAAGACTTTGTCTGGCTGCATCAGTCACTCATTGGAAGAGAGGAAGCTAGCAGTGAATTTGCATCTTGATAAATCAAATACTAAGGCTGAACTGAGAAAGTACATGTCAAGGCAGTTACAACAAAGCCCTTTTAGTTATACCTTTACAAATCTCTTTTCTTTGCTGGCAAACATGTTCTTTCTCTTTGCTCTGCAAAATTTTACAATAAATCCTTTGGAAGACTGTCTGGTCCTTGGATTACTCCATGACTTTGAAGCTGTTCTTGGATTAGAGTATCTTCCTGGGAAATCGATGGTGATGTGGGAGTTAGTTTATGTGCAAGAGTGGATTTCATGCCTGAGGTTTTGTGACCACTTTTTTACAAAAATGATGTGTCTAAAAATAAATAAGGTACATAACTCACTTTACTCAGTTTTCTTCCAGTGGGAAACTGACCTGTGGCCCTCAGATTTTCCATTGGTCAAGGGATAAACAAATTTAAGTTCCCAGAAAGAGCTATCTTTATTACTGGTACATCTAAAATAGAGCAATGTATGGGTTTTTATTTGATCAGTCATTTCAATCTCTCCAAGCTACCATTATGGCTTTCTGTGGAAGCCTGTAAAAATAAAAATATCTTCGACGAAAATAACACTCCCTCGTTCTAACACTGTGGAGTGTCTCAGTACATATTTGGCACATCCTCTGAGGCTGTATCAACAACAATCCAAAATAGGTTGATGTAAAAGGCAAATCATAAAAATAAGTGGTGTTTAGTGTCTGGTCCTGTATCCTCTGAGGCTTCTGACATGCACTAAGTATAATCTACAATGCTCACAGGATAAAATAGTGGGCATTAGAGGTTGTGCAGTGATGGTCAAGGTCAAAGCTAGTTCTGCAAAAGAAATGCATTGAATTCTTGTTCTGTTAAACTTTTTCACAAAACCTGATAGCAAACAGCAGCCTCTTCATTCTTTTTCAGATGTACTTGACAGACTTCATGTTTCTTCTGCTACACAGTAGTAAAATAAATACATATGGGATTTGTGATGAGAGAGCATTTTGCAATCTCTTGGTGTGAATATGCATTACTTCATCAAAATAAATAAGGTGCATGTTACTCTCAGACACAAGTGACTTTGTTTAAAACCATCTTTCCTAAAATTGCCTTAAAGACTACATTAATACAGATATTCCTCTTCCAGGCAAACCGCTGTAAAATGCACTTTTTCAGCCTGTTTGTTTTGAGATTCAACATAAGCCTTCACAGGCTAGTTTTTCATATGACATACGGAACGGCAACACCTCAACGACAACAGAAAGACAACTGGAGGTCTGTAGGACTGAACCAGCAGCACTGACACCACTGCAAGTGAAGCAAATCATCAACATAATCCCTTTTTTTTTTTTTTTTTCTCCAGAGGCACCAGATGGCAGCATTTTTCCCTCACTGAGTGTGATCTCATCCTCTCGGATTCACTCCTGGGATCATCAGGCTTTGAGGCTGCGTAAGCCACCATGACCTCAACTGAACTGCACCTTCTCTGTTGCCACCTGCTCTTTTTTCCTACTTTCATTGGATGTGCAGAATCACATTCCAGTGGCCTGAACACAATCCAGGCACTTGAAATTTAGGTTGCCTTTTGCCTGTGCAGGTCTGAGAGTCCATAGGAATCATTAGCGTACAGGCACGCAAAAATTTAAACCCAGTGAATATGGCTCTGACCTCTAAATTTTCAATATCCTCTAAATATTAAGTAGCATGCAGTTTATTTGCCATTCTTTTTAACTACATGCTGTTTCCCTTACACACATATGCACAATGTAATACTTGTTTGTAAGCAAGTTTGGCATGTGTCCTTTTCTATCAATGCTTTATTCTTTGAATCTTCTAATAATATTTCATTGTACGCAAGTTATGTATGACGAGTAACCTCTGTAGCAAGAACTCTGTTCTGCACAAACAGTCAGGGGCAGGGTAGGGATTTTTTTGAGAACTGCAAGCTGTGGTTTCTTTTACAGTTACAGATGTGGCCTAAAGGTTTGTGGGCTGGGAATTCTGTTGTTGCACTCTCCACTGTCCTGCTTCTTCCCCTAATCCTCATGTTCTTGCTTTCAACGCTGCTTTATCAGGGGTTTTTCCACAGAAGAAAAAAAAAACACCCACATATTACGTCCAGCTGTAACAAGCTACTCATAAATCATCCACCTTTGAACTCCGATTCTGTAGCACTGGGATGCAAATGTTTATTTATTTGAGCTGTGTGACTAACATAGGCAGACAGTAGAAGAAAGGCTGTTTATCCAAAGCAGGGCTGGATTCCTGGGCCCCAGAGGGTGAAGGAGGAGTAGCCCTGGCTGCTGCTTTCTTTGTTACTACATCAGGTTGCTGGTGTTTCTGCTGTGGTGACTGTTTTAATGCTTTACAAATGCTATGAGCTCAGCAGTAGACTATTTGGGGATTATTTAATGTATTAACTTCTGACAAGTAGGCCATTATTTTTCTGAAGAACATAAGTGACAAGGGAATTTACTTTTTTTTTATTTTTCAAATTTCAGCCAAATTCAACATGATTGTCACAAGACAGGGACACTAGACCCTTTACCGCTCCACCCTTCCTGCTATTTATTGCCAAAAATTATCTATCAACAAGCAAGAAGGAGAGAGGGAAGAGCACTTCTCAAAGGAAGTCATAAGAATCTTGCATGATGAAAATGTTAATCTGTGCAAATTTGGAAAACGGTGCTATTTTCTTCTGTTGAAAAAAATTTAATGAATAAATTGGCTAAAATTTCCCAATTTTATTTCACCTTCCTGTAGGAATTTCTTTCCAGTTCTGGATTTGCCTGTACTTTGGTATTAGCTAAGATACACAAACCAGACACATGTAACTTCATTGCCAAAGACATGTGAAATAAATGCAATGGCAGTGTCTGAGTATCTCACCTGAAAGCTGTGCGGTATTACACCACTGAAAGACAATTGTGTGGGTTTCACCTTGCCTTTTGATAAAGGAGGCAAAGAAATTTAAATATATCTCCACAGTTTTTAATGAATGATGCAATCCCTTGTGCACAGTTGCTTTGCAAAGTGGAAGAAAGATTAATTGTAAACACTTCCATTTGTCTAACTATAGCACTGTAATTACTATCTTGCATCTCTTCTGAGAAAGATGAGCATGTACCTGTGATGAGCTTTGCAAGAGGAGAGATGTTGAGGACGTAAAAGGAGTGTCTGGTGTCACTCAGTATGGAATGTTACAGCTTGCCATTATTTCTTTTGGAGCAGTGACAACTGACCGAAAGAGGGGAACTATAAATAGGAATGCAATGAACATTAGCTGCACAAGAAGAAGAAAGCAATATAAGCTGGCATGCAGCAAAATGTGTATCTGGCACACAGCTGTCTGTGCAACTCCACTCCCACTACCATCCTGGGGGATTTTGCTGATTTCCCACTACCGATAACGAATTAGAAACAGCACCATCTCTGTTAGCGTTGGTTCCTACTCAGCAGAGCTGGCTAAGATAGGTCTTGTTAATCCTTTACATATGAAAGATTCAAGTACCCTCCTACACATAAATTACAGAGAGAAGATTGTTTGTTTTGTGAAGTGTAACTGCCATGTACCATTCACAGACTGCATCTTGCACAGTAAGTGAAATAACTGTCGGAACAAGCTGATGAAATCAGTGCTTCCCTTTGCTGCAGTCCAGAATGAAAATAGACCAAACAGGGCCCAATTCCACCTGGTAGAGTGCATTGCATTCTTGCTCCTAGACCGGCATGGCTTACACGTTAAGGAGAATGCGGCTGTAAAAATTCAATGCATGTTAGCTCTGAACAGGCTGACACAGACCTTGGCTGTTCTGTAACAGAAACATACTCGCCACTGACTCTGAGCTTAGCATTCACTCCAGGGGCAAATTATTTGAGTCTGGTATGTAACTCAACACAAACACTTTTCCTTCTCTGTATAAGTTACTCCATGATGCATACAAAACATGGTGAGTGCCCTCAAAAAGGCATGCCCTGAAAACAAATCTGTAGTTTCGTGCTTTGACCATCCTCACTTTCCCTTCCTGTTCTTGTAACATTTCTCATATGACCTTAGCCATTGAACACCATATTTTTTTTCCATAGCAGACAGTGACAATTACTTGTGTTAGCATGTGATGGGGAAGAAGAGGCTGCAAAGGGGGTTGGGAAGAAGCTGTCCAAAAGGTAGGCAAAAATAGGCATTTCATTAGGAGGGACAAAACAAGATATACATGGCATAATATTTAAGTTTTTTTCCAGGGACATGAGAATATCAACTGTCTAAGAGCTTCTGCCACTGATCATATTACAGTGGCTGTGGTAAGACTATGGCTGACATACTGCACACAGTTTCTGTTTTGATGCCTATTCTTCACTGATAATACTGCACAGGAAGAAATACAGGGACAGTCATCCCCACTCCAACCCGAACTATAGCTTGGGCTGTTCTCCTGAGTAGGGTGGGATGTTGCTCCTGCTAATACAGTGAATTTAGGATGTCTGAAGACACCTTTAACAAGAAAAGGTGGCTTTGTATTGTGTAGGCAAGGAAGTTATACACTTATCCTTGCTTATTTTGTTTTGTCAGTTGGGAAAAGTAGGCTTTGTTTGTTTGGAGGTACACTTTTGTCTTCAGTGAGTGCTCCTTAGCAGCTGAATTAGAGTTAGCCTCACTCAAGACATCTCTAAGTCTTAAGCAGAGAGTTTTTACCACCTGAAGGGGACCAAGATGATTTCCACTGCCAGCTGAACAGCAGTACATCAGCCAGTAAAAACATTAGGTGGATTTACATGTTTGATGCTAAAGGCCAGAAAAGGAAGAATGGATAAATGGTGTTTACTCCATTTGTCCTCAAGCACAACAGAGTACACAGCTTTGTTTAATAAACCCCTGTAGCAGAAACAAGAAGCAATGGTCCTGCTTCCTGGTGCTTGTGATAATTTGCCAGTGAAACACAGAGGTCTCGGATGGTTTGTGCAGTGTTTATTGCAGCTTTTACCCCTGCAGCCAGATTCTCCCAAATGCTATTTTGCTTTTTCAACGAAGACTTCAGAAGGGATTTATTGAATGAAAAAAATACCCCAAACGAAACTGCTAGGGGGTAAATGGCTCTTAGCAGCTGATTTCTTGAAGAAGGCACGTTTATAAGTAACTGGAAAAAAGGAAGAAGGGTATCCGGTCACACACGTGTGGACACACCTTTGCACTCTTCCTCGGGACTATCCAAGTGGATGAAGCTTGCCTTGGGGTTGCAGTGACTCCCTGTGCTGTGTGCCCAGCACATGGCCCAACTGCTGCTTTGTTCTGCTGACAAAAAGGAGTCCTTTGGCCGCTGGGAATTTAACTAAACTTCTGGATTAAGTAGGAAAAAGGTAATTTCTGTGTCTAAACATCCGGATCATATGGATGAGATCGGTTGGCCAGCACAGACGTGGTCGACACTAGGGATATCCAATGGACTTTCCCTAGATGCACACCTGACTAAAAGCGAAGGGAAAGCACCTCAACCCCAATCCGAGGGTGGGTTATTTGCTCAGGCAGTAACCTGCATTCCCTCCCGCATCCCACATCCAGGCTCCTGCCCGGCACGGCTTCTCCCTGCGTGTCAGCTGCTCGGGCCTGTGTTGCCGGGGATGGCTGTGGGACAGGGGAGAGAGGACACCGGCGGCCAGCGCTAGAGGAGAGGGATTCTGTCAGACAACGAGCAGAAGCCAAACCCGCCGCTCTGGAAAGGTGAGATAATTGTAAAAAGGCCCAGAACTAAGAAGGCGACCCGAGGCCTGCCAGGACGGACCGGCTCTCCCCGGGCGGCCTCACCGGGCCGCGGGAACGACCGCAGCCAGCCAGGAGCGGCATCAGGAGAAGGAGGAGGAGCGGAGGGAGGAGGCAGCGCTGGCAGCCGGGCGGGGAGGGGGCACTCGGCGCCGAGGAGGAGGAGGAGGACTAAGATGGCCACCAGCCGCCGCGGGGAGCGGCCCCGCTCCCTCCGCGGCCCCCTCGGCCCGGCCCGGCCTTGATGGGGCCGGGACGACCCCGGCGCCCGGACGGTGCAGCAGCAGCGGCGGCGGCGGCGCCTCCCGCCGGAGCCCGCCCGGGGGGAGCCGCCCTCCCAGCCCGGCCCGCACCGCCCGGCCGCGGCCGCCGCGCCGCGTAACCCCCGCCGAGCCCAGCCGAGCCCTGTCCGCGGGAAGGAGCGGAGAGAGAAGGAGCAGAGGAGAGCGAGGAGGAGCCGCCCGCCGCCCCCTCGCCGGGCCGGGCCGGGCGGCAGGACCGGGGACCCGTCGCCCCGCGGTGAGTGCCCGCCGGCCCTGCCCGCCGCCCCCCCGGGCCCCAGCGCTTTGTTGCGCCGCCGGCGGGCCGGGCAGCCCCCGCAGCCCCGGCACCCCCCGCGGGCCCGGCCCGGGCGCAGGCCCCGCTCCCCGGGGATGCCGGGCCGGGCGGGAGGAGAGGGCGGCGGCGCAGGTGCCGGGGGCGGCGGAGCATTTTCACCGTGCGGGCACCCCACCTCCAGCTATAGCGCAGGGGCTGTGCCGGGGCCGCGGCCGGGGGGGAGGGCCCGCGGGAAGGCCGGGGGTCGCGGCGGAGCCCCGCGGGCGCTGGGCCGCCCCGGCCGCCTTTGTTGTGGCTGGGGCGGGCGGTTCTCCCGCGGGAGCCCCGGCGGGGAGCGGGAGGGGCCCGGCGGCCCCGGCCCCGGGAGGACCGGCGGGGAGTGCGGGGGGAGGGGGGTTCACCCTTCGCCCCGGGCCGGCGCGGGCACCGAGCGGCTCCCGGGACGGGGTCGGGTCGGGTTTTACCCCTTTCGTTTTATTTTTTGGTTCCCACGTACGGGGTTATTTTGGCGGCAGCCCCGAGCTGCCGACCCCGCGGTGCGGCAGGGACATAGAAGTTGTAGCACCCGACAGGTTTGTCCCCAGCGCGCCCCCGGGGACAGGGAGGTTGTGGCTCCCGGAGGGTTCGGGGCACGGTGCGGGGGGATTTGCGGAGGTGCCGGGGTACCTGCTGCTTGTCTGCAGCGTGGGTTTTTGCCCTGCAGCTGTGGGAGGTGATGCACATACATGGAGGGGTTTGCATAGAAACCAGTAAGTGGTGCTGGGTGCTGAGAACCCAGCGCGATGTTCACCTTGAAAGATAAGAGCCATAATTTCTAGCTGTTCTTACGCTGCCTGCGTAGGGAAAGACTTATGGAAGAGCTAGTGCAGAGGACTAGATTTGTTTGTTTTGATCTGTAGTTTCATGAATAATTTCTTGGATAACTGGAGTAACTCACAAGGTTTCAGTGTAGACCTATGAGTCATGGCCTTATTTTAATGATTGAGTTTAGGTTTCTTGGCAGTTTAGGTTTGTGACAAGGTATGTGTGTGTCCATGTATTGCGTGTTGTAGCAAACAGGAGTTATTTTTCTGCATCAGAACTGTGTTGCTCCCTGATGCTTGTGCTTCCCCTGTGCCCAGTTCTGGCTGTACAGCTGTAGGATCTTCCTGAGCTCACAGACTCCTATGGATTCAGTCAGGCTCTGCAGAGAGCTAGCTTGATTGCATCCTTGGCACATTTGGTGACAAGCTAGCAGTATGTTGAAGTAGGCTATGTGAACAGACTGTACAGTTTGCATGAACTAGTGTTTCTGCAGTGTTTCCCTCGCTCTGTGCAGTCTTGGTAGACTCAAAGCCTTTGCAAATACGAAACTGACCTGCTGTGGGAACTGGTCGGTTGCAGTGAGGCAGCCAAATCCCCTTCTGACCTTTTAGGTTAAAGGCAGGCATGTTGATGGTGCAGGACTTATTGGGTGCTGGAAACGCGTGTCCATGTTAATGTGGCGTTGTGCCTTTGCTCCAAGTGCTGGTAATGTAACTTTGGCTGCGTGTTTGGAGTATGAGTGGGTATCATCTCCTCATTATGTGGTGTGGGTGTGTTGAGCTCAATTGGAGCCAGCTGTGGAATTCTTAACGCTGTCAATAGCAAGGTGTTTTGGGTAGAAGAATCCCTCCAACCTCGGTGGTGGTAGACCAGAGGTCAGTGAATAGTATTCTTCAGTTTGGTGTGTGTTTGCTAGGATCTGATATGTTTGCTCTTCCAATTTACTGGTCAGTTTTAGGCTACCAGACTAGGAATAAAAAATGTAGTATGTTTTGAGTTACATGGTCATATTGCATTTCTTAGCTAGCTGATTATCTAATTGGAGTATGTTAAGGACAGTGCTGCTGTGATTTTTAATATCTTCAGCACCCATTTAAAATGTGTGTTACAACATCTCCATGTTAGAGTTGCTGTATGTGGTCAATTGTTTATTTGCAGTTCAGTGCATCAGTATCTACTGCTTGGGAAAGGAACTCTTATTTCTTTCCTTCAAAACAGTAACAGAAAGGTGCTAAATAACAAAACAATTATAATTCTTAGTATTTTCAATAGCTGGAAATAGCGGCTTTAGATCAGAAGGCTGTGTTATCTTGTTGCATCTTGCTGCATGAATTGTCCAAGAAGGTAAGCCAACAACCATCTGTGGGTATGGAAACCGTGGTGTTTAGCTCTGGTTTACTGGAGCCAAACTGCCAGAAGTACGCAAGGCAAGCAGGTCTTCAGGATGTATATATGTATGTTGCTGTTAGAGGAATTCAGCCACTCATTTCACACCTACCAGCCTTACGTTAACTATTTCATAGCTTTCTGCAAGCATTCAGTGGGATTTTTTAGCGTGCAGAAAACTTCTGTGGTGCTTTATGTGCAGGGTACGGGGGTGAGTGTGGGCAGATGTTCTGCTTGCCCTTTGAAATGCTGAGGACTGTCATGAGGTTGTTTGGAAATTTTGGTATTGGAACATGGAGTTTCACTTCCCAAATGTTGTTAACTGTTCTGTGGTGTGGGGTTCTGGGGATTCACTTGGGTTTCTGAAGATGTGCTAAGCTGAAGAATGTAAAGAAAAGCCAGTAATTTCCTCTCTGTTGGGTAAATTGCCAAAGGACAAATTTGCTCGTGTTAATTAGCAGTTTCGTTCATCTTTGTAAGTGATTTTTAAGTTCCTATTTCTAAATAGTGGAAATACTGTTTCAGCAGTGGCCTTTGACTTGCAGGACTTCCTGCCATGAGGAAGTCTTGTGTCATTTGTCCAAAATAAACAGATTTTTGAGAGGGCAGATAAAGTATGCTGTGAGAAACCATACATCTAACTCACAACTTACCCCCTGCTGCTTGCTTGCTTTTCTGATAATTAGAACCATAGAAGTCTATTTGTATGGTATGTTACTAGAATGAAACTTTCATTTGGCCATGGGAAATAAATTTTTTGTTGGTTCATAATACAATTTTTGGATAATTGTGTAGGGGGAAAACAATTTATTTCTTCATGGCTTTAATACAGAGGCTTTTAACTTCACTGGCTTCCTTCATGATTCTTTTTTGGTGATGGTGTTGCTAATTGCAGTAGTACAGTATTAAAAATGCCCAAGTTGTGACAAATACTCAATAATATTAGTTTCTTTGAGTTATTTGCAATGCTGATTGTTTTAAATACTTTTTTGTTACTTACCTCTCCTGAGTGACCAACAGCTTGAGTTATAACCATAAGCCTCCAGTGTTGAAGGACTGAGCTGTGCTGATGTAAGATTGTCACATCTCCTTGTCCGGGCTGGGTAGGAGAGGACAGGACATAATTACTTAAGGCCCCTGAGCACATTGGTTTTAACCAGCTGCCCCACAGACAGTATAGAAGATGTTGCTGAATTCCTGTTTGTGCTCTCATTGCCAAAGCTGCTGATGTTGTGTACAAAATTCTGCTCGTGGTTTATAACATTTTAACTGAAGTTGTTGGTGCTGACATGAGAGCAGCTCCTTGGCTCAGGTGAGAGCACTGCAAGCTTTGCAAAACTGAGTATGCATTATTGGTGATCCAGGCTTGAGAGATCTGTTTGGCAAGCAACCTATGTTTGGTGATGCAGTAGTGCAAGGTTTTGCTTGTTGGTCACATCCCCTGTTCTTCTGTGGTATTACAGGTAAGTGTGTACACCACCTTCCTTTTTTTGTGACAGAGGAAGATGACACAGGACTTACAGACTCTCCGTGTAAGGGTCACCTGTCAGATGACAGGTATGTTAAGCAAAGTTTAAATAATTAAGGAAAGATCTGTAGCACAGTTGTTACATATCTCAGTCTTTATGGTAATACTGTGTCAGAGCTTATAGGTGAAGAAAGAATGGGAAATACTGTGTAAAACTTGAGTTAGTATTGTGTGACATTTTCTGACTCAGAGGCTCCTTTAAACCCTCTATATTGATTTGATACAAAAGGAGTTTTTGTAGGTATGGTGCTAATTTGATTGTGATACACATGCCTGTAAAAGTGTTTAAATATGTAACTGTAAGGATTGAGGGAACTTGGCTTTTCTGCTTGGTCCTTATGGAAACTGAATGGCATGGGGGAGTTCTTGGTTATTCCCCATGCCCCTTGCCCAGCTCAGTGTACCTCCTTTTTTATGAGAGTTATCAAAAAGTAGCAAAGATTAGTTACTCAGCTGAAATAGAGTTTCTCTCACACACTGGATACCTTTTTCTTCCTCTCTCTTGGAAAAGTTGGTACAAACAGGGATTGCTGTGAGGACTTGATAGCAATACCTTGGTGAAGAGGCCATGGCTTTGGTCTCAGGTGTTGGTGTCACTGCCTTACACCTGCTTGGAGCTTGTGGCTGGTACCAAGGTTTTTGAAACAGGTGTGAAGCACAGCTTTGTCCAGCTGAAAGAAGGAAGAGTAGGTCTTGTTCCTGTTCTATTTGCTTTGCTCTAAATGTGCAGGAGATATTTTTTTCTTTCTTTCTTTCCCTTAAGTCTTTTATGAGTGAAGATGACCTACATCCTTTGTTTTTTTCCCCCATGAACAGGTCATGCCCCATGAATGGGGCAAAATTTTATGATTTTTGTTCTGTGTGGAAATGTGCAATTGCCACGATTTTTGACAATTGTGCTGATGTTCTTGAACAGCATGGAATATTTTTGGCTTTTTAATGGTGTAATTTTTTTCTTTTTTCTCTCCCTACCTGTTGAGCAAAGCTGTGATTGTGGAAGTAAAACTGTCTGCATTGAGATTTGGGGGGGAAAAAAAAAAGCTTGCTGTTTCTTTGGAATTGGATTATTCCACTGAGAGCCACATGTCATCTTTTGGGATCTTTCTCTTTTGAGGGAAAATGGTCTTGATTGCTTTGCTGGTTTTGGTATTTCATCACTATCCAGTGATGGATTTCATCCTGTCTTAAGCATGTGACTTCTAATGCTTCTGTCATACCACAGAATAGGAACAGATTTGCAGAACTTACTGCAGCACATGTAAAAAAATAGCTTCTGAAATTTCAAAAGAGATGGAACAGTGTTGTGCTAGGAAGGAGGGAATTGTGTGGGAGAAATAAACAATAAGGGGTGTTGAATGATAGGAAGGCAGATAGCTTCACATTTCTGAGCAAATACTAAGAAATGCCAGAGGAAGATAAGATGGATGCATCTGAATTACAGCAATTAGATATACATTAATAGAATGTTTAGTTCTTATATCTTCACAAATATTGTTATTTCCATGTCATGCATTTTTGTTACAGTATGACAAGGAAAAAGCTTTGATCAGGTTGGCTAACTTAGTGTACAGAAAATAATGAATCTGAAAACACATGGAAGAATGTAAGAGGTAAACTCCTACTTTTTCAGGTTGAGTGGATATTCATTAGTTACATGGGTAACTTAAGCTTCTTATTCCAGTTCTAAGACACCTACCTTAGAGAAGTCAGATCCTTTGAACTATAAAGCTGGTTCCTCTATTGAATCATCCATTTTCTTACTAATGGCCATGCCAGTTCTGGTTTTGAATGTGCATTTGAGACCTTGTAGTGAAGGGTTTCAGAGTAGAGGGGGAGTTACCAAAATTGATCCTTAACATAAAGCAGCTTTATCAATAAGCAGTTGTAAAAAAAAAAAAGCAACACCTTCAGAGCTGACAATTTGGTATGGTGAGATAGACACGTGGCTAGAAAGCGAAGATACTCCCCCATGTTCCTTAGGAATTTTTTTAGGGTCCTTCATTTTTGGAATGGTATGTCTTCACTGAGAATGTGGATCAGAAGCTCTTGAGAGAAATGTACATCTGGCTTTCTGTTTCACTGCAGGTTTTGTTAAGAGTTGTCACCAAGTATTGGGTGTTAGAGGGTAGCACTACCTGGATTGTCTTGGTGTTACTTTTCTCACTATCATTCTGCCAGGTGGAGCGTGGGTGCAAGTGAACCGTGTTTTATGTTCATATATTACCAGAGGATTTATTATTTTCAAATGAAGACATGGTAGAAATCTCAGTATAATTCAAAACAGGATGGCTTGATCTGTGTAAAGTAATAGGTAATAGGATCTTGGTTCAGAAAGTGGAGTGTATTTGAATGCCATGGCATTACCCCAAGTTGTTGCTGAGAACCAAAATCTTAGCTCACAGGTGGGCTGTAGCAGGAAGGGGGGGTTTGTACAGCAGTGATGTCCTAAAGGTTTTGTTTGGTTCCTTGGCACTGTAATCATGTCCTTTTTTTTTTTGTATAATTTGAGATTAGGGAAATAGAAAAAGAAATTGCAGGGCTAGGAAAATGCTTAGGGCTGTTTAAAGGAAAAAAAATACCTACAGAGGGATAAAATATGACAAAATATCAACTTGGCTTGGTAACAAAACTTCTGAAAAGACTTTTCAAGTGCTTGGATGATGGACAGTCCCGAAAAGGAGAAGGAAGGACTGTTCAGAATGCCTTAGGGAGGGTAAAGATCATTAAGAAGGTTAATCGGATGTAAGTGCACTTGGCGTAATCAGCCTCAGGTTTTGTCTGCGGTTTATTAGACTGGTGCGAAGTATTGGCCTTTGGGTTGTTCACTGAAGGTGAGCTGTACTAGGGGAAACTTTTTTTTTGTGATAGGGAGGCATCAGTGGAAGTACTAGTTCAAGTGGTTCCAGCAGCCAAACTGTGCCAAGCAGGGGGCAGGTGTTGTATGGAAACAAGCTCAGAAATTATACTTAATTTTGGGGGAAAAACCCACACAACAAAAAACCCCCCCAAAACATAAAAAAGGAAGAAAGCAGTTGTCTGAAGGACAACCGAAGGAGTAATGGGAACCAGGACATGGGAATTCACCACTTTCACAGCATTTATAGTGCCATTGATGGTCTTGGGATTTGGCTCTGCAGTTGTATGCTGACCAAGACCTGTTTATTTCTAATGGGATTTTATGGAGGTCCTTGTGTCTTCACAGGGACGAGGTCAAGGCCTTGCTTTGTGTTTGCATGAGTGCACAGGGTACGGAATGACAGACAGGGCAGGTAACATTTCTTAATGTAAAAGTTGAGCCTTTTGGTGTTCTCAGAGTTGCCAACCTAAGAGATGAAATGTCATGGTGCAGGCCCTTGGTTGTGGGATTGACTGAGGTGCTGTGGATATGATGAGATTGAGAAAACCGTGATCAGAGATGGTAACACTCACTGGTTTCCTGTCTGATAAGATGACTGAAGAGAAGTGAAATTCATTTTATTTGGGAGTTTCTTTACACTCACAGAAGAAAGAATGCCTCCCTGAACAGGCAGAAGTAAACATTCTTTATAAGCAGTCATGTGGAATGGACATAGAAACAGTTTTGGTATTGCATCACAAATTAAATGCTAATACTTGAGTCAGTAGCAGTTAAGCAGTGAGCCACACTAGAAATGTAAAAACAAAGTCTCTGTGGATATGATCTAAGAGAATGCTAATTTGCTTGTTAATTAGGTTTGCAAAAGTTTCTTTTTCACAGTTCTGGGCAGTGAGGCTTAGCTAGTGAAGAATATTTAATTTAGGTTTTGAGTGGGTCATGAAGTAACAAGGGAGTATCTCCAAGCTTTTCGTTATTAGAGCGTGTAAAGGCACAGTAGCAAATATGTCTTACTTTGACTGTAGTAATTTCTGGAGACAGAAATATTTTGCTTTCAGTTTCTTACCAGGAACATAAACACATTCCCAGCAGTGTTGGATCAGGGTACTGGGACAATGGAGGACACAACAAGGATGCATACAACACCAAAAGGCTTCCTTGGTGTCTGAAATCCCATGCAGTTTCACTAGTGATGTTCCTATACAGACAGGGCTCTGGATGTGCTATATTAGTAGCTGGAATTTTTTTTCTTAGTTCCAGTGTTGTAGAGTGTGGTAGTTTCACCCCAGCCAGCCACCGAGCCCCAAGCAGCTGCTGGCTCATTCCCCCACCAGCGGGACTGGGGAGAGAATCAGAAGGCTAAAATGTAGAAAACTTCTGGGGTGAGATAAAGGCAGTTCAATAGGGAGAGCAAAAGCAGCACACACAAGCAAAGTGAAACGAGGAATTAATTCACTGCTTCCCATGTGCAGGCTGGTGTCCAGTCACCTCCAGGAGAGCAGGGCCCCATCCCATGTAACAGTTACTTGGGAAGACAAACAGAGTCCCTCCACACATCCTTCCCTTCTTCTTTCTTCCTCCCGCTTTATATACTGAGCATGATGCCATATGGTCTGGAATATCTCTGGTCACTTGGGGTCAGCTGTCCTGACTGTGTCTCCTCCCAGCTTCCCAGTCTCCGGTGTCACCAGTGTGGCAGTGTGAAAAGGCCTTGGCTCTGTGTAAGCCCTGCTCAGCAATAGCAAAAACATCTCTAGATTATCAACCCTGTGTTCAGCACAAATCCAAAATACAGCCCCATACCAGCTACTATGAAGAAAATTAGCTGTACCCCAGCCAAAACAGATACAGATACAGATACTGATCGGTTAAAGCACCTAAAACTATAACCACTTTTATTTTAGCAAAGCACATATGTGTATTTGTGTACTTCAAATACACAGGATGATATGAATGTTTAGGTTTTTGTTTGTGTTTGTTGGGGTGTTTTTGGTGAAATGAAGCAGATGTGCGTATTGCAAATGATGTACTTGGAAAAATCTTTTTTGTCTAGCTGTGTGTCTTTAACTTGTGATCTTTCTTCATGCAAGGAGATCAGCATAGTTAATGTTTTTCTGAAAGAGCTCAGATTGAGTAGAGAATATACCAAGGTGAGGGTTTAGCTTCCTCTGGCACAGAATAAATTTGAAAGATGAAAACTCTCCTCTGTTTTCCTGTCTATCCTCTTTTTCACCATTCTTTGCAGAACAAAGTTGATACTATCATTAGTAGATGTTTGTGTTGTGTGAAGTTCAGTTTGGATTTGTCTTGTTGCGTTAAGCTGAGAGGGTTGTGGTGGTGAAGTGGAAATCCCTAGTCCTGCTTGTTTTCTGCTCTCATAGTATTCCTCACAAGGCTACCTTTGAGTAGGAAAGTGGAGCACTTCAAGCACTGCAAGGTGATAGTAATTTGAAATACATTTCTTGATTTTGGTTAAGTTCCTGGTAGTTCCATATTGTTACCAGAGAAATTAACCAGCCTGTGAATCCATATGATGAAGGGCCAAATATTCTGTGTCCAGAAACCACTGGCCTTTTTTTTTGCTCTCTGGTGTTTGTAACAGGATGAAGGTTATTTATAGAAACTTCCTTGAAATACGGTGCTTTATAACTATTTCAGTGAATAGTTAATGCTGTTACACAGGATTCAGCTGTGGTTTGAGACTGTTCTGGGGTGGGGGTGTGTGTGTGTGTATGTGTGTGGAGAGGGAGGGATGGATGGATGTATGTATGTCAGGTTTTTTTACTTTCACAGCGTGCCTCTGCAAACTTAACAGTGTGTTTAGGATGTAATAATTTCTCTAATGCTTGGAGAAAGGCTCTCCAATATTTATCCATTATATATCAGGAATATGCTGAGGGGTTTATTCTGGCATTAATGATGGGCAAGGCTTGGGTTCAACAGACTAACCGGTGCTTCTTTGAATACTCATCACTGTTGTGTGATGTGAGGACGGACTTATTTTAAATTTTGATTTCACTTAGGACAGTTTAAACACAACAGAGATTTTGGTTGGAAGGAACATCTAATCGTGCTTGAAGGAGGACATTTGCTGGAGCGTTTTAGTTGGGAGCATGGGATTCAGAGGCCTGGCTTTCTGGAGGAAGAGATAAGGGTGTCAGATGAACTTCTTGCGTGCTTTAAGCAGCAAATGAAAACATGTGAATCTTTAAGATAATTCTTAATTTGATGGGCTGTGAAAGTACTGGATATTTTACTGTAACTATGTTTTTTTCAATGTTGGGCTTATAAGTGGTCTGTTGCTTAGATTTATTCTGCGTTTGCTCTTGCAGTGGAGGGCAGCAGTGATATGTCAGAGGCTGTGAGGTCCTGGCAGTGGGAAAGTTAGCACAGCATGTGGACGGCTCTTACCTCTGCTGAGCAGAAAGCAAACTGCTTTTGAGAATTTAAACAAATTAATTATAAACAATAAGTCTCTTTTGACCCTTTTACTTTGCTTAGGGTGTATGTTCAAGGAAGTGGCCTGTAGTTACTCAAGGGGACAGGGACAGGAGAGAGACATCAGGAACACTGTGACTGGACTGGAAGTTTAGTATTAACCTGAGCCATGGAAAGAACATTGGTCAGAAGTCGTACCTTCTTGTTAAGGCTTTAAATAGTATTTGGGGAAAAAAGCCTCTGAGTAACCCAGGTTTGTTGAAGACCTGTATTGTTTGGGATTAATGAATGGTTTTGATGTTTAAAGAAGAAAAGCAGGCTCACAGTACTGTGTTTTTCGAAGATATGAAGAGTCCATGTGTAGTTTTCAGGAAGATAGCTTTGTCTACATAATGGAAAATGGAGGCCTGATAAAGACTTATTTTTTCTGTGTTATTTTTCATTAATGTCAGTATTGTTGCTATTTCTTTATGCTGGACAAGAGGTATTGTCTGCAGATACTTTAAATTTTGTAGAATGCTTTCCTCCTTCTTGTTAATGACTACTTAAATGGCCACATCCAGTTTGCCAATACTCTACCAATAAAAAGTAAAAAAAACAATAGATCCCCTTCCCTCCTCCCCTGGTTTCTGCACTTGCAACATTTAAGTGGGGGAGAAAAAAAGGAAAAAAAAAAAAGATTAAAAAAGTCTGGCAAACAAGACATGAGGATTTTGTTTTGACCAGTTTACTGTGTCTCTGAGTGCTGGGGTAAAAAAGAAGTTTTCTCTTGCCCTCCAGTTCTCTCATCAGGTACTGTTAGAATAATGCTTAGACAGAGCTGAGTGAAGCCTGTGTGCTTATATGTATTGTGTTAATGCTGTTCCATATTTCTCTCTTACAAAAAGAAAGTGGTGTTGTCACCCTCCCTTTCAGATTTTCTTTGCTGTGCTTAAGTATTTTGATGTTAGTAAGTAAGTAAGCGTCTCACTTTTCATTATACTGTTTTTAATGAGTACTCCCAAGATGGGACTCCTAAGGCCTAACAAGAGTATGTTAAACAGGGCTGGGAGGAAGATGGAAAGCTTCATCATGAGCTGAAGGCTTGTACTAAATACAGAGTACTGTCTCAAAATTTATACCTCATAATAGGTACTCTTATTTCCTGATGTTTGTTTTGCAGTCTTGTTGTTTCATCTTGAAGAACAGCTAGCCCAGTCTAAATTAAATTTTTTTTTTTTTCAATAAAAAGGCTTGGAAAAGGAGGAGGAGAGAAAGAGAAAAGGACCAAGAACGTGGGCGTTCCAGAGCAGTATCTGAAAAATGTGTGTACTGGAGCAGTATAATTACAGTGCCTGACACCTTTTCACTCTCTATGGTGTCCTTTCTTAGTTAAAAACAACTGCCTTTTGAAGAATCTGGTACTTCATTGGTGATCTTTGGATGATTGTGTGGTTTGTTTTGTTTTTACAGTAAGGAATTATTATCCCCATAAGTAGTGTTGTATTGGTTGCAACATCTTTTATTTGAATGGAGGTGTCACTTAAAGAGATGTCCTGTGTAATTAATGTCTCTGAGTTAGGGGGAGATCTTATATGGTTAGTAATCTGTTTTCTTGGCCAATTGCCACCCTCCTAAGACCTTTTTATTCTCATATTAAAAGTGAGTTTGCTCACCTTCCAGTACATGTTGTAATGCCATTATCTGCTCGGTCAAAGAGCCCTGTGCTGTGTAAATCTGCATGCAGAGATGCTCCAGTCTCTTTTTAGCTTTCTCTTTACCTTCAGTAATAAATTCAGCTTTCAGTGAAAAATAAAATACATTTAAGCATTTGGTAGTCTTTATTTGTAGTCTTTGTGTTCTGGTTGCCCTCTTGAGCTATAAGAAGAATGACCTTTAGATGTCTCAGGGTTGTCTGTTGGCATCCTGGTATGTAGAGAAATATTTATTTCCCGCTTTGAAACCCTCTCCTCCTTCCCCAGTTTGGGGATGCCTCCTGCTGCATCCAAGGGTCGTGTAACTCATATTGCCATGGGCTTTCTGGTTGTCCTTTTGGGAAGTGTGTTCTATGTACTTGGATCCCTTTTCCCTGCTCCGGTTCCTAGCGTGTAGTCATGCATTTCACTGTACTAAAATGGATGTTGGTAGAAGGTTTGCCTTGTCTGCAAAGAGATCCAAATAATTGCTTCAGTTTGCAATTACCACATACCCCCTCAGTGTGCTCATCCAGGTGCATGAATTATTGGCTCCTGTTAATATATTGCTTGCATTAGCTGGTGTACCTTTAATGTGATTAAAGTGAGGTTGCTGAGCTGAAGGTATCAGTTTAATGATGCTGAGCAGCCCATGGCAGCTTTGATAGTGAGTCTGAGGATACCACATTTATCTCAAAATGATCAATTTAATAATGTGGGTGAGAAAGCAAATATAGACATCTTTCTCAAAGATGTCTGGAAAGCTACTAATATAGCTTGTCTAAACAGTGTTATCGTTATCACCTACAATTCAGCCTCAAAATGGTCGAAATTTCGTTACTCAACCCAGCAGGTGAGGGCTGGGATGGAGTTGTTTCTTTGCGTTTGTTTCTTTGTTTTGTGGGCTTTTGTTGTTGTTTTGGGGTGTGGATTTTTGTGGTGCTGTTTTGTGTTTTGTTGTTATTGTTGTGTGTTTTTTTGTTTTGTTATTTCCCCCTGTAGTTTTAGCATGTCAGATGATTTCATAATATGAGGTCCTCCCAGTGCTAAACCAGTTTGTTTCTTTTTGGCTTCCAGAGTGCTAGTTGTATTGTCAATAAGGCAGGGAGATGGAGGTGGAGACAAAGCAGTGCCATTTGTGCCACAGTAGTTCTTGGAAGACAGTTTCTCTTCTGAACATTCTAGAGAAGTTACTTTAATAGATCTGCAAGCCTAAGAAAAGTGTGTTGCAGTCATCATGCAAAATACTTTTTCTCATCCTCTCTCAGTTTAGGAAACAGCACTAGTCAGTCTCACGTGAACGTAGAGAAAGATTTGTTCCTGCTCTTTAATTGGAGGAAAAAGTCTGGGGATTTGAGGAGGGAATATTTCTTTTCTGTCTCTGACACTGTTTGCTCTTCAGTCACCCTGAGTTTTTATTTCTACTCTTTGTTTCCTTCTTTCCTTCATCTCACTGTAGTTAGATGACACCAGTTACCGGTCGCTTTTGGGCACCTCCTGCTGGATGGTGGAGTTCTTGATAGCAGAGGAGGTGCTGTCTGAATTACACTTCATATTATCAACATAGTTATAAGTTTTTCAGCTGCTTCCAGGCACTGTGCTGACAAGTCTGGACAGGCAGACGGAAGGAATGTGTCAGCTTGCCACAAGTAAGAGAACCCAGGTTAGTGACCCATCTCTCTTTCACAGTTAGTGTTTCTCTTGCAGTGTTTGTTCCTCTAAGTCTGGCAAGCTTCTGGGAGTGCTTTAAATGAAACAAATGCATTAATTTGCTTTCCTGTTTGTTTTTTTTTTTTTTCATATTTTGCTCTTGAAAAAACACTTCTTATGAGAACAAAAGAGTGTGTGTGCTAGTTTGTCAGAGCATTCATTTATCCTTTCTGGTGGTATGAGGGATTTTTTGGAGTCTTGTGTGTGTGCGCATGTGTCATAATCTCAATTCTATGCTCTTCCTAATGCGCCCTTGAAAGAAAATTTTTTTGTGGGGGCTTTCTGTGGGTCTATTGCTGATCCAGTCTGATGGGCTTCTGTTTTAAAACAAATACTTTGGATTTATGCCAAAATATTATTTGGAAAAAGATTGCTACAGAGCATTCCTCCAGTGTCCTCCTGGAAATGCGTCAGAGCAGGGGAGAAACCACGGATAGCAGCGTGGAACTGATCCACTCAGACCCTTTTCAAAACTTGCCCCTTCTCCCTGCCTTTTTTTTTTTTTTTTTTAATATGGAGATCTTATTAATTATTCCCCCTCTCCAATTGCTTCTTACAATTTCAGTTCGTCTACATCCAGGATATCACTGATGTTCTACATATTATTACCTTTTTTAGAAAATCACTTGCTGTTATTTTTGTTTCAGCATATACATGCACAGGTAATGTGGGATCAGCATAATTGTTTGTGATTAAGAGAATCTGGATTGGCTCCCTTTTGTACATAGGAGTGATGATCAGTGAATCAACTTCAGTTTTATACAAGATATGTAAATTCTAATTTTGTTTCTTTGTGTTCATTTCATGTTGACTGGGATGATATAGGGATGAAAGTTTTATGTTTCCTTCTTTTTCTGGGGAGGAGAGTAGTTGTTGAGACTTGACAAGTTTAGGAAGTGATATGTTCATGTTTGTGTTCTTTTCAGGCCAAAACACAGTAAGCTTTGGGATTTCCTAGATTATGCTACTGACAAAGCAGATGATAGGCTTTTAATGGTTTTAAGGGAAAAACAAATTACAATTATTTTCATTACTTTATGCTATTGTTGGTTTAATTTTTTGACCTCTTCCCAAACTAATCTTTAGGGTTATAAAGCAGGAATAATCAGATCTGAACATCTGCATTTGAGCTTCTAGTTGTTTAAGTAAATAGATTTTTCAGAACTTGTGTGTCCACAAAATTGTGGTCTGTTCCATTTTGCATCTCCTTCATGTCTTCTGGATGCATCTCCTTTTTCCCTCCTGCATGCATAACTTGCCTGCTCAATTTTGTCATTTTTTCCAAGTCACTAATAATTGCCTTTTTTTTCTCTTCTAGTTTGTTCTTTTCTCTCTTCCCCCTCTGAAGAGAGAAGTAGATTTAATTTAATGGGGAAGACTTTTCAGGACCCAGAATGAGTCTCAATTATATTTGCAAAGCCTAAAGACAAATTACCTGGATGTAAAACGCCTAGTATCTTATGAGGGGTTTTGCAGTAAGTCTGGGTTAGTTGTCTGTCCATTTTTTATTGAGAAAAAGGTCATTTCAGACTTGAAGTATTTGATATTGGGTAGTGGATGATTGAGTTAGAAGAAACTGCTCATCAGCTGAGCTGCACAGAGGGCAGAGTTCACCTCTCATAAGTGTGTGGACGCAGCTGTCCATAATCAAGATGGAGTGTAGAACGCCCTTATAGCCCTGGGAGGATGGAACTGCCATTTGCAGGTACTTAATTCCCATTACCTTAGATACCGGTTTGAAGATCATACTTTCAGAGAGCTGTTTAATCAGAAGTTATCAACTATAGAGCAACCCTAGGCACCTAAGAAGTGAGTAATTTGATTGTCTTTTGGATGTGTAAATTTACTAATAAGACACATTTTTATGTAAACCCTTAATGTCTGCATTAGAAAATGGGTAGCAGTGTAAAGAGCATTGGAATCTTAACTATGAGCTTTATGGCTTGCTTAGTTTTTAGCATTGAGTATCTGCCTTGTAAGTAAATTTATTACAGTACCAGATTTTGCTTGTTGGAGTCCTGGAGCACTTTTTAATTTTTTTCTCCTTCTGCTCCTTCCTTAGCACCAAACCCAAAAGGAATGGGGGGGATATGTAGGATTTTCATATCTTATCTTTCCACAAAGAAGGTCATCACACACTTTATCCACAATAGCTGTTCCAGTTGCACTTGGATTAGTGTACAGTAGTGTCTTGAGAGTTGGCTGGAGTTGCTTTACTCTTTGAACAGGTCAAATGGCTCCCCTGAGTCCTGAACATGAGAATTGTTCAAAGTGTCTGCCAGAGAGCTGGGAGGGGAGTGAAGGGACTGCTGCGGAAGTTGGGGTAAGGGGCGCTTGTTGCAGAGCAGGTCATTAATCAAAATTCTGAGTTGTTGCAGAAGCATTAGGAAAGGTAAGTGGCTTACTTAATTCAGAACTGAGACATTACGGATAAAGCCATGCTGCTTTGTAGCATATTCACAGTAAGGGGCTTTAAGGATTGGATTACTGCTATCTGTAGCAATCCCTAATAGGGAAAAAAAAAAAAAAAACAACAAACCAAAACCAAAATCAAACCAAAACAAACCCCCAAAACTCTAAAAGGTAGAGCTGGAATGTGCTACTCTCCTGTTAAGGTGGTTGCTAATGAAATGCTGCTGTGACCTGGCCACTGCTGCTGAAATTGTAACTGGTCAGGACAGTCTGGTGCAGTGTAGTGAGGATGGTCTGTCAGAGCAGCATTTACATAATTTTCTCGTGGTAAGTTCAGGGCTGGTGAGTTAAGCAGAGAGGAGTGGACCTTTGTCTAGTTGCTGGTCTCCCTGAATATCTTGGATATACAGGGCCAGCATATTCCTTGGTGCAGGCCACCAGGTTAGCATCAGGTTCTCTCTTTCCCTTGATGGTGCAGTTCTCATCTGTCTACTTACTCAGGAGCTGACAGGCTGAGTGATAGCGAAGGGATTATAGGTTAGGTGACTCCTTCTGAAATTCATCTGGGATTCCACTGCAAAACAGATCCTGGTATTTCCACTTCACTTCAAGGGGAACTTCTGATTCCTGAAATTGTTTCTGGAAGTGGTCTGTGTTGAGCACAAGGGGGATTGCTTAGAGTTTCAGGGGTGAGTGGAAGAGCGAATGTTCATTCTGTCTTTGCACAGTCAGTGAATTTTGCAGTGTTCTAGACACTGGCTAGAAAATAACAAGAAGACATAAGTGTCAGGATGGTCATCTTAATGTCATTGTTACTTTTTTTTTTAATTATTTTTTTTCTGAAATGCCATGAGCCTCTTGAGTTTTATCTGGATGGCAGCAGGGATTGGATTATCAGAGATTGGCAGCAATGACATGTACCTCCACATCCAAAGAAATTCAGGAATATTGCTGCATCATGTCTTTTCTAACTCTGCAATGCAGTAGCATTGGGCTGTGAGCCCAAATCATGGTGAGAAGATGTAAAACTTCTGACCCAGAGGTAAGAAGAACCAAATGGACAAGACTTAACTGCATAGGAGCGATAATCACTGAGAAGTGCAAATTTTAGATGAGGAGATAAAGCTTTTGTTCTTTTGGTCCAAGTCCTTTACAAGAGGGCTATAATTAGCCTAGAATTATCTTTATGGATTCAGTGCTGGCAAACTAAAATTCAACTGCCTCTTAATCTGAATGCAGTATCTTTGCGGTCTTTCACATCTGACTCAAACCTCACTTTCACTCTGTGCAATGCCACAGCCTACAGGTCTGCACAATATATGACCACTCAGGAAAACCTCCTTCCTGCTGTCTTTTCGGTAGTGGGTCATTCCTTGTAGGTTGATTTGTCTTCATTCCTCTTAGGAGTGTTATGCCAGTTCTGCTGTAAGTATCTGCAAAATACCCAGTTGTAGAGTTAGCCTTGTATTAGTGCTTGGGATTCTTTTGTAGTTTATAATTTGGGTTCAAATGTCATGATAGCCACTGAAGTTGTAATGTTCTACAGCAACAACAGAGGTCACATTTCATGCAGCTTGGCCTTAGAGACAGTTTTCTCCAGTGCAGACATGCCTTCTGAGAGCAGGGCTGGAAAAGCCAGGTGGTAAATTCTTGTGGCTTGGCACTGGCGTAAGGACATGTTGCTTTTAGGGGAAATAAGATGATTTTAGTAAGGGTAAACATAGAATTTGATGGTTAATGCTTTAGTAAGCTAAAAAGTAATATTTGAAACTACAGAGCTCCTCCTCTTTGGTAGGATTTAACATGTAGTATTTCATTTATTAGATGCTGTGCCCTAAAAGGACTTTTTTGTTAATTATTTGTTTTCTTTATGATGAGAAGGGCGGAGATTGTATAACTTTTCAGGCAGCAGCGATTATGCAACTGATCCTGTTATTGTGGAGCCAAAGTCCTTCCTAGTCCCTGAGCACCAGCTGCTTGTGTTCTGGTTGCTGCTTTTTCCCCTTTTCTTTCTTCCTCCCTGCCCCCCCTGCTTTGTTTACGAACGAGTTATTTTCTTTCCTGCGTTTCTGTTTCCTTCTTTTTCCAATGCCAATGAGACAATAGCTCGTTTGGGTTTATTCTTCAGTTCAGTATGTTGCAAAATCAAACTGTCTTTGTGTATCATGGGAAGAATTAAATGTGTAGAGCAGTAGAATTGCTTGATATTTTATGGGTATATAAGAAAAGGCATTTGCTTGGATCTAAATAAAATGCTGCAAATGGCCTTTGTTGAAGCTAAGGTCAAAAGTTACAAGTTCTTGTTCTCATGATATTAGAAATATGTAAATAACTGGTGTTTGTTTGGTTTTGGGGTTTTTATCCTTCCTTCAAAGGGTGGACCTGAGATAAATTTTAATTCTCCTCCCCAGCCTTGCCCTGGGATCACCAAATAAAATATAGTACTCCTGTGTATAAGATGAGGTAGTTGTAAATCTCATGCTTTTAGAGCCAAATGATCTCACTGCAGTATAATAAAGACAGTCAATATATTGTAAAAATGCTTGCCCTATTCACACTTCATTTTCAGTTCACAGTTTTATGTCATGTTGTTTCCATTTCACATTGCATGGCTTCCTGTGAGCTTAAGTGACCAAGGCAGGCTGTTTTAATCTCTGATAAACGTTTGGAAAACTGCCTGTACAGTACTATGTGATGGGACTAGAGCTGGGAGACTTCTGGTCTACAGTGCTGTGCTCTTCCATCTTACAGATGAACTGAGTACACCATATACGAGTCCCAGCAGAGGAGAAATCATAGTTGGTCTGTGATAGCACACAGTTTGCTACACTGCTTGTGTTTCATGTCAAATGTGATCTGCATCAGTCATAAATAGGCTCTAACGCTTAGTGTCCTATATCAGGGAATAAATTGGGGTTAAGGGTTTAAGGTCTTTATTTAGTTTGTAAATCTTATGCTAAACAAGTTACAGGGAATACAGAGGATGCATTTTCTTGCTCATGGTGTCTGTACTGTAGATCAGGTATTTGGGGAGATGGCAAGATGCTGTCATTTGTATAAACTTGTGGTCCTTTGCTTCTGAGCCATCTGCGTTGGAATTTCTTTGCCTCCAGTGACAATGTGCTTCTGCTTTTGGCAGACCAGGCATACAGAAGATGTCCTCTTTTGCAGCCGAAAGACTGCATGCATAGCACATATACTTCAGTCCTGTCTACTCATACCTCTACCCCCCAAGTTTCTCATGACAGAGATATAGATAGAGTTCTGCTTATAACATATTGTATGCTGTAGCCATGTTTGTCACTGAGTCATTTGATTATTTCCATTGTTGGTGAGGATTCTGTGAGAATTCTCACCTCAGCCCTGCAGAGCTGGCACTATGAATGCATGTGTACTTTACCAGAGCACCTGGTGCTGGGGAAGCCCAGAAAGTAATGGTGAGAAGTGAAGGATTGAAGAGATTTTTCTGGAAAAATACATCAAAATAAAAACCAGACGTCATGGCTGGCTGTTTGTAAGCGTGGTGGTGGGAATGACCTGGTCTGATATAGAGTTCACAAAAGTAATGCTTGTGTAAGACCCAACACTTCATTGGGAATTTTGAGATTGCTCTTCAGACCTTCTTAGTGAGATATTCTGTGGTCCTGATCCCAGAGGATTCCTGGAGTATTTGTTGTTTGCCCCCCTGTCTCTGCTTTATATGTGTGTTTTTTCCAACTGATTCATCCTGAGTTTAAGTGTTGTGATCCTCCGGAAGCATTCAGTGACTTTTTAGCAGTTTCAGTGAATACATACATAAATTAGCATGTGACTCTCTGGTTGTAGTGGTGTGTTTGACGAGGTCTGGTATAGACTGGCAACTTAAAAGATTTTTTATCTTAGTATTGTTGAGTTAGAAATCATAGGAATTAATATAGGAGGAAGATGTTTCTTTGCTGCTTTGGAGAAAAGAATCTCCCCACTCCCTTTACATTTCCCCTTAGTGCACTGTTTAAGTTTGGTTATTGGAGAATTTATTTTCTGTTGAAGGCAATGGAAAATGATAACTCTACATGTGCTTCTATTGAATTGCTGGTGAGGGTTGGTACCAATTTACAGTGGTGTTGGGAACACGCTGGAAATGAACAGCAGCTCGAGTCCTGTAATATTCTTGAAGAATTTCTTTTTCAGTCTGTACTCTCTCCTGTTAAGTGCTGTTTAGATTTTCTAATTAACTACTAAGGACATATTCATGTAATGTTATTTCTCCTAAAAGACTTCGAAGTAATCCACCCATTGCACCTTTACTCTTACAGGAGGTAAATTTCAATTGTGTTACCTGGTAAGAAGAGACTTGAGAGAATGTTGATCAAGAATGGCACTTGATCATAGTATTTAGAGGCTGTTTACACTTCAAATCTTGATCGGGAAGAGAACTGAGGTGGTACCTTTTCATTGCAGAGACAGCAAAATATTATTGCCTTAATTGATCTCTTTAGAGAATTGACATCTTGTGACAGACCTGAGTTGCAATATGAAAATCTTTGTTATTTGGAAATTGAAAAGCATGAAGGTCTAGTATCTTATCTTGGTTAGACTTTTTTTTTAAAAAGAAACAAGTGAAGTCCATATTAACTAGGAAGTTGATGACATCAATAAGTTTAATTACTTGTCTCATATAAGACAAGCATTTATGTTGTTTCCTGGTTCTGTGATACATTCCTTGAGCTCTGTTTAGGTAAATCTCAGTTTGTGAGTGTCATTATTCTGGTACCTTGCAGTGTTCAGCTGTGCTCCTCGTTTTGTCAGAGAAAACCTAAATATTTCCAATTATGTCATGAGAAGCCTAATTCCTTCAAAATGTGAGCTTTGGTTTATTATTTAATGATGTGGACAGCAAGCCAAATGTGACATTTCTTTACAGAATTGGTAGGAATCTACAGTCAACAAATTATGATCAGCTGGTGTCTTTAGAGGTATTTTTCAAAGTAACTGTAGGGACACTTCCTTTCCCCTGGAAAAATATATCCAAACACAAATTACAGTTTAAATAGTGTTAACGGCTTTTATACCTCACCATTTTTTAGCTTTCCTTTTACTTCATGTTCACTTATTTCTTATGTAGTAGAATGGTAATGGAACTTTATGATATTGTGCTAGGGTTTGTTTCTTTTTTTCTCCATTATGGACATATTTTTTTGTTAACACTTTGGTTAATACACAATAAATTTTAACCAGTCATGCCTTTCTGGTTTACTCTGGTAATTCTAATGCAGAATTTTCTGCAATAGGACAAATAATTGCGATCAACTTAGATTGCATGAGTAGTAGGATATTTTCATTTGGTAAATACCCCAGGTGGATAGTAGAGAAAGAAATTTTAGAAGTATGGTGGTGTTGGCAGCTCTCAGGCAGAGGAAGAATAAGTGCTTCCATTATATTTGTAGCAAGTCGAGTAAGAATGTGTTAAGGGCAAGGAAGGATTAAGATGTATCATCAAGCTGTTATATTCCACTTCCTAAATGTTGTCCCATTTCCCTCCCCCAGCAAAAAATCCAATCCAAACCAAACTGAACAACCCCCTCCCCCAAAAACCCGAGACAAAAATCCCGACGGAAACATGAAATACATGCATCCACAAACTCATGAACTACAAATCTCTTAGAAGGATTTGGATAGAATATAGGATATGATTCTATGCCTGTGTAACAGGGAGAGCTGCCTGCATAACTGGAAAATGAGTTCAAATTCTGATCTTTTGATACTTCTCTTCATGGTTGGCCATGCAGATCACTCAAATAGGGAGGTAACTGCATGACTGAAGAGTCATTGTAATTTCATATTGGCAAGTGACATTACCTTAAGTCATTCGCTGTCTTTAACTTTTTTTTCTGTGTACAGGAATGGAAATGGTCTGGATCTTAAATTTGCATCCATGTCTTTTTACAGATGTTTGAACATTCACCTATGTTTTTCTGTCTAGACATCATGTCTGAAGTCTTGACAGGACACATTTTGTGCGGAGGACGTGCTTGGACAGAAAGAAAACATGGAAAACTAAATGTGTTATCTGCATTCTTACACTTCTGAGTTCTTAGGATTGCTAGGCAATACATCAGGTTACACTGTTAATTGGAGGATAAAAATGGGTATTATTTAGTGATCAGAATCTGATATAAGTTAATCGTGCTCAGGAGTGTATATTATGAGATATCTTTGTTGGCCTGTGATCTCTCTCTCGGATCTAACATCTCAGAAGAAATGAATGAATGAACTGAGGAAGGAAGGGATTATCTAGGGAGACACTTTCGAGAAACAGACTAACATGTTTCAAGTGCTGAGTGCTGCTTTCTGAAAGAAGAGAAAGAAGTACATGGTCATAATTTTTGCAGATGATTTTAAAAGTGACTCCATTTAGACACTTTTTTTTTTTTTGGTAGGACTGTTACTGCAGTACCTTAGTTTTCCTTTGGTTAAAGAAAAAAAAATCAATTATCTTAATTTATTGAGTTCCAACGATGAGCCCACGCTGGCAGGTCTGAACCCCCATGTGTGTGTGGGGTCCTGTTCTACTTGGGAGTCACTAAATGAAAAGATGACTTTTTACTTTGTACACACTTTGATTTCACATTGCAGAATGAAGCAGTTACTCGGATATTCAGTATCACTTTAGTCTGCTAAACTTTTTTTAAAATTTTTAAAAATTTTGTTTCCAACACTTGTATTAGCTGGTCAGAACAGGACAAGTTTGATTCAAAATGAGATCCCTGGCAACTGCCAAGAAGGCAGAACCCAAAGCTGTGAGGACTTTGTAGGCAGTCTGCAGAACAAGCTCTCCCAGGAACACAGTAAATATTCTTTGACAATATTCAGAAGGTCTGTCTTCTGTCAGGACCGTGGTAATAGTTAAATGGATTTATTTGTTTCCAGGTAGCTACTAGAATAAGGCATCATCTTATTTACCATCAGACGCTGGTAAACTATGCAGGAAAACAGGCATTTATGCAAGTTGTTCTCTTAATACTTCTTTTCTAACATGCCTTGTTACTTTGTTTAAGTCAGGAATTACTTGGATTTGGAGAGAGCTATCTGAATATATACTAGTCTTGCAAACTCAGAGTACAAAAAACTGGTTACGTAGGGTTGTTCAAGGAGCTGAGCTCATCTTCTGTGAGATGAGAATCAGAGTTCTGCAGAACTCTTCTGAGATGTGAAGGTTGGCAAATTGTGGTGAGATGACCAGCATCACAGTAGCTACAAAACATTTTATAGCTGTGCATGTACTTTGGAAACAGACTCTGGGAGCTGAAGATTTCTGGTGTACAGTGTGATAGAATAAGTAAGTCTTTATTATTAGGATTTATGTATATTATCGACTTTGACTTGTCCAGTTACAGTGTTGAACAGAGTCTTTAGGCTTTTTGTAAACATTTAAAGATGTACTGATCTGTTCCTTTGGTGGTCAGGGTGCTAATTGCCTTATCTATATCTGACCTGGCAGAATTCTCTAGCAAAAAGAGATGTTGACCTACAGATTTTCTCAGAACAGTAACATTTAATTTAACAAGAAGGAAGCAGTTTCTTGAAAAATGTACAGTTCAAGACTTGGAATCCTGCATCACTGACCAGAAAGGAGTTCTTGCAGAACAGAAATAGCTGTCTGGAAACCCAGAAATGAAAGATCCTTTGCAAATTGTTTTCTCTGATTCCTGGATATACCTGGACACCAACTGTGCAGCACGCAGCCCAGGAACAGTGTGCTTAGCCCAGGGCAGCAGGGCTGATGGAAGTCAAGCAGCCTGACTGGCCAGGTACCTGGAAGTCTGCTTCCTCTTTGCCTGGTGCCCTAATTTCCCTTTCACTCAAGGAAGAGGCTCAGTGCTGTGCCTGTTGTGAAGCTTTGTCCAAGGCATTTGAGGGAGGACACTGTTGAAGAGATGCATGTCGGCTAAAGCTGCTGTCTGGGAAACACAGCTACATCTCTGTTATCTCTGGGACAATTTCTCCATGTTGCAGATGGGCAAAAGCAAAGATGCAGGAGTTAGCTGGGTGCAAGACCAGCTTTTGTCTTTCTGAACATGTTACCTGAAGCGCAGCACCATGCAAATAGCTGTGCGGTTGTCGAAGGCAGCTCACCAAGGACAGCTACACCTTTGGGTAGTACCTTAATCTCAGCTTTGACTCCAGGTAGGATCACCAAATGTTACCATGCTATGATTCTCCGTGATCCTTGTTAAGGAAGGGTTGTTAGCACAGGTTAAAATGTTGCCCCTGCACTGGAGGGTGCTGGAGAAAAACTTGTGACAGGACTCAGGTACTGTAGTAGGTGGCTGGTAGAGCTCTTGAGGAAGCTGCTTGAAGTTTTTAGAGCTGGGTGCGAGTCAGATACAGAAGACTGCAAGTCAGTAGTCAGGAGGTCTGTATGCTTGGGAGGGCCTGTTCTCTGCCCACCATGGTCTATAGTATGTCTGCTTTCTGTTCTTTTCCTCTTGTTTTTCATTCACTGCAGACTTAATGACTGGTTTTCTGGCCTCCAAGCAGATGCCTGGAAAGGAAATTACATCCACTTGTGAAAGGTTGCCTTCCTTGTTGTAGAGTAATAGAATCAGCAGGAAGCTGAAGGCTTCAGAGGGAAAAGAATCCATGCAATAGTGAGATTTGGGAAAGCTGACTTTGCGCATTAATTGTTGGATTGGGACACTGGGATTAAGACTCAGTATATACATGGCAGCAGGGAAAAGAACCTCTCAAGATGCCTCAGGATGGAAGAAGCCTTGGCAGGCCTGTAGTCCAACCTCCTGCTTGCAGCCAGACCAGCTTTGAGATGGCACCAAGTTGCTCTGGCCTTGATCCTGTTGTGTGTTGAAAACTTCCAAGGCTGGAGATGGCACAGCCTCTCTGGGCCCCATTCTAGTGCCTCTCCATCCTCGGTGGGGGAAAAAAACTTCTCTTTATATGCGGTCTGAACCTCTCATGTATCAATTTATGTGTGTTGTCCCTTGTCCTCCTACCATGCACTGCTGTGTAAAGCCTGGCTTTGTCTTTGGTTTGCCAATAGCCTGTGGCACCTTTTAATATAGGTCAGCCTTCAGTCCATGTTAGGAAATTGTAACTTTGTGATTAATTAAAGTAAATAAAAATGAATATGAGCTTGGAATTAATGGCAGGGATAACATAGTGATATATTGATTACATTATGCAATATAACATCAGTGAGTGTAGCTATACTGAGCAAGCTAGCATGTAAACACTAATTGAGAGGGAAAAATCTTTACTTTTGAATGTATTGTTTGGAACAACTTACACACTTCTCTTTGTAAAAGAAACAAATAACCACCCCCACCATCGAGGCAATTGAACATAGTACTAAAAATCATGTTTCAAGCCTCCTAATGTCATCAAGGTAGCTGATCTGTTCTTAGGAATGCCAGAGCATCTGTCCTCCAGGCAGGTATCTGACCTTTGGATTTCAGAATTTTAGATACCAGTGATTTAGATAATCAGGGTTTGTCTCTGTATCCAGAGGGTTTTATTCATTCCTGTGGAAAGCTAAAGGACTAGCTGGGCATTAGCTTCCTGAAATGTACAGAGAAACCCTCTCTATTATTCCAGTTTCTGTTTCTGATTTGATGAAGCAAAATGTTATATGTGTTCAGTAAGGTTTATTTATTCCTCATAAATAAAATAATAGCTTGTATAAAAAATACACTCACTATTTGAATGTGTATTTGACTGATTAAGGGCCCTGTCCTTTGATATTTGATCAACTTATAAAGTATTTATATAGTCATTAATCTTTATTTTATAAGAGATGACCACTGTAGAAATTCTGACTCACCTTATCCTCCTGGAGATGCACAGGACTAAGATGAGAGGTGCTGGACATGAGCAGCACGAGGTCATTTGCAACTAGAGTAAAAGTTTATACCATGAAGGTAAGCAGTGATAATAGGATTTCCACCCTTGGAGGTGCTCAGGGCTCACCTAAGACCTCTGAGCAACCTGATCAAAGCTGACCCTGTTCTCAGCAAAAGTTGGGCCACATGACCTTCGTAGATGCCTTCCATCCTGTATCATTCTGTACTTACATGTGGACAGCATCCAGTATTTTGTTGACAGAAATCATAGTGCTATAACATTAAGACCCCCTTACTTAATTTGAAAACCTCTATGTGAAAAGATAATGCTTCTTACCAAGCAATATATTTGATGAAATTTTGTGTCACAGGTGACCTGCAAGTCAGTTCAGCGTATCTACCTAGGGAGCATCTAGAGTTTAACGCTGACACATTGTGATTTATTCTACAAGAAGCGCTTTTCTTTGCTCTTAAGTGCAGAAGGCTGTTTATGGGTGACTGTGGATTAATGCATCCTTGGCAAAGACTTCTGTAAATGGAGGATTGAGTACGGTAGATGAGAGTATTCTGAAGACAACTTGAAATAAATTTTACTAATCTATTTAAATGCACATGGGTTTGATGGTTCATTTGGAGGGGGAATTAGCATTTATTTCCATTTGGAGCATCAGCTTATAGTAGTAGATATTATCAAAGCTTGCAAATTTAATTAGGGAGTAATTAAAAGGTGAAGGAACATGAAGCGTGTATGACAATTTTCTTGTTCCTTTTTCAGACTGACTTTGGCTTTGACTTAATATAAATCCACAGTTTATGGAGCATTTCTTCTTCTTTCCGGTGGCATAGAAATCAGGGTTTGCTTTAAGTCTTCCTGACTCTTCCAAATGACTGCAGCTACTGAGGCAAGATTTGGACTGTCCAACAGAGCTTGCCTGCAATAAATGAGACTGGATTTATTTCCTTGACTTTAATTTTCTTGCTTTAAAAAGGCTTGAATTGTTGGTGTTAAACTTCCCTTGGTTTTAAATTCTACCTAGTGCCAAATTGTTCAAGGTTTTTTTGTGTGTGTGTTCTGCTCTCTGTGTATAGGATGCTTCTGGAGGAGACGTGAATGCAGCTGCAGCTCGAGCAGTTTCTTTAGGGTGATGTCTCCTTTTATTGTATTTAGTTGCACTTTGCTTATGTATCTTATCAGGCTTTGCTGTGTTGGAAAGAATCTGGCTAAAATGCCAGAGTAGAATTTTTTAGGAGGAACTGTTGTTTGAAAGACACAGGAGTGTGTGGTGCCAAAGATACCTGTCAAGGGGCCTGTAGTTTGATTGCATTGAGCTCTTGGATGACTTCATTGGAGAGCAGCAACACTTAAGAGTTGTATATTAGAGTGGTTATAATGGTCTGTCAGTTAGACCTCTTTTCTGAGGGTCCTCCCCTTTGCTATTGAGCGTGAGGTGGTGTCTGTGTTTTCGGGGTTGGCATGGAATTCGTCTCGTTGTTGAACAGAGTGGGAAAACCTAAAATTTTTTTTCTAATATATTTTTCCTTCCTCTCCAAACATAAGTGATTGCTTGAATTATATATTCCCCCTCCACTTCCAGAAATTTGTGTTTAAGGTGTTGGTGGTGTTTCCTCCCTGCTTACCACTGGCTGTTTCCAAGCTGGGTTACACTGGGTCTTGGGGATAGCAAAAACGCCGAGTTATGGATGACCCTATTCTAAGTTGAAGTTGGATGGAGTAATAGTTGGTGAAAATTTTTAAGCAGTCTGTGTTGACTAAGTGCCTGTAGACTTGTGTCGTTTTTGCTGTTTTATATCTATGAGCAGGTGAAGTGTTGCCTTAATGCATTTCCTTCGTCTTTCTTGAGCATGAGGAGGTTAATGGAGTCTTCAGTAGGAAGTATGCATTCATTTGGAAGTATGACAAGAATGCCAAGAGTTTGATTTAAAAAGAAAAAGCAAAGGAATCCAGTAATACCTGGGAGGAGAAGAAAGTACCTGGGTTGCTAGAGCTGTGAATTTTATTGAAAACAGATGTGGTATCTTTACTTGTTTCTGCATGCAGTTTTACAGTGCTAGGGTTTGTTTTAACAGAAACAGGGAATAAGCAACAATAACAAAAGAGGGAACCAGGCACTGGAGTTCTCTACCTTGAGGTTTTTATTTGTTTGTTTTTACAAAGGAAGGTGACCCTTATGTTGTCTTTTAGCGTCTCCTCTTTGTCAGAGGGAAACATCTGGGTCTTTCATCCCGATCCTACTGTTAAAACAGCTGGAGGTACTTAGACAACATATTGCCCACATTTGTTTCTGTTCTCTCAAATTTTATGTACAGCAGAAATAAATTGTTGCCAAAGTTATTTCTTACCATTGGAGGCAGTATGAATTCTGATATTCACTCCTGCGGGTATCTACTCCTGACCTCTCACCTTATCTGGCTAAAGATGGTCTTTGTCATCATGTCCCTTTGTAGTGCTTCTGAGAGTGCTGCAGTGAGCTAGAGAATGCATGCTAAGCGTACACCTTTGCTAGAAAAGGCAGAAAATGTACTTGTATCACATCATGTTTATGATCCCTTTGATTTCCTTCAGTTAGAGGCAGGATTTTATCCCTGTTGGATGTGGAGTAAGTGCTAGCACTCAATTACTGTAATTCCCAGCAACAGCTGTTTTGGGCTTCAACATCAGTGCTTTGTTCAGCTCTCACTGATGTGTGTTTAGTGTGTAGGTAATGTCTTCCTTGATTTCTCTTTGATAAAACATGGGAGTTTTGTAACATGGAAGCAGGTAGGAAAATGGCTTGTTAGGTCTGAATAGGTTTTTGTTGAATACCTGTGCTGTGTGGCTCAGAAGAAACTTAATGCTATTTGAGGGCTTCAATTTTTTAATATTCTGATGCCACCAGTGCAGTATGCATAAACTTGATAAACATAGTTTATCTGCACAGGAATACTTGAAAATACTGTAAATAAGGGGAAGGCAGCTAAGATGGAAGTCTGCAAAACATTTGTATTTCTTTTTCAGAAACGAGGTGTACATAAAAGCCGATTTTTATGGTGTTAACATTATCAGTTTTCTTCTTTGCTGAAACCAAGGGGTTTGCGAGTGCTGAGATTTGTTATTCATCTCTTTTTGTATGATGTCTGGTGTGGGTAGCAATCAACTTCTGTTTGACTTGTTTAGCTCTAGAAACAGTGAGTGCTGAGATATTCGGTCAAAAGTAGAGACCTACCTAAGCTCCTAGTTGAATACCTGGTGGGATGCAGGTCTGCAAATGTTTGTTACAGCAAGCAAATTATTTAAATGACAAGGACGAAGAAGTAATGGCAGCTAAGAGAAAATATTCAAGTCATGCATACATATTATTAGAATTGATTTAAACTTATCAACATCTGTTCTGGAGAAGGATGTTTGGATAAGCAGTAGTCAAAGTTCCGCTGACTATATCCTTTGTCTTAACAAAAAGATGTCTATAGTAAAAGAGTGCATTTATCATAAAATACATATTGACTAAATGCATTTTGCAGTTAAAAGAGCCAAAAAGCTTTTATTCATATGATGGAAAAATATTTTTTATAATCTTACGTAATTATACAAACTACATAAATAAACACTCCAAGGAGTGCCTGTAGTTTGGGACTTGTCTGAAAAAGCAAATGTCTGTTAAAGTTAATGGTTAGTGCTGTGAAGTATCACTTATGTTTTTATTGTTCACACTCAAGCTGGCCACTCTAATACTATGTTTTGGGAAAACAGTTGCAAATGACATGTTCTGACTCTTTGAACCAAAGGAAAGCCCTTCAGTGCAGCAGGGAGCTTTATGTAAGCCATGGGTGAGGGAGTGTTTTTGGTGACTGGAACTTGTTTTCTGAATGACACTTGATTTCTGGAAAATAAAGGCTGTGGCTGCTGCCAGGGTTCAGTGGTGGGTCACGGAGATGAAGTGGCGCAGAGCTGGGAGCCGGCAGCGCGGCTTCTCCGTCGTGCTGCCGTCTGCTGAATCACACGCCGCCCGTGTGTACAGCCGTGCAGTGTTCCGGGGACGAGAAGTCATGGAGGCTTTTGTTTGGCACTGCAAGGGGAACCACGATAGCTCTCTGTTGTATTTGTTACTGGTCGTTTATTTTTTCATGAGGTAATTGCCGCTTGAGACGCTTTTGAAATGGGCAGGAGAAGACACCGGATGTGAAATGGGCAATTGGGTTCTTCGCTCTGCTGCTCTTCCATTAGGGGTTTCAGCAGCCTCTGGATAGTGTGCTAATGGGAAAGCCATTAGCCAGAGAGCAAGGTGCTGTGTGTCTGGCAAGGTGCAGTCTGATGCAGGGGGAACTTATGTTCCTTTCTACACCCTTTCAGTGGACAGAAATGGGTAAGGAAGCCTGTAGGCAGCACAACCATGGAGTATTATACATACCTGCATGTCACATTGTCTGTTTGGAGAGTCAGGAACTTAGTTCGGATGGAGAGAGAGCGAACACCTTGAGAAATCTTCTAGAAGAGGTAAATTTGAGTTGACTGTCTGGAAAACATAGATCCTTTCCTCCAGCTAAGGAGAGGAAGTGTTTGTTTTCAGTTTTTAATGCCAGTCAGTGTATTTGCCAGAGGTGTTTGTCCTGTACGGCAGAGACTCCTCTAAGTGGGAGGTGACCAAGCTATTCTGCCCCCTTGGCACTGACTAGAAAGGGTTCTCCTTTCTCAGAACTTGCAGTTGGGTTTTTGTCCGAGAGTAGCATAGTTGGAGGATGCATGCCAGCTGCCATTTCTGCTTGGGATACTTCTGAGCCTTCACTAGGCTGGGGGATGTGAGGAGACTGGTGTCACTTGAATTGTCTTGGGTGCTTACAGAGTTTTAGTGCGTGTGACCAGTGGGTTCAAAGCTAAGCTACTTTGTTGCATAGTTAAGTTACGTTTCTTTGGAGGATGTCTGTCTTTTGGGATATTCAAGGTTGAAATCGTCCTTTTTCTCTTTGCTGTAGTATAGGTGGGGTGTGCTACTGGCTTTGCAGTCACTTTTGCTAACTCAGCTGGTGACCATGGGGAGAATTAAAGCTTGGCAATACTAAAGATTGGTTGATATAAGTAAACTAGGGCTGCTTTTTTTTTTTTTTTTTGGCGCAAAGGAAGGCATTTAGTTCTTGTTAACTATGTTTAAACAGTACCTCCTGCTCCACTCTGTTTATTGGTTTTGAGACTGCAAGTCAAAACAACTCGTTTTTTGCAGATGCTTTTGATAAAATATTTCTTAAGCTATTGTGACCCTGACAAAATATGGAAATAGGATAAATGTAAGGGAATCAAGACTTAGAGACAAGGCATTCCAAGTGTGCTGTGGGAGTACAGATAAACCAGATAAACTGTAAACTTTTGGTTCAGGACCAAGTAAATAACACATGTGAAAGAGGGTTGCAAGCTGTCTTCAGGTCTTTACTTCCTGATGTTGTTCTTTACAGTTTTAGCTGGAGAAGGTGCTGATGCTACCCTATAATTTCTGCTCAAGTAAGCTTGTGGGGTTTGAGTTCTTGCAGTGTAACTGGTCGTTTGAGCCTTGCAAATATAGTAAGTGTTAATTAAGTTTGACACAGTCACAGTCTGATTTATTTGGAGCCCATACCTGAGACCTCCATTGCCTGTACTTAAAAATAAAAATCTATTATTTTGAACCTCAGAGGTTGTTGGTTATATAATAAAGTTCTTAATAGAGTAAAATGTAGTTGAAGGTAGCTGAAACTGCAGTTCCCTATTTGTATTAAGGTTTACTGCCAAGCTCCTCCCAGTAACTGTTTCTAGGACTATTTGTTGATCCTCTTAGTTTAAATATTTACTTGCTTCTGTAGAGATAAGATAGAAGTGCTCACCCTACTTCTTGTATTTCTGAGTTCCACAGTCCAATTTCTACTGTTTCTCATGCTGTGCACACGTGTGGTAGTTTGGTACTGGCTGGTCACTCCTTATTTTTCCCTGTGAACAGATGAAAGTGAAGGGGGGGACAAGATAGGTAGGAGCAGAGGATAAAGGCTTTCCAAGGACACATTGTGTTGAATAAAGTGAGGATACTGTAGGGTGGTTCTCTGAGCTTGATAGTTCTGTGTGGCAGCGTGAGCCTGTGGTGTGTTGTCCAGGCCTGGTATTAAACTGGACTTTCACACTGGCAGAAAAGAATCTAAGATACTGCATAAATCATGGGCATTGGTGCAGTGACACTGTGTGGCTGGATTCTAGGATATCTGCTGGTCTTGAATTTATCTAGTTTATTTTATCTGTGCTGACCACTGCAGGTGGGTTTCTGGAGCTAATCTGTGGAGAAAATAATTGTAAGCAGATGCTGTGTGAGGAGGAAAGGTAGGTGAGTTGAAGTAGCAAAGATACTTGAGAATGCTAGTGAGGGGAACACATCAAGTGCCTGAGTGGATGGATCCCTCTGGAAATTGAACTCATTAGCCCATCATCCTGTGTACTGGTGGGCATTGGTGTGTTTTTCTTGCTTGTTGCTCAGATGTTTTCACCAATTTCCTAGACTAAAACAGGAGTATTCTTTCTAAAAGCAAGCTTCAATCAAAAAGCAAGGGCTCTTAGCTTTACAACAAAATAAACAATTTACAAACTCTAGAGAGTCTCAAATGGCATATTTTGTTAATTGACTTCCCATCCCTGTACTAGGGGTGGGAAAGGGTTTTATGGTCATGGAGGATGGAGTTAGGAGAGAACTTCTGCTTTAGTTGTTAATGCTGAACTCTTGCACTTGCCAGCAAGTTACTTCAGTTTTTATTGTGTACAACAGCATTGTAATAAAATGTTTTATTGTTTTAAGCTCTGCAACACGTCTCTGAGCAAGATTTTCACATTAGTGCCATCTCTCTCACAAATCCTTTCAAAGGTGCCTGATGCTGTGCTGCCTTTTTTTTACCCATGTCAATTCACCCCCACTCCACAATATCTTCCCTGCTCCCTTTAATGTACAAAACAATGAAACAACAAATGATGTGAATTGTAGTATAAATTTTTCCCAGTTACTTTAAGTCTGTACTGTGTCCTGTACTGTGTAGTGCACTGCACTGCCAGAACACCTGTACTACCACCGGTGCCACATAGGGCTGACTGGGAATCAGAGGTAAAATAATCATAGGTCTGCCATCTCATGGCTAATTAACCAAAGTGCAGCATTTCTCTTAATTGTTTACTGGGTCCTACAGTGAATAGTGCTGGTTTTGCTGCCTCTGCCACCTGCCTTGGGTTAGCTGGAGTATGTCACCATGATGGATTCATGGAGTCATGCTGAAGTGAGCTCAGACCTGGTGCCCCTTGTTGGCTTGTCTGTGTCCACTTAAAAATTCTAAGATGAATATTTTATAACTCTGAAAAAAGAGTCAGACAAATTAGGGGAGAGGCCAGGGAAAGCCGGGTGCATTCGGGAGCTTCACAATTGCTCAGCTGGGTTGGGGTCAGTGCAGCTTAGTTCTTATTCTCCTTCTGTAATGATGAGAAATCACTTAGTACCTTGGAGGGATGCTCTTGCTGATCACGGGCTGTCAGTGCATTAATTACCGGTCTTGCACTTTGTATTAACTCTCTTAGCAGTTCATGTGCTCTCAGCGAGCACCATTTAATCAGGGAGATAATACTTATTTAAGCTTACTGCTGTGTGTCAGTTTCTAGTTTGCTACAGTTCCTTTCCCAGGAGCTATTTAAAAGATTTCTTAGGTTTGTGAAAGTCCAGTTGTCATAGGAATGACTGCTCATCCATTTCAGAATAGCAGAGCTCTGTGATTTTATTGTCACATTTATATTCTAACCTTTTTCTCTTTTACCTAGTGAGAGAGCAGCTTTGGTGTTGAAGAGAAACCTCGGAAAGGAATGGGCCCTGTTCTCTTGAAGCTGTTTGCTCTGATCCCAGGAATGCTATAGAGGTTAGTGACATGAATGTTGAAGGGCTTTTGTGGAAATTGCCTTTTGATTTGTAATTGGCACACTCTTCAATAAATTCTCTGTGCAGCAGTTCATTTGCCTGTCACAGAAAGAGAGTTAATTCAGGCACTGTCAGAACACAGTCAGCTTAAAATTGCTCTACCCAAACAAAATTTAGGATTCTGTTTATCTGTGCAAATACTGTAGAAATGCATAGCTGGGTGGCCACAGAAAGTTTTGTGGGTACAGTGCCTGCTCAGAGACAAGCTGCAATAAACTTGGAGGTTTTAATTGATAGGTTAAAATACCCAGGGTCAGAATGAGGATAATTCATGAGATGGTAATACATGATTTGTTTTTGAGCTTCTCAAGTCTCTCATTTTTACTTTTGAGAGAAAAATGCTGCTGCTCTTCACTAGAATTGACAGGCTAGGAAAGGTCCATTCTGTATCCACACAAAGGTAAAGTTATTTCTACTTCTGTCTCAAGTAACTTGATTTCAGTATTCTATCCTAGTTCCTCTGGATTATGTACAAGATGTATAGACTGATTGCTGTGAGTGTTTTTCCCAGTAGCTGTATAGTCCTCCTACAAATACTGTGGCCTAAAATACAGGAGGCTTCCTCTTGCGAGTAGAATATTCAATCTAGTTAGCTTTCACGTTTTCTGGGAAGCTAAAGAGGATTAAGTGGATTTATCACCCAGTGGGTTTCTTCTTAACTAGTGAAGTCAAAAAAAGCTTGTATAGCTATCAAATCCTGTAATGCTTGGTTTTGCTGATGAAAAATAAATGTAGCAAGTAAAATTGGATGAAGTATTGGGAGAGGGAGTGGAAGGGGTAGCCCTGTTGAAGTGCTTCTTAGCAAAGGGGTGAATTTCCATGGGAACAGTTGAGTTAAAAATCTGTTAAATCTGTCTGGTTACTGTTGAGGATTCTAATCTTTGTTAGCTTACTTTAAAAGCATAGATGTGTGTGGTGTGGCTGCCAAAGAGTAGTGTCAAAGCTTTGCTAGAACACCCTTTAACATATAGACCCTTTTTGAGCAAAAAGAAAACCAACACAGTAGAAGAAGGACTGCAGCACTTCACAGACGCAGAAAGTGAAGAGGTGACCCCGGTGGGAAAAGGCATTAGTACAAGGAAATGCTAGCTGACATTGCTCTTTGAGGCGTGTAGAGCTCAACAACTGCTCTTGTAAGGGGTGCCATTTCTTATCGAGAGCTTTAGTTATTCATATGTTCTCACCATCTTTATCTTACTTCATATAAAACTGAGAGCTGTAAAGTGTTCAAGGCGAGTTATCACTTCTAGTTTAACAAAAGCAGACAGAAAGACAAAAATCCCCAAACGCATCCTTCCATCTGAAATCCTGCATTCCAACATCAATGCTTTCATTCTAGCTCTGTGCTGCTGCTTTTGTTTCCAATGTTTTATTCATTAACAAGAAAAAAAAAAAAATCTGTCCACAAGGGGGTCTAGTAGAAATATGCCTTTTTTTACTTTCATAGAAAATACCTTGCTCCTTTCAACCTATTGTGTTTAGATTCTTTTTGTATGTATATATATATTCCACTTTGTGGAGAAAAAAAAGAAGATGAAAGGCTCATTTCCTTTCTTGTTAGCCTCCCTCCTGACTTAGTAGAAATTTCAAGCAGACTGTTGAATGCAGGCTATTTTGTGAATCTGCGAAGACTGTCTTATTAGTATCATGATCTGCTGTTCGGATACTTATGTAGGAACTACTTCCTTGGAACTTAATGCATCCTGTTCTTCCAGTTCCGAGGACATGCAAGAACTGGCAGAGCTTAACAGCTTGGGTATAGCACTGCTGTGGTTCTGTCCCTTTCAGAGCTGAGCCTGCTGTATTTGATTTGGTTGAGCTCTCCATGGGGCTGTGCTGAGTTTCGTTCCGGCTGTGGCATGACTTACCTGCAGCTACGTGGATAATAGTAAAACATTTGATGCAGTTTATGAGCACATAGAAGATAATGAGATAGGGGAAGACAGCCAACCAACATGAATTTGCCAGGGAGAAAATTGTGTCTAACTGATTAGTTTGCTTCCTTGACAGATGAACTAGATTAGTGCATAAGGGAGGGAAGGGATAGAAGTGATACAAACAGAAGTGTATGAGGTTTTGAAGGATGTTCTTTTGAATGTAGTATGTGTAGTGTTTTTTTAAAAAATGGGGTCTTCCCTAAATTACTATGTTGCAAGAGGAAAATTTATTAAAAATGGCTGATTAGCAGGGATTCAGGATCATTTGGAAAGGCGTTTGAAGTAGGCTTCTTTAGTTGCTTGCCACGCCTGGATTTGTCAATAATGGCATCCATGATTTAGATCATGGAGTAGAGTCTACTTACAAAATGAGCAGATGATGTCAGCTTGGGAGTAGAAGGGCACTACAAAGAGTTTATATGAAAGTGTTTGTAATTGGGGTAAACGAAGTGTTCGTGTGTGTTCATTTGACTTGCCCCACCCAATGTTTGTTTTTTATACTACAGTAGCTCAGTCAGTGTATATAACCTATGTTAGGTTGAGTTTACTGAGTGGCATGGCCTCTTCCAACACCGTCGTGATACTTCTGTATCCTTTAGTAAAATCACAGCACTGAAATCCAGAACTTGAGTGGAAGTGGTTGTTACTGCAACAAAATAGTGTATCTGCATTTGGGATCTTGGGGCATCACTGAATTATACATGTGGAAAGTAAACAACACTTTTGGAAAGTCCCAGGATTTTTCTCTTGTGCCAGAGGGGAGGGAAGGTGGGGCACTGTAGAGTACACAGCTGCTCTTGAAGGCTTCTAGCAGTGCCACCTCCTTGTCTTTTCACCCTTGGCATAGCAAACAGATCCAACTGGGAACCTGACGCAGGGGCTGCCTCCCTCTGCTTGGTCTCCATAATGCAGCTAAAGCAGCTGGTTCGACTAAAAGCAGGTGGTCCTGCAGCCCCTCTTCTCTTCCTGCATTTCTGTGAGCACAGTCCAGAACACACACTGCCATCCTAGTTGCCGTATGAGGTTCAGGAAGGATGGAGGGGCAGGGGATGGGGAGAAGCAATGCTTGAGGTGTTCAAGCTGTGAGTTATCGTTTTGCTTGTTGAAGATGTACATTATGGAAAAATAACTTCTATATCATTTATTGCTATGTTGCTGGAGGAGTTATCAGAGCTTCCTTCAGCACCTCAAGCCTTTTTCCTTGCAGGATGTTGCCCTAATGTTTGTTTATTTATAATAGTTCCTTTCTGCCACAGAGAGAAAATGCATGAGTAGGGAGGAGTGACCATACTTTTTAAGACCTTTTGTAGAGTAAGATATGAAATGTGGAAATAACTATCATCTGGGATGGTGTTAGGGAAGTCTGACATACTGCTTTGTTTTAAATTCCCTGTGATAGAAAGGGATATTTGTGTGCCGTGCTTTTGTATACACAATGCATTTCCCATAGTTGTCAGGTTATCATGAAAGATTAATTTCCTGGCTCCCTTAGAGGTAAACACCAATATTTCACACTGGGTCAGTAATTTTTGCTAGTGATGGATTAATGCCTGAAACTCCTTTTGACATGTTCCCATCTGTTGGTGATGCCGTAGTCTCTTACGGATGTGAAGCATAGTGAGGGGAAAAAATTGTTGAGGTTATTTCTCTGGAGATGCTGTTTCTGTGATCCCTGCTGCTCTTTTCCTGACTTCTTGTAGTGTGGCTCTTTCTCTTTGGTATCCTAGTAAATGTTTTTCTGGCAAAACTTCAAATTAAATTCATGGTAGATATACTTTAGCAGCAGAGACCTGATGCACCAGTGGTGTAATTGGAATGATAAGAATGCTGTGAGTGTTTCATGCCCCATCTTCTGTCCCAGGTAGAGGGTGTTGGAAGAGCCACTACTGATTAGTGATAGCCTGAGAAAGGCAAGCCTTAGGCAGTCCCTTGGAAAGACTCTTAAGTCCCATGAATTGAAACAACTGGAGGCACAGTAAACCTAGTTTCAGAGCTTTCTCTTGTTTGATTATAACTTCAAAAAGCTGCCTGGGAGAAATTTCAAAGGCAAGTTCCTGTAGGTGCAGGAATAGCTGTTCAAAGCTGGGAGATGAAACTTTTGTGCAGCTGTTTTTATAAGTGAGGAGATAATAGTGGAGAAGTGGGCAGTGGAGAAGTGGGCTGCTGTCTGGCTGTATTGCAGTGAGAGTATATTCAACTACTGTTTACTCCTCAGTGTTGCTGGAAGGTCGCCTTAGGGGAAGACAACAAAGTCACCCCTGTAGTATCTGCATGAGAGAAGTGCTAGGAAGAAACTGTTACTCTCTACTTTGCTCCATGGTTCACCTTGCAGAAATAGTCTCTCTAAAAGGCAAAGTGCAGCAACTCTGAAAGACCTTGTGCCTTACACCAAAGTGCTCTTTGCTAGTCAGGTTGACTTTGTTGCTTCTGTGCAGTTTGTCAGAATTGAACTGGTTGCTCTTTTGAGTGATGCTCTTGAACGTGGTAATGGAAGTGAAGTTGTCACTGTGACTATGCTGACTTTTCAGCATGCAGGATACTCTGGTGCCAAAGGCTGTTGTTACCTGGATGGGTTGTGGGAATATGTGTGTCTGTTTGTACACATTTTATGTAATACATAATGATGCTTCAGTAAATCACTTTACTTCAGGTACCTGAACATTGCTACCCCTCTGAGCTCTGTGTAAATTACTCAGCTTTTAGAGCATCTTTTCTCTGTTCAGAATAACAGCTGTTATCTAACAAGTTGATGTAAAAATCCTGAACACCTTCCTCTTTCTCTTACTCCCAGATGGAGCAACCTGGAGTGTGGATTTTAGGCAGCATCTGAAAATTCTGACAGAGGAGTAAAATCAAATCAAAGAAAGGAATGTATGATAAAAATGTAAAGGAATATATGGATGTATAAGGGAAGAAGCCGTTGCTGTGATACTATTGTTGCAATTAAATCCTAGTATTGAGGATTTATTTACCTAATTCTTTAATGTGTCTTTGTCAACATATTGCTGGGTTTCACTCTGTTTATTGCCTTGTGTTTGTCTTAAAAATAAACAAGAGCAGTTATCCTCATTCTGTGCACTGCCACTGCTTACTGTCAAAGCTTCAAAGGGACACAAAACTAGAGAAAAAGGGATAGCATTGAAAAAGCCTTGTTTTCTCCCTTGTGGAGAGCGAGTTCTGTCCCTGGGTTCTTTTCATCCAGAAACAGCCAAGCCCTGTGCAGGTCATCCAGGTGAGCCCATACACCTTCACAGGTGCACTGCAGAGGCCAGGACTTGAATTAAATAACTAGTAAGTGATTTCTGTAGCTGTAAATGACGTTAGAGTGCATTTGTAATATAATTACTGCCTTTTTCTTTTTCATGTTGGTGGTGTTTTTTCCTCTAGCAAGGAAGTATATTTCCTCAGTGCGTCTGCTGTGTATATGTGTAGATGAATCCAAGGGGAGGATGTAAGTAAACTCCACTTTAGTAAGTTGTGCTTTTGCTAAGTGGATGTTTAGGCTCTTTTCTGGGATAAATTTAGCTAAAAGCAGTGTCCACTGGAGTCATTTGAGCATCCTCCTGTGGCACTGTGAGAATTCTTTTCAGAGAGCAACAGCTTCAATTCTAATTTGTTTTCTGTACCTTTGGTTATTACTGGGGAAAGGGGCTAGTATAGTGTCAAGACACTATACCCATAGTTGTTGATAATGGATCTCCTTGGAAAATACTACCACTTCTGAATAGTTGTTTTTATTAAAAGAAAACACATGGCAGTTCTAGATTGTATCGTGCTGTGCATGAAAGTAGCATTGCAAGCTACAGTAGTAAGCACTGGGGGAAAAAAAAACCCCACAACAACAAAAGCCCCTCAACAACCCCCCAAAAAGCAGAAAAGTTAAGAAAAATCCACATTGTATCCGATACAGATTCTAGTAAGGCGTGTCTCTTGTATTTATTTTTTCCCATAAAAATTAGTTCTATTGTAACAGAAATTGAAACATATTTACTTTTCTATGAGATAAGTAAAGCAGGAAAATGTCATCTTACAAATTCATTTGTCAGCTGTGATACATCACTCTCATCTGCAGTGACTGTGTTGCAGACCAGATGTCTCTCTACTCGAGTATACTGTTTTTTCATCTTGATCTGCTGCTTGTGTGATTTTTGGTTTATTCTTTGTAAAGCAGCTGTGTCAGTTACTGTGGCCTGGGCAGGAGGAGGGATCCCTTCCCTTCATCCGCTGGGAGGGACCAGCTGCTCCTTCCCTGACAATCACACCCGCCCGGGCACTGGTACAGTTGGCGCTGGGGGATGTCGGTGCAAAGCTCGGGAGGTCCAGCTGACTGCCAGAAGGATGTTTACCAACGAAGGGCTGGCAGTGGCTTGTAGGCAGAGGAACGTGCTCTCTCCTATTAGTGGTATCTTGCAAGGAGAGGATTTGAAAGCTAAGATGCTTGCACTGAACTTCAAGAATTCAAGGTAGGATGAGACCTAAATGAATCCAGCTACTCTTATTTCTTTGTATGATGCTTTTTCTCCCCCTTAGATTAGCATTTAGTTACGTGACTAGCTTGTGTGAAGTTGTACTTCTTGTCAGACTCTTCTGGAGTTGTACTTGCTGTTACAGGAGAAGCAGAACCAAATGACAAACTGAGATTTAGTCATTCCACCTAAGGATGAAAATAATTGATTTTAGTTTGACACATGCATAGTTTTCGAAATACAGCTAATATGAGCCTTTTCTCAAGTGCAGTAGTTCTGCTGTGAAGCAAGCGTGTTATCCACTTATGTTAGACAGTATTCATAGGAATTTAACAAAATTGGAGAAGCACTGATCATATTAAAATAGTGTTTTCCCCATCTCTGAGTGCTAGAGGCTACAGTTTTTCTCTTTGAATAAGAGAAACACACTTTTTCAGGGATTTCTAGTTGTCCTATTTAATTTTGTAGTATATTGAAAACTTCAGTTGAGGAGGAACATATTCACTGTGAAATATAACTTTTATTTTAGCATTATTGCCAAGCAGGAATAGAACATGGCTAATGAAGAGAAGAAGAAAAACAGTTTTGAAAGTAGTTATGGTAAAGAATAAATACACCAACACCTCTGCTAGCAATAAAAAGTAAGGTAAATAACTATGGATTTTTTAAAATGTTGCAGTTTTGTCCCTATATGAGAGACACCAACTTTAATGTCCAATATCTACACCCACTCATTTAATAAGTATGCCAGTGAACATCAGAAAAAAATTTTGACTGGATAACTAGAGGGAACTGGAAGAATGCATTCACTGAAGCAGTTAATATTGCTTTAAAAGTCTTCAGTTTTAGTTTGCTTTGTATTTGTGGTGTTTGGTTTTTTGTTTGTTTGTTTCTTCAGCGTGACCATGACCTCCCTGGGCAGCCAGTTCCAGTGCTCTGCCACCTTAGTATAAATTTCTTTCTCATGCTGAGATGGAACTTCATGTGCTTTACTTTATGGCCATTGCTACTTGTCCTGTCACTGGACACCACTGAAAACGGTCTGGCACCATCCTCTTGGCACCCACCTTTGAGATATTTAGATGTATTAATGAGATCCCCTCTCAGTCTTCTCTTCTCCAGACTAAACAGGCCCAGCTGCCTCAGTCTCTCCTCAAAAGAGATGCTCTAGACCCCTTATCACCTCTGTGGCCTCCGCTGGACCCTCTCCAGTAGCTCCTCATCTTTCTTGTACTGAGGAGCCCAGAATCAGACACAGCACTCCACATGTGGCCTCGCTAGGGCAGAGAAGAGCAGCAGGATCACCTTTCTCAACGTGCTGGCTGCACTCTGTCCCTCCATGGCTGCATGGCCACACTGCCAGTTCATGATCAGATTGTCATCCAAGAAACCTCCAGGTCCTTCTCTGCAGAGCCGCTCTCTAGTAGGTCAGCCCCCAGCCTGTGCAGGTACTTGGGGTTATTCCTCCCCAGGTGCAGGATCCTACACTTGCCCTTGTTGAACCTCATTAGGTTTCTCTCCACCCAACTCTGCAGCCTACCAGGATCCCACTTAATGGCAGCACAGCCTTCAGGGGTATCAGCCACTCCCCCCAGCTCGTAGCATCAGCCATCAAATGGCCTCAGGTTGTGCCGGGGGAGGTTTAGATTGCCTATTAGGAAACATTTTGTCATGGAGAAGGTTGTCAGGGATTGGAAGAGGCAGCCAGGAGAAGTGGCCAGTCACCAGATGGTGACCCTCAGTCACCATCCCTGAAGGTACTTGAAAGAAGTGTAGATGTGGTGCTTGGGGACATGGTTTAGGGCTTGGCGGTGCTGGGTTAAGGGTTGGACTTAAGAGTCTTTTTCAGACTAAATAGTTCTGTGATTCTGTGCCGTATGGTTTGCTGCAGTTGATTCCAGTGGAGCCCAGTGGATGTCTCTGGACTATTCTAGTTTCAGTGCAGAGGAACCCCATCTAGGAAATGTCATCTCAAGAAGAGTCCATTAAATGCTGTGTTTGTGGTGCCCAGCTTCTTCATGATGTTTATAGAGGGACCTTTGCCTAGGGATGCGTAGGGAATGGTCAAGTTCTGCAGCTTCCTGTTAGGTGCACACAGACGATGGAATAATGTAGTATTTGGAAGAGATCGGTTACTGTCTAAAATACAGTAGAGTTGTGTGTGCAAGTACTTCTGCTGCTTTTCCATTCATCTCTGGCCTGAACTGCTAATTATAAGGTCTTGGGCTGTTTTGTTTTGTTTTGCACTTAGGAATACTATGAACGTGCAGCTTAAGACATTAAATTACTTCCTATTGCTTTAGAAATAAACAAGCATTTGTGCCCAGGGTTTAATGCTGATTTAAATACTGATATGCTGCTGGTTTTGTTGCAGTCTTTCTGACTAGATGGTAGCAGAGAGAGGAATTTTATTACATCAGCCAAACATGTGCTGGTAGGATCACTTTGTTGTTTTTCTTATCCATGTTGTTAGAAACAAGGGCAGCTCTATGGAGACAAATTTTACAGGTAATGGGCTTCTGCTTGCTGCTCTTTCATATGCAAATTTCCTAAAGGCAGAAGAAATGTTCTGCTTTTGGGTATATAAATGGCTGTTTTACATGGCTGGAGGAACTTCATGCTTTTAGATTGCTGTTGGGAAGAAAAATCACTGCAACCACCACCAGAGATGGGGACCTGCTTTGTGTAATACCATGGTCCTTTTTAAAAAGTCTGATGGCTTTTTTAGCTAAATATCAAAACTGAGCTTAGACTTGCTATTGTCATTACTGAACTTGCTGTGTGGGGCTACAGTGCTTTGTGCATGGCCTTGCTGCTGGGATGTACAGACTCTCTCCTGTTCCAAGTTTGCTTCCTCATTTTCATGACCACACACCCCCACCCCCACTACTTGGAAAGGCAAACCGACCAAAGCACTCTTCCCCATTCCTAATAACAACTCATTGTTTCATTATTGATTCTAATGCAGTAACTTTTCTAGGAAGGCTTTTTTTTACTTTACTTGTTTACTGCGAATGCATGAGCTGCCCTCTGGAACACTGCTTTTTTCCTGCACATTTATTAGTGTCTGCATGCCAGCCAAGCACACATGCTTGTCTCTTCAGATCCCAGACGTTTTTTTTACTTTTTTGTTTGTTTCTCTGTGTGTGTGTCCACTCTACTCCTACCCCCTCACCCCTTTTTTTTAATTTATCAGGAGTTTCTTAACAGTGTTTCCTCTCCTGAATTGCATGGTTTAGTCATTGCCATGCAGGTCAGGTTGGCACACTAAAATTTCAGTTCTGCTCTATCCCCAACGGGCTGTAGTACTCTGTTTGTCCTATTAATGCAAATCAGTTTATATAGGCCTTCTGAAACCAAACCAAAATGAGAAAACCAGCATTCAGAGATACTCAAGATATTTTGCCATGGAACATATCAAGAATTCAATTAGAATTTGCTCACCAAGAATACTGGGGAAGCAAATAGCCTGTTCTGTTTTGGTTTGGGTTTTTGAACCAGTTGTTCCCCATTTTTATTTTATTCTGCATATTTTTCCTGACACTGCATAGGTTAGTTGATTTATAAGCTTCTGGTGTAATGCTCGGATTGATTTCTCCATTTTGGATGATTTTGCTGAGCTGCAAATGTTTCTGAGATGTTTCAGTTCCTCCAGCGTGTGTTCAAAACCAGAACAATATTTCAGTTCCTGCTTTTCTTCATTTTATTTTTCAGCTGTAGGGGCTTATAGCAGTATTGAGGTTTGCGGGATAATAGAAGTTTGCTTATCTGCTGTGTTGCCAGTTTAGCAATTGTGATTAACACTAATCTGGTAAATCTTAATTTTCAAAAGTGATCTGCTGTGTTTACAGTATATGCATACGGTAACACTGAAAACCAAAATTTTTATTTCCTAAGTCCAAAACCTGTTAACTTACTAGGCATAATTTTCCTGTAAATGAGTGTTCCAAAAATACATGTTGGTGGAGACATTTCTCTTATTTTTGTCATCTTTTGTGTCTGTTCCAGCCAAGTGGGACTTCGCTTCTGCCTACGAGGATTTTTCTGTTACATGTATTTTTGTCTCCTCAGTTCCCACATTTCTCTGGCAAACAGCGTCCTTTGCACTCCTTGAAGGAGAGGAAGAATTGTATGTCCAAAGCTAGTTCAGGCTTCGTGGTGGTCAGAGCTGGATTGTCAGCTTTGAGACCACATTGGAACAAGTCAGGGGAATGGAAAAAATGCTGCAGTGGTGTGATTGCACAAGCACAAGCAAATAGTTTCTTGGAGCCTGAATGTCTATGAATGAACCACCTGAACGTGCTATTGCAGGTGTCTCCTTTCCAACACAATACCTGTGTAGAGCCAGTACTTTAATCTTTACTGTAACCTGTGATTAGGCTTAATGAAACATGGCAAGATATATTTATTTTCTGGAGTGACCATTCCTCATCTTGTAAAGCAGAAGGGCTTCTTTTACGCGTGAAGAGTTTTCTTTGGTGCTCTGCCCTACAATGGCAATATATTTTGCCTTGCACAAATTATTTAAAACCTCTTCCTGGTACAAATATTATCTTTTTTTTCTCCAACACGAGGAGGTACTGTGTAGTGAGAACAGTTTGAGGTATGGAGTTTCAGACTTCCTTGATGGCTAGCAAACCCAAACTGGTTTTTGGAGATTTGATCTGTGTTTATATGCAGATGAGGTGGTTTAAGACTTTGCATTGAAATTCAGAGATGAAGCTGTGTAGAACCCAGCAGTTAAAAGTAGACTTTGGGTAGCCTTAGGGTTGGACTGTATTTCTTGGTGTTATTTTGTGAAGAGATAAAGGACTGTCTGTGCTGTTATAGGTACCTCAAAGATGAGGTTTTCTGTACAACCGAGTTTAATGTTGGTGCAATATTTATTGCATGCTATTTGGCTTCTGAAAAGGGGAAATTACTCATTCAATTTCCCTGACCTTTTTCGAAAGCTGCTTTTAAACAAGTGGTGGGTGTACCTATTCAAATGCTTACAATGCAGATTTACCTTTTGGTTCTCACGCTTGTGTGTGGTACATCAAGACAAAATAAGAATTCATCTTTCACTTTAGTTGAAGAAAATGTGGAGTAAAATACACAAAGGCAGAAACCTTAAATGAATATGTGTGGTCCGTCTAAAGAGCCTGTATTTGAGCTTTCTGGCAGTTTGCTTTGTGGTCATTTGCAATTCTACAGCTTGATTATCAGTTTATTACTGATGAAAGTGGATGTCCTCAAGTCTCGTTAAAGTCTTCCTTAAAGAAAAGCAATACTGAGAATTGGGTTGGTGATAGTGGCAGATCGTAATGTGTGCTAAATGAAGATGTAGAAAGCAAATTTATCATCATCCAGCCAAAAATCCCATTCTAGAGGCAGTGTGGACAGATTTGTTCTTCGTAGGAAAAAGCGATCCTCATGTTTGCTTCCTTGTGTGCTGTCTCCTCTTTGCTCTCTCTAAAACAAACTTGTTATTCCTTTCTGTTTCATCAAGTTAGGAGTTTTGAACACTGTCCCCAGATATCTGTGAACAATGATTATAATCACATCCTTGGGCTCCACATGTGCATCAGGAGTCCTTCATGCTGGGTAGCTGTGGTTCTGTGCTACTGCACTAAAAAATAATGTTGAAGTAGGCTCTTCAGTTGCAAGGGCACACTGGATGGTGGGCCTCCATTTGAGATATTGAAGTTGTCTGTGCTTTTTGTGTATGGAAATAGAAAAGAAGAAAATTGATGAAACTTGAACTGTGGTTTGGAGAAGTACTACATAGTATTTTCAGCTGTGGTGGGATTCAGTACTTTGGTTTACACGCTTTATTTTTCTGAGGTGGCGGAAGAAATGTTTGTAGCATGGAAATATTTTGTTATAGCACTGCAAGGAATGTTTGGAATTTTTGTGGTTATTAATTAAGGCATTTGAAAATACAATGAAAGGGTTATCTTCTGGATGTAAGCTCCTACACTGGTAATTTAAGAAAAGAATAGGCTATTTACAGAAATCAAAAGCAGTACTTTATTTCCTTATTGGAACAAAATGAAGTTCAAAAAGTTGATAGAACTAAAGGTCATTAAGTTAATACTAAATAAGAAATATGTGCATTATTAGTCTTTAGCAGACATCTTTCCTCCATCCCTGCAGCATAGGTCAAAAGTATCAGTGTTATTTAATTGTTGTCCTTTTACACTGAATATAAAACATTAACCTTCAGGAGGGTACAAACCACAGGAAATCTATTCTATCAGCACTTGCTATTATGTGTCATTATCATGAATAATTTGTGGGAAATAGACCTGCAAAGAAGACTGATAGTCCATGTTTTATATCTTTATCTTTCTGCCTGACCAGTTACTAAAGTTCTTCATATTTGTTGAAGCATAAAGAATTTTTGTTTGCAGGGATTTCGAGACATTAAGGTCAGATTGAGCATAAAATAGCATTTCTAATGTTGCAAAATAACAAAGGAATTGTATCTGTAACTGTCATCTGATTTGAGTTCAGAGAACAGGAAAAACATGTCCTGAATTAGGATAGCAAGCCTTTTTTTTTCTTTTCTTTTTTTTCCTTTCTTTTTCTTTCCTTTTTTTTTTTAATTATTATTATTAGTAGTAGTATTTTTTATTCCTAGAGGTGTTAAAGCAAAAAATAAGTTCATTGAATTCTCAGGTTTGGACAGTACCTGTGAACTGAGACACCTCTGTAAGCATCTCTTCAACCTGTAGAAACAAACCAGTGTTTCATTAGTTTGGTTGGCGTCTGCACTCTTGTATTCATCTAAGAATGGGAAGTTTAAACTTTTAGGTGATAACATAAGGTTCCTTGAGGTAAGTTTTAAATTATTTCAGTGCAAAAGAAAAGAAAAACACACACCATAAGTCATCACCCTGAAATAACAGTGCAACCTTGCAGATTTTGGCCTGAAATAATTCCTGTTTTAACCAGATGACCAGCTGTTTGACAAGAGGGAAACACAGTATGGGAATAGGCACTTTTATTACTAGGGCAACACACGGGATTTGTTTCAAGCTCTTGTCTTACAGGGACCAGACGATATTCCCCAAACGAGGGTGTGCTAGTTCAGTCTGTCAGGGAGAGTTCATGGCATCCTTTTCAGCAGCACAGCTTCCCTGTGCATGATTTTCTTTGTGTGTACATAGCTGTTTTGTTTTGGTGGTGGTGAAATGGCAGGAAGCAGTTGTGTTCTTCGCCTCCCCTCCCGCTGATGTTTTTGTCTACAAAGAGAATTTTTTATTCCTGCTCAGTTCTAAGCACAAATGGATGTGTATCTAGCCAGGAACAGCTCTTTATTGTTTCCTTTGAAGGCCAGACAATGTCCTTTTGAATAGTGCATATTGATGATCATCTTCAGAATGTTAGTATTAAGTACATGGCTAGGGAATCTGAAATTAAGAAGTAACAGACCTAGTGTGGAGGGAAATAGCAGGTGTGGAATTTACTGATAGTAATGGACTTCTGTGATTCATTATAACAAGAAGACTTTAATTTCATTTTTCTAAGATAGTTGGGGTGGAGATGTGTGCTGGTGTCCCATTATAATCTGCAAAGAAAGAAGTTGATTCCTGTTTCACGGCTAAGCTGCTGATGTAATACCAGTACAGTGCCTGGAGAGACACTTGTGACTGTAATTACGAAGCAGATAATTATCTAGCTGCTTATTTAAATAACACCCTTTTGGAACTAGATGCACAGCTTGGACCTGTAATAGTTACTGTGAAAATGAGTGTGTCTCATGCAGCTTCTGCCTGTCTGTACTTTTTTTTCTTCACAAATGTTTTGATAGCTCTGGTGATACTACCCATACATTATCATACCCTAACCTGTGTTAACGATTAGTGTGAGTGTTGTGTTTTTCTGGAAGTGTCTGTTTTTGAGCTTTGTAAGTTGTTGGTATTTTCTGTAGCGTAATTTATGAGCACTTCTCCCAACAGCTTCCACTAACAGTAGGAAAACTTTAAATTAATTCGAAGCATAGAAGTTACCTCTTGGACTCCTGTGAAGCTTCTTCAGAATCTCTTGCATTCATCTTGTGGGATTCTCATATAAATTTAACAGAAAAGTGAAGAACTTGGTGAATGGCTTTATATCACAGATGCTGAAATAGGTCAGCCTCACTTACACTCATGGGGAAATGTGCAACCATCTGACAGCCAGCAGAAGAAAACAAAGGGCTTTTAAAGTAAGGATGCTTGTGCTTTGCCTTCACTGCTTGCTCCATTGGTCTTCCCATGGAGACATTTCTGCTTCTGCCACTAAGAGAAAACAATAATGTTTGTTACAAGAGCAGTATTTTGATTGTCACTGTCTTTGTGCACGTCTGAAATCTGTTCGTTGAGTGTCTTACTTTAGTTTTTGTCCATACAGAGCACAGCTGCCATTAATTCACATTTGTATCTCCAGAAGATGGGTGCAGTAGATTGAACTGCTTCAACCCTCCTGATAAACCATGTGCCTGTCCAAGTGAGGCTGTGTTATAGAGCTTCCACTTGCTTAGTCCGCTCTTTCAAAATAACTTCTAACTTCTTCCTCAGCTCAAAAAAGCCAAAGACTCAACAGCTGGAATGTCCAGCTCTCAAGTTTGCTATGAAGTTTGCTTGGACCTGCTGGGGGAAGTAACTCATCAGGATGATGCTGTAAAGAACATGGGGCTGCAGTGGGCTGAACATGCTGGAAGAGGGAACATGAGGCAGGGAAGAGCCTCCTGTCCTGAGGACTGGTTTCTGTCCTTGCCTCCTCCACAAAACTCCTCTTGAGGTTTTTGGGATTGCCCTCTAATTGCATCCGTTGTGTACTGGGCATTTAGCTTTGAGATCACAAGCTGAGAGGAAGGGGACATCAGCTGGTCTCTAAGGGACACAAGGCAAGCAAGCAGAAAGATCGAAGCATTGGAAGACACCATGCAGGATCAGTTGCTCCCCAAAGTATCCTAAGCTAGATATCCAACTTATTAGACATCACTGGTTTTAGCATGGCAGGGGTGGGTTCACTGTGTGTATACTGAGGCTGTTTACATGCCTGTGCTGTGGGGCAGGTTTGTGAAAATAAGTTGGTTTATTAGTTGTGAGTCATTCTGATCTGGCAGCGATGAGTGGGACAGAAGAATCCATGAGGAAATTCATTGCTGGGTGTGCAGAGCAGCCTTTCAGTCTATGTTGCAGTAACTGAGGTGTATCGGAGGGATGAAGTAACAAAATACTGAACAGCTGCTTATGAAGCATCTGCTGAGAGAGGCAGGAGGCTCTTTGGGGACTGTAGGAAGTGAGTGTGCAATTTAAGACTGTACTGTAATGCATGTGCAGAGCCAGGCCAAATTCAAGCCCTACAAGCAATTACAAGACAGGCGTTCCTTAACTTGCGAGTTTGCTTCTCTTAATTGCTGTGCAGGGTGCTTGATTGTCATGTGCTGTAAACAAACAGTGGTGAACAGGTGACTTGACTGTTACTGAAAATAATGGAATGCTTTCATTTTTGACATTAAGGAGAATGCAGGTCTTAATGCTGAATTCAAGTCGTGCAGTGGTTGCAACTGACCATGAAGACTGTGCACATGCTTTCACTTAGTAGAGTAAGAGAACCCTTTCTTCTGCATCTTTTTGGTTTGTAGGAAAAGGTTTAGGTGTACTTCCTTCTCCTTTGCAGGCCTAAGGCTAAGCTAAGAAAACCTAAGTCAAAATATTTATACAGGAAAAAGTAGCAACATACTGCTGTTCTTTCACTGTTCACTTTCGCATATCTGAGACTTGGGCCTGATGCTGGAGCTCCCAGAGCCCACAGCTCTCTTCCTTGTATTTCCATGGATAATCTGTGCTATGATAATGAGAGAGAATATCATGGTATTTGGACTGCCAAAAATAAATCACAGAAATTCTTTCAGTGTTCAGGTACAATATATTTCAGATGATGATGCATGGAGCCCACACTTGGCTTTTTTCTAATAGGACAGAAACATAGTAGGGTTCAACTCTGGAATAATTCCACAAGTACTATCTACTCCAAAATTTATGTATTGTGTACATTCAAGTTTGATGCACAGGGTAGATCAGTTGAGGGTAAACTTTCCATGATTCTGAAGACCGAGCAGAAACTACTGCCAGATAAAGCAGGTCCAGAGGGCAGGTAACATTGCTAAAGAAAAGCATCCTATATCGTCAAGATCTTCGTGTGTAAATATCAGTGCTACTACCCTGTCTTCCCTTCGTGCAGTGCAACATGGACTCTGTATCTGTGAAAAACATCAAAGAAGTGAATATTTTATTGTAAAGAGTGTTCCCAAAGCAGTATCTTCTAGGAAGATTTTCTTGAGCATTGCAGGTGTGACTTTGGGACAGAAATCTGACATTCCTTGGCATTGTGGTGCTTTGGTGTGGTGTTTGGTTTCTGGGTTGGCTTTTTTTGGGAGGTGGAGTTCCAACTGAATTAAGTACACATAGGGAATATATTGATTTTTGTAGTGTTTTTGGTTACTTCTAGAAAAAAAAATTAAATCAATGTGGATATTATTTATACTGTATTATGTCCATTCTCCACATCTCTGCCCCATCTTTTACACTGAGGTTTAGTACTTGATCAGACTAGGGAAACAGACAGGAAGGGACCATGACTGTATTAAGAAAGTGAGAGTACTTTAATTGTTCTCTGCGTTTGTCATCCCTCTGGGTTAAAACTGCCCCAGTGGAGCTAAAAAGATCTCATCTTGGAGATGCTGTCCCAGTAGGCTCCCGTTACATGAGGAAAATTATGTGTAACATTTACTTGGACTTCTCTGACTGTAAGATAATTGCCCCATCTACAACTACAACTGTGTGGCTGAACCACTGCAAATACCTGTTCTAGATGTGTGCTTATACTGAAGAAAGCAATAGGAATTAAAAGAGAAATTGTCCACACTAGCAAAAATCTACAGCAGTGGTAGATTCAATGATAATATCATTTTGGGTGTTAGATTTAGAGTTCTAGCACTTTGTGAATCATGTGTTAGTAAAATGATGTTTTATGAACATATTCCAGAAAGGTATCTCTTTCTTGGGTTAAAGAGAAAATATTTTTCTTTTATTAATGCTTCCTACTAGTAGTTGATTACCTTCACTTTGACAAGCATAACTCCAGTTTGTTATTGGTGTTATTTTCCTGGTTTTAGTACCCAACTGTCGTCTTTTATCACAACTTAATCTCTGCTTTTGAGTTCTTCTTCCCTCTGTTACTTTAATCACAGCACTTTTGGAATCATCACTTCTCTTTTAATAATTGACCCTTCATGGTAACATCTCTTTTGGATAATTGAAGTAATTAAGTTCTCTAACTTCCTTGCTGTGAGGCATTTTCTACTCTTTAATAATTCTCACAGCTGCTTCTGACCTTTGTTTTTTCGACTGCCTTTAAGCAAAGAGATGTAGACATTACAATTCTGTGGAGTATTCCGTTGATGGTGGTCTTAACTTTGGGTATGGAGCTGAAACAGTTTCCCTTGTTTTCCCTTACCCTTTGGCTTTCTTGAACCTCACTGTGGGAATATTCCCTTTTGCTGCAGTGTCCAGTTTGCTTCATCTGTTGAGGGATTTATCTGCCCTGACCCTCACAACTCTTGTGCAAGATCCTGCCTGATAGGCTTTAGTCTCACATTTGGAAGATTCGGTCTGTGTTGTTTGACGACTAATAAAGGACTAAATACAGATGCTGTGTTGTATCAGTGAGGTGCTTTAAAATGTGGGCACATGTGATGTGGTAAAGCTGAAGCTGGGCAAGATCAAGCAGGACTTCAGAGCCCTGGGATCATGAGTGAAGGGGACAAGGGCCCAAGTGATCCTCTACTTTATCTTTCCAGTCAGGGACTGTGGTACAGGCCTAGAGCTTTAACTTCTGTGATAACAGGACATTCTTCAAAGAATGCAGACTTCTGGGGAGAGATGGGATCCACATGCTTATAGAGAAAAGAAATCTGCTAGGGGACTTCAGCCACCCTGATGTCTGCTGAAAAAAATGACCTTTAAAGGTCTCTTGCAACCCAAACCATTCTATGATTATGAAATAAGTTTCTTGTGCTTCAGGAGAAGACTGAGGTGTTATTCTGCAGACCCGCAGTAGCTGAGGTGGGAGATGAACAATAGCTCCATTGGATAACTTTGTCTATTTGCTATAGGAAAAAGTTTAAGCATGCCTCTCTGTGATAAAGCCAGTGTCTGAGACAGTTTGAAGGTCTTGTGTGATTAGATTTTAAAGTACATAACTGGTACTGATTTTATTCTAGAATTAATTTGAGAATACTTTGCAATATGTAGATAACACTACTGTAAAAGATGTGGAATGTGCGCCTAAGAATTGTAAAAATGGTCTAATAAAAAGTACCAAGATGTTTTGCAGTGTTCAAAGCCTGGCCAGCCGTGCTTTCTGCTGAAGGGTATCGGATCTTTTCCAGAAGTTGTTGGCTTTAAATCCTGCAGGCATGTACTGATCAATGCCTAGCGTATAAAATTAGCTAACGCTCTTAACTGCAGCGTGGTACATACTGTGGGAGAGGATGCCATATATTTAAAGACCTTGATGGAACAATGCCTCAATCTCTTGTACTCAGTAAGTTCATTTTCCTTTCTGGACAGGATACAAGGGAGCTTCCCGAAGTCAGTCAAGATGAATATGGTGAAGAGGATCATGGCCCGGCCGCGGCAGGAGGAGTGTAGCCCCCAGGACAACGCGCTGGGCCTGATGCATCTGCGGCGGCTCTTCACAGAGCTCTGTCACCCTCCACGGCACATGACCCAGAAAGAGCAGGAAGAAAAACTTTACATGATGTTACCGGTGTTCAACAGGGTAAGCTGGAGAATCTGCAAGAGGTGTTTTCTTTGCTTGAATTAGACTACTCGTGTTTTGTATTCCCAAGACCTTTTCGGTTCTAGCACAACAGAAGGTTTGCAAAATTCCACTGGCATCTTTTCAGTTTTCCCCTTCTCATCACACTGTGGTGTTAGTGCATAAACTTAACTTTGGAGATTTTCTTCTGTTATCACTTTTTCTCAAGTGCAGTCCACAGATGTCCATAGACTGACACTGAGCTTTTCTGCAGAGCTCATTGGTATTACAGAGTCATCTGATTTCCAACCTGAACTTCAGTAGCAAGTTTATGCACATTTTTTTTTTGTGTGACAGTGCTGTCCTTGAGACTAAATAACTCTTCTCCCTTCTTTGCATTTATTGTACCAATGCATATTTTGAGATAACAATCACAATATCTTCTGTCAGCTTGCTTTTGCTAGGCTACATGAGCTGAACAGTTTTAATCTCCTCATGTGATATATTCTCTAAATTCTTATCATCTTTGTAGGCTTTCTCCTATGTATTGAATTTGAATCCCCTTTCCTGGAAAAGGGAGATTTTGAACATACAATCTGTAGGGAAAATATAATAGTCACTTGTACAGTGGCATTCATATTTCACTATTCCCTCGTGCTCAGGCACTGAGATTTTATTTGGAGACAGGACTGTGGCAGCTGTCACTGAATTTAATTAATAATCCTTGTGATGTCTTATATCAGTCAGTTATGCTGCCACTTTATTGTGAATAATAATTTTGATGATAGTTTTAGGGTCTTAAAAGAGCAGCAGGTACAGATCTAGCTTTCTTATTTTTTAACCTACTGTGACCTGAACCCTTACTCCTGAAGTTCTTCTTGGGTAATGGATTTGTGCTTGTATATGCTCCCATAAAGAACTGGAATAATCTAAAAACTAAATGCAAAAGCTTCATAGGAAAGTCAGTACAGCTTTCTGTCTTTTACACTGATGTTTTGCTGACAGTGTGGATTATGTTGGTATTAGACACTGCTTGTGTGCTTGCATGCTTGTGCTGGTTTTGGCTGGACTAGAGTTAATTTTCTTCACAGTAGCAAATATGGGCTGTGTTTTGGAAATAATGTTGATAATGCAGGAGTATTTTAGTCATTGCTGAGCAGGGCTTACAGAGAGTCAAGGTCTTTTTGCTCCTCACCCCATCCCAGCAGCAAAGAGCCTAGGGGTGCACATGTAATTGGGAGGGGACACATCCAGGACTGCTGACCCAACAGATATCCCATAAATACAGTGCCATGCTCAGCATATAAAATGGGGAAGGAGAAGGAGGCAAGGGGTTGTTCAAAGTGATTTGTCTTTCCAAGTCACACTGTTAGGTGGGATGGAGCTTTCATGGAGGTGGCTGAATATCTGCCTGCCTGTGGGAAGTAGTGAATGAATTCCTTGTTTTGCTTTGCTTGCATACACGGCTTTTTTGCTTTTCTTATTAAACTGTCTTTATGTCAACTCATAAGTTTTCTCACTTTTACCCTTCTGAGTCTCTCTCCCACTCTACCTGAGAGGCGTGAAGCAGGTGGCTTTGTGGTGCTTAGCTGCCAGCTGAGGTTGAACTATGACAGTGTTGTGTTGCAAAATTAATCCTAGTCAAGACATACGATTAATAGGATTTTTCAGTCTGATAGGGAGTATGCTTTAGTGGATAGATCACCTAAATGTCATTCTGTTGCCCTAGGTCTTATTTCTTTGGGTAACCTGTTGCGTGAGTTTGGGAGAAGTAAGCTCAGTTCATCTACTTCCTCTTTAATTTATCTGCTTGGATTATATGCCCTTTAGTTATGGACTTTCTTAATTTGTTTTTTACAAATTAGCACAGTGGAAACTTAATCTTGCCTTGAGCCCATGAAGGTTATTTTGATGCTGTTATGCTTAGAAATCTCCCTCTGGTGGTTACAGGTGGCTGATGCTTCTGGAAAAGGAGTTGCCTCAGCACTTATCTGTGATCTGCAGGTGGAGAACATTTTTTTTTCCTTGGCCTTTGTGGCAACTACTGGTCAATAACATTATACCTCTGAAAGTTGCAGTTGGTGATATAACTGGGTTTGAGTAAAACTAGCGTAGCAGTGTACATTCTATTTCTGTACAGCAGTTTAAGGAGAGATTTTGATTAGACTTCAGAGATGAAAAAGAACAGTTAGGTTTTAATTTCTCCATTGCTTCTACCTTTTTTCCTATTTTCTTTCTTACTACACTTCTCCCCCCCCTTTCACATCACTTGCTGACTGTGTCCTAATTCTCAGTCCCTCCGCTGGACTCGTTAAAACCTAGTTGTAGTTACCTCATGTCTTTGCACCATTTGTTCTCTCTCACTGTCCTTCATTCAGCTCACGTGCTGAAGCATTCTGAAAAACAAATCAGTAGCCCCAAGTTTTCTTCTTACTTTGTCAAAGTCAGCTCTTGCCTAAGTAGTCTCAGGTACCGTTTAGATTCCTGAGAAGATTAATGGTTTCTGTGATTTCTGAGTGAATACATCCTGGCTACTCTTCCCTCCTAGTTCCTAGTTTTTCCCTTGTTTGTAGTAGTTTTTTGTTCCCCAGATTCCCTATGTCTCTTTTCTATTCTATTATTACAGAATCCATCTAATTTTGTGGATGGGCTCTTTTCTCCAAGTCCTAGAGACTCTTTTGTACCCTTTTTTAATGAAGTGAACTTGATGCTGAAGACACACATTTTTTTGTGTTTGCCAGATGTTTTGCTTTTCAGTCCTACCTTGGTTGTTTTCTTCCTCTTTTCCCTTTTTTTCCCCTTTCAGTTTCGTTGTTTGGCTTTAACATCGCTATCTTCAGTCTCTAGAGATTTTGAACCTGTGACCTTCTTGGAGTTGTCCTTCATACCACAAATACAGGCTGTTGCCAGATGTTGTTACTTCAGTTTCAGTCTCTAAAATGTGGATCGTAGCCTGGCACGCTGTGGGAAACAGGCATCGCTTGTGCGCATTCACTTCCTTTCTCGCAGTCCTTGGTAACCATTATCATTCATCACACACTGTTAGTGTAGCCCAAACAAAACTGATTTTTCTTGGTCACTCAGGTCTCACCCTGTCGCTATTATAGGGATTTTTTTAGCTGGCATTTCATATAAATGCATTCTTGTCATCCTGTGTTCAAGAGGCTGAGCAGTTTTGATGTCATCTGTTTCTACTTTCACAGTTTACCTTTTAAGATTCCTGGTTAACGCCACCTTATTCTTTCGATGTTTACCTGTAGAGTCTGCTGTGGTTTCCTTGGCTTATCTGTTTTTTTTTCGTAAGGAGTGTCAACTGTTGATGGTACAGCTTGTTTTGGAAAAATCTTTCTAGCTTAGTAACTCTGCAAGTCATAACAAGACAAACTCTGAAATTGATTGGAATAAAAAATAGTACAGAAGAAATTTAATTTTCTGAAGTGTCTTGGAAGAGATTTTCTGTGGCAGATAGGGTAAATCTTGGTTCACTCTAAATTCTGAGACGACTTTCCTCTGAGAAAGAAAACTTTTGCTGACAGGGAAAACATTGGTATAAGTTCCTTTCTAAAAATTTCCTTAGCACTTAGCTGCAAATGTTTTAAGTGATCAGTTAATAACTTGATTCAAATTCAGATTCTGAATCCCTCAGTTACTTTGCATGGTTATTTTTATTCTGTTGAAGATTTTTAAGAGAGATTGAGTACTTTTGTGTTACTGCCTTAAGCAAAGACGAGGATGATCTACCATAAAAGCATTATCTGTTGCAAGACTGGGATGTCTGTGTTAGGAGAGGACTCCAAATAAATTGTGGAGCTCAGATCAAAACTTTGCCATACCTTGATGTATATTCCAGAATGTCTCTCACACCACAGTAGTGAGTTGTTGGAAGTGGGAGCTGCACATGTGTGGTTGGAAACAGGGGAGAGGGGTATGTGTGCATGAAACCCAGTAAACAGTTGTGGAAGAAGCATTATTTTTACTGAGTACCGAAATCTAGAGTGAGGAAGGTAAGTCTGCTTCCCATAGGCTGGCAGCAGGCAGCCAGTTAAATAATCAGTGTGTCCAGGAGCTCTTTTGAGGCTTTCATGCTTAACCATGGGGGTTGGGGTTTTTTCCTCTCTTCAGATATATCCAAAGTTTTTGTGTGAAATGCAGTTTCATTTTTTCCCTGATGTTTTGAGGATTATTAATCAGTAAATCCAGAGGAGCTATATCATTCTTAACTTTGGTTTATAGATAGAGAATGTCTCAAATATGCTGTAGGTAAAGCCATCTTGCTAGTTCTGGTAACGAATGGGTTTACAGACCTTTCCTGTTTCTTCATTGTTCAGAGAGGCTTATGAAATGATGAATCACATAGTAATGAAAAGATAAATTGGTGCATAATTAACAATTAAAGTTTGGCTCTGTGGAAGAGTACTCAAAAGGCTCCTTTCAGAGTTCCATGAGTTCGTGGAAGCATTGCTCCATCGACGTAGTAGTAACGCTTTTGCAGTCTATGAAAAAAGTGGATGGAACTATGAAGAGGCTGGTTTTGAATAAGTGGTGCATTGTTTACATTATCTTGAAAGAGCCTTGCTTTTGCTTGTTAAAAAGATGATTTACTGGAAAAATGTGTAATATCCTGTTCCTGGTTTTTACTACAATTTTTAGTCAAAACAGATGTAAATACCCAATGGAAATGCACATTCTACCTAGTGCAAACTTGGGGCAACTAATTAAAATTCAGTTGACCTCAGTTAACCTTTTACCGTAACTTTGAGCTCTGCATTTCCTGGGGTCTGCTGACAAATTTGAGCAAGCTCAGGCAGGTAACAAGGCTATTAGTTTTTCCTCTTCCCTTGGTCTGAGTGGAAGAGCTTTAAACAATTAGTGATGACAAGGTGTTCTGCCAGTGTGCATTCTGGTCTAGATAATCTTGCCTATGTTCTGTCAGTGAATATGCAAACCTCAAGGGTTCTCTTCCCTTCTTACAGCCTTGTGGAAGTTAGACATTCTTGGATGAATTGGGGGCTGATGCAGACAACTGCAGAAGGTGGTCTTGTGAAAGATTTAGGGAAGTTTGGGTTGTCTGTACTCTGTGATCCAAATGAGGGGCGTTTTTCTTGATCTGCTGAAAAGGGTTGGTCTCAGCTCCCATTTGCTTGCTTTTATTGACAGTGGTGATTGAAATGTCCAGTATGAGAAATGCTTATGCCTTTGATGAAAATCAATTTTGTTTTGAGGAAATGGAGTGTTCAATTTCAGTGTTGTATTTTTGGCTCCATTTCATCGTGACTTTGCAGTGCAAGTAGGCAGGAAAAATATTTTTGCCTGTTTTGTGATGTACCAGAGCAACTGATACTAAGGGGAGTAGGAAGTCAAATTTAGACAAAGGTCATTCTGTCTTCTGCCTTTAGAGTTTTCCTCAGTAACTTAGGGGTTCCAAGGTAAGTTACCACCACAATTGTCTCTCATCCCTGTTGGCTGTAATCACGAATTTCACTGGATGTCCCTGGATTTGAGAGTGACCTCAGCCAAGTATGTCAGCAGCTCAGCTGTAATAGTATAACTGGGTCACCCAGAGAAGGGAGATGAGGGTGAAATAACTGTGGAGTCCAAATCAGTTGCACTGTTGTAGATCACGTCCTCTTTCTGAGAGGCCAATATAACCTGCTGAACAAAAGTTTTACTAGAAAAATACTGTCATCTGGTGACACTCCTGAAGGTCACATAAATAGCTACAAGGGAGAAAAATGTAAATGAGCAGAGACTGTTCAGGTGTTGAGCAGTCTATTCTGTTTCTTCAGCACTGACACAAGAGATGATACCAGAATTTGGACTGCATGCTTTGTTTGATAATGAATTTTGTGGTTTTATAGTGACCATTTTAGTGCAAGTTTTACATGGGAAGTGTGGATGGAGACTGCTTTTTGTGTGCAGTCTTGAATGAAAAGTAAATTACTGCAGTAACTAGCTAACTCCATTTTGAGATAATGTTGTGTTCCATAGCCTAGTGCAATGCCACAGCGTTAACACATTTCTCCCTATAAAATGTGCTTTAATACATGATCTAATAACCAAATAAATGCTTAATCGTGAAGAATAAGTTACTAGAATTAAGTGACAATTCATGAAAAAACCCACTGCTGTTACATTCAAGAGGATCTCAAAAGAGGAGAGTAAGTCCTTGGGGTATCAGCAGCGTGGGAGGCTTCCTGGCATCATCAGTGTATTGAGCAAAGGCTTACTTAACAGGGCAATTCTAATTCCTAGTTCCTTTTAAAAGATTTTACATGTCATTCTGTACATGCAGTGCACCCCTGTGGGATGTTTAGGTCCAGCAAATAGTAAAGGAGTTAAAGAATTTGACCTGGTATCTAATCTTTACCCTGTTATGTGCAATCTCAGTCTTTGGGGCCTCCGTGGGGTTTTCATCTTGCAAGAAAACTTGAGATTCTTTTTTCCCCTTTTGTTCATCAGATCTTACCTCCCTGAATGATGTCTTAATTCCAACTATGAATATATTTTAGTTCATGCACTGTGAAAACCAGTACAGTGATGAATGCTGCATCATGAAAACAAAACCTTGTAATCTCCGTAGGAATACTTCCTCAGAAAGGAATGTGTTTGTAGTGATCCTTGTAAACTGAGTGACTTTTTAATGCATGCATTTTTCTTTTGTTTTAGGTGTTTGGAAATGCTCCTCCAAGTACAATGACAGAAAAATTTTCCGACCTCCTGCAGTTTACTACTCAAGTGTCACGATTGATGGTGACTGAAATTCGGCGGAGAGCATCGAATAAATCCACAGGTATTTATTGCGTGGGGCACAAGTTTGGGCTTTTCACATCTGTTTATCTTGATTTTCAGATCAGTTGAAATACCATAAGCTACCATTCACAGAAGCTGTGCAGGCTCAGAAATTGAAGTCTCTTCAAGGGAAATGTGTTGCCATTTTTGTTTTGTTTTGGACTGAGACAGAAGGTTAAAGGTTTCCTCCCTGGGTTGCAGAGGAAGCTGAGTTCCACAATCTTGATAGCAGATCAAAGAGAGAGAGCTCAGTTGCATGACCTACTAGGAGAAGGGGGCCAAGAACATGCATGGACAACTGCTGTATCTTGCCTCAGGTGCCTGTTGATGGTGTGTTGTGTTCCTTGGATATGTTAAGATTCCAAAAGCATGCATTTTAATTTAGTTGCCAGCCTGGAAGCTAATAAGATGTGAAAGTGCAGCAGGTCCTGCATTATGACCAATGCTGCCAGCCCTAGAAAAATGTTAGTGGACTCCTCTTTTGCTCTGATTATTAAATGTCAGGGTGAGATTTGGTTCTCTTGAACCCTGAATGTGTGAGAACCTGACCTCCTATTGGGAGTTGCATAACTGAGGACAATGCACTGAGAAGGCATGGTTCATTAGCTTTCCTCTTTGATTTCCTCTTCTGAAGAGGAACGATTCCGAGAACTATCAAGTCTTTGCCTACTAGATAATTTTAAGATCTGTGCTGAGTTCTCAGTTTGGATTTGGTGGTAAATAAGGACTGGAAAAGGCTGTGAAAATTATTATGCAGGAAGTCAGGAGTCACAAACTGTGCCAATTACAATATATTTCCATTTTAAGTAGAGTGACTAACAGTGAAATGTTCCAGATGGCTAAACAGATATCATAGACAAAACCTGTTCTCTATGGGTAAACAGGCGCAAAATGTCTTTCATGTGGGTATTTAGGAGAAATAAATGTCCAACAACCGCACTGGCAGAATGGTGGTGTTTGCTTGACCTTTTTTCCTGGGGAACATCTGTTATGCCCACTTGACACTCATGTTCTGCTGGGAATAACCATTCTTGTGTGTTTATTACTTCAGTTGTTATCCTTGATTTTTGTTGGTGGTGGTGGGTTTGGGATTTTTTTCTTGTTTTCTACCCCACTTGGAAACTTGACCACAATGACTTTAAAAGACAGTTTGGGGCTTTTCTAAGCCTTAATGTGGTGAGTACCAATGTTTCTATTAAAACAGAAAGCAGTCGTTTTTCCTCTGTTAGCAGGATTGCTGTTACTCTGGTCAGTAAATCCTGTTTATACCTCCTGTAAAGAAAGCCTGGTAGGTCCATGTTCTGCGATTGCATTGTGATCAGGTGATTGCAGTTCCCTCTGCAAAATAACCAATTAACAAGCTGTTAATACTCATAGTTTGTAGAATTCTGTGTTAACCTGATTACAGCTAGATACACATTTTTTGTGATACTGATTTTAAAAATAGAAATTATTAGCTGTTTAAAATAATAATGGCCAGTCTTCGCGAGCGAAGATCCGGGGAAGGTCTTTCCACCTTCCAGCCTGCGCATTGGATTTTTTAGGTGAGACACAGTGTGCGCGGAACTGAGCCCACCCTTTAATCCTAAGGTTCATCTATGGGAGCCCCTGGTGGTCTAGTGGTAAAGGCGCGGCACTGTCACCGCCGAGACCCGGGTTCGATTCCCGGTCAGGGCCACTCTCCGGGCTGATGGAGCTCGTTAACCCTTAATAGGCAACCCACCTACGTCCTAAGGACCTCGCTGCCACCGTCCAAGCTTGCTTGGCCCCGGCAGATGAACCTTAGGATTAAAGGGTGGGCTCAGTTCCGCGCACACTGTGTCTCACCTAAAAAATCCAATGCGCAGGCTGGAAGGTGTAAAGACCTTCCCCGGATCTTCGCTCGCGAAGGCTGGCCATTATTATTATCATCTGCCGGGGCCAAGCGAGCTTGGACGGTGGCAGCGAGGTCCTTAGGACGTAGGTGGATTGCCTTTTTAAAGGCTAACGAGCTCCACCTGCCCGGGAACTGTTTAAAATACTGTTATGTTAAAAGCATAATATTGTGTCTATGGATTGTGAAGGTTCTTGCATTATTTTTTTTTCTAAACTTTCATTCTTTCTGTGTCCCAAACAAAACAGTAGAGCATATCTTAATAGCTGTTGACAGGTATTTATATCTCCTAGCATGTTTTTAAAAGGGAAAAAAACTTCAGAAACAACTACATGCAGGAAATGTCACTGGTAATATACAAGTGCAAATTCCCGATGGTGTGAAGTGCACCATTTAAGTCTACAAAATTGCTGAGCTTGTTTTAGAGACAAGCTTTCCATACAAACATAATCAAAAGTCAACTTCAGATATTTAATGAAAGGGAAGAACTTTACAAGAGCTTGATTTCTATAAATGTGTTGGCAGCATTTTACAGTTGGGAATGTGGTATGATTAAATCTTACCTGTCATTGTGTTGTGGTTTGGTTGGGGTTTTTTTCCTTTTTTTTTTTCTCCTCCATCCCGTAATGGAACACAGGGCAATTATTTTCATCAGGCCTTTGAATATTTATGCTAATAACTGTGTGAGTAATGCCTGCCATCGTGGAGGCATATCTCAGTTATTCTTGGCAGACTGTCGAAGTTTCCTTAGAACGGTGTTTTGTGATTCAGTAGTAACTGTGCCAGCACCTTATCTCGAGTGGTCTCTGAACATTGCCACTGTAGTTGTGTGTTCGACTACAGTTTCAACTGTCTTATTTCTCTTGGATGGATGTAATCTTGGAGTAAGGAAAATGCAGCAGTTAAAACTGAGTTGAATTATCTTTTGCATTTAATTCTTTGGTGTACAACAGTGAGGATTTTCAGGTGGCAGCAATAATTGTATCTATGAGGATTAGTGAATGGTTTCCCTTGCCATGGGATATGTAGTCTGTTTTAGCAGATGGTGAGGTTATGGCTGAGATACTCCTATATACTTGGGATTTTTAGCTGCAACATTTTCCACAAATAAATGCAGTTTTGTGTCTGAATTGATCACAAAGTTATGGTAGTGCTATGTAAAATGTATGTTCAAACAGCTATTTCTAGGGTAGTCTTGGTTCTGAAATGAATCTTTCTTTTGGGGGCAAGTGCATCTGGCTCAGAGCTGAAAAAGATAGACTTCTGAAAAAAGGGAAAGGGACATCTGGAATCTTGAATAAATGTGGTTACTAATGGCTACTTTGGCTGGAGGGGAAGCAACACTTTCATTTAATATGTTTTTGAAAAGACATATCCTGGACGCAATTGGTTCCTCTGTGATTTTGCAGATATTCCAACAACACGTCTTTAAAATTCATGGGGAAAGGGAGCCTCAATCCATCCCATTCCTACCAGTTTGATACCAGTGTCAGCAAGAGATTCCCAGAGCCTGGAGAGGGATCCCAGGTCAGCAGGAAAGCACCTGAAGAGCAGCACAAAGGAATTCCAGTCACACCAACCAGTAGTTCGGCTTCATCAGAGACACAGATAAAATGTCTCTATGCAAATGCACACAGCATGAGGATTAACAGGAGGAATTAGGAGACTTCACACACTGCAGGGCTATCTTGCTAGCATCGTGGAGATATGATGGGGTGGCTCCTGTGACTGGAGTGTTGCAATGGAAGGATATAGGTTCTTTGAAAGGGCAGGCAGGAAAGATGAGGGCTGGGTGTCATTCTCTCTATCAGTGGTCAGCTGGAGTGTGTGGTGCTCTGCCTGGGGATGGATGTGCTGACCAAGATAATATGGTTCAGAATTAAAGGGAGAGCAGGCGCAGGTGATGTTGTAGTGGAGGACTGCTCGACCGGGAAGACAGAGTGGATGAGGCTCCCTGTAGGCAGATAGGACCAACCTCACGTTCACAACCCCTGGTCTTCATGGGGGACTTCAACAACCCCAGTATCTGTTGGAGGGACAGCACAACAGGGCACAGGCAATGCAGGAGGTTCAAAATGATTCCCTTAGTGATGGGCAGTCCTGAATCCTGGAAGGTCATACCCTAATCAGAATTTGTGTTTGTGAAAACTGTGCAGAAGGGTAGAAGATTGAAGAGTGAGAAAACAAAATGGTAGAACACTGGGCTGGAACTTCTTAGCCTCCTTTCAAAGTTAATTTCAAAAGTTTGGTGGTGGTTTGGTTTTTCTAACGATTTTACATGAGCTATTCTGTGGATATCACTATTTTATGCACCTCTTCAATTCAGTTGCGTCTTCATTAACTTCAGTCAATGTTTCATTTTGTATTTACAACATTTTCTGTATGCAATTGTCTCAGTATTTACTATTTAATGACAAGTTTATTTTTACTATGCTTCTAGACTGTTCAGCTAATCCTTCCTGCCTCCAGAAACAACACTTTCAGTTACTGTTTATATCCTCTGAATGTTGTGGTGGTGTGGTTCTTTTTGGTGTTGTTTTGTTTTTGGGTTTTTTTGTGGGGTTTTTTTGGGTTTTTTTGGTTGGTTGGAGTTTTTCCCCTGGTTTTTAAATTATTTTTTGTTTTGTTTGGGTTTTTTTAGCTTTTTTTTGTGGTTCTGCCCCCTGCTTGCTTTCTTTTCCTCTTAATTTCACAGATTTACTCAAACTGTTTCACCACTGAATATGCTTTAAACCTCTTTAGACACTTCTCTAACAGATCTGGTAAAAGACTGTCATTATCTCATCTTCAAACCGCTTTGGGAGATCAAACTGATAAACATTCATCATCATAATGTTTAACTGTTGCAGAAAATCACATTGGTGGTTTGTCTTTGGCCTCTGACAATGCCTACCTTTATTCTTCTTAAAGAATATTCTTCTTAAAGAATTATTCTATTGATCTGCAAACTGTTTTTATTGTTCATTTTTATTGCAGTTTATCTCTATCACATCAGCAGAACTAATTTCATTTTTGTCCTAAATATACGAAAGCTAGTGTAATTTGTCCCAGTGCATCTTGCATTTGGGTGAGTTACAGATGATAGTTAAAAGGATCTTCTTATCTTCCACTACTAAGCAGCCTTTCGGGCTCCTCCCTAAATGGAGCCTGAAGTTTTCCTGATAGTGTCAGTTGTAGTCTCTGCTTCTCTTTGAAGAGTTAAGGAACTTCCTTGATAAAATAAGTGGACCTGGGGGCAGCTTTCAGACTTTTTTGGTATGTTAACTTTTCTTCTGCAGAGAAGAGACTCAGGTTGGAAATCTCACGTGCTGTGGAAATCTCACATGCTGTGACCAGAATTGTCTTGGTTTTTTCGTATATATATATATCTTTTTCCTGTGGTTGACTTTGCTATACAGGGTGATTCTGCTTTGAATTTATTGAAATTGCTTTGAAAGGGAAAAAGAAGTGTCCTATCAGCTGCTATTCATCAGGAGTCAGTTCTGATCGATGACTTATATCTTAGTACTTTTGGTTAACTTTCTGTTTACTGTTGGTGCTTTTTAACAGACCTGATGGGAGGTAAATGTAGTGCAGTACAGAGCCTTTCCAGGAGATCCTAGAAAGCCCATTCTTTTAGCGTCTGAGTTACTGAGGCTAAATGCTGGCACAGTTGGGTTGTTTATCTTTGGATGAGCAGCCCTCCATTTCTACACACTGCAAAGGCATCAGCCACTTCATATCTGTGACTTGTGATGACAGCCCTGTTCGATTCCTGGTGATTGAAGGCAGATGTTTTGCCATCCCATTTGCATTTGGGTTGATACTTCTCTATTACTATGTAGGTAGTTGGAGTGATTTGTATTCTGTAAGTCTAGATACCTGTGTGTGCAGGCATTCTCCACAAGAAGTAGTAGAGACTTCTTGAAGGTTCAGTTAGAGGAGGGATCCTTGACTTCAGCCTCACCACCCCCCCTGACACACTCACCTATACCTCCCACTCCATCTTCACCCTCCTTGGCATATGCACAGGTATTTATTTTTTATTATTACTCCACTCTAGAATAAGAATAAGCTATACAAAAGTCTGATGACACTATTATATGCCGTTTAAGGTACTAGAACATCTAACTAAAAGCTTCATGTACTGAATTTGCCCTTAGTACTGTTGCTATAGGTGATAAGGTTGCTTGTAGTGCAGCACTGATTGTTACTCGCAGTCTGAATGGGCCTAATCCTGTTGCTTTCTACCTGCCGGTTTTCTGAAGCCCAGGATGCAAAGACCTGTGTCATCTCTTACATATAAAGCAAATGCTGCTGTTTTATCCAAACCTCTATCCCGTATGCACTGAATCCATGATGGAAAACCTGACTCCTGTGTATTAACATATAAACACATAATTGTGCTCATACTTATGGATACATACTTGCACAGGTGTCACAACATGTATGTTTACACATTATTTTATAGGGTTTTTTCTTTGCTTTTTTTTTCTGTTTTTACTACATAGATATCCCAATCCTAGAGTGGTTTCTTCTGCAGCAGAAGTTGAAGGGCTAAGGATATCTGAGTGGTGCACATAAAAGATGTTATAGTAAAAGGTGACTTGAGCACTTCAAGACCAGGGAAAAGGTACAAGAAATAAATTAAGACCAGTGCTGATGATAGAAATTAATCTTAAATGATAGTGCTATCAAATTTGCTCCGAGCAGATGACAGGAGAACGTCTTCCAGCACTTAAAATGCTGTCTGTGTTTTAGGTAGTGCTTAATTAAGACTGACAGTTTTGAAACTGCTATTTATAATGTTCAACTATTATGCCATTTAGGATGCCAGCAGCATGACAACTTCCTCAGAAGCATGGACTTAACCCCTGAGTCTCACTTTCAAAGATGACTAAAGGAGACCCTGTTCCACAGGTGGCTTTTGGAGACTATTCCCAAAGGAGGCTGTGCACACGCTGTTTGGCACCAGTTGTATCTGCCTGGAGTCAGAGGGTGCTCTGGCCCAGCTCTGTCTGTGGGCAGACAGAAAGAGAGCAGGCCTACAAAATCACACCTAACTCTGGGCTGGTTGGGTACAGTCATTGTAGAAGCAGTGCATGCTTTAGGCATGCTTGACTCTCAGAATTTAGGAGAAACGGCTTTTGTCAGGAATTCTGGCATTTTACCTATACCTTTAGCATAGGAAATACAACTTGTGGCATGGTGGTTGTGCTTTCTGAGTTGATCTACTCATACACCCAACCACCTTACCAACGTTTTGCACTGGTAGTTTGGGGAAACAAAGTGCCCACCAGGTACTTTGGGTCAGCATGCCAGGAAATTGCTGCTTGTCCACATTTGTGTGAGTTTTAAAAATTGCTTTACCTTTCACATTGGTATTTCAAGCTTTGTTTTATCTCAGTCTCATGCAGGGAAGCAGTAGGGGCCTCTCCTTACTTCAGCATCACAATTGGAAAAGCCAGTGATTTGTACAAAATTCTGTTACAGGAGGAAGTCTGCAAAACAAAAACATGGCAAAAGAGCTGTTGCACAAATGAAACAAATCTGAATTTTTACCTTAAATATGTTTCTCTCTGGTTTTGTTGTTGTTGTTCTTTTTTCCCTATAATTATTGACTATAGAAGGGTTTCTTGGCTTTAGGAAAATATATATCCTCTTTGCACTGGAAGAGAATGAAACTTGCCAGCATGGGTGATCTCAGGGAGATCTCACATCAAATAGAGCTTTTTCTGCATGAGAGAAAGTCATAGAATAAGAGAGGTCTGTTGCCTGACCTCCTGCTCACAGCCAAACCAACTGTGAGATGGGGCCAGGTTGTGCAGGGCTCAATCCTGTCATGTCCTGAAAACCTTGAAGGCTGGGGACAGCACTGCCTCTCTGGGCCTCATTACAGTGCATCTTTGTCCCTGGGGCAGGGGGAAACTTCTCCTTACATTCAGTCTGAAGCTGTCTTGATTTAAGCCAATTTTTCTTGCCCTCTGGCCATACAGTGCCGTGAGGAACCTGTCTCTGGCTTCTTGGCAGCTCCCTCCACCGTGGACACTGAGGCTGCTGCTCAGTTTGCCTGAGGCTGCCCTCTCTCCCAGCTGAGCAAGCCCTGGTTCCTCAGCCTCTCTTTACAGGGTTGGTGCTCCAACCCCCAAATATTGCAGTGGCTCTCAGCTGAACTCCTGTTGATCATTGTCTTCCCTGTATTGCACTGGGACCAAAACTGGACGTGGCATTCCACATGTGATCTAAGGGCTGTTGTGCAGAGGGGTTTAGTCACTACACTTCATCTACCAGCTGTCCTCCTGCTGATAAGAGGGTTTCTTTACAGCTTGAATTTTGTTATGTTAATTCACCCGTGATGATGGCTGATGCTGTTCACTCCATATAGTTGTAGTTGCTCTTGTGAAAATTTGTCATTAGGAGTGTAAACCAAACAACTGTAGACATCTAGGATCACCTACTTCATAGGTTTATTAGTCCAACATAACTTACAATCTGGTGCTTCAGAAAATTATCTTCTCAATGTAGTCAGTGCTAGAAGTCTGATAAATACTTTACCCTGTGGAATGTGTTTGCTTTTGAATAAGCTCCGTCACAGGTATGTGCTGGGACATTTTGACAGCAGATGAAGCAAACAAACCAATATTAAAATTGGATTTTTCTTCAGTTGTGGATTTATTCCTCCTTTAGTAATTCCTTTGTAATTCCTTTCAGTGATATTGTTCACCTTCCTTTTCTGTCCTAGTTGACACTAAAAGCACTGAAGATGATTGATACATAGTTATTAATGAAAATTGGTTTTAGATTTCCCTTAAAGGTAATGGACAGTCATCACAACTGGCATTATGGACTTCTTAACATAAGTGTGTATTCAGACAACAGTGAAATAGGATTGCATTTTCTGTTCATTTATTTATTTAGGCTGATAACTTGTTTACTTGGCAGAATATCTGTCTGGGGCTCTGACTGATATGGAATAGGATCCAATTCCAGAAATGGTCCCTGGATCATAAGAATTAGCCTTGTTAGTGCATTAGTATTTTTCCAAAAAATGTAGGATGAGGATGTTGTAATTGCTGACCTCGGTCTTAATTTTACTTTTTTTCCTTGTTTTTATTCCTTTTGTCTTTCTGCACCTTTCCTTCCATCCAGTCTTTTCCCATTATTCTCCATGCTGTTCTTTCAGTGCAGTGGTTTTTTCCAGAATCTGAATATCAACTTTTTCCACTGAGACCATTAAGTGATAGTAACTTCATGTCTTTAGGAAAGACTGTGTTCTATTTATTAAAGCCAAAATACTCAAAACAAAAGTTGCTGCATGTACCCGAAATCTGTCTGGTTACGGGATGATGCGTGACCTAATAACGTACTTTTCGCAACCTCGCTGGTGTCAAAAACCAAGTGCATGTGGAAGACTGGAACGCGTGTCTGGAAAGTGTAGGCCTAAGCCTAGTCCTTTTTTTCAAGTAATACTGTAGAGGTGAATTTATGCTCAGTGCTCAGGACTGCTGGGAGAGGACATGTTCCCTCTGCAGACTATCGGACTGAATTCTTACTGTACTTTTTTAACTGTCCCCTACAGAGGCTGCAAGTCGTGCCATAGTCCAGTTTCTGGAGGTTAATCAAAGTGAAGAAGCAAGCAGAGGTTGGATGCTGCTCACCACAATCAATTTACTAGCTTCGTCAGGACAGGTTAGTCTTAAACAGCAAAGCTAAAAAGAATTTGTGGGGTGGAAGAGACAAAAACAATAATATAATGAACTGCATGAACACTCACTAAAAGATGTAACTATATTCTGCTTACTGTGTTAAAATCCTTTTTCTCTTATACTACCACAGGACTTCTGCTTTAGCTCCTTGGTTTCAGTTGCTTAAAAAAAAAAAAAGATAATTTTGGAACTTTAATTCATAATGTTCTTTTGAATTATGCATGCAACTTCTATTGCTTCCCAAAGGCTTCTCTTGCATGCTGCTACTTAGCGCCCCGTGAGATGCGTGTCACATAACTCACCTAAGTAGTTCAGACTTTGAACTTTGGGCACCTCACTGAAGGAGGGCAGCAGCAGTTCCAAAAAAGCAAAGCCAGCAGCAGTGATGAGTGGGTATTGTCATGAATCACTATTGCCTCTGCTTCTGGTGCTGCCCTCCCAGGGAGCCGATCTCTGGCACTTTGCTGGACAGCTGCGTGGTTTGTTATTTCTGCTCTAATCTGCCTTTATAATTCAGCACATCATTTGATCTGTGTTTTAGTATGTCAGCAGCCTCCACTCCAATTTGTCTTTTCTTCCCACTGATGCTTTCGTATTTTCTACTACCTTGCTTCTTACACCTGCTTTATACCTTCATGCGAAGTGAGAGCATAAATTGAATAGTCCTCCTCCCCCTCCTCTTTCCACTGCTACAAAGAGTAAATAACTGATGAGGCCTTGGCTGAAGGTCTTGTAATTAACTTGTAAGCTTCTGTTGGCAGAGACTGGCAGGTTTTGTTTCTCTCCTGTGCAGTGACTGCTCAGAACTGTAGCTTTTAGATACTATTGTCCTGTAAATAAATTATCCTCTTTTTAAAGTTACAGTTTAGGTAGGCATTCAAAAATAGATGGTGAATCTGTACTGTCATGTGAATACCTCACCAAAGGTGTGAGAAAGAAAAACCAGCATTTCAATCAACTGCATTATAGGAGCGTGACTTTTTAAATAGAGTAATATGCTGAACTGGTGTTCTTTTTTTTTGTTCTGTTTTCTTCTTCCTCAGAAAACTGTGGACTGCATGACTACAATGTCAGTGCCTTCCACACTTGTTAAATGTCTATATCTGTTTTTTGACCTTCCACATGTGCCTGAGGTAGTTGGAGGAGCACAGAATGAACTACCTCTCGCAGAGCGCCGAGCGCTACTACAGAAAGTCTTTGTACAGGTAAGAAAGGTAAAATAGGTCATGGAATTTGCAAGAGGAATGGAAATGCTGCGTGTGAGAGAAGTCAGAAACTTTTCACTTGAACCAGGTTTTACTCTTCCTTAATTTTTCACAAACTGATGGCACTGAGAAAGGTGGATTTTCCTGCAAGCACAGTTGAGGTTAAATTTCCACTCCTCTGGTAGTTTTTGTCCTTGGCAAATACCTCCACCACAGAAATTCATGCAACTCTGCCACACAGATGCTTAAGAGGAGCAACATGTGCACTATTATTCTGTTTTCATCTAAGTGGTCCTAGTATTTGGTATCTTTGGCTGTTACTGATTGAAATAGACATAGTAAAAAACCATTAGTATTGATAATAATTTATTGATTTATATAACATATGCCATTTTTCCCTATAATTATGAAAAAAAACCCCATGACTGGAGAAACAAGTAATTTAAACATGGGAGCAATCTGAGCTTGCAGTTACTATTAAAATTATCCCTCAGATTTCCCAGGGAGATCAAGGACCTGCTCCTTTCTGAAGTTCCAGTTGGAGATCCTGCAAAGAAACTCCTGTGTGTTCTCCTGATGAAACTTTTAGAAGGAGCTGACACTTACTGTTAGAAAGGGGTCAGTGGTCACACTACCCAGTGTCAGTGTGCAAATTGGTTACATCTCTGTGCAGGGTTGTTGTAGCCATGTATGCAAAACCACAGAGGTCTGTCAGAACTTGCATCCTTCAGGAATTTGACAGCAACGCCAGGATTTGTAAGTATAACATCTGACAGGCATTTTGGTGCTGTCTTCCAAATCAGAAACCACGATGTGCTGCAAGGTGTCTTTTAGAAATTGCTCTGTTGTGTTTCAATCAGCAGAGTTAATGACCGATGCTACCACATAGGGTCCCCCCCAACCTACTATCACTCAGCTCTTTTCTGTTCCTCTTCAAAGGGCATAAAGTGGTGCTCACAAATAGGCTGGATGGAATGGGCGAGGTTTCAGATAGCTTCCAAACCTGCCCTTCCAGATGCTGACAGCCTTCCAAAGTCGTCTTCTAGTTTTATGATAGGGAGTCTCAGTCTTTTCCTGCATAAGACACAAAATGGAGATCAGATGTCCTCAAAACACGCAGAAAAGGGAGTGCAACATAGTAGGTTCACTTGCGTGGCTACATTTTGTCTTGTTTATGGCAACTTGGAAATTCAGATCCAGGTGCCAGTTTTTGAGGTAGGTCTACGGTGTTGCTGTAGCCTTTCCTGACACACTGTTTTGGCTGTTTTCATTTGACCAAGATATTAATGGGTGCTGCTCTGCCAACAACCCATTGATAGCCTTCTTCCTGCATTAGGAAGGGATACAGCAGTTTGCTTCACAGAACCTCTACCTAATGCAGCATTTAGACCTGTAAATTAGGCAACTGGTAGATTCTCCAAGAATGGAAAAACATGGTATCCATATAAGTATGCTATGCCAGCTGAAGATATTTGAACTCTGCTACTAATCTTTTGGTAGTCGTTTTAAACTGAACTGGGACTGGAAATAACCAAGTGCTGAATAACCTTGTCTTCAATTCCAAATACAGAAACACACAAAGGGAAAATGGCATGTTACTCTTTTTAATGTGCTTGCTAAATGGAAGAATATTTCGTCTTTTCCTAAGTCTAGGCAAAAGTAGCAATGATTAGTGTGTTAATGCTAGTTGTTTAAATGACTTATTATTTTTTCAGATCCTAGTAAAATTGTGCAGTTTTGTGTCCCCGGCGGAAGAACTGGCTCAAAAGGATGATCTCCAGCTTCTTTTCAGTGCAATAACCTCATGGTGCCCTCCCTATAATCTGCCTTGGAGGAAGAGTGCAGGAGAAGTACTAATGACCATATCTCGTCATGGCCTTAGTGTCAATGTAGTGAAATACATTCATGGTATGCGTTTTTCTTCAATATTATTTGTTGGGGTCTTTTCTGTTCTTCTTCTTTCACAGTTTTTGTACTTCGGAAATAGGCATGAAAATAATAGCTCAAGGAAAGCTTACAGGCTTTTGGTTTGGGTGTGTGAATATTTACACACAGGTGGAATTTCAAAGCTCTTTTGTGTAGTGAGAGAGTCTGTTTCATTCACTTTTCAGTATAACATTGGAGATAGAGTTTCCCCTCATATTTTGGTGTAGAGTTTATGATGAGCAAAAGGAAAAGCTTCCAGTAACTTAAGTAACTGTATGGAAAATATTAATTGGGAAGATGCATAAATTTGTCATTTTTGCTGTGAACATTAATTCTTAGTAGGAATAAGTTGGGTTTGGTCCTGTGTTTGAATTGTCAGCAGCAGCCCCTTGTAGAGGCATGAGGCAAGGTAGCAGTGCCCTGTTTACAGCTGCTTGTCTGGGTACCACTATAGCTGGCAATAAAAGTTTAGAGACATCTGAGGAAGCCACAGGAAGAGGAACCAGCTCCATGTGTTCTGCTGACGCAGTTGGAGCTATTAGAAGGCCATGAAAGCTGCTGTCCTGTAATAAATACTGGTGCATTATGCAAACCAGGGAGAGCTAATTTGGGTATGCTGGGAGAAGATTCTTTCTCCAAGACATCTTGCTTTTGCGGGAAAAGGCTGGATGAGGCTGTTAAAACCACCGCTGATTTGCAATGTACTCTCCATTCTCCAGAGCATCAGGAGTGATGTACCCTGGTAACAACAAAACCTGTGTAATATGGGCTCTAAGAAATGGTCAAGGGAGCATGGGTACAGAAACACTTGACTGCAAACCTCCAAGTGCTGATGGATGGAACAGGCAACTGCCTTCCTGCCCTGTGGTCCCAACCCAAGAATGTTGTCCCTAGAGCCTGGCCCAGGGAAGCTGCTCTTCACTTGACTGAGAACCTCACCTGTGGTGAGACAGTCTCTCAGGACTGGTGCTCCTAAGAAACTTACCCTAGAGTGCAGAGATTTTGGGACACAACTAGGAAGAGCCTGGCTGCTGGATGGGTTTGCAGCCCCTCTGTTTTCCCTGCTGTCTGACTAGACTGCTGACTATTCAGACAACCTGCATTTCTTCCCCAAGTCTTCCCCACTTTGCCATACACCTTACAGACTACATGTTTTCTGCATCCTGAAGGTCAAATTAAAAATACCTCATGGGCTTAATCCAGCGTGCAAGCCACCAAAAAAACAAAGTATCCAGAATCATTCCTTTTTAACTCCTGTCCATTTTTGAGACAAGTAGCATCCTGACTGTTGCAGGCATGGAAACTGTGGTGTACTGGGGCATTTCTCTAACTGGTTACAGGTTTTGGTAGCTAATCAAAGTAGTAGTTTACTCATCATGTATCTTGCAAGGGACTGGTAAAGGGGAGGCTGCCAAGCTGGTTCATGACAAAGAACTTGGAAGAGCAAAACAAGATGAAAACCAGTATTGGAGCTGCTTGGAAGCAGCTTTGCATACAAAATACTCAAGTTGCATTAATTGAAAACTGTGTGGGTGTTCAGGTATGTAGGACTTGAATTAGGAAATTTGGTAAAATAATTTTGGCTGTAGGACCACATAAAAGAAGCATTTGTAGTTTTTTAATTGGATGGACTGTTAAAGTGAACTAAGATCGTTATCATACATTTTGGCTGTGTACACCTACTGGAGAAAAAGAAACCCACAGTTTGCTCACACCCTGGAAAGCAAGTAGTTACAAGGCTCCACAGAAAGAACCATTTTGACAGTTTATTAAATATGTCACCCTGCTCTCATATACTTCACAGAAAATTTCAGTCTGTGTTTTTTCTTGTGCTAGCGGTGTGTTTGCAGTTCCAATCAAAAAGCTGTGAATGTACAGTATCTCTTGAAAGCACAGCATAGTCATCAGTGAAGTATTTTCAGAGAGGGCTTAAAAGGTGATAGGCTTTTTGCCTGCATCTGCAACAGCCTTCTGGTGGGTTTTTGGTGAGTGTAGAAGGTGTATGTGCATATGTGAAAATGTTATGAAGGGCAACAAAGAAAATAACTAGACATTTGACTGTGTCATTTGGCCTATTACAACTACTACTATTATCTGTTTTCTATGGGCTTCATGCACAGAGGAGTGAAGCTGGCATGTCAGAAGATACTCTGGGTTCTTTACAAAGGGAAATAAAATCTTAAAAGCAGTCGGCATTCCCTCTCGCTTGTTGATTACAAAAATGAACATAACTTAAGAGATAACATCTGTGAAGAGGCTCATCTGATATTCAGGGAAAAAAGTTTAGACATTTCATCATATGCAAAGGAGCATCCTTTCACTGTCTTATGCTTTAATTTGGCCTCTGGGAAATTTTGTTATCAGTCTAGCTAGAAAGATTAGTGCTTTTGCGTTGTGCATGCTGCAAAGGTAAAATAGCAAATTATTGAAGGGGGAGCATTTTTAAAATGGAATGCAACCTAAAATCTCACTGTAGATTTGGGAAAACCTTTTGCTACTGACCAGTGAACTGATGAAGTGTGAGAATTATGCAGAACAAGACAAGCTGCCTCTCTTTGATACCAGCCAAAGAAATGCTAACCAGAACAGCAATAGGAAGACACGGTATAAAGGCCTATGTGTAGGGTTTTACCTAACAACAATAACAGTTTAACTCAGTGTTCAGTATAGTTTTGTATTTTAAAAGAAAAAACTGTGTTTTAGAATTATTTACAGTTGCCATATTTGTCTTTTTATGATGTTGAGTTATCTGGTCAGACTTTTTAGGCAAAAACCAGTATTTATCTACCAGTTTCCTCCTTATAAGGGTAAAGATTATAAAAGGGAGTAGTGGGTTGGCAAAAAGAGGTTAGAGTTCAAATCTGAAACCACTTGAGGATCCTTCTCATCTTCAAGTACTCTATGATACTCAGTGTTACATTTGATACATACAGTGATACATACAAGAGATACTTGAATAAGTTACCTTACTGCTGTATTTATATTTATAGTACTAGTTATACTTCTAGTTATGATTAATGTCAATAAAATCCTAAATTTCTTAATTGCAATTCTTTTCAGAAAAGGAATGTTTGTCCACGTGTGTCCAGAACATGCAGCAGTCTGATGACCTTTCTCCCCTAGAAATAGTTGAGATGTTTGCTGGACTTTCTTGTTTTCTCAAAGACTCCAGTGATGTATCCCAAACGTTGTTGGATGATTTTAGGATATGGCAAGGATACAACTTCCTCTGTGACCTTCTCCTCAGGTATGTAAAAGTGCTTGAAGAAGTGCAGACAGATCACTGAGGTTTTTTTCAAAAAAAGATTTCATAATAAAGAATAGGTGGTGAAGAGATTGGAACAAATGACTGATTATAGATTATTATGGAATGAAGACATTACATTATGTGGTTCTCTCAATTTATGGAACTACACTGTTTAACTCTTTAGTCTTCAGTGGTGGTTTATTACTAAATATTTCTGTGTTCTTGTAAAGAAAATGGATGCTTAAAAACAACTGGTACTAAATATTTAGAAATAATTCAGAACATAAAATTTTGGCTGCAATTAGTGATTTTTGATGTTTGGTTGGGGATTTGTTTTGTTTTGTCTAGGGACATGGTTTTGTGATGGGCTTGGCATTACTGATTTAACAGCTGGAGTCAATGATCTTAAAGGTCTTTAGTGCATCAGAAAATATGGTAATGAAAATACCTGCCCAAACAAAACTTGGATGTATGATCTATCCAAGATTTTAGTTCTTTCTATGGAAGAAACTTTTTTCTTTCCTTTCTCAGTCAACAAATTAGTGTCTGTTGCGCTATTTGTGTAAAATCCATAATCACTCTATGTTGCTTTGTTAGGATATGAAGCTCTGAAGAAGGATGCTTAGCTGTTTGAAATATATATATGTGTTGTTTTACAAGTCCGAGAGGGAAACTTGGAAATTATGTCTACAAATGTGTACCTTATGAAGTATACTTGGGCCAAAGGTGCTTAAAAACACTGGCTCTTAATGAGAAGAGTTAATGTTGTTATCTCCCTCTTTCAAGTCATTCATTTTTGGGTACTAGGATACTGGGTTTTGTCACCCAAATATTTGAACTAGATCTTCCACTACATAATTTTGAGGGGGGTTGTTTGTTTTAAAAGGATACCAGATGTAGACATGGCATTTGAAATTTTTGATCATGGTCAAAATTAGTCATAAATTATCTTTGGTGCCACAAAAACTAGAATGCCTACTAAGGAATTGTTATTTTTCTTGTTGTATAAATGGAGTTTTGTAGTATGTTATATTTACTAATGCATTAATTCAAAGCAGTGTAATTCAAGCACAGTTGTTTCCCAGAAACTTTAAGCCAAAGTTTTGGTGAAATATGAGGGGAATGCACTGTCATTAACATTTTCATCTTCGAGTACAAAAGTGATCCTCTGTAGAGCATGTGTTTTTGTTTTAACCAAACTCTCTCCTGAGCTTGCTCATTCTTTAAATCAAAGAATGGGGTATCCCTAGCAAAGACTTGAGATTTGCATGTCTGATCATCAGGTGACATCAGTAAAGGTTAATAACATAGAAATGCGTTATCCTCTTCTTCCCAAGGTGGTCTTCTAGGAGCAAATAAAGGTATTTTTGAAAAAACAGTCATCTTGAATGAGCCTGTGTATTGGTCGGTGATGAACAACGGTAACATATTCTCCCTGCACATGTTTTGGGTCAAACCTACTGACAGACACTTGTCCAGCTCTAATGGCACTATTTGTGAAATGATTGTCGCATAAGGGTGTGAAATCTGGACACTGGGCCTCAAACTGCAAAACAGAAAGGCTTTGGAGCTGGAAAAGCAGAAGAATGTGTGAAGAAGATGGCCTAGTAAGAAACCGCAGAAGGTCTTTGAGGGCTGGAGGAGCAAGTGTGTAATTTCACCCAGACAGTGTGAAAGGGCAGGGTGGAGGATCAGTAGAATGGCAGTAGATGAGCTCAGTGCTTTTGTAGTGACTGTTTGCAGGAGGTTCCTGTTTAAAGAAGATTGTTCCTCAGCCATGTCTGACTGAGAAGAAGATGGAGGATGAAGAATGAGCTGCTTCTAAAGGGCTCCCACGATTGCTTGTCAGCAGGAAGAAAAACAGAGTTTGCGTTGCATGAGCAAGTGGGAGATCGTGGTCCCCAGCTTACTCCTGGGATCTATAGAGGCTAAACAATTAGCATATAATTACACATGGTATATTTTTTGATGAAGTGGAAAGAAAATGAGCATGGTTCTAGGGTTCAGAGTTAGTTTTTAGGGTTTGGTCTGATGGTGTGCTGCTGGCAGGAAACAATGGTTGGAATGGGATGTTACATTTCCGTTCTCTTGTGCTCAAAGGTAAAAGTTTGGAGTTCTAATGAGGGTGCTTCATCCAGTGGTTCTAAGTGTTAGGCTTCTACCAAGATACCATTTCATTAACATAAAATATTAACTCTCGAAGTGGCAGATGTAATCTAGCAAGTTCATTATGGATTTATTTAATTACAGACTATATATGTGCTTTCATATCCAATAGCTTCATGTCTGTGAGAGGATTTTTAAAGTAATTTTCATGTCTGCACTGCTTTTTAACAGACTATTGAGTTCAAAGGAAGATTTATGAGGTGAATTTCTATGGCAAATAACTATAAGCTCTGACAGGTTCAGTGTTTGACTTAATGGTATGACTGTGAACATGTAAGATACTGCAGGATAGGGCAGTAAAACTGTGGTCTCTAAAGTAATTGAGGAAAATGGGTCTTATTAAAATTATTTGAGGTGAAATAAACTAGTGCTTGCTAACCTGATCTGTTGTATTTTCTTTAGATTAGAACAGGCAAAAGAAGCTGAATCTAAGGATGCTCTGAAGGACTTAGTTAATTTGATCACTTCCTTAACAACATATGGTGTCAATGAATTAAAGCCAGCAGGTGTTACCACAGGGGTACCTTTCCTGCTACCTGGATTTGCAGTCCCACAGCCTGCAGGCAAAGGTGAGTCTGCTTGCTTCCTCTCTCTCTGTTTGGCTTTTTGTTGTTTGAAATATAAACAATAAAATACAGGGAAGCTGTATACTACACAAACTGTTTGCAACTGAGTCTAGGTTCTTTATCTAAGATTGCATATCAAATACTCAGTTATGTTGGTCTCAAAGATTTTATTTTGGGGTTAGTACCCAAAGAACAAAAGTGCAGGGCTTATGTCTTCAAGGACTAAAGCTAAGTCCAGTCTTTCTCACTGCAAAGCTGACACTTTCTATGTGGACATTGTAAGAGATTATCATAGTGGAGAGATGCACTGAGTTGATTTACTGTGTTTTAAGATGCTCTTACTAAACTGATATGAAAGATTGATGTGCTGGCTTGATTTTTAAATCCCCCTCCCACCCCATTTTGCTTTCTGTTAGCTTTTTTCAGCGTACACAAATGTAACTTGTGAGCTGGAATCTGTTGTTTCATCACCAGTGTTCACGGAGTGATAAAATCTGTGGTGTGCTTGCAACCACAGTCAATTATGATACAGAGAGATAAGGTTGAGGAAATCTCAGGGGAGAAAGGGTTTTATAAAAATAAGCTTATGTTTCATGTCCTGTGCATAAACTTAAAATTCAGGCAAGTCTTGTATGTAACTAAGGAGTTTGGAATGTCATAGTCATTGTGGAGCTACTTTATTACTTGAACTTTTTATCAGATTTACTAATACCACTGATAAAAAGGTTTGTGATAGGATTGCATTTATAGATTTATGGGCTAATGGGTTTATTTTCACTGTTTCTCGTGTTCCTGGGACAATGACTTCCTTTCTCAGGTATTGAGAGAGTTCATTGTTCATGGGATTTGTTTTTCTTTTGCACTAAATAGAGAAGGGTGGCAATACATTCAGAGTTTAATTTCTCCATGTTTTGATAATAATATTAATTTTTGTTTAGGCTGATCAGCTTTTCTGATACAGTAGCATAAGAGAACCATGGCCTGTTGCAATTTGCAAAAGAGTTTTTTAATGTTGTCGTATATGTCTTGACATGTCTCAGTTCCTTTTACCTACTTTTCATTTTGGGTGCAAGTTGTCGTTTCATAAAGACCATACTAATTTTTTTAATTGCTTCTATTTAAATCATGTTAGTTCTTGAATTCTGAAGAGCTGGTTAAAATTTCGTTTCTTCAGAGGTCCTCATAATAATCAAAGTTAATTTATTAATCTTCTTGATTGCCTGGAACAACTGTTGATACTAAATTAGAATATAAATAATTATATCTGGCACCATATTCCTGAAACATTTAATAAGCTCTAAATCCCCCCTTTTGACATTTTTTGTAGTAAGGAAAGCATGTTAAAAAGTTCTTTTAGAAAGAACTGTGACTTATAATGGAACTGATATTCTTCCAGTATGTGAAATTGCTCCATGTTCGTTTTCAAGGGAGTTTCCTGTTGTTTTCTAGAGAAATACTGGCATGGGAGGTGGTGAGGCTAGGCATGAACATAATTGAATTTGTTGTTAAATTGGACAGCTTAGTTTATAAACAATTAAGAAGGTAGTGTTCCACAGAGAATATGTAATAAATCAGAATTCTGTGTTTATGAAAGGGTTTTTAAATCAGGTTATCAGTTTGCATAGATCTTGTTTGAAAATAAGATTTTATTGTTAAAACGTTCTAAATGCTTTGTTTAGAATGTCTTTAAGGTCTCACTCTTGGTTGTTTATTTTGTTAAAATTATTTTTTACCATTAGTTGTTTTCTGTATCGTGGGATTTGCCCTCTGTGATTTGTACTGTTCCTGCAGAAGTTAAAAAAGTTGTCTTTGAGGCATTTTTAGTAGAATAAGAGTAATATCTGCCCATGGAAAGTTCTGGGGAGCACAGAAAGCACTCATAAATGAGGCATTCTTTGGCTAAATGAATGAGGTACTTATGAGAAGAAATTTGTACAAACTGCCCTGTGGAGTTTCTCTACACAGGCAGTTGCCAAAAAGAGGAAGCGAGCAGAGAATTTGGTGGCTGTGTAGGTTGCCTGGCTTTGACACTGACTGACAAAGACTTGTCATTGCTCATCACTCCATTGAGTGAGGGGATGTAGGTGGCTGTTGTTCTAAACTTAACCTGCCGGAGTTGTGTTCCGCCTTATGGAGTATAGAACATGTTACTGTTGCTATAATATGTTGTCCTATGGCCTGAGTAAATGACAGGCAGGCTTTGTTTTGACTCTGGAACTTATCCTGTTGTACATTTTAGCACTAAATCAGCATACTTACCTATTTTAAAGGTATTGTCTTTGATTTATCTGCTTATGTAAAGACTTGCAAAGCTGAAGATGCCATTGTAATGAGCAGGAGATTGTAGGATTTGCAATGTAAGTGGTTGTGTAGAGGCTTCTTATTATACATAACATATATTGTTATTTAATTCCCACTTGTTAAAATGCATGAATTGTTATTAATAATTGTACTCATTGTTTATGATGATTAAGAACTTTCTCTTTCCTTTTTCCTCCCATCCCACTTTGTTTCCTGATTTAGGTCATAGTGTGAGGAATATTCAAGCGTTTTCTGTCCTCCAGAATGCATTTTTGAGAGCAAAAACCAACTATCTAGCACAAATCATCCTTGATGCCATCACGAATATTTATATGGCGGACAATGCCAACTACTTCATTTTGGAATCCCAGCACACATTGTCTCAGTTTGCAGAAAAAATTCCCAGACTTCCAGAAGTGCAGACCAAATACTTTGAGATGCTGGAATTGGTTGTCTTCAGCTTGAATTACATACCCTGTAAAGAACTGATCAGTGTGAGCATCCTTTTAAAATCCAGCACTTCTTTTCAGTGTAGCATCATTGCCATGAAGACACTCCTGAAGTTCACCCGTCATGACTACATCTTTAAGGATGTCTTCAGGGAAGTGGGACTTCTGGAGGTGATGGTAAATCTTCTTCATAAATATGCAGCCCTTTTGAAAGATCCCACTCAGGCGCTGAATGATCAAGGTAGTGTGTCCCCTTTTGTTTTTCTAATACATGTCTTTTTTTGACTGGACATAGTGGAGTCTGTCACTTAAGAGGAGGAACAAGAGAGTCTGAACATGTACCCCAAGGGCTGAATCAAGCTGGGGCTGCTGTGCCGTGTTAAAAGCTCATGGGAATTACTTCTCTCTTAATGTCCTCAGAGAAGCTCAAGGCAACCTTTAGTGAAAAACACTGTATGAATACAAAATATTAGGAGTTTGTATTTTCCTTTTTAAATGTCTTTTCGATGTGTTGGCTTAATATTCGTTACTTAACATGAAAAAAGTAAAGGAGAAATGCCTAACATTCATATTCTTCCTAACAAAAGATACTTGTGGGGTTTTCTTGTGTCTAGCCCCAGCTTTGAAAAAATACTGGAGAGCTCAAACCTAAGCTCTTAATAGGAGTATGCATTCAAGTTTGCAGACTTTTTTATAATTTGGATCTGCGTTTTTCTAAGCATTAAAAAAAAAAAATATTAAAATTAGCTATCTTATCTCCAGAATTGAACATCATAGAGATAAGCTGCATAGCTGCTAGGCCTGCTAAGCAGGCACTGCCAAGTGCCATAGGAGCATACATGCAGACACGGAGAATTGTTGGTAGTTTTTATTTTTTACATTCTTTATTCAAACTGCGATCAAGTTAGTATGCATCAGTGTCACTTACTTTTTAACCATAATTGTTGGATGTTTCACCTGAGTTTAATTGTGTGAAGCCTCATTGAGTGGTAACTGCAGATTAGAGTTACAAAGCTTTGTTTTACCAGAAACTCTGTTGAAAAACACGAGTCCTCATGTTCTTGTAAATAAATGGACAAAGCTTTCATATGATAAGATAAGGTTGTGGCTTTTCTTTTATTAGAGTAATTTAGAAAACTCAAACCCCCACTTTTTTTGGGAATGTGATTCTGTGTTGAGATGCTGCTTGTGGCGTTGGTTGTTCTGTTACACCTGTTGAGTCATGAGCATATTTGCTGTAATTATGTGACTGTAGTTTTGTGTGGAATTTCTCCTTTGAAGTACTGAATACTGAACAAGAGCAGATCCTCTTAATTCTTCTGCTGTGGAATGGTTTTGTGGCTTTGACAAACAATAGCTGAGGATGTGAAACTACACCTACAGCTGTAGTGTCAGACTGCTGAGCTCGCAGTGCTCAAAAGTTTCATTTAAATTCTTGTCTTTATAAATTAACTTCTCAAATGATTCATAGCTAAGCTAAGCTTTCCCAGGAATGCATGTGTAGACTGAATCTTAATTTGCTTTGGAAAATGGTTAGGCTGCCTGCTGTCTGGGGAAGCAGAGAAAATAAAAGTGTTGATGGAAAGTATCAGGAGGCATTTTAGTGTGATATTTACTATGACTTTAGCTTCTGAAATTATTTTTTAGTGGATTCAAGAAACAGTTCATTTGAGGACCAAAAGCAGCTGGCTTTATTGGTAATGGAGACCTTGACAGTACTACTACAAGGATCAAACACAAATGCAGGTAAGTAGAGATTGCTGCCAAAATAGATATAAAAGAGTAACACAGAAAATCATGTCTCCACTTTGTCTTCAGACAAGTAATCAAACAAGTAATTCTCTCTTGCTGTGTTTTTCGAGTAAAGAGAATAGACATCATAATTTAGAGTGCATAAAATAAAGGAGTACAAAATAGTGTTTTAACTTGTGTTTTTTTGCTGTCGTTTACATGAAGGCAACCACCACACCCCACCACTCCAACAGTACTATAATAATCTGTAGTAGTGCTTTTAACACAGTTTGTGTATCCAAAAAATTGGCACATAATTAGAAATGTAGTTCAGTGTTCAGTGTCACATCTTCTTAAATGTGATTAGCAATGCTTACGTTTTTAGTTAAAGATTTTTTTTTGATTCTCAAAGGCTTGTACCCAGTCAGTATATATAAATAGGGCTCTGTTATGATTGTCCTCTTCTAAATCAGGCAGTTTTATATTATGCTCCATTAGTCAAGACTTAGTGATTTTGAAATAGACACTATGTGTATTTCATAATGGTAAAAGCTGTCTCTGGGAGATTGAAATAGCAGATTGAGTAAGGATGATAAATGTTTTTAAACCATTTGTTCTGTTAGACTAAGAAGAAAATGATCAGGTGGGGTGAAGCGGACTCCACCCTAAGGAACCAGGATGTTTCTGGCCTTGGAGGCCATGAAACATCTTTATTTTAGCAGGTCTTTTTCCTCTTTTTCAAATTTGACTGGTTTTTTTAACTTCTGTCTTTGTTCATATAAGTAGGAGAAACTAGTCTTTGATATAAATGTTTAAGAAAGAAATCTTGAAAATTTTCCAGCTTGGTTGATAGCTCACTGTTTAAATATCAATTTCTGGGCTAGTGACTTAAGGCTTGTAACTTATTTCATTTCTGCTTTTACCTGGGCAATTTTTTTGTTTAAATTTAGGCCCAGTGTTGGAGCAATGTCCAGTATTGTCTGTGTCGTTTAACTCCTGCACTTGTGTTGCATGTCAGCTTGTGGTTTCAAACCACTTTCAAAGATGGCTTTTGAATTCTGCCCACTGAGTGTTTATAGCATCTACCAGCTTGGCTTTGTCCACGTTCTTGATAAGCAAATTCTTCATTCCATCAGGAAAGGCATTATTCATGGCACTTGAGATAAACCCCAGTTGCATACCCTTAGTCAAAGCAGAAGGGCATTGCAGCGAAGCAGAGATCGCTCCGAGCAGATATTTCCATTAGTGTTACGTTCAGTCTGTCAGGATTGCACATAGACCGTTTGGTTGGGTTGCTTTTGAGAAAGCTGTGGATGACACTGCCAGAAACTTTGCTGAAGCCATTGTGAGTCTCTTTTGCCACTTCCCTTTGTCCCCCAAGCTACTCCTCCTGTCAAGGGAAAGGAAAAAAACCCCATCATTTTGATTTATTAGAGGATTCAGTTCTATGATGAACAGCAGCGAATTAATAGGCTGAAATTAGCAGGTTTTAGAGAGGAATTGGTATTGATCACAGGTGAATTGTATTCGTCACTGATCTTTGGTTTTGCCAACATGCCAATACATGGTTTTGCCATGTAAGAAAAGGCAGAATTAGAAACTAATGAAAAAGAAGTGGCTTGAAGGTACAATGCAGGGGCTTTTATATAAGGAGAAATTCAGCAAACTAAAACAAACCTCAAACAAAAAAACCTCAGGATTGTTTGCTTTCTGAGGATGAATGAGAGCAGGTGATGTATATGTAAAGATAGCATTTATGAAAGACTAGAGCTGCCTCATATTTTAGAAGCAGCAAGGCTTGGTTCACAGCACTGGACCATGTACCTGTGTAGCATCAGGATCTGTGGTAGCTGAGCCTTGCTCTTGTGATCTATGGATGGTGATCCAACCATGATAGCATCCACCTGACTTGTGACAAATCCTTGGCTGCTGTTAAATGGCACTCCTGACCTCACCTAGGAAGCATGAATCAGCCATCAGTACCTCACTGCTACTTGTACTGAGTTAATCTCTGAGTTAATGCACCGGAGAGACAACATAGGATAGCATAAAAGACATCAGGACTTTGGGATGATGCCACAGATGTTGTTTCTGAAGACTCTTGGAGAGTTAAAGGGCCTCATTTCATCAGTAGCTCTCCCAGTTTAGGAGTAGGACTGCCCTGCGTATACAAAAGGAGTTGAGAAACCATTTCCCAATGTCTGTGCAGTGTGACTGGGATGTGGGCTCAGTGCCGCTGTAGCCAGAGGACAGCAGGGCTTATAGGTCATCACAGAGGCATAAGTAGGCATTGTGCAGCCTTGCAGTGATTCATACCACATTCAAAGCTGTTGTTCAGCCAGTGTCTTCGATAAGGTTTCCTGCATATTCCATAACTGCTAACTATTCTCAATAGGAAATTTGGGTGTCCAGACTCACACAGGTTTCTTGGATAGATGAGAACCAACATCAAGAGTGGGAGAAGTAATGTTACTTCAGTCTCTCTGAGAACAGGAGACCTGACCACTGAGGAGATCACTTTGCCTATGAGGGGGTGGAACCACCTTACGTGTCTCAGGGTCTGAGGCCTCTCCTTTCACACTAAGACCATATCTCATCCAAAGGACACCAGAGAAAGCAAGGGGCAGGAAATGGGAAATGCATAGTGGGATTAATGTTTGTTTATGTACGTTAAAGGGAATAAACATTGTCTTACTTGTTAATCCTGAATTTGGTCATTTAAACAGCCCTTTTGGTTTATGGTCACAATAAAAATGATCCTTTTTGATGCATTAATGCAGCATTGACCCATTTCCCTACTCTGTTTTCATTTTCAGTAATTAACATAGGGCAGTGCTCTGGGTGCTGACAGTGTACTAAACACATGTAATATATGTCAGATATATCCCACTTTGGGTTTTATGATGTTTTCAGAATCAATTTTCATATAATTTTCAGTTAATATTGCACGTGTTGTTCTGAGTAGCCAGTAAATTTGGAAATTATTATTTGACTTAAGCTTAATCTCTGCAGAGGTAAGTCTTACCACAAGAAGACTTCTGCAGAATCGTACATATCTTATGGATAGACAGAACCACTTCTCAACCAATGCTCCTAGTTTGCTCATCTTGCCCAGAAACAACCTAGTTATATTTTTAGTTCATATTACATTTAGTTCATTGCTAAATGTAATATAAACACTACCCTTAACCAAAACTGTACAGCGTCTTCACAAAAGATGGAGGGCTTGGTATATTTTTTTATTTCATCCTGAGACTCTTTGAGCTCTGACATGAAAAGAGATGGAGAAACAGAATTATTGAGGAAATTCTTAGAACTATCCCTGTACTTAACACCTCTAATGAAAAATATTGTTAGAAGGCTTTCAAGTTCTATTTTTATTTGTTGCAGGAGAGGAAAGATAGTAGTAAGTTACTAAACATCCATAAGGCTAGAAACTCTGCCATGCAGTCTCTAGAAATGAAAATAAACACCTTCTGCATTGTTTTGTTGTCTTTATTTGTTACTGATCATATTTTTCACACTCCTTATGTGCTTATCCTCACCCCTTTTTCCAATTAGGTATTTTCAGGGAGTTCGGTGGTGCGAGATGTGTCCACAACATAGTGAAGTATCCGCAGTGCCGCCAGCATGCCCTGATGATCATCCAGCAGCTGGTGTTATCACCCAGTGGAGAGGATGATATGGGCACCTTGCTGGGACTGATGCACTCGGCTCCACCTACAGAACTGCAGCTGAAAACAGACATCTTAAGGGTAAGTGAACTATTGTTGTTCATGACTCTTGCTCCTGATGTTGTTTCAGAAAAGAAAACACAGAGAAGGGGATTAGATTGTGTGGATGGTGTTTAGCTACTGAATGTAGATCATCTCTGGAGCTGAAATGTGCATTTGTACCAATTTGATCCATGGTTTTTATTTTCTTCCATCTATCCGTGGTAGGTTTCAGAATCAGAGTGAGTGTGTTTTTAGCATCATCATTGGAATCAGTCTTAGTGGATAAAAAATGAGTTTCTACAGTTATGATAATTTTTCCTAGTGGGGTATTGTTCAGTTAAAATTAATGAGAATGTGTGGGGAGAAAAAAGCACGCGTGTAAAACATAAGCTTATTTTCAGTGCTGGCTTGCATTTTCCTGTAGCAAGCTTATTTAATTTTACCAATTTTTTAGCCATGAATGCTGAAATAGTTAATATAAATGTGAGTTGTACTGATCACTGTAGAAGATAAAGCCAAAGAACTTACATGCTTAAGGAAAATAGTGAAAAGGGAGGGGAGTAAGGCTGTGAGTAGAGGAAGAAGAGAGAAAAGTCTTCTCTGTTTCCTATTGTATTAGGGTTTTTGTCTATTAATCTAGACCCAGAATTTCTTCTCAGAGTAGCTCATGTTATTTTTGTAAATTGACATAATACCATTTATTTTAGAGTAGAAAAGCTGAGGCAAGTAGTAATAAGTAAATGAGTCTTACTCATTTAGAGAGCTTGGAGACATCTAGGTTTGTCTCTTTTCAAAGAAGCTGTACTAATTCTCTGGCAGATGAGCAGCTTCATATTATTCCAAAAGACAGAAAGGAAAGCTAGTAATAAAGTTATTAATTTGCAGTGGTTTGTCTATTGAAGTATTCAGTTATTTTTGAGCATGTGTTACTCAAAATACTTAAGGGAAGAGAAAGGATATTGCAGTTCCCCAAAGGATTTAAAATACAAAATCGGGATTTCTGTCTTTCATGTGATCTGTTGTACTTGTCTTCCATCAGTGCCGTTTTCAGAAGTTTTGGTTATGGAACTGGCAGTCCAGAACAGTGTAGTGATATGTCTCTTACTGTTTGTTCAGGTTTGTCAGGAGATGAGATCCTGCCTTCATAGGAATGACAGTCTACCTATTTCAATACCCATCTTCTCAGTGCTTAAAAAAAATAGCAGCATGGTTCTGAAGAAGTAAACTTTTGGTCATAGAAGACTCCCCACTAGCTTACTTTTGTGTGTACATGACAGTTTTCTGTTGTTTATGGTGCTTCCTGTAATACAAAACTTTTTCTTCTGTATTCCATATTCACATGTGTGTCAAACTTCCCATGACAAGTGGGTTTTTTTGCTTGCTTTTGGTTGTGTGGAGAGGCCTTTCCACTCCCAGATTTCACAGATAAATGTGTATTATTCTCTAGTACCCAGGTTCATGTATTTTCTGCTGTCTATACTGTGGCTTTATATTTATTTGTTTAGCAAGTAAGGTTTTATCCACTTTTGTTTCTCGCTCAGGCTTATTTTTAGACAGCAACTCTTAGAATGAAGTCTCACTCAATTCAGAGATTTATAGAGGAAAGCTAAAACTTTTTTGGCTAATTATTTGCTACCTGAATTCACTAACTGAGTTGTTATATTTGGGTGCTATTCTGGGTTCAGAGCTGCCAGGTGCTTCTGCATTGTAGATTTCTAGGAGACTTGTTTTAGGATGCTTCAAGGTTTAGATTCCTCATTGCTTCAAGCAGTCATTTGCCCACTCTTATTTGAAATTGTGAAGTGTGATGGCACAGAAGATTCCTTTCCAATACTATATTCTCCACCTTATCACTAAGAAAATTACCTGGGAATTTTGGGCTCTGTTCTAGGCTTGGTCAGATCTTTTCTGCTGACAGGTTTCTTTCTGCTTAGTTTCTTATTTCTAAATTAGAGGCAATGCTCTACTTTCTCCTTCACTCTTTCTCTTTTTATTTTGTAAGCTTTTGAGTATGAGGACTCCTGCAGTACAAAGTTGGTTGTGGAGACTTCAGGCATTACCCACTTCTGACAAATGACATGAGGATTTTGCTGGCACATCAGCATTTTGTGAACAAAAATGTTCCCACCTTTTTCCAAGCTGTTTATAATGCTGCTGCCTTTTGTTGTTGGTTCTCTGTTTTGATTGTTTGTTTTGTCCATAGGCCCTACTCTTGGTGCTGAGAGAAAGTCACCGCACAAGAACAGTTTTTAGGAAAGTTGGTGGATTTGTGTATGTCACATCTTTACTCGTTGCTATGGAGAGATCTTTGTCCTCGCCTCCTAAGAATGGCTGGGAAAAAGTAAACCAGAATCAAGTGTTTGAACTGCTTCACACTGTGTTCTGCACATTGACTGCAGCGATGCGCTACGAGCCAGCCAACTCTCACTTCTTCAAAACAGAGATCCAGTATGAAAAACTGGCAGATGCTGTTCGATTACTTGGCTGCTTCTCAGACTTGAGAAAAATAAGTCCCTTGAATGTCTTCCCTTCAAATACACAACTATTTCAAAGGCTTTTGGACGATGACCTAATATCCCTGGATTCTGTTTCACCTACTCTCAGACACTGCAGCAAACTTTTTATTTACCTCTACAAGGTAGCAACAGATTCTTTTGACAGGTATGAACTTTGCTTTTTTTCTCCCCCCTTGCTTTTTTTTATCTTCTCACCCTGCCTGCCCTCCCAGTGGTGTTACCCAAAATAGTTTTCTTTCAAATATCTTCACTGCAAGGTTTTGTGTTTCCATTTTAATCTATTCTTTTGTTATTTCACTTTAGTGAGAGGGATTATAAGGTGTCAACATCTGACCAAATAATGACTTAGCTTGCCGGTGTTCTCCAGGGTATGCAGCATTCTCTCTGGTGTTGAATGTTTTTGTCATGGCATCAGTTAAGATAGAGGTACAAGTTTATGGTTAGGTTTGATGTTGTGAAGCAGCCTGTTGGTTGATATAGGCAGGCATGTAGGTTGTGTTATGGTACAGAACTACAAAATTTTTGAGCTTTTATTTACAAAATTTTTATGCTTTTATTAAGTCAAATGGAAGACTCGTTGTTGAATGTCACGTCTTAACTTCATGTTTCCTTTGATACAGAACTTTAAGTGATAAGGTAACATGATTCATTCAGAAACATAGAATCATTTAGGTTGGAAAACAGTCTAACTATAAATCTAGCACTAACAAGTGCACCTCTAAACTGTGTCACTAAGTGCCACATCTGCAGGTCTTTTAAAAACCTCCAGGGATGATGACTCAACCCTTTCCCTGGGCAGCCTGTTCCAATGCTTGATAACCCTTTTGGTGAAGAAATTTTTCCAAATATCCAATCTTAACCTCCCCTGGTTCAACTTGAGCTCACTTCCACTTGCCATATCGCTTGTTATTTGGGAGAAGAGATGAACACTCTCCGTGCTACAGCCATCTCTCAGGTAGTTGTAGAGAGTTGTAACGTCTCCCTTGAGCCTTCTTTTCTCCTTGCTAACACATCAAGACTGACGTCTTGTTTTAGATGGATTTGCATGTTCTTTAAAGTTCTAGTCTGTAAATTACTATTTTTTAAAACACAAATGTATGTCTTAAAGTTGATTCGAATTGACAGCAAAACTTGGTGAAGTGTATGTTGAAGTTCGGCTTGTCTTAAAGTGGTTTTTACCCTTAATTTATCTTAATTTGTACCTTAATTTAAGGTACAAAATAGTAAAATGCAGACCTGAGCTGCTTATCTGGGACCTCTGAAGCTTCTACACTTCAACTGTTGAATGCGTACGACTGTTTTAATCAGATGGACTGTCTAGTTAGTCAAATACAGGGTCTGATTTTCCAAATATTGAAGGTATGGCTGTGTATATTGATACATTAACAGAGCTGCCAGTTAAAACTCAGTGACTAGTAAAGCACAAACTTGATGCTCTTGTTAGGAACATTTTGTCACCAAAGCAGCAAATCTTAATGCTTTTTTCTTCTTTAAAAAAAAAAAAACAAAACAAACAAACAAACAAACAAAAAAAAACAAAAAAAACAAAAAAAAACAAAAACAAAAAAAAAAAACAAACCACCACCCAACACTCCTCCTCCCTCCACCCAAAACAAAATTAAAAGCCAACTCCAGAAATCGATTCATTTGATCTCATTTTAAAGTATTATTAAAGCATTCAGATAGTGGGAGGAAAATTTATATTAAGAATGTGTTACACAGCCTGTAGAAGTTACGACACTGGCTAATGGTAGAGAATGAGGAAACAGTGGGGTAAGTAAATCCCATGGTGATGTTGCTTAAGATACCCTAAGTTCCTCTTTGGGTTTTTTGGCTGTTCTTTTCAGTGACTGCATTCTTCCTGCTTTTTTAAATTTCCTGATCATCATTCATTGTAAAGTTTACATTGACTTTATGTCTTAGCTCTTTTGGTTATACCTAATTTACTGAGGCTTTACTTTCTCCTCTGAATTTCTGCTGTTTAACACTGGAAGATGTTCTGCTTTACTGGTGTCAATAAATCTCTGCAGAGCAGTGAACAAGCACTGCAGAGTCATTCCACAAGAGCAGTACACGCTTTGCATGTCTGGATGTTTACCTGATGCTGTCGTTCCATAGTGTCCTGTGTCATCCGTGTTGTTTCTGAAGAATGGATCCTAATGAAGATTTTACTGGTGCTTTTGTAAAACTAACAAGCTTATGTATGTATGGCCTCTGGTTTCTTCTCTAACCTCTCTGTCCTACCCCTGTCTGTTTTGTCTGTAGTCGTGCAGAACAGATCCCTCCTTGCCTGACAAATGAGACTTCTCTCCCCTCTCCTTGGGGTACGCCAGCTTTGTCCAGGAAAAGGTACCGACCCTTCAAAGAGAAGTTGATTTCACTTCTGATTTCTCTCTCGCTGTTGTGTTTCTTAGTTTGGCGGGGGGGAGGGGCAGTTTTCTCAAGTTGCAGGTTTTTCCTGAGGTTTGCATTTTCACTTGTGTGTTTACTGGATAAAGGTGAGGGCATGTTTCATAGCCAGGCTTAGGCAGTGATGCTGATGGGTGAGATTAGAGGTGTCTCCAGACTCCCCAAGCACTGAAAGTTGGGTTCATGATTCAAACCCAAATAAGGCCTAGTATAAGAGGCCTATATAAGTCTAAGGGCAGTATACATGATACTCTCATGAGCAGTTCAAAGACATTCAGACTAAGCTTGTAGACCAATGAATACAGCAGGATTTATTTTTCTCGAATAATTTTTCAAGAAAAGGTATTTTCAGTAGAAAAGTGGATGGCTTGTTAAGGTGCTCATTTGTTAGTAATTGCACAGAATAAAAAGTAAAGAATAAACCTGTCAGTACTTGACTACCAAATGATGTAGAGACATGCTAAATTAAAAGGTTTGGAAAGAAAGCACAAATGGCACAATTCAGAAATCCTAGTACCCACTTCCACTCACAAGCTACTGTCTTTTCTTATGCATGTTAATGTGTCTGGTAGTTTTTTTTATTTTTTATTTTTTTTAAATAAAGGTTACTGTTCAAACAACAGTGTTACTTACAGGCTTGTGCAAATGATGAAAAGATTTTTCCCAGAGTCCCCAGGGAAGGGAGCAGCCCTTTGCCATCTGAAGATGTAGGTTAGGCAGAGATTTGCTTTTGAATGCTAAAAAGACATTTGGAAGACTCAGGGTTCTCTGAGATGCAGGTGCCATGTGTGGAAAATACAGACATTTTTGCCTGGTGTACTGCTAAAAATAAGCCATCAAGTTTCATGTTTGGAATGTAAAATATTTTGCAAAGGGAAGCAACCAAAGGTGCTTTTGGAAACTGCTTTGAAAGAAATGTTGATGCTCGAGCAGGTTAGTAAAGAGAACCCTTTTTCTGTCTTGCTGAGTGTTGTTACCCAAGTCATACCTGGGTATTCTACAGGGAGTGGCTTGGAAAAGGCCACCTTCACAGTAATCCAGAACCTCTTAGACTGCCACTTCCTTTCTTTTCTAACACTGAGGCACTTAGGAGCAAACGTTGTAGTTTACAAAATAAAAAAACCCCTTAGCTGCCAAAATCCTTTCCCTCTCATTCCCTCTCATTCAAGAAGCTTGAAAGAAAACAACAGTTCTTAGGGAGACTCTTTACAGCTTCAGCCCTGATACTAACCCCCAGTTTTTGCAGATTGCCCTTTCCTGCACTACATTTTGCTGTTCTCCCAGGTGTAACAGGTATGGCTACTTAGGTTCACTGAATTACTCCAACACATGGATATGCAAAGGCTTGCAGCAGAACACACACAGTGCCTGCCAAACAGGAGCTGATTCCAAGGTGTAATGAATAAAGAGTGCCAGATGGGTTGTTGACACAGCCTGATAATTAAAATATAAATATAGCTATATGTGAATAGATACGTTAGGCTTCCCTCGTTTTTTGTAGTACTGAAAATGAAAGCAGTTACTTGAAAACCCGAGGCAAAGATTGGGCAATTTAAAAAGTCATTATCCCTGTGGTGTGCCTTGAGCAGTTCAGGTAAGCATCAGTATAGTAATGTACGTACTTGCTGGGGTAAAGAGTGCCTTGGAAAGGGATTTTCACAAATAGAAAAGGCCTTTGGGTTGTAACAAATTGCGTAAGACTCAAAGCAAAAGTGGACAGAAATGATCGTGCTGGACTGGGTGACTTTTCAAATAGTTTCTGTAAACGCATGTTTTCAAGCAAAAAAATAGGACTAGGCTTTCCAAAAAGCTGTTCTATTTGAACAGCTGTCTGCTTTCTCACAGTTGTTCAGCATCATGTTTGTCATTCCTAGTGAATTCAGTGCCAGTAGCTGGGATCCTTCTACTTTCAAAAGTAAGCAGCTTGGGGTTTGTAGTGCAATGTTATTTTTTCTCCTTAAATGTCAGACACGGTCAGATTCTGTCAGAGTTGACTCTTCTGGGAGAAGTGTTTGCTCTTCTCTTAGTGTTTTCTGTCTTCTTTACTTTACATCCCTGGGATCTCCCTTGCTGTTGCCGCCTGGTTTTCTCCCTTTTGACTTGTAAGACAGGTGCCGGAGGGAGAGAGCTCTGTGGTGTTTGGTGAAAAGAGCAAGCAGACACTGCACACAAATAACTCTTATAAATAAAAATAGTACAGTTCTGCTTTTGCACACAGTCTAGAACAGTTCTCTTTGGACTGATATGGTAATGTCTCGGACATGTCTGCCACTTCTCAAAGCTGTATTTCCCTATGGACTGGTGCCCTCCAAGTGTTATCCTTTATGGAAGCAGAGCAGGTAGGACTCCTGCAGCACAAGGATTGGGATGGCAGTATATGGCTGTCTGCCCTGTTACCTGGAATGCTTTGTTCTTCCACACCTGTATAATTTTAATCAAGAACTCCAGCTTTTTCAGCTGTTTGATTGCTGTAAATTCTGGCAGAAATAAACTTACCTTGATGGGACATTCTCTTTTTTTTTTTTTTTTTTTTTGAGAGGATACTTTGGGCCTGACAGGATGACGTAGAGAACAGAATGTAGCTTTGACTTTGCAGTACTTTTAGCTGTTGTTTTTAGAAGGTTTGGATGGTGATTACTCTTGGCAAATCATATGCCGAGGGTTTATCTACCCTTTCTTTTCAGATGAAAATGTTGTTGTCATTCTTATCAAGAGTTGTAATTAATTATATAGCTAAAGTTTTAAGTATTTTTCAATTACATTTTTTGTTAAATTAGACGGATCTGTACGTCATCTTCAGTACACTGTCTTTTTCCATTGCCCACTTCTTCTTTTCTTCTTCTCTAAAGGGGTCATATGAAGAATGTAGGAGCATGGCTACATTAATTTATTGCAGGTTCCTCACTGGCCCATAGACCTATAACATGCAGTTAATATTTTTGCAGGATTTTGTAGTATCTGTTTTCTCTTTCCTACCTAGAGATATCTTTATGAACTGGTGGGGTTTTTTTTCCCCTCTTGTATTGATACAAGTACTCCTTATGTGGAAAAACTAAATACAGAAGATATTTTAAAATTACATTAAAAACTTAGAGTAATATATGCATTAAGGACATAACAGAAAGCCTAGTCTTGAATGTATTTTCTTTCCAGTTGTATGTAGGGTTTCAGTCCAGGCAGTTTGAAACCAAGATCACATTCATGTTTGTGAATCACACTGAGCAATGTCTCAGGTTTTTATTATGCTCTCCCTGTTACTATTGTGTTATAACCTCACAATGTACCTAATGACTTGAATGGGATGGTGCAAATCAGCAGGCTGAGAAGTAAAATTTGTGCTTGAAAGTGGACAGAAGCTTTATCTTCAAGAATGTGTTGGAGAATGGAATTTCACTAGACTGAAGAGCGTTTTTTAATATAAATGGATATTTACTTTTTAAACTGCATCTGTAAAACTTGCATTGAGATGCTCAAGGTGATATTAGAAAGAGGGAGCAGTTTTCTCCTTCAGATGAGGAGCAGTGCTGTTAGAATTGCATTTCAATCTCTGCATTAAGGCAGAGAAAAGACTTGAGATAACATCTCTCTGTGATAGTATTATCAGTTGTTATGCTTCTCTTAATGCAGTTTAACTTTAAAAGAGACAAATCTTCCTTACCTGCCAGATGTTTCAATCAATGGGTCTGATAGAGAAGTTTAGGAAATTAATGGCTAAGGGTTTATAAAAAACACTAGGAATCAGTACTCTTAGATTGTTCAGGTGCCAAACTTTTCACTAGGAATCCTTTATTGGAACATTATTGAACATGTTTTTCAGTCAGCACAAGAAGCTTGTGCTGTACTTCCTAGTGCTGTTTTAGGCTAAATAATCCACTCTCTCAGCCTTCCCCCGCATATATATTTCTTGCTGAGTGGGTGGACTGTGTATGTGTGTTTAGGATAGAATTGCATTTGCAGAATTCCTTATCTCCAGTCTATGTCCTCTTTCTCCCAGGAGAAAAGATTGCCTCCTTGGAAGTGTCTTAATGGGTGAGACACAGCAAGTCTCCAAGTGTTACTTGTGTTAGGGTTTAGATAAATCTCTGTCACTGAGAAAAGAAGAGAGTAAATGCCTCTTTCAACTGATTTGATAAAAAGAGACCCTTTTTGGCTCGATCAATTTCTTGTAAAACAGAAGGCAATATGTGATCTTCAAGAAAAATTGTTACACAGAGTTTGTTCTATTTCATCTTAACAATAAGTGTTTATGATAAATAGCGTGAGAATATGGGTGGTTTGGGTTGAGGTTTTTCTGGTTTGTGGTTTTTTGGGGGGGGAGGGTTGGTGTGGGTTTTTTCTTTTTGTTTTCTTTTTTTTGAGGTGAGCATGAGCCTTTCGATTTCTCTTTTATTTCTAAAGTACGGTCTTGAAAGCATAGCTCAGTAAGCTGCTCATGCTGTTTGTGTATTGAACCTCATGCTGAAAGAAGAACGGCATCAAGCTGATACCTCCAAGAGTTTCAGTGGGGAACATGTCTACAGTTCACAGGACAAGTCATTACTCCTAAGTCAGTGTGTCAAAGCCTCTTTTGCCTGGATCAGACTAAAGAAGGTTAATGTGAAACTAAATTACCATAGCAGTGGTGGAAAGACTGAGAGCATACGGTTTACTGGCAGAGGTATGCACAGAGACCACCTTTCTGTTCCCAGAGCTGATTGGAGATTGCTGAGAATTTTGTAATAATGAGTTTTATAATCAATTGCTAATGAAAAACAAAAGGAGAGAAACATATTCAAAGCTGAATTCACCCCTCAGAACAGGAGCAGTGGTAGGTTGCACACTGCAGTTGTTGTGTGCTGCCACTGCAACTAGAATAAAAAGAGGGAGGCAATAAAGGCAACCTCCAGGTTCTTCAAACTGTGTAGCACCTGGGGAGAAGACTTCCGAGTTCCAGAACAGTTGAGAAATTGAAACCCTTCCAGGCTGTCTTTAGGGAAACATGCCCTACAGGTTTGAGAAGAGGAACACACTTGGTCTAACTGAGTGAAGAGAAAGGAGAGGGGAGTAAAGTCTATAGGCCAGTACAATTTTACAGCTGTAATTTAACAGAGCTCGTAATAGATGGGTGTTGTAACCATGAGATGTTTTCTGTCCTGCAGGCACGCATATCATTCTGTTTCAACACCTCCTGTTTGCCCTCAGAAAAACATAGCTGATGTGAAACTCCAAACAGGAGCCACGTCCATACAAAGCTCTGATGCGGTCATTATTCACCCTGGTGCTATGCTTGCAATGCTGGATCTTCTGGCCTCTGTTGGATCAGCTACACACCCAGAGGTAGGGAAAAATATTCTGCGGTCTTCAAGCTTTGAGAGTGACCGGGGAAAAAGGATGACTGTGGGAAATAGGAAAGCTGATCATGTCCTTTTGTTTTGTGCTGAAAAACTTAATATATTTCATAGACTATTTGAGTTGAATGACTGGTGACATAGAGGCCTGATAGGAATTGTTTTATTTCATAGGCTTTGTTTTGTTTATCTCTTTCAAATTCCTGGCAGCAATGTAAATTTAAAGAAAGGTCTGAAGTGGCCATCAGATATGTTTCCAAACACTGGGATTAATTCATGTTTTCTCCAATGTATCAGGTGTTACTGCCTAGTGTGAGGAGGATGCAGGATTGAGTGTTATAGCTTGGGGCATATGTGCTGTTTGCATATATCTTACATTTTGTAGCGATTATTATGATGATGGCAGGGAGCAGAATGAAACCCCTTCCATCAAAGGGGAAGCGATGAGCAACCTGGTGCACCACTTAGACACACACAAGTCTATGGGGCTGATGGGATCTTCTCAAGGGTACTGATAGAGCTGTTGGAAGGGCTCACTAAGGCACTTTCCATCATCTGTCAGCAGTCCTGGCTAGTTGGGGAGGTTCCAGTTAACTGGAGATTAGTGAACGTAATGCCCATCTACAAGACTGGCTGGAAAGAGGATCAGGGGAACCACAGGTCTGTCAGTCTGACCTCAGTGCTGGGGAAGGTTATGGAGCAGATCATCATGTGTGCCAAGACACAGCATGCACTGAACAGTCACGGAATCAAGCCCAGCTAAAATGGGTTTATGAAAGGCATGTTCTGCTTGACTAACCTGGTCTCCTATGACAAGGCAACCTACTTAGTTGATGAGGGAAAGGCAGTGGATGTTGTTTATGTGGACTCAGGTTTTGACATAGTTTCCCACAGCATTCTCTTGGAGAAACTGGCTGCTCATGGCTTGGGTGGGTATATTCTTTGCTGTGTTAAAAACTGGCTGGCTGGTGGTGAATGGAGTTAGACCCAGTTGGGTGCTGGTCACCACTGGTGTTCCCCAGGGCTCAGGACTGGGGCCAGTTCTGTTTTGTATCTTTATCAATGATCTGTATAAGGGGATCAAGTACACCCTCAGTCAGCTTGTGGGTGACACCAAGTTGGGTGGGAATGTTGATCTACTGAAGGGTAGGAAGGCTTTGCAGAGGGACCTGGACAGGCTGGATCAATGGGCTGAGGCTAAAGATTTGAGGCTCAGCAAGGCCAAATGCCCAGTCCTGCCCTTGGGTCACAACAGCCCCATGCAATGCTACAGGCTCAGGGAAGAGTGGCTTGGAAGAGTGGCTTGTAGAAAAGGACTTGGTGGTGCTGGTTGACAGCAGCTGAACATGAGCCATCAGTGTGTGCCCAGGTGGCCAAGAAGGCCAATGGCATCCTGGCCTGGATCAGGAATAGTATGAGCAGCGGGACTAGGGAAGTGATCATCCCCCCTGTACTCGGCACTGGTGAGGCCACACCCCAAATTCCGTGTTCAGTTTGGGCCACTCACTACCAGAAGGACAGCGCAGTGCTGGAGCATGTCCAGAGGAGGACAGCAAAGCTGGGGAAGGATCTAGAGTTTCCTGAGGAGTGCCTCAGGGAACTATCACTGTTTAGCCTGGAGAAAAGGAGGCTCAGGGGAGACTTTATGTCTACAACTACCTGAAAGGAGGTTGCAACAAGGTGGGGGTCAGTCTCAGCAAGTCAAACAAATGATAGGATGAGTAAATGGCCTCAAGTTGTGCCAGGGAAGGTTTAGGTTGGATACTAGGAAGAATATGTTCACCAAAAGGGTTGTCAAGCATTGGAACAGCCTGCCGAGGTGTTTAAAAGACATGTAGGTGTGGCATTTGGGAACATGGTTTAGTGGTGGACATGGCAGTGCTGGTCTTTTCCAACCTAAATGATTATGTTTCCATATTAAGTTATTAGGTCACAAAAATGAAAGTCCGTAGTTCTCTCCAAGCACTTAGAACTTCCAAACTGATTCTCTTTTCTGGTGAAAAGTAGAGATGTTTTTCTTGACAATAGTTGTGATAATCCTTCATATAACTTAGTGCCCTTTTTTGTAAAGTGTGTTTCTTCACACAGACACGCACCCCCCCAAAACACACACGTGCATGCACATATAGGTCATTTTGTGTAGTTATTGCTAATGGTAGTTTTCCTTTTTGTTATTATGCGTAAAGCCTTTATTTTATTTCCCCTTTCAATTTGCACTTCTGAAGTTTTGTGCTGTTTTTGTTTTCAGCATGCACTGGATCTCCAGCTGGCAGTGGCGAACATCCTGCAGTCTCTGGTGCACACGGAAAGAAACCAGCAGGTCATGTGCGAAGCCGGGCTCCATGCACGACTTCTGCAGAGATGCAGCGCCGCTCTGGCAGATGAGGACCACTCACTGCATCCACCACTCCAAAGGATGTTCGAAAGGCTGGCCTCCCAGGCTCTGCAGCCAATGGTGTTGAGGTCAGAAAGATAGGCTGGAAGTTCAGGTGGACTGAGCCCCCTGCCCGCGCTGTTGCTGGCTCACTGTAAATGACTCGGAGTGTAGAGAGCCTGAGTGACCTGATACGGTAGTTGATAGCATAAGGTCCCATTTTAATTTCTCATCAAATAGACTGTCTCGCTTTTGTTAATCAGCATGTAACCCTGGAGACACTGGTATTTGCAGAGAAGGGAGAAGTATGGAGCCTGGGAGATCTGGTGTTTCTCACAGAGACTGTACTGAAGTTAAATGATTGTTTTCTTCCTGCAAATCTTGCGAGGATATCAAAAATGCCATTCTTGGCTATGTCCTCAGGAAGAGGAAATATGAGGATGGATTTCTTGACTTTTCTGTGTGATGCTAAATACGTCAGATTAGAAAACCTTCAGGCCAGCACTTCTATTTTTTTCTGTGAAGGAAATGCAGAAATGCGATACAAAAGGTGTCTGGAAAAAATATGGGGATGCATAGCTTTAGAAGGTTCATCTGTCTGCATAAAAGCAAGCTTGAAAAATTTATGAGCATATTATGAATTAAATGCTCACACAGCTGAATGATGGTTTGGATTGCTTGTTAGATTCTGGGGAGACCTTGAGGCCTTTCAACTTGAAAAGAAGGATTGCAATAACGACAGGGAGAGAATTCTTACCAGGGCTCATAGTGACAGGACCAGTGCCATGGGTTTTGAACTGAAAGAGGCTGGATTTAGACTGAACATAAGGAAGACATTTTTTGCAGTGTGGTTGGTGAGACATTGGAAAATCTTGTCCAGAGAAGCTCTGAGTGCCCCATCATTGGAATTGTTCAAGGTCAGGTTGGAAGGAGCTTTTAGCAATCAATATAAGCCCAGCCCGCAGCAGAGTGCTTAGACTAGATGACCTTTAAAGGTCCCTTCCAACCCAGACCATCCTGTGATTCTGTGATCTCAGCTGTAATAAGGAACTTAATTGTATTATCTCCTGTGGATTGCTGGCTGGCTGACCTGCAGTCAGGACAGCTGCTTGGTTCACCTCAGTGGCATGTAGCTGTGTCAGAAGTGGTTCTGCAAGTGGACTTGGTGCTTGCAACATCACAGGACTTAGGCTTCTCTAAGCATAGATAGCAATAGCCTAGGTAGCTGTATATATAGATAATATTGTTGTCTATAGATGCACATGTTGATATCTGTGAAATTATTCCCCCAACCAAACAGGACGCAGGGATAAAACAAAGCTGAGGTCACTTACTTCAGCCTGTGGTCTGCCTCTCCAGAGGAGTTCAGCTTGCTGAACATGCCCTGAGTGCCCTGATGGGGTGCAGCAGCCTCCTGCCGAGCCTTTGGAATGAAGAGAAGGAAATCAGAAACTTTATCAAAGTTGTTTGATTAGTTCAAATAATGTCAACTTTTTAGACCATATGTTCAAACATTAAATAGTTTCGAATGGATCAAATACGTTTCTTTTAATTATGCATTGGTTTATTTTCTTACTTGAAAGTTATGTTCATTGCAAGTAATTACTGTCTTTCCAAAAAGGTGGGTTTAGATTTTGTGCAATTATGGACAAATAAATAGACAAAATTATTTGCAAATTTTTTTATTCTCTTTCTTAGGGAATTTTTACGCTTGGGAAATCCTTTGAATTGCGGAGCCTGGGACAAAAAGCTGTTGAAGCAGTACCGAGTGCACAAACCCAGCTCACTGAGCTTTGAACCAGAAATGAGAAGTAGGTGCTGAAGTGCTAAAAATTTGTGTAAAGAATGCTTCTCTTACATCCCCCAATTGCATACTTAGTAAAATCTGTAGATAACGATCCATAGAAACTTAACTTCACCCCAGCTTCATATGAATGTAAAATCATCAGAACAGTTTGACTGGAAAAGTTCTGAAAGCAGAGAGAATGTAGTACTTGTATTTAATGTATATCCAGCAAGGTGATTATCATTTCTTATTTTAGGAACAGTACTGTTTAATAAGGTAGTAGTTTGTTTTTAAGTCTAGAAAAGACCTTGCATTTGTAGATATTTAACATTATTTTTTTCTCAGATCCTTTCATATGCACATCATATGTCATTAAACCTGTGTAGTATCATCTCTCATGGGTTTGGTAAGGTGTCAGATAAAATAACTGCACTCTCTCCTGTTATTGTCCATGAGGTGTAGAGCTTGGGAATAGCTGTTCACATGCTGTAGGAGAGTCTTAGTAAATTGTAATACAAAGAAATTATTGTAAAGTTTCCAAAGCATGTGATACTTATTTCTGTGTGTCAGTTTGGTCATTGTATGGCTCATTGTAACACATAGTTAAAAATACCTTAGTAGAAATGTTTGAATTACTTAAAAAGGAACTAGGACGTATCCTAGATGGTGTTGATTAAGCATTAAATAATGAAATAAATAAACTGAATTAATTAACTGAATTCATGTTGTATCATTGTGTTCAGTACATTTTAGAAGAGGAGAGAGGAAGAGATTCAACTTATCTCTTGACCAGAGCATTAATTAGTTAGCTACATTAGGGTGGATGATAGGAAATGAGATGGCCTCTTGGCTCGGTTTTTTGGCTTTACCACAAACATTCCATATTACGTTGCACAAGATGCTTGTCTTTCTGCCTGGGTCAAGCGTTTTTATAATGAGAGCAATAGTTCCCAACTCATTACCTTCTGAGAGGCTGAACTAATAGAGGATGATTGACAGTTCAGCTATTGCATCAGAAGCGGTACTTGAAAAGTCCGAGTACAGTCTGAAAAGGCCTCCCTTTTGCAATGCTGTGTTGTTTCTTGGCTTCCACTGTAGATAGCATGGTTACCTCAACGGAAGGTCTGGGTTCTGACAGCGTCTTCGGCGTGCACGAGGACAGCCACTACCGGATAAGCAAGAGCCTGCTCAAGCCAGCAGAAGGGAGCACAGTACCCCTGACGAGAGTGAAGTGTTTGGTCTCCATGACAACCCCACATGATATCAGGCTTCACGGATCATCGGTCACGCCGGCGTTCATCGAGTTTGACACGTCTCTTGAAGGGTTCGGGTAAGGTCCTGCGGTGCTCTCAAATAGCGTGGGGCACGCTGCAATGTTGTGTTACTTCCTTTGTTTTCTGAGGAATACTTGTAATTTTTAATAGACTGTTTGCAAGCAAGGAGCAAATGAGTTCTTTAAAGAAGAGAAAGGAATACTTCAAGTCACATAAATTCATTCTCGTTCATTAATGCCTTGAGAGCAAATGCTTGTCATGTGTGAAAGTAGTAGTAGTTATGTGTTTAAACATTGATAGGAGCCTCTCAGTCCTGGGTTTCACGTGCCTTTTAAAACGAAGGAATGCTTACATATCCTTGAAGGGTTACTGGGATTTACGTGTGACATTTGTATGGCCCAGTTGTTCTGAGACCCACTTAAAATTGCTGAGGAACTCGGAGATGTGGAAGTGGGCAAATCAGAAATACAAGTAAAGCAGATAAGGCAGCTATGATGAGTTCAAATAACTGGAAAAGTAGTATTAACTGGAGGCAGAGCCCGAATATCATGCTTAACTCATTTTTTTCTTTTAGCACCCAGTATCACTTACTGGTTTTCTCTCTCTAATTAAACACCTACTGAATGAAGTACTTTATGAGGATCGTGTAATATGATTTAACTTGACTGTTCAGAAGATTAAAACATGACACTATTCTTAGTGTCTTTTTAAGGAAAATGTTTTGTCTTTTTGGCTATAAAAATTGAATAGAAACCTCTGAATATTTAGGAACTCTGCTGCTGTGCATTCTCTTCTCACCTTTGCAAAGCAAGAATGAAACACCCATTTTACATCTAGTCTTCATATCCAATATAGTCAGGGACAGACTGGGTTTTTTTATAACAAATGGTACTCTAAGCTCTGTTCTACATCCTTCATAAGAGAAGAGAAAATACTTGGGACCTAAGAACAACTTGCAATAAGCTGGCAAAATGAGTTGTCATTGTCGTTGCTTCCAGAGATTTGTAGGTGCTGGTAATGTGTCCAAAAGTAACTCACATAATGCAGCTGTGACTTCTTGTAATTTCAGCAAATCACTTAAGAAGGCTGTGGTAATCACTTAAAAACCTAAAACTTTTTAATTTGTTTTTAAGTACCAGGAAGTTTCATGAAATCCACAGTTAGTGGACCCTTGCAAGTTACCTGCTTAGAGAGAACTTGCTTGTAGTACCATTGACCACGGGGAATTCACCCAGAGAACAACATTTTCAAGAGGGAGGAAGAAGTATATAACGACAACTGTAGTCCAAAAAAAGATACTAGTGACCAGAACCCTCGGTTGTTGTTACTTTTGAGATGAGCGGTCAAGTTAACTCTTTATGAGAGAACAAAATAACTTCTAGCACTGTCAGGCAAATCAACTACAATATACTTAAACTGATGTAAATGTCAACAAAGTGATGACTCTCAGTAAGTGGAAGAGCCATCATCTTTCCTCCAATAGGACTATCTATATACATTGGAAGCTGAACTCCTGTGGGCATTCACTCCATCTCGGATAGGTTGATCACTGAAACTGAGCTCTTTTAGTACCTAAGAGAGGGACTCCTTATGTTTGTTTCTGTTGTGTCCACAGCATCAGTGGCTGTTGTAAGGACCAAGAGCTCTGTGCAGGAGGTAGTTTGGCCTCACAAGGAGGCTCTACTTCTCACAAGGAGCAATCTTGAGAATTCATTTCTATTTCTCATTAATACATTAAGTCATGAAGAGTCATTGTGTGCTTATAGTATATTTTCCTAGGCTATATTTTGTTTGTAATGAACTCTGCTTATATTGACTTCCATAAACTCTGGTGTGTTGCTGGTCTTCTGTTTAACAGCTGCCTGTTCTTGCCAAGTTTGGCTCCCCACAATGCACCTACAAATAATGCTGTTACAACAGGACTTGTTGATGGTGCTGTTGTCAGTGGAATTGGAACTGGTAAGTACTGAAGTATGACTACCAGCAGTGTTTTGTATCTGATGTTTAGTTCTCTTATGTCTTTGTTAGCCATGAAGTTGGTGTTGGACACTGTGCACTCATAATCTAGAATTTCTTGTGTCTTTTTTTTGTGTGTGTATTTTTGCCCCCAGGGCAATGAAAAGTAATATAAAATATAAAATATAAACCTGTGATTGCTTTAAAACACAAGGCTTTCAGCAGGTGAAATTGTAATCAAGCAAAGCATATGAATAATGAACCCAGAGGCATTAAGAAGAAATTGAGGTAGTAGTGTGAAGAGCATAAGAAACATGGAATTAATTATGATGCCGTACTTGTGACTTGTGACTGCTGAATTCTTGACTGCATTTATTACAGGTGTAATTGCACACATCATCCAAAAAAATCTCATCTAAAGTGTTTGCTTTTACAGCTTCAGAGTTGAGTTGTTTTTTTTTGTTTGGTTGGTTGTTTTTTTTTTTTTTTTTTTTTTTTTTAGAATAGGAAAGAATAGTGGCCAATTCTTGCTTTACTTCATTTTGAGAGAGACCCCTCTGAGCTAGCTTTATGTGGCTTTTCCTTCAAACTTGAGCCAGAAATGTAAGAAGTAACACTGAAGTCCAGGAAGGAAAAGTTTGAGAAGGCACAGCTGGTGTCAGATATGGAAAAAGGAACAGGTAGATATCCTAAGTACTAACTACTGCAACTGTGTAATGGGCTTTCTTTTTTTGGTTTTAGGTGAAAGATTTTTCCCACCACCATCTGGTTTAAGCTACTCCACTTGGTTTTGTATTGAACATTTTAGTACCCCTCCTAATAACCATCCTGTGAGACTTCTGACTGTAGTGCGCCGTGCAAACTCCTCGGAGCAGCATTACGTATGCCTTGCCATTGTCCTCTCGGCAAAGGACCGGTCACTGATTGTCTCAACTAAAGAAGAATTACTTCAAAATTATGGTAAGAGTTGTGTCATGTCATCAGCTAATGCTGACAATATTATGGGGATGCTGCAGCAAGTTTATTTTAAACCTGGTGTCAAGAAGAATCCTGTCTGATGCAAATTCCATTGCAGCTTCACCAGTTCCTAGTGGGTTTTGACAATGAAAAAATGCAAAATTTGATCATTCATGTAGAAATTAGGGAGCTTTTATAATTTCCAAATAAGATGTCTGTATATAAAGAAAAAAATTTGCCAAAGTCCCAAGTACTGTATATTCACTATGTTATGGGTTTGGAACGTTTTTGCCTTTTACTTATCTTGTGTTTTTTGTTTTAGACATCATCTCTTGAGGTACAAATTTTAACTGTTTGGAAGTATTGTGAAGGGTTTTTCAGTCTGGATAGTCTGGAGGGCTGTTTGAAGGCAATCATTCATTTCATGTTTTAATGCTGTGGTCAGTTTTCAGAAATAGTTTGTAGCTTCATTCAGTATCTGTGACCAGAGGTGGAATTCCAAGAGATCCAGGTGAAGATCTAGGTGAAGCTGGTGATGCCAGTAAATCTGCTAGAGAATGCTATCAGTGCAGTCAGAGGCTTCAGAATTAGCCACCTCCTGTCTTCTGCCTTGTCCTCCATCAGAGCCTCCAAAAGTGGTCAGTTTTGACAGGCCAGTTTACATGCTGGGCCTATGGAGGGAGCTGAGAGGAGCAGGGCAGCCTTCTGCATGTGTTTCAGGCTTAGCTTTTCACCAGACCAACACACTGGGTTACAAGTGGTTGTCAAAAATCTGCTCCTGCTTCTGTTCTTTCCTTTTGAGTAGCAGGCACTAATAAAGAATTTATACAACTATTGCTATTAAAAAAAACACAGCAACAACAACAAAAAGACCAAAAAAACACCAAAACAAAACAAAAAAACCCCAAACAAAACAACACAAACAGTTAAATGGACTGTTACCAAGAAAATAAGGAATATTCTGTAAGCAGACATTCACGTCCTTAATGGCAGCTGTCTCCCTCAGTAGAACTGAGATTCAAAATCTGAAACTTGAGAGCTGAAAACCCATAGAATGAAGTAGAATGAAACCTATTAAATTACGAAGGTACTGGCAGTGTTTTCTTTCTCAGAAGAGTGAATTCTTAGGAAATGAAACAAGTTTATCTTCATATTAACTGCTTTAGCCTGCAGTGGAGGTATAGATCATATGTTTATAGTTTGTAAGCCCTGACTATCTAACTCCTTGAAAGAGATTGGATTTGAAGAGACTTTGTCAGAAAAGATATGAAGGTGTCCATCTAAAAGACTAGTTTTTAATTGGACCACGATACTTTGCTTTACTTGAGTGCTATCCTGTTGTGGCTAAATCATAATTGGTGGTGTTACCATCAAGTGCTGAGCAGTTGAGTACCTGAGGAACTGAGATGACAGGCCCACCAACACAGGGATTGGAAGTGCTTGACGGCCTGTTGTAAGAATAGATGATGTGGTTTAAGGACTGGGTAAGCAAGAATTATTCTCAAAGATGTTTTGCTGAGAAAAGAACTTGAAATTAATTTTGTATCTGAAAGTTAGTTCCAAATACTCTGCTTTTATCATTTCCCTTGTGCTATTTCTAAAGAAATGAGTGTTCTCGGTGTTCAGGCAGCTGTTGTGGTTAAGAGGATTAATGGTTCCTTTTCCTTCAGTGTGAAAGAATGAAGAGAGATCTGAAAAGTTCCTGTTTTCTGTTGAACCATTCCCTGGGCTGTTTGTTTTTTTTTTTAATTCTATTTTCAATCTTTTTTTGTTGGAGGAGGCTTTCAAGTAGAGTGTGGGTCATTCTGTTTTGTGATGGAGAAGTTAATGCACCTGCGAACTAATCTTGCCCTCTGGTATGAAGTCAAAGGATGCCTTTTGGAGAAATTAAAAAACTCTATGCTTGAGGAATAAAAAGTATTTCAACATTCAGGAGAGGAGAATTGGGAACCCATTAGTGAAAAAGACCTGGGAAATGCTTGAGGAGTGTGAGTGGGTGAATTGGGCTTGGGTGGTCAGCAGCTTGTTTTCAGCCCTTGTGGAGAGGCTGAGAATGTGTTCCTGTGTCCATGTGTCTGGACCAGCCAGACATCCTATTTGCAGCTTTTATTAAGGAGAAATGTCTCAGCCTTTCAGCCTCATCTTTAACTTCACTTATGCTTTGTGATTTAGCATGATTCTGATGCAGAGGCTTTGAAAGGCAATCTTTTCACTTGTATTTTCCTTTATGTGTGACCTAATGGTTCAAGCAAGATACTGGTAAGTTCATACTGAGTCTCTGGCCAGGTGCGGGGAGTCAGGAGGAGGCTTCTGTGAGAGAAGGGCCAGTGCTGCCCATGGCACATGTGGCTGGGTTTGACCAGCTCCACAGCTTATTCCCTGCAGGACACAGCTGAGCCCAGCAGCCAGGCTGGTGGTGCCTCTGGGGAAAAAAGAGTGAAACACTTCATGGTGCAAGGAATAAGGGGAAAAAATGTGAGACAAAACCTGGGAATGTGAAGGTGAGAGGAAAGGAGGGGAGAGGGTGTTACAGGCACTGGAGCAGAGATTCCCAGTGACCCCTGGAAAGGACCACAGTGGAGCACGCAGTAGGATCTGTGGAGGAGACCGTGGTGGAGCAGGGAAAACTAGGAAGAGAATGACTGAAAATATCGGTATTATTCTCTCCACAGTGTGAGAAAAGTGGAAAAAAAGCTCTGTGGGTTTGGGGAGACATCTTTATTTCTTGGTGACTACTGCAATAAAAACGTTTTTAGAAAATCAACAAAAGATCTTTCTGTGATTTGCATGGTGGCATGAGAAAGTTAGTAAATACTTGAGGAAACTAGTAATTCCAGCTAAAGTTTCAAAGGGAGGGGAGAAGGTCAAAAGTCTAAATGTATCCTGAGAATTTTCTTAGAGAATTCAAAGGAAGTGGAGATCTGTTGCTGATAATACCAAAACTGTAATGGTTTGTTAATGTGCAAGTATTTAAGGATTGTCAGCCTGTCAGACTGGGACTATTTGGTCGGAATACTTTCCCAGAAAATCTGATTTCATTCGTTCAGTCCTTGAATTTGAAAGTCGAAAGTAATACTTGTTAATTGTATGGTTTTATTCTTATATTGCTGTGTTTTTGTCACTTACTTGCTTTCAGAAAAATGGCTTTAATGTACTGCTGTAGTTCATATTGCATAAATTCTGATTACATATTTGTCTGTTTTAAGCTCTTACTGGAGCCCACTAACTGATATTTTTCCTTTAGTTGATGACTTCAGTGAGGAATCATCGTTTTATGAAATTCTTCCCTGTTGTGCCCGTTTCCGCTGCGGTGACCTCATTGTGGAAGGCCAGTGGCATCACCTAGTTCTGGTCATGAGTAAAGGCATGCTAAAGAACAGCACAGCTGCTCTCTACCTCGATGGACAGCTTGTTAACACTGTTAAGGTAATATAAATCTTTCAAACCTCATTTTTACTGCTTGGAGTGATTTTTCTCTGTGTTTGCATAATTTATGCACAGAAAAACCACAAAAAACATGAACAAGACAAACCAACACCATCCCCTCTCCCCCTCACCACCAGAAGAAAAAGCAAAAAATAAATAATAAATAAATAAAAAAAAACCAAAACAAAAAAACCCCAAACACACAGAAAAGGCAAAAAAACCCCACCAACCCCCCAATACAACAAAAAACCCCAAACAAAACAACCAACAAAACAACAAACAAGTAAAAACACAAAATGAAGAGCCTTGGGGAAAAAAGGAGTCTTTGCTCACTACACCGCTCAGACCCAACCCTAGTCCTCTTAAGAGGAGAAGATAAAAGGTAAACGTGTTACATGGATTGTGAGGCAAGTGTGGCACAGCTATACTGCTAACTAATTAGAAGGATCATAAAAAGCAGAAGATGACTTATCCCAGGACCATGTAGCAGATCTAAGACTGAATAATAGGAAAATTACACAGCTTTGCCAATCTAATCATTGCCTATAGAATAATCTGTTCAGGTTGTTCCTTTCCCAACCCTATTCCCACCCCAGAAATAACATCCCAAGGTGTCCAGTGTTTTTATTCATTGATTGTAGATGACACACCACAGTTAGTTGTAAAGGTCAGTATCTTCTTGTTACATGGAAGAAACTTGGAGGCCAAAAGCAGAGAGCAGGGAAGATTGCTGTGGGCCTGTCCACTGAACACAAAGTACTCCGAACTCGTAAGAGATAACCAAACATCGCTTGGCAAGTGTAGGCTTTAAGGGAGAAAGCAAAACATGGTGTGGGGTGTAAATTAGCTAATGTTACTGTACATAGGCAACCATATGTTGTCTTTCAAAGTTTACCTTGCAGTATTCCTTCTGCAGAAAGAGGACTAGAGTAACTTGTTCTGCTAATAGCTGTGATACATGAGCGTGTGTCTGGCCATCTGTCTTGTCATACATGACTACGTTGAATAGCTGGTAACAGAATTTTTACAATGCAGATAGAAAAAGCCTGTGAGATTATTATTGTCATTATATATAGGCCAGGATCTTACTCATGTATTTGCTTTATTGTTTGAAAAATCGTATTGAATTTAGTTCATCACATTTGCACTTCAGCTTAAAACAGTATAATTACCAAAGGTATGTTTTCACTGGGTGAAAAAGGAGAAAGATCACAACTTTGAGATTGTCTTACTGTTTTTGCAAAAAACAATGATGGTCATAGAGCACCATGTTTTTAGAATCAAGGTACAGCTTCTTTAATCATAGAATCCTCATATTTTCGCCCTGTGCTGCCATATACAGCTTCATCTTTTGAAAGCCATTTAACTTCTGGTCTTTGCATTTACTTTCAGTGTAATGTTTTTCACTGCCTATTTCAGCACAGTATCAGAAGACCATATGTTCCATAGCAGATGTTCGATACCTCCCCTGGTGTGCAAAAACGCTTTCCCAAATTTCTGATCTTGCCGCAGTACCCGTGCTCTCGCAGTAACTTCCCTGCGTTTCTCTCCTTTACAGCTTCACTACATTCACAGCAGCCCCAGTGGCTCTGGTTCTGCCAATCCACCTGTGGTCAGCACCGTTTACGCCTACATTGGCACCCCGCCCGCACAGCGCCAGCTCTCGTCCTTGGTGTGGCGTTTGGGCCCCACGCATTTCCTGGAGGAGGTTTTGCCTGCCCCAGGAATCAGCACCATCTACGAGCTGGGGCCAAATTACGTCGGAAGCTTCCAAGCAGTATATGTGCCATGTAAGTACAGTTCAAATGGCAGCTGGTAGCTTGGCCTGGGTGTGGTGGAAATCTTTTGTGTGCAGAAGGGGTGAGAGAGTATGCAGTGGCAGAGGGGAAAAGCCATGGCTGTTCATAGTAAGAAGATTAGTAGCTGCTATTGAAGAGGATGATAGAAATCCAAATTACTGTTTTAACGTACTTCTGGTAGTTCTTGTACTGAGATAGGATAGATAGAAGTGCTTCTATTCCTTGCTTCGGTTTAAACTAGTTAGAAATGCTTAAAGCTGTCATTATTTGTACTGTATATTATATTTATCTGTAGAAAGTGAAATTAGAAAGGCACTTTAACCTGTCAGCTTCTGGTGATAACACTCATTTGCAAATCTGCAATCTATTCTGTACTTCAAACACAGCTCTCTTGAAATGTCATTTGTAAGGCCCAAATGGGTCAACTGAGAAGAAATGTTAAACAGGGAGAGATTGTGGTGCAGCCAATAGTCTTTAAGTATTTAAACCTTTAAATATTTGTAGCTAGCAAAAATGGGTAATTCTGTTATATTTTGTAAGTGTTCTTCTCTGAAATTGAGGGAAGTGCAACACAAAAAGATTTAAATAACCTTGTTAGAAGTGTGTGTCCATAGCCCTGTTTTTAAATATTCAGATGCCCAAGTGAACTATTCTCACCCAAGTGAGGTTTGACAGACTTGACTCTGTTTCAACAAATCATGTAGATGCCCAGCTTGTCTCTTGTTTCTGTGTTAGGTGAGGAGCCTTCATGCTTTTTAAATTCCATTCATGTGGTTCACCAGGGTTGCACCTTTTGACCTGAAGGGAGCTGCAGAAGTGAATTTCTGTGTTGAGCTTTTAGATGCTGAGTTTTGCATGCTTCCTCTGAGGTTGTAGACAACTGTCAATCACAGTGCTTGCAGTGCCTCTCAAGAAGCATCCACTTTCAGAGCAGTGGATAGAAAATATTAAAGATACAGTTGTCTATTCTTCTTGAGTCTTGCTTCTTTTGAAACGTGTTTTTTCTAGTAAATCATTGTAGAAAGTCTTTTCACACACTGAGATGCAGATGTACCCAGTACTTCTCTGGTTTTCGATTACTTTGTTTTCCTTCAGATGGGAAGGGAAGTGAGCAGCCCTTAGGCTGGACAATATCACATCTCAGCTATTTGCAAATCTTTCCTCTATACTTATCCTGCAATATAAATTTCTTAAGATTTTACTCTTGAAACTGAAAAGGAAAACAGTGCTGTTACTGAAATGAACTTTTATTTTGTCTTTAAGGCAAAGATTCAAAGTCTGAAGGAATCCATCCATCTCCAGTATCTTTGGTACCAGAAGAGAAGGTGTCTTTTGGTCTCTACGCACTGTCAGTTTCTTCATTTACAGTAGCAAAAATAAGGAAAGTTTACAACAAGTTGGATAGTAAAGCTATTGCCAAACAGGTATGTTGGGAAATCAGTTGGTTAACCTGTGTGACTTGTTGCTTTCTTTTAACTTCTTAGTTAGTCAATGCAACCAGGAACAATAAGGTACTTGTCAGGAGAGTTATCCATGATGACTGCTGTTTTTGGAGGGGGGCGGGGTGAGGGGTGGGAAGAGGGGGAGAAAGAGGAAGACTGGTACCCCTACATTTTATTCATATCCTTGAAATTACTCCTAAATTTTATATGCATTCTTGGATTTACTGTTAGTCCTGTATCTTAGCACCTACTGGAGGTATTTTGTCTTTTTAAATGTAGATGATATTTATTCTTCTGTTGAAACACAGTTAAGATTATGTTGTTGAACAATATTTCTGCTGTTGCAGATGAACAGAGCTGTTACCTTACTCCTGGGGTCGTGACTCGTATCTGGGAACCAGAACATTAGTTTACTTTCTTCTTCGAAGTGCGTTAGAAGTCAGTGAATTTTTTTTCAAAAGACCATCTATGAGGAAAGGCTGAGACTTAGGCTGACTCAACCTGAAGAAGAGGCTTCAGGAGGACCTTATGGGAGCCTTCCAGTACCTGTGGGAGGCTTACAAGAATAATGGAGAAAGACTTTTTTTTTTGGCAGAGTCTGTTGTGATAGGACAAGGGGCAGTGGTTTTAAACTGGAAGAAGCTGGATTTATATTGGGCATAAGGATGAAACTTTTGATGGTGAGGGTGGTGAGGCACCAGAAGAAATTGCCTAGAGAAGCTGTGAATGCTCAGTTCCTGGAAGTGTTTGAGGTCAGGTTGGGTGGTGCTTTGAGCAACCTGATATAGTGAAAGATGTCCTTGCCCACAGGAAGTGGATTGAACTAGATTATTTTTAAATGTCCCTTTCAACCCAAACTTGTTCTATGGTCTAGTGGGATTGATTTAGAAGTTAGATTCATCTTCCCTAAACTTTGGAGACTGGAGATTTCTCTTAACTTCAGAGATTGTCTTAATGACTCTACTTCTGTTTTGTTACATGTTACTCCTTATCACAGGAGGAAAATACACAAGTTCTATCTAGACTTGCATTAAAAAAAAATCTTCACTTCAACCCCTACTTTTTTTTCTTGTTTTCTTCAGCTGGCAATTTCTTCTCATGAAAATGCCACGCCTGTGAAGCTGCTCCATAACTCAGCAGGGCATTTGAATGGACCAGCACGCTCCATTGGTGCAGCTTTGATAGGGTATTTGGGTGAGTTGAGTACTGGAGAATAATGTTTAAAAATGATTAATTACTTGTCAATAAGAACTTAAATCTAGAAGATAAATCGTGTAATTGATGAATGGTGCATTGTTATATTTATTGAACATTTTTTAATTCCATGGATATAGTTATCCTTTTTTTGCTATTATAGGATACTTGTTTTATTTGTATGATGTATCATTATGAAAATATACTATAATTACTTTACCTTAGGTCATTATATTTTATTTTATTCTAATATATTTTCTCTGCCTATGCTTAGGAGTAAGAACATTTGTGCCCAAGCCTGTTGCCACTACACTGCAGTACATTGGTGGAGCTGCTGCTATTCTGGGACTTGTAGCCATGGCATCAGATGTGGAAGGCTTGTATGCAGCTGTAAAGGCCTTGGTCTGTGTGGTAAAGAGCAATCCACTGGCCAGCAAAGAGATGGAAAGAATCAGGGGTTATCAGGTATGTAAGAAATGTCTTAAAACAGATCACACTGATTGAATTTCACTGTCTGTCACAGCAGTTCCCATGGAAATTCCCTGTTGTATTGTGGTAACCTGAGTTTCTGTTCTCAAGTTTACTGAGCTCTTGGCTAATTAGCACAGATGAGTTATTTAGGATGGCTTTTAAAGGAGAGGGGGAAATTTTTTTGCTAAGCCGTTGTGCACGTTTAGCTGCTTTGGTGAAACTGAGCCTTCATTGACAGCACATAAGAGCACAACTGTGGTACTTAGATGATTCTTTATCCATGATTTTTGAATCTATCTCTGCAAGTCTTCTGTCTCTCTGATCTGCCAGCGAGAGAGGGGGATAGGGACACATGGAGACCAATAAGTGGACTCCCAGAATCATCATTCTGAGGAGACTGCACAGACTTGTGGTTGGTGAGACTGTTTGCTTTCAAGCTGAAGACCTATTACGTCTCCATCAGGATGGGGAAAGGGCAGTCAGTTATGCAGAAGGATTGGTTGGCTGATTTGAAAAGATCTTCACATGAGCCATGAATTTTATGTTCCTCATGAAGACTGCTTTACTGCAACAGAAAGCTCTGTGGTTTGGGCAGTGCATTTACAGACCCTGTAGAGCTGATGCCTGGTGTAGTTATGTCACAACATATCATTCCAAGTAGCCTGTTGCAGACCTTGGCTTACTTTTGACCAAAATAACCGAGACAGTGTCCTCCTTGTACCGTAAGTAGTCAGTGGATCATCACATATGACCTTACATTCCACTTGTATTGACATCACCAAATAGTGTGGTTTGGGAGAGATTCTAAAACTGTGACGACTGCCAGAGAGCTGAAAGGTGTGTTTGTCTGTGCACCTAATCCTCAGGGCCTAGATACTGTCTGCAGTGTAAAACAGATGTTTTATGAGCTGGAGGATGTCCTGGATGTGCCTCTTTTGTAGCCAACTGTAATGCCACTTTCAAGCTCTTTTATCAGGTGTACTTTAAGGACCTTCTAAGAAGGGATGCAGACATTCATCGGTACTTTTTGTGCTTAGACAACATTGCTGTGTGCTCATTGGCTGCTAATTCCTTTTCTGTTTACTTGTTCCAGTTGCTGGCAATGCTGCTAAAGAAGAAACGATCCCTTCTGAACAGCCACATCCTCCATCTGACCTTTTCCTTGGTGGGAACTGTTGATAGCGGGCACGAGACATCCATTATTCCAAATTCTGCTGCCTTCCAGGATCTGCTCTGTGATTTTGAAGTATGTAAAGCTGCACAGAGAAGTGGTGGTGATGCTGGATAGTGATTACCTTAAACATTGAACAACAGCAAACTAGGTTGTTATCCTGAGAACTTACTGTTTCTTACATAGTACAGTAAAGCAACTGAGCAACAAGATTATTGGTGACTTTTGCTGCTGAAATAGCTTGAATCACTGCAGAAGCACTGAATGGGTGCCACAGATGTTTATGCTTTATGTTGTTCTAGAGGATACATTTCGTAGTTTTTGGTTCATCAACTTCTTGTAACCCTTGTGTTCTACTGCAGTGCACGTGTCAAGGCATGAAAGATGCACTGAAAGTAACAGTAATAGGTAAACTTTCAACACGAAACATGGTAATCATTTTATCATATATCTCCTGCAGGGAGTAGTAAGGGAGTTAAAATTCGTCTTTCACAACCTGTGAAATATTTAAGTGTAGTTTTGTTAAACTAAGGAAAGTAGCGAAGTTCAGAAGGAAATGCTAATGTGGTAGAGGCTGATAAACGATTCGTAGATCTTGTCCTTTACTGTTTGCTCCTTTGGTGTTATCTGTACCTAACACAGGCTGAGTAAAGGAATTCTGACTCACAGATACTAAAATAAATAAATAAATAAAAGTACTACTACTACTGCTAAGCTAGTTATAGGTACTGACTTAATATCACAAGTCCATCTTGCACAAATGACTTTACAGACTTACCCACTTCCTTTTTGTAGATGTCTATTTGAGTATTTCAGAGCACTCCTGAAAACCTTTTGGAAGGGTCTTGTCTATGAAAAAAGCTCCTGCTGCTTACTATAGCATTTATTTTAATAAAATCAGCTGGTTTTGTTAAGTTTGCTTTTTCTCAACCTCTTCAAGTCACCCCACGTCCCCACTTGTCAAAATCAACAATATGCTCTAATTGAAGCACATAGGAAGAGGAAATGAGCCTCGGGTTTTTTAACCTTAGTAGGGTTATAAAACAGAGGAAATTTGTCATCCAACAAAGTTTCCATTTTTTTTCTTTTTTTTTTTTAATATAATGTTAAAACAAGGAATAAGCTTGTGCTGTGTCTAAACATAGGTTTTTCAGTATCATGTAACTAGTTAATCTTTAACAAGCCTTATAAGTTACAAAATGCTTCCTTTGTCCGCAGAAAATTAAACGTAAACTTAATAGAAGTTACTACATCTGCAAGAGGTGATGTTTGTAGTAGAGATCCTAAGTTAGGTGAACACTTAGCAGAGAAGAGTGTGAATCACAGCCCAGCTCCTACAGTGGGGCTGTAAATTAATTCTGTGGAAGAGTACTCTTTTTTTTTTTTTTTCCCCTTTTTGTTTTCTTCCCCTGTAAAAGAACCAGCTGAGAAATTTTATCAGTGGTGTATAGCCTCTCAGAAGCAACTACAAAAGATGCAATTTCATGTTGTTTAGTTTGTGCCTGTCTCTTTATTCCCTGAAGACCAAGAGCAACTGGAGAATTAATGCACTCAACAGATTAAAAAAAAATTAAAAACGTGCAGGTAGTAGGTCTGTGAGTACTAAGAAGAAACTTTTTTTTGCTTAGTTAGGGTTTTTTGTGGTTTTTTTTGGTTTTGTTTTTTAATTATTTATTTTTTCTGCATTCAGAAATCAGTGACCCAAGCATTTCACTTAAATTGGATAAATTAGATGTTCTTACTCATGCGGAACAGGAAAATTAAAAGATTTGTTCTCATCATTTTAGATTATAAGATTAGAAGAAAAGCAAAAGCTAGAAAGCTTTTCATTTAAGCCAGTTTTATACACCAGAGCACGAGTATTAATTATGCTTTGTTCTATAGCAAGTCAATTTTAAGATTTGCAGCTATAACTGTGAGCTTTCTGGGTTTTATATCTTTTATTTCTTCTATTGATTGAACAATTGATTTTTTTCTTTTTTATAGAGAATCTAAATAATTTAAATGCAGGAAATGCTGGGCAAAAAAAAAAATCAAAATCAGGGAAGACCTTGAGTTTAATCTAGGCAGAAGATAGTAGGTTAATTTTACAAAGATAAAAATCTTCAATTAAGCCAGATAAACTTAATACAGCATTTGACATCAGCCCTGATAACTGCTCTGCACCATCTGTTTGAAGAAGCATTCCAGATAATTGTGTAACTTTTCGTCTAGAACTCTTTAGAAGTTCTCAGCATGATACGCTGACAGAGAATATAAATGTTTGGAAGTGTGTGTTTGTTTATGGCCAGGTAAATAGTCGTGCGCAGGAATGGTTTTAATCTCTTCAAGCCTTTCATAAACTTTGGTACTTTAATGTCCATTTTTATTCTTGAAGTCAGTTTGTGCACCAAACACATCATTGTTTGTTCTGTATTTCAGGTCTGGCTTCATGCACCCTACGAGCTTCATCTGTCATTATTTGAGCACTTCATTGAACTTCTCACAGAGTCAAGGTATGAGCCAATGCAAGCCTGGTAATGGGACTTACAGGATTAGGTAACATGTAGAGGATACCCCAATTAATTTTAAATTGCTACCTCCTTTCTTTCCTTCTTCCAGCGAAGCAGCAAAGAATGCAAAGTTAATGAGAGAATTCCAGCTCATCCCAAGACTGCTCCTGACTCTTCGAGACATGTCTCTGTCCCAGCCCACTATTGCTGCAATTAGTAATGTGCTGAGCTTTTTGCTTCAAGGCTTCCCCAGCAGCTATGACTTACTCAGGTAGCCCACACCATTGATAGTTCTCTCTTTCTTGTCTTTATTATATTGTGATCTCTGTCAAAAATACTAAATGATCATTTGGCCATGGAGTGTGTAATATGGAATACTCATATACTGATTCTTTTTTTTGCTTCTCAAAGAACTAGACTGAACTAGACATAGCCAGTATGTTAAAGCCTTGATTTGCATATTATTTTCAGTTTGTATCTGATCAGGTATGACTGGATTATCAAACTGGCTTAATGTTCTACAGGTGAAAAGTTAAAGGTGCTGAATTGCAACTCCCTTGTTCATGGGAAGCACTGAGCACTTCTCTTAAATACCATTATTGAATATTATGATTATTACTTGAGAGGAGCTGTAATGATACTTCAGGTTAAAGTGCAGTTTTAATTACTATCCTGAGTGAAAGGTTTAGTTACAGATTTTTTCTTAATCATCACGGTATTAAAAAAAATATTTAAGACTGTCAGATACGGTGCCATTAATTCAGACTGATGGAAATTACACAAATTATTGCAATTCATAAATACAGGAGTATTTTAAATGCTTTAAAATTAGTTGAAACCCTTGATAACTTGATTTTTCTGATCTCCCATTTCATTATAAAGAAAATGGATAACATATTGCAGGGCTTGGGAGTTCTTTGCATATGAGTGGTCATGTTTTCAGCTTCTTACTTTAACTACAATTAAAGGTATCAGAAGCCTCAACCTGAACATCTGACCTGTCTTTGCTTTAATTATACAGAACAAAAAAATGATTCAAGAATAAAACCATTGATTTTAAGCTTAAATGGTTACAGAACAGATTGTAGGATGTCTGTCTGAATTTTCCTTGTTTTCCTTCCTGGAAATAAAAAATGAAAAATATTGCATAACTCTGGAAAAGTTACACTGTCTAGGGATCATTTAAGGTTATTTGCAGCAGAAAGAGGAATATATTGCATCTCCTTTCTTTGACTACATCAACGTCTTGTCATAGAAACCCATGACCTTGAGTTACATAACCTCAAGCTATAGACATAAATCTTATTCCAGAGTTGAGTAATCACTGTAACAATTGATGAAATAATTGTTCATCTCTAAGGGGTTGAGAATAATGTTTTTGTTCTCTCCTTAACTTGAGGTGTTCGTTTTACTAGGACTCTGAGATATCATCTTTCTTGAATCTTAGCATTTTCTGAGTCCCTTACCTGCAGACTTGTCTGCAAAGATTCCATTAATTACTACAAGTTAATTTGGGTTTTGGCTAGTTACTTCAATTAGAGACAATTTTCCTCAATCTTTAGATGTGAGAAAGCTGACATTTCTGGATATCACCCTGTCACTAGTGTCACAGTTTTATATTTAAGGTGAATGACTGATAGATGAGAATGCATCTGTCATATCAGTGAGTCATGTTTTTTCTATATACATCAAGGTTTGGACAGTTCATCTCTTCCACTTTACCTACGTTTGCAGTCTGTGAGAAGTTTGTGGTCATGGAAATAAACAATGAAGAGAAGCTTGACAGTGGTAAGGGTTGACATTGCTTAGAAGCAGTAGAATAAAAATACTTTGTGATCTCTTCTGTGCTTGAACACATGAAATGTAGAAATACTGTCATTAGCAATGTTGTAATTTTGTTATAACTTGGCTACCAGTTAGTACTGGTATGGTTTTCAGTATTGAATGCAAAGCAGAGCAAAACCTGTTTACTTTTATTTTGTTTCCCTCATTTAACACTGTATGGTTTTGTTCTCTTTCCTTCACTTGCTCCTACAAATCAGCTGTGCATCTCTGCTTCTTTATGTGGACAGGGGAAAAAAAAGACAACTGGTTACTAAGTGCATCTTCCCTCCAGGTGTGGAAGAAGTGAAAGAATTGACTAAGACAACCTACTTATTTTTCTTAGGCAAAAAAAAAGTTACTGTCCTCAATAATTTTTATATTGAGTTGTTTTGAGACCATTTCTGCCCTTGTTTTCCTAAAGATAAAAGGCTTATGCAGTTGCATTTTCAGTCAGTCTCCCTCAACAGAAGTGCTTTAGTCCCACAGCGGATGTCACCCACATAACTAGAAGGAGTACCTAAAGGTGCTATATTTCTGCATCTCTTGGGAATATACTGGTGAACAGGGACAAGTGAGAGAGAAGTATTTCTGCTTTAGTTTTATTGGTCTGGTTTCCTGACAAATAAGGTTGAGACAGTCTGCACATTCTGCAGAGAGACTTTCCACTAGGGCACATAGTGATGGGATAAGGGGGAATGGCTTTAAACTGAAAGTAGGTTTAGATTAGATATTAGGAACAAATTCTTTACTGTCAGGTGGTGAGGCTCTGGAACAGGTTACCTGGAGAAATTGTGGATGCCCCATCCTTGGAAGTTGGATGGAACTTTGAGCAAGCAACCTGCTCTACTGAAAGGTGTCCCTACCTATAGCAGAGGAGTTTGGAACTACATGATTTTTAAAGCTCCCTTCCAACCCAAACCATTCTGTGGTCCAGTGGGATTCATCATTTTTCTGCTGTGCCTCACCTCTTCCTTCTCAATACTTTTGCTTTTTGTCGTCTCAAAGATGAATAAATTTGAGTTTTTTAATAAAAAAAGAGGTTGTGGATATTGCAGAGAGATCTGGATTGGTGTTCTCACTACAGACCAGCCATGATTTTTTTTTCCCAGGCTAACCACAGCCTGAGCTGTTTTTTGCCTGTCTGGGGGACTGAAGAACCTTGGGGAGAAATTCAGGATGTGGCAGGAATGGAGAGAGAAGCTTTTGAGGCAGAGGAAGAGAAACTTTTAGGCTAGTGGTGTTCACCAGTTTTGCTGTATTTCTGCCACAGAAGATGCTTTGTGTCTGCATTTTGTGCACACAACCTTGACTCAGAAAGTATCCATTTATCTGTCTTTATTTTTGCACATGTTGCCTCAAGTTGTGATTTTATTTATTTTAAATAATGTAAAAGCATGACCCTCCTCTGATAGTATAAGGTATGGAAAGAGGGATTTGCAAAATAACTGTAAAGCTGGTCCTGAACTACATAGGTTGGCTTGGCTGCAGTAAGTGTGTTTTTCATCTGATGATGAGCTTGGGGATCTGTTGAAAGAAAAGAAAACTAATTTTTCTCTCAATTTCTTAGATTTGGAGAGATTTGGGAAGTATCAGGATTCCCACCCCCACCCACCCAGCTTTCAAAATGCTAAATGTTCATTTAGTTACCACGTTATACAGTTTTGAGAGAAGGGAGGGGAATATGAATGGGGTGGTGTTTGATTGTTTTTGTACCTCTGCCTGCCAGAAGTTACTGCTTTCGATTATTTTCTGAGGAATTGTGATTCCCTTTTGCCTGTTCTTCAAACTGCCCAAACTGTGTGTGTGACAGTGGTAATGGGGCACCAAACACTTCTCAGGAGCACTTAAGTACACCTTCCTTTGCTTATGGATAGGAATTTATGAATAACCTTTAAAATGCCCAAGTTCCAAAAACCTAATTTTGTTGGGTTTTTTTATTATTTTCATAATATTTAGGAACAGAGGATGATTTTGGAGGACTCGTGTCAGCTAATCTTATTCTGCTACGGAACAGGCTTTTAGATATCCTTCTGAAGCTTCTATATACATCTAAAGAAAAGACAACTGTTAATTTGCAGTAAGTACAAAAAACCCCCTTGAGGTAGAGAAAGGTTATAATTTTTTATATCAAGGGTGAGAATTACACAGCCCCCATTTGATTCACTGAATTACCTTTAAGTATGCTAGTAGGGATGGAATACGTGATTCATGGTGCTGCTTTCTCATAACTTCGTGTGTGGCTATAGAGAAAATAAAATCTGTCAAAGAGAAAACTTGTGTTTTTAGAGAACTGGGGTAATCAGCTTCTCATTTGGTTGAGATCAAACGGCTCCAGGAGGGGTTATTGTTGGGATCATTGACCGTAGAATGCCCCTAAATTACTTAAAATTGCACGTGAGGGAAGAATAATACTTTAGTTTAATGAGTCCATAGAGTCATATGGGAAGTTGGAGAAGAGACATTGAATCACTCTCAAGTTAAACCTTGACAAAATACAGCTTTCAACCCAGTAGTCTGTCTGAAGTCTGTTGGTAGCATTTTGGGAATATATGGAATCTGTAGTTATGTAGTAGTTGACTGAGTGTTGATGGACACACAACTCAAACCTGTTTAAGCTTTTCAGGAATACTGCTTTAAAAAAAGGGAAAAAACCCGCACATATTTTCAAATATTTCCAAGCAACTCTTCCTGTAATAAAACCAAACAAACAACCTTCCTTCACTTTTTTTAATACCAGTTTATTAAGAAGACTCGTGAACACTTCCTGTGTGGCTTAACAAAAAGTTTCCAGTTCAGAATTCCATATTTGTTATCACAAGCAACAATTAGAAAAATATCATGCAATATAATAGTCCCAGGAGCTGTAGTTAGTTTTTCCTTTCTTCTAAATAAATGCAACTTACCTATTCCATCTAACAAGATTCAATGAGTGACATTTCGTGTTTGTAGCAAACTTAACAAGGATTCAGTTAACTCTTTCATAGATCTGAATTTGCTCTTGAAGTTTGCCCTGCACTGAAGGACGTTGTTTTTTGCTGTCTAGTAGGAAACTAAATGCTGTAAAATGTGACCTTTTCTTTTCTTTACTCTCTTTACTTAGGGCTTGTGAAGAACTGGTCAAGACACTGGGTTTTGATTGGATTATGATGTTTATGGAAGAACATCTGCATTCCACCACAGTCACAGCAGCCATGCGAATTCTTGTGGTCCTGTTGAGTAATCAGTCCATCCTTATCAAGTTTAAGGAGGGTCTCAGTGGTGGAGGCTGGCTGGATCAGACGGATTCTGTCCTGACCAATAAGATTGGTACTGTGCTAGGTACGCATCTCAGCCCCGCGGGATTTAGGGGTCACTGGGAGCGCCTGTGCTCATGTGTTGAGGAGGGGGTTATTGTGTGGATGCTGTCTGGGAGGTGCATCCTTTCTCTTACTGTTTCTGCTGCAATCAGAATCTTCTGCTCCTCATTTTTCTTAAAACTAAGATTTAAGGTTTCCTGGGCAAAAGGGAGCGGTTTTACAAAACTGCCCTCCAGTTGACATTGCATAGATGTCATTGTGGTTCAGTTCTGGCTCGTCATCTGCACAAGGCCTGGGCAGCCAATTGTTTTTTTCTGTTACCATCATGGTAAGTTAAATATATCCCATGGGCAGGCACGTCTAAGCTATAGATGCAAAGGTAGTATAGCATAGCACGTTGTGTACACAGCTGACAAAGATTCAGTAAAATTTACTGGCTTGTTTACTTTTATTAGTTAGAGCATTGTGTGGTGTTATACCTGAGCTGCTTTGTCTAGTGAGTTCTGTGTCAATCAGATTTACCTGTTTGGACTTCTCTTACCTTAGGAATTCCTGTGTTCATGGTATCATCTCAAGGTTTCTTTCCCTCTCCTATGTTCCTCCATACACAAACATGCTCTCTGTCTTATTAAAGACTTTTTTTGCACGTTCTCAAAGCCTCATTTACCAGGGTTATCAGAACTCTCAGTTACCCCAGGTGACCTAGAATTCAGTGTATAACACTTCAGTCTGCTGTACCCATTTTGAGCATCTCTCAGCTGTCTGAAATGCGTCTCCAAACACCTGAAGTAATGGATGTCAGTTCTTTGTAGACAGGTGTAGCAGCAATTTTCCGTGGACCTGGGGGGTTTTTTCAGTCCAAATAAGATGGAATTTTTTTGATGAATGTCCATTCAGGCCCTGGTGCAAACATGCTGATTGATGTTAAAGGGAGTCTTTCAGGAGGTTGAGTAGCCTTTAGACCAGGGCACTGGTATCATAGTACTTTCAGCTTAATACTGTTCCTAAAATAACTGTACAAGGAGCCACTTCTCTGTGTTGCAGCAGTATATTATCTGTTTCTGCGCCAAAGGCTTTTCTGCATTGGTTTATTATAAAGAAATAATTGTGAAGTGTTGTTGAAAGTGATCTTACTTCAGGAAGAGGGCTCTTCCTGAAACGAAAGTATAAAAATATTTTTTAAATGGTTTTTTTCTTCTTTATCTCTTTGATAGGTTTCAAAGTATGCCATCCTGTTATTTTTCTGCATAAATAAAACTCTGTTAAGTTTGTATGTTTACAGTTTCCCATAATATATCCCTTGGGATATTCAGCTAGGAGCATAGGATGGTTCTTTGCATTAATAATGATTTGCATTAAAAATTAGGAAGATTAGGGAAAACAGTGTTTCTGAAGCCATATAACACATGCAAATATTTATTGTTATCACAAAAAGCACCTGTTGTTTGACTAATTTTTCATTAATGTTCTGCATTTTGTTTAAGAAACAATTTTTGTGCGAGCATTTCCCTTGCATGGTTGTGCCTTAAAAACTTGAAAACCCTTGGTACCTTAGGGAATAGACTGTTGTTTATTCAGTGTCTGCTTTAAACGTCCAATATCATAAACACTTTCTTCAGTCACAAAATCTCTCTAAATAAGATTTTTATATACAATCACATTTGAAGACCATTTGTAGAGTTTTCCTGTTTTTCTTATTATAGTATCACTTTATTGAATCTAGCCTAGACTATGTCCAAACAGATATTTTTAAACCTGTGTCTCATCAACTGATAGTGACAGATTATCTAATTTTTTTACCCTGTATTTTTTAGTAAATCATAACATATTGGCTCCAAAATTTCTCATGGAATGAAGTACGAGCCATTTTTGTTGAAGGTTACAGATGGAATTCCCGCAACTTTGTGGCACAGATTTCATTGGTCTGATTCCTGATAGATGTTGTTTAAAAAGACAATTTCTGGTGGAAAGCGTATCTGTATTTGAGTCTCAGAAAAACAACCTGACCTCTGGCAGTGTCAGAAGAATGACTCGCTCTGCTGATGTGGAAACTGAACTGTCTTCCTGCCTTCTTCATTACTTGAAAATAAGAGCTTCTACCATCCTGATGTTTTGGGATTTTTTTTCATTAAAGAGGAAATTCAAATACCTAGGCAGCAGCAGGGTCACAAAAGGTGGCTCTGGCAGCACTTAAATTAGAATAAGGCACAAAATAAGAGCATTTAATGCTTAATACCGGCTGATTAATCATTAACAAAACATCTGAAATAAGATGCCCCTGAGACATCTTTGGAGAAAAATTAGCTGCCCATAGACTTAAATGGGCCATGGAATTGCTGCTTGGTAATATAAATCTGTAACTGAGATTAAGGTGATAACTTCCCTCTTAGCCAGCAAAATATTTTTTTCAAAAGTTTGGGTATTTCAGAAGTCAGAAATCGTGGTTGCAGTCAGAAAATGGATCTGTGTGTGTAAGTAGTAGCAATAGGCAGTCTGTATGGAGCAGTGTCATCTGTGTGCTACTGGAAGGCAATCTTTTCCTTTTTTTTTTTTTTTTTAATTGTTTCAAAAAATTAGTCATCTGAAGCAGAATGGTGGCATATGTGTGTGACAGTCTGTATGCACACATTCATTTTTTACAGCATGAGTTTCTGAGGAGGCACCCTCTCAAGTTCACTACATGGGTAAGAATGTTCATTCTTACCCTGTTAACATTCCTGTCTTTGTGTCTTGTTTTTCATCTTAGGGTTCAATGTGGGCAGGAGTGCTGGTGGCAGATCGACGGTCCGGGAGATCAACCGGGATGCTTGTCACTTCCCAGGCTTTCCCGTTCTGCAGTCCCTTCTCCCGAAGCACACTAATGTACCTGCACTCTATTTCCTTCTCATGGCCCTTTTCCTGCAGCAGCCAGTCACTGAACTGCCTGAAAACCTGCAGGTCAGTGCACCTGTCATCAGCAGCCAGTGTAATCAGGGTTGCCAGGTAGGGATTATCTAGTAAGATATAAATGTAGTTCTGTCTGTCATGAAAGAAAATAATGAATTAACCAGACTCCCTCCTTCTTCTCTGCAGCTGACTCAGTCAGGGTGTGGCGTTTAGTGCTGAGCTGTCTGGGGTGGGAGGACAGGGTACCCTGGGGAGCATGTGGAAGCCAGGCTGTTATGGCTTAGCTGTCACTGGTGTCATTCTAGTCCGTTTTGGGGTCAAATGAGAACCAGATCCCTAGTTCAATCTGATGTGGTGTGGGCATTGAAGGGGACATCATTTTTTGCTTGCTTTTTTTGGTTGTGGGGGTTTTTTTGTGGTTTTTGTTTTAAGAAGTAGAGAGTTGCTGTGTTAAAGAGGGTTCACAAGGTTACAGACAAAACAAAGTAGCTTTTATTTCAAAAGGTCTCTGTGGTTTCTTTAGGGAGACAAGCCAGTTGTTGCTGGAAAATGTTGGTTGCTCTTATTCTGAGAAGGTTGATTTTGGGCTTGTTGGAATTGTGTGTAAATGAGTAGATATTATAAAGTCTACAACAGAGTCCTAGAAGGCCTAGGGTAGTGCTTTATGATGAAAAGCCACACTCGAGATAGACAAAGTGCCTGTTTAGAATGGATGCAGTGCTAACACTTATTTATCAGTGAGAACTGAAAAGTAGAAGTTTTCAGACCAGGTGGTATTCTGCCTGCCTGTGTTCTCAAGAGCAGTACTTGACAGCACATTCAGCACGGTGCTACCATGAAGTAGAGGCATGAAGCTCACTCATCTGCTTACAGCATTGAAATATGACACAGTTAAATCAAAACTAAATTCAACTCCTAAGTTCAGGAGTGAGAACTGTGTCCTCTTTTATTTTTTAATTGATTTAATTATTTTGACTTGCTGGAAATTGCAACTTGATTTTTTTGTGCTGTTTGTATCTTTTTTCTTCTGTGGGATACCATGTGGGTTTTACTGCTAGATGTGAGTGAAGTAAACTGAGGGGATTGTGCAGCATGTGTGCTCTTTTGTTTCAAAACAAATACTTTGAGAAGAGTTGCAGTTACATTAACCCATTGTTGAAAGAAATTTTCCTCAGTGACATGTGACTTTCATATGAAACTTGTGATGATAAAATTTGGAGGACACAAAACAATTTTTTAGATACTGCCAAATGAGTGCATTGCATGTGTAATAAAAAGCAGTATCCAATTGAATACGAGAAAGGGATTGTTTCATGTATTCCTTCTTCCCTTTCACCTCTTGCAGTTTGATTTAGACTCTATTTGGACGTTCATATTTGGAGTTCCTGCCTCCTGTGGCACTGTTACCTCTTCAATACACAGTGTTTGCACAGAAGCTGCCTTCTTGTTACTGGGAATGCTGCGGAGCATGCTGAATTCTGTAAGCATAAAAAAAATTTTACTTGTATTTGAATATTGTGAGTTGTTTGAGTTTGTCATGTGGTGAAAATTGTGAAGTGTCACGACAAAACCAGCTGTGAGATAGGCTCGTAATAATTGGGTGAAAACTGTCATTTTAGTGGGTTATTCTATGTTACTTTTTTCCAGTGTCTGTGGAAATATTAGTGGCCACAAAAAGGCTGGGCTTTCTGTTTAGCTGCAATTAAAACAAAACAAGAAAGCAGAAGGATAAAATGTCCTTGGCAGAGATAATTGAATTTCTTTCCCAATTAACATCGTGGGGGCATGTTAGAGAGAGTATATCCCATCTGCTCAGAGCTGTGCGACTTGCAGATTTTGTACATGAACCTTCCACATGCAGAGAAGTCCCCTGACTATGAATAGCCACATGCTGGAGGAAATGAATTTACTGCCAGAAAAATGTGTCATCTTCTCATCTTTGAATCTAATGTCAGGAGTAGTGGAAGTTGGTCTCTCAGTGGGAAAATTCTGTATTTCCTTGAGGCTTGAGTGTGTTATCTGCTGAAAATTATCTCTCCCAATGTTTTAAAGGCAACACCTGTCTGGCGGTCACCTGTTTGGTGGTCATGTGTTTGTGATGTGCTCGTGATTCTGCTTGCATGATTCCCCCATGCTAACACGTTTAGAAGCATCCTCTGGACATGTGTGCTGTTTATGCCTTCATGACCTGCTGCAGGGCACATTCATGTTGTAATATGGTCTGTCTCTTACTGGTGATCTGTCATGATGCGTGGTCACATGTTTGGTCGGGTGTTTATCGTATGGTGACGTGCTCAGATGTGTGTTCTGTCACATTGAGTCGGGTTTGTGTTGGTGATGTGCTCAAACTCATTTTCTGTCACTTGTTTGATCAGATATTAGGTCACATGTTCAGACACCATGTCTTCAGTCGGGTGTTCTGACAAGTCCTTCAACACACATTGACGTGTTCTCGATGTGCTTTTCACAGCTGGTCATGTGCTTGGCCCCCTGTTCAATCACTTATTTCTGCTCTGCTTGAACAAGTGCTTGTCCATGTGGCTGATCGCATTTGGCCCCATCTCTGATCACGTCTCATCGTGTATGTCATTGCATGTTTGACAGCGTGTTTGATTGCGTATTTGACCCTGCAGCTTCTCTTCCTTTCTGAAATAAGCATTCTTCAATTAGTGCTATCTGTGCTAATCCGGTGTTTGTTTTTCAACCCAGCCTTGGCAGTCAGAGGAGGAAGGCTCTTGGCTTAGAGAATATCCAGTCACCCTGATGCAGTTCTTTCGGTATTTGTATCACAATGTGCCAGACCTCATTTCCTTGTGGATGAGTCCAGAGTTCCTGTGTGCGCTGGCAGCAACAGTGTTCCCTTTCAACATACGACCTTACTCGGAGATGGTAGGAAATCCAACTATTTAGCTGGTTTATTTTTCCCCTGAATGTTACTTTTGAGGATTTCTCAATTAACACTCATAACTCACCCTGCAAAAGAGGGCATTGTCAAGGCTGGGCTGGACATTTTGTTCTTGGGTTTTGGAGCTGAGAGAAATGCTTGTTCAACAGAGCAGCATTTCAGGGGGAACATACACAACTCGTTTGTTTTCTAATGGACCATTATTTTCAATTACATGAAAAATGTTAGCTCAGATTTACAGAAGCAAAAAAGACTGAGTCAGCCTGTGCATTCAGCCCTCTGCTCTGGAGGATGTGATAAAATCTAAAACTTCTTTTTTCTTCCACTTCCCATTTCTGCTTTTGTGGTCTAACCACAAAACAGTGTTCTTGCATTTCCTGGAACTTCTGAGTTCAGGCCAGGAGAGGGTGTGAATTCGACATTGCTGCCTGAAGTGTTCTTTGAGCTTAGTGCCATTTACAAATAATACTATTTCTAGAATATGAATGGAAAGAAACAGATACTGCTAGCCAACATCTAAAAGTAATTTTATTAAGAACATGGAAGGATAGTTGGACTACAAGTTGCCAAATGCTAGAACAATGGAGGGTATGATAAAACACTTCAGGAAATACTTGCTGGTGGCATATTATCGTTTTTGTCAATAAAAGTGGGAGATCAGTTTTTAACAGAGCACACTGATGAGTCTCTCATAAAAAATAAGGGATTTTTTGCTTTTATATTAACAGGAGCTTGGTACCTCTCAAAAAAGTGCTACTTAACAAACTAGTTATGCTGATTTGATGCTCACCTGTAGAATTTTTGGAGAAGCCTTGTGTCTCTGAGCAGGTTTTGTTTTAACTGCTAGATCCCTTGAAACTTTTTGTACCTGCCTGACAACTTGAGCTCTTCGCAGTTTGAAGGCTCTCGTGACTCCAAATTGGTATTCCCCCTGCCTAAATAAATCCCTTGTGAAGTATAGCTGAAAACCAGCCAGATTTCTGCAACAAAACATTAGAATCCAAATTCAACCTTGAGAGAAAATTCTTAACTGGTCTTTCAACTTTTCTGAGACAGCTATTAAAACTAGAAAGAACACACATTTGGACTTCTCTTAATTTCTTGAGAAAACTCTCCTGCTAAAGCAGACCAAATGTTCAAAATGTCTGGTTATTTTACATGTAAACTGGTGATGGATAAGCTTGTTGAGGTAAATCATACTGTATCTTCTTTCACTTAGAGGAGGGAGTTACGTAAAAAGAGTCAGTCTCTTGGATTTGACAGCTTTCATTACTGTTTGTGCTTTTGTTGCAGTCCTCTTTAAGAGCTAGCCTCTCAAAGGTTTCTGTTCATCAGAAATGGGAAAGCTGTGGAGACCCTTTTTTTTTTTCTCTTTTTTTAGAGATTTTTGGGAAACCGGCTTACCCATAACTGCACTCTGATGAAGGTATCGTATTAAAAAAAGAAAAGGCTCAGTTACTTTTTTGTTTTCTGTTATGTAAGCTTGATGGCCTTTTTTTAGTTGGTTTCTGTCTTGGTTTTATTTTAACTACTTTAGTTAATAACTTTTTCAAAACTTTTTTTTTCTTTTTTCTTTTTTTTTTTTGCAATGGGAAAATTTATTTTTGCCAAGTATTTAGAAATTGCTCAAGTACTTCTGTTGGTCAGTGAATGTGAAATGTAACTCTCACCAGTCTTCACTGATTCTTGTTTACCTTGGGAACCTGAAACTGGATGTTTCTCCTGTTGTGTATTAGGGAACTTATCCTGAACATCATAATCTTGTAAAAATGCTTCTTAAGAAGCAAAATATGAAGCTAAAAAGCTTTAGACAAGCAAAGAATAGAAAAGTGAAAAAGCTGCCATTAATTTGCTGATCTCTACAGTTTTAACATGCTGTTTTTCACAGGTCACTGATCTTGATGATGAAGTTGGGTCCCCAGCTGAAGAGTTTAAAGCCTTTGCAGCTGATTCTGGCATGAACAGGAGCCAGTCAGAATACTGCAATGTTGGGACCAAGACATACCTAACCAACCATCCTGCCAAAAAGTTTGTGTTTGACTTCATGCGTGTGATGATTATTGATAACTTGTGTCTCACACCAGCCAGCAAACAGACTCCACTGGTGGATCTTCTGCTAGAGGTAGAGTTTCTTTGGGGTTTGTGTTTTGGTTTGGTTTTATTATTTGAACTACTTGTGAAGTCGTAGCTTTCTTCCAAGTTTTAGTTTTGTGAAGTATGTTTCATTTGTTAAACACCTTTCCGACCATAACAGCTGTATTGACTTCATTGAGAATATAAAATCCCTGCAGAAATATTAAGGTTTCTGTTTTATTCATATTAGATAAAAAGAAATGGTGCCATAGATTGCACCAATTAGATAAAAAGACCATGGTGCCATATGCTATAAAACGTCACAAAATAACTGTTTTAAAGCTTGTTACACTTGATGAAAGTATCATCCCGTTAATGCTGAGGCAGGGAGGTGAGGAGTTCAGTTACTTGCAGGAGTTCAGGCAGTGAGGAGTTTAACTGCCCACACCTTCTTCAGACAGAATATTTTGAAACGTTCAGGTCACATCAGTTCTCATTCTTCCTTGACCTACCTATTTGTCACCTCATCTTATGTGTTGCTGAGTCTCCCTGATCTTTTTTGAAAGCTGCAGGAATTTTGGACCATGCTTGTATATTTCCTAAGAAATTTCCTGGGGCAATTGGGCACCTCTGTGCTGTCACAAAGCGAAATATGAAATGTCAAAAGATGCAGTTATCCACTGACATCAGGAAGCGTGTTTGAGACCGTGTTCAGTGGGTTACCATTGCTTTACAGCTGTTTTAACTTGTTGTCACTCATCAGTGTTACTGGTCCCTTAGAATAAAGAGAATTGGGTATGTAAACTGCTAAACTTAATGCTGTATTGCTTTCTAGGACTGTTCCAGTGAAATGTTCGGTTAGGAGTGAGTGTGTGTTCACTGACCAACACAAGATGATAAAGTCATTTTCCCCTTTAGTTTAGCCCATCCATTTATTATATGACTTTATCAAGGCTGATTTAGTAACATGCAGAACCCCACATAGAAACAATGATTGATTACATGTTTGATCTGTCCCATTTACTCATATTTTACTGAAGAAGATGACTGTGTCAACTGAGGAGATCACAGTTTAACCATATGTTTAACTATAGTTAGTTTTGTTCACCTGTTCAGAAAGTGTTCTTTTCCAGTTCCTATTATGGCAGAAGGTAAATTTACTGAATTTAAGTAGAAATAATGCCTGCTCTGTTAAGGTTGCCTGCAGCCAGTGTATGCTTGACATGCCTGCTTAAATTTTTAGATAAAGCCAAAACTTTTTGCTTGGCACAGAATGTTAAGACAAAATAAAAGTAGTTCACAAGAGCTGAAAAAGAGGAAATCACCTAGGACAGCCTTCCTCTCCTTCTTTCTTTGCTCAGAGATATTAATTATCTGAATATTATCTTAATATCCTTTTTCAGGCTTCCCCTGAAAGATCAACACGAACACAGCAGAAGGAGTTTCAGACATATGTTTTGGATGGAGTGATGGACCACTTACTTGCAGCTGATGTTTTATTGGGTAATATAACAAACTTTAATTATCAATTTATTGATTGGAACACAAGGTTTTGATTCTATGATGTTTTCTTTTTTGTTGTCCTGTTATTTTGCATCTTGATTGTCTTTATTTTGCTCTCTGCCCTTTCCTTTCCTTCGATGTGTAAATGGTGTTGCTGTGCTTGCATGTTCCCTCACTACCTTGATTGTGCCAAAGCTGTAAAATAGGTTATTCAAAAAAATTACATTGCATAAATCTTTTGGATGTGAAAGTCAGACAAATCGCAGTCACATCAAAAAGAACTGAAACTGGATCTTGCATCATCTCTCATGTCCTTATTACCTTGGTAGAGGATCTGGAACTTTGGTCAATTTATCATGGGTTAAAAGTTAGCTTTGTTTCCATTCCCTCCTACTGTAGTTTTATTATGAAGGCAGCACCCCAGAAAAAAGGATTAGCACTCCATTGATAAATGGACAGGAAGAGAATTAGAAGCTTGTAGCTTGGATGGCAGTAGGGTAGGCTGTTCCACCAGTGCTTTGATTTAGATGATCAGGAAGGGGCCTGTAGGAGTATTGGCTGCTCAGGGATCCAGTTGGACTTCATGGTGGCCTGCTTGATTTCCCAGGAGCTCTAGGTCTGCTGTATCTCCATCCTAGGTGTCATGGGGCTGTATGCATTTCTGTTCAAAAGTGCTTGTAAGGCTCCCCATTTCTTGCCGCAGCAGTGATTTGTCTTCTTCTGGGTGCAGTGCTTTAATAAAATAAATCCAGAATTATGTTTGCTTACTGTCAAAGCTTATTGGAAGCCATGAGGTTTTACCTTTAACTTTGACTGAATCTCTTTTACGGAAGTCTAGAAAGCATAAACTTATGTAAGTGTATTTATGCAGATGGGTTTTTCTGATAAATGAAGAAAACTTTTGTGTTTTTTGTTACCTAGGTGAAGATGCATCTCTCCCTATAACGAGTGGAGGAAGCTATCAAGTCCTGGTGAACAATGTGTTTTATTTTACACAGCGTGTGGTAGATAAGCTTTGGCAGGGCATGTTCAACAAAGAGTCCAAGCTTCTAGTGGACTTCATAATCCAGCTCATTGCACAGGTAACAGTGTTGTTCTGTTAGCCTGCTTGCAAAACTATTTTTGAAGGTCAGGTTGAAATGCATGGAGTGGTGTCACTAAGCAACCTGCTAGTGACACATGTCAGGTCAGCACAGAAATATTCTTTTCTTCCCCCGGCTTCCTCTCTCTTTACTGAGCTTTCTTAACTCATCTTGTCACTGTGGAGTCCTTTAATATGGGCAGCTGAGTAAAAATTGCTCTCAGATGACATTATTTTTTAGAAATCCACCAAAATAAACAAATACACCTTGCAGGAATTTTTGGAAGCTTCCTAAACTTATCTTGGTATTTTTGAAAGCTTCCTCATATACTTTTATTGGAGATTGTTAGAATACTATTCCTGTTAGAAATCAGCAACATCTTTACAGATGTTAAAATTATAAATGTATTATTGTTAATGTCATTTTCGTCCTTGAAATTCATGGAATTGGCACTTCTGGTAAAATACCAATCGTGAAAAATGAGTATGGATCAATTCAAGGGAAGATTTTGTGCCAGTAAAATGATTTTCTGCTGCTATCTGACTCTGATTTTTTTGCTCCACATCAGTCAAAAAGAAGATCTCAGGGACTATCGCTGGATGCCATTTATCACTGCCTGAACAGAACCATCCTGTATCAATTCTCAAGAGCGCACAAAACTGTTCCTCAGCAAGTGGCTCTCCTTGATTCTCTAAGGGTCCTTACTGTGAACAGAAACTTAATTTTGGGACCTGGGAATCACGATCAAGAATTCATCAGCTGCCTGGCTCACTGCTTGATTAATCTGCATGGAGGAAGGTAAATATCTCAGACAGGAGTTCATTCCAGAACCAGGGCTGTGAAGTACCAAAATGTCCTGTTCTTTCTCACCTTGAAAATAAGTCAGCAAATGCTGGATAATTGGTTGTAACTTTCCAGCCAGTGACTTGCAAACAGTCTGAAGAGATTCATTTTGAAACAAAATCAGGTTTGAAGATCTTGGGTGTAGAGACCGTTTTTATGTCCTTTTGCAGAGGTATTTTAAAGTGCTGACAAGTGTTTATCTAACCATTTTGTTGTTATCCTTTTGTAATTTGAAATGTTTTAAAGATAGAAACACTGGTGCTAGGTAATTAATAAAGGGTCCCCTCACTTGATTTATTACCTACTGAATAATTTCATACAAATTCAGTATCTTAGTACTTTTATGTATAGTATTGGGTAAGTCCAGTCATGCATTAAATCAAGTGTCCATGACAAATGCTGTAGACACCCACTTTTCTGTATTGCTTCAAATGCCAACCTGGCATTTTCATTTGTTCTTTCCAAAAAGATGCACAACTTGTGTTTCATCCAAAGACACTTGGCAAGCATCATCAAACTCTGTTCTCTATTTCTGGCCTTGTCTATTTTGTGTTTCTTCAAATATCACTATCTTCCTCTAGTGACACCAGTGTCCACGGCATGTCAATTTTTCATAAACTTGCAGTTCAGCTTGTGACCACGGATTGTCAGGACTCAGGTGGACAGAAGTGAAGATACTTTGCTGTAGTAGCATGTATTAGTCTTTGTGATATTGTTAGAGGGGATCAAATGCCTTAGCTTGGTGTGTTATTGTTGTTTTGGGGTTTTTTTCTGGTAGTTGTTAATTCATTGTGTGTTTGTAGCAATGTTGATGGGTTTGGATTGGAAGCAGAAGCCAGGATGACAACTTGGCACATTATGATCCCCTCTGATATAGAACCAGATGGAGTCTACAATCAAGATGTCAGTGAAGGTAATCTGAGAGTGACAAAGCCACAGATGTCTCATAATGGTGCTTCTGTATTGTCGTCACTAATCTTCTACCCCAGTTACTTGGGGCAACGGGTTGTGGCGGGGGGTGGGGGTGTTACCCAGTTACTCTCTGGAGGGGTATGTATGTGTATAAAAATATGTTAAAAATTAATGAAAAGACAGTTGGAAATATCAAGATAGACATATCCAGGATAAGTTAGTGTTTTGTTAAAATTGTAAGAGCTATTTATTGTTGTCTAGACGTGCAGCAGAATTAGAAATACTGTGTTATATGCACAGTGTTAAATGCAATAGAAAGTGGGTTGGTATAAACTATAAAATTATTATTTAGTGGCATCTTCAGGATCTTCCACTCAAAGGAAATTTATGAACTAGCTGTGGAAGAAAATATTCAGTGATTCTTTTTTTTCTTACATATGTATGTTTAATGTTTATGCGTGTGTGTACTTAGGCATACAGTCATGTAAAAATACTCAAGCTTAAAGTATGTATGGAAAACATACATACAGACACAGACTTCTGTAAGGTTTGTTTCAATGTCATTTTGTTAATAGATGCGTGTGGGAGATGAATCACAGCTAATCAGAGCCAGCGTTTCAAATTCACGGGGGGAAAATGGCCAAAGTTAATTGATAGCATAGTAATGGCAAAAAAAGACAGTCTGACCAAAGCATTTCCCACATCAGACAAGAGGGGAAGAAAGTAGAGTATAATTGCAGAAATCATTCATTTCACTACTGTAAAAATACCAGTACTGTAAGCACTGTAGAGAGCTTGCTGTTTGTGATCTTGTACTTATGCAGGTCGCCAGCTTCTTTTAAAAGCCATAAACAGAGTGTGGACAGAGCTGATCCACAGTAAAAAGCAAGTTTTAGAAGAAGTTTTCAAAGTGACTCTGCCTGTCAATGATCGTGGCCAAGTGGACATAACCGTTGCAAGACCTTTTATTGAGGAAGCGAGTTTAAAGTGTTGGCAAAATCATTTGGGTAAGTGTAACTGAGGATTCATTTGTCCTGAACAGTGGATTTCCTAGGAGTGAACCTGCGAGGGAGGGAGACCTGCAAACTCTTGGTCTAGGGATAAGATTGGAAATGGGTGACTGAGTGGTCCTTCTCTAGCAGCAGTGATGCTATAGCTACTTTTTGGCTCAGAAACCTGTTCAGGAAGCAGTTTTCCAGGAAAAGGACCTGGGAATCCTGGTGGACAACAAGTTAAGCACAAGTTAGTTCTGTGCCCATATAATAAAGAAGGTCAACTGATGCTTGATTGAATTAGCAAGAGTTTAGAGAGCAGACAATAAAATGCTATAGATGTGACTCCTTTGATGATTACACAATTCTGAGATAATTGAGGTTAACCTGGATGTACGGAAAGAATTTCTGGAAACCTGGAGTACTTGTTTTTGTAGTCTCTGTATTTTTAGATGTGCTTTGTTCCTGGCTGATGTTTGCTCAGTTTTCCAGTATCTCCCTGGTAGTATATTTGCAGACATGTTTTCAGTGGAGTTAGGCCTTTTTGAAGCAACAGAAAAGGTTTTCTATTTAAAAAAAAATATATATAATGGGGAAAAATATCTAAAAAGTGCTCCCAACACTTTGTTTTTCAGCTCATGAGAAGAAATGCATCAGTAGAGGGGAGGCTTTGGTTCCAACCACACAGTCCAAACTTTCACGAGTTAGCAGTGGCTTTGGCCTCTCTAAACTAACTGGCTCCCGGAGAAACCGCAAGGAGAGTGGGCTGAATAAACACAACCTCTCTACACAGGTAATTTCTGTCAGTTAATAACATGCAGTCTAAAATCCAGCAGTGTATGTGGAGGGCTTGTGATAAATATCCCAATGGAGGGAATCTTCCAGAGTTTAAAGTGGTATCTGGTGTTTTGTTTTCTTTCCCTTTTTTGACTGTCCGGACTGGGCATCTTCCTACTGTGTGTCCTCATGTAATAGGTCCATCTGCATATCTGTAACATTAAGCCAAGAGTTAAACTCTTTGTTGTTGGTCAGACTGCTCAGCTGCTTCTGGATATGTATGTGCTTTATGGTTTTGCTAGTCTGGGTCTTCAGTTTGCTCTACTGCACTGAAATGGAAGCTGTGAGACAGATGTTTGTCCTTTTTTTCCATCCTTCCCTCAAGATTATGTGGTTTAGGAATAATCCCTGTGTGACTATGCATGTATCATGAATAAACAAATGCTGCTTTGTGCTGTTTTTATTGTATTACAAAGAAGAGTTCAGCAAAGCAACATGTCGTGGTAGAACTGGACATCTGCTTTGCAAACCTGCTTGCTTTAAAAAAATAATGTAAAAAGAAGTCTAGAGCCATGGTGCTGGTGCTCTCAATAGAACAGTACCTAGTGGGGCAGTGCAAGGAGTTAGTGTAAATTAATTGGGGCATTGAAAACAAAGGAAAGAGGGATGTGAAAGTTTTGGAGGATTAAGTTCTTACTGTATTTAGTACTTGAAACGTTGGGGACATGTTGGTTCAAGGTGTATTCCTGTCACAAGGAAATGTTTAACTCCTGTTTGACTTAATCTGAGTTTGTGTCCTCTGGAAAAAACACGTTCCTGGTTTTCTTTCTGATCTGAAAACTAGCCAATAGCTTTGATAAAGTAGAGAACTCTGTGTTCTCAGTCCTTTTCCTGGTGAGTAGGCATACACTGAAAGGGAGGAAACTCACCAAGAGCTGATGGGAACTGTTGCTGACTGTGTCAGTAGAGGAAGTAATAATTGAAAACAGGCATATTGTGGGACAGAGTGAGGAGGGATGGGTGTCAATCTTTGACTGTTTGGGAATGTTCTGAGCTGTTAGTCATGTGTTTCAAATATTTTCTAAATGTTTACCAGTTGTTTGTTTTTTTTTTAAGGATATTCATACGCATAATTTTATCTCCTTTAAAAAAAGGAACAAGAAAACACCAAACAAAACCTTAAATACTTCCTTGTGCAGCAGTTTGAAATTAATTATCTAAGTAATTTTTTAAAAGAAACTATTATTTGCAAGCAAGTTTAGCAAGGGGATGAATTAGTACACCTTTTCATACACATTTATTAATACACATTTTCATTCAAACAAGATCTTTATAAAGTGTCATTCTATCTGTTCTCTTATCTTTGTATTAGGAAATTTCCCAGTGGATGTTTACTCACATTGCAGTGGTTCGGGACCTGGTTGATATGCAGTATAAAGAATACCAGGAGGTATGGTGGCTTAGAGGATTAGTTACTTGACACTGCTGCTTTGGTCTGTTAGGTTATGCCAATGCCATTTCTCAGCATGGGGCTTATAAAATACTGGCTTGTCATAGGTGAAGCACTGAAATGTTTAGGTACAGTTGTCATTTTTAAGGAGTTTTTAAGTGCAATCAAATAAACAAGTGAGGAAATTAATTTTGATTTGGTTGTAGATTGAAACTCTTGTAGCAATGTTGCTTGTTTAAATCTTAATTTTTTTCAAGCTTAAATAGTCTTTCCTTGCAAGTGTGAAGAAAATAAAAAGCAGGGAACAGAAAGAGAGATATTGGAGATACACTTTCTAAAACATTGTGCAGAAGTAAGAGAAGATGTGGAGAGGCGTAAAATTTTCTGGTATCGTGCAGTGATAATAAGTGGCTGCTCTGTGCTTTCCAGAATGAAAGTGTTGCACCCTGTGGTTTCTTCCAAACATTCTCAAAGACATTTGGTTCAAAGTAGTTGCTGAGCTGCGTGCTATAAATCCTAAGAAATCAACTTCTGAGAGAAACAGGTCATTGAAAGCAATTAGTAAAAAAACTTTAAAATTACCAAACTCTGCTTCATTAAACTTCTCTCTACAGTGCAGAAATAGGCAGGAAGACCTCCAAAATGATTTCATACTTAAAGTCCTTTTTCAAATTCGGTGCTTTAGTGTTAACATTTCTTTCATGTTTGCCATTTAGAAATATACTCAATTAACAATGCAAACCGAAAAGCAGAGCTTTTACCACCTTCTTTTTTTTGAGAAGATTACAGTTTGAGCGCTGCTTTCATGTTAACTGACACCACCAATACTGGAAAGTGGTGCTGGAATTATGACTTAATATTTGTCTTTCCTTAGTGTAGTGAAGATACCTCTGCTCATATCAGAGACAGGTTTAAAAGCCTCGCTCCTGATGCACTTACCGATGTCTTTGTGTTCAGCGTCAGCAGAATGCATTAAAATACGTGACAGAGGAGTGGTCTCAGATTGAATACGAGTTACTCCGAGAGCGAGGCTTGTGGGGTCCCCCCATTGGCTCCCATCTGGACAAGTGGATGTTGGAGATGACTGAGGGTCCCTGCAGAATGAGGAAGAAGATGGTGCGGAATGACATGTTTTATACTCAGTATCCCTACATGCCTGAAGCTGAGCAAGAAACAAACTTGCTGGTAAGTATTCAAGAGTTTGTGATGGGTAATTTTATGTCCTGCTGCAAAACCTATTTTCTTTTCTAATATAAGTTTTTCTTAAGCAATGTATTTTCCTCTGTTGGTATTACCTGGTGTTCTGTCTATATGTCCTGAATGGTTGGTAAAGTCCAGGTGTTCCTCATGGTGTATTTAGGGAAGGGACTGAATCACTTGGCTCAAAATTATCAAACTTGAAGACTAGTAATTGCTACATCAGGTGAGGTATGCTGAGTGATCCTCCCAGCAAACAGCACAGGCAACTTCACCAGCCTCTAGAGGCTGAGAAGTACCATAACTATGGGAGGTTTCATCTGAGTTCTCCTCCTTGTTCTAGATAATGTGTTAAACAGTGATCTGGGGAAAAAAAAAAAGTTAAAAACCAAAGAGGATATAGGCCTTAGTCTGTGAAATGTACTTTCATCCATCTGTGATTATGAAGGTGGGCTGTGTAGCAGAAATGTGTGGCCTTTGAAAGCTTGACAGTTAGCTCCTTTTCATTTTGGAGCATGATTTTTAAGAAATGGAACAGTCTTTATTGTGTCTTGTTAGGCATTTGAGTATGCATGCAGGAATTTTTTTCCTCAAATGAAGCCTGAGTGCCAAAGTACTTAAAACAAGTCAGTCATAGCAGTCTGTCAGTTTTAAACCATCAGGTATATCTTGCCTGCTTGTGATCTGACACGCAGTAGCTGTGGTGACAGTCTGTTTCACATGAAGTAGAGAACATGCCATCATGCATTCTTCTCAAAAGTGTTCTTTCTCTGATGCTTATGTAATTGATGCCCTGTTTTCAGTCTGACTTCTCAAGTAGACTTCCTGAGACATCTGATGATACCATTCCTCAAAAGGTAAAGAAACAAGCACACTGACTGAAAGAATGTAAAACAGAAATAACTTTTTTTCCTCCTGCATGTTAGGCAACCTTAACAAGGCTTCTACATTTGGCTTTCAACTTGCTCTTTCAGTAAATAATTCCAGGCCTGAGGGTTTTTTCAGTAATCACATTAGAAGATGTTACTGTGCTCTCCTCAACCTTCACCTAATAAAACTGTCTGTAGATCTTACCTTCTTTGCTGCACACTAACAGGCTGTGTTGGGCTGTGCTACCACTGTTCTCACTGTGTGAAGTGTTGTGGCTTTGGGGTCTGAACTAATGGTCGGTGGAACATGTTTAGTAATGGGCAACACAATCACTGGGAAGCACTTAGTGGGAAAGTGTTTCTTCGTAAGAGAGGATCTGGAAAGCAGTTTTTCTCCTTTTGAGCCATCTAATGGCCTGTAACAGGCCTGCTCCATTAAAACCCTTATTAATTTTGTCTTAGCTGGCTCTTCTCAGTTTTACTATTAATGAAATATACATATTTGTCTAAAAAACGTGAATCCTGCCTTGAAAAGAACAGACTTGCTTGGAAGTGGCTTTTCTGCAGTATTACTCTTTTGAGTATTATGTGCTTCTCTGTTAATTAGATTTGCAGTCTTGCCCATCACTAAGTACAATGTGTAATGTGCGTTCACTTATTTTGAATTACCTTCAACAAGAAACTAATACATATAAATGAAAGTAATTCTGTTATACAGAATATCTAATATAAATTGTTGCTGTTGTCCTTTCTTCCTCTTAGCAGTGCTTTTTAGGATTTCTCTTTGTAGGCTATACATAAATTGTTTCCACAGGCGTTTTAAGCATTGTTTAAGTGGCATTTTTGTGGTGATTAGGGGTGAAGACTTAGCTGAACATAAGTGAGCAAATTAGATCACAGTGCCTTCCATTTTTTACTTTGGGCACAACCAATTTTACATGAAACAATAAATCTCCATCTTGCTGATCTTAATCACAGATAAACAACCAAAAAAAAAGTAATTAATTTCTTATTTTATGTATTTCCAGTTAATACTGCAAAAGTGGAGAAGGGAAGATCTTAACTTAAATGACAGTGATATTCTACAATTCAGCATAATGTAAAGCACTGAACTGGATTTATAATAATAATATTTTGTCATTATCTCAACCTAATTTTGCAATTAATGGGAGATAAGGCTACAAAACAAAAAAAAATTTATTGTAATGGAGAACTGAACAAATTATAAAAACTTTCTAGAGTTTGAGTGTGGGGTTAAACAGTAGTCAGAGAAGAAAATTTCCAACTGCAATATAAAATCAATGGGTTTTCATCCATGTGTTTCAATTTTGGAAAGACCCTTGGCTCCCTAATAACACTTCTATCTTCACCTATACTTTCTGTGGCCATTCTGACATATAAATTGTCCTCATTTAGTTCTTCTGAATGTTGCCTCCATAATCAAGAGAGGAACATAAGGATTAGCCTGTGATGGGGGATGGGATGGACAAAGAGGGGAAAAAACCACCACAGACACACAAAAAATTCCAAACCAAAACAAGAAACCCTCAACAAAACTAAAACCCCCAAACCAAAAGAAAAGACCAAAACCACCAGCCACAGGTACAAACAGCGTTTAAAGAATTGCTTCAGTGAAATGCATACTCTTGTGCCAGTCTACTGCCCATGAACCATAAGAATCTTTTCTAAAAAAAGAAACACCTGAATTAGTGAAGAATTTTTGAGCCTTAAAGCAGATCCTTTTAGTGCTTTTAGTTCATATCAGCTTCCACATATCTATATCTTTCCTTGAGGCAATTTTTTATTCAAACTATTACCTTACGAAGAAGTCAGCTGGCTAACAAATAAGCTGCATGTGTTGTAGGGAGTTATGAAAGGTGACAAAATGGCCACCTGATCAATCAGTTTTAAGCACAAGCATCCCAGCCTTTCGTGTCACTTCATAACATACTGGCTACACTTCCTATTTCCCATGTTGTAGATTTATCTGCAGGCTTTTCTGCAACCCTGCTATTACTTGAGTGGCTTAGTAGCTGCCTTGCAAATTAGCTGACAGATCAGGTCTCCTGAGGGGTCTCTGTTCCTGTATGTGTTGGTGTATGACTGAGCACGCACAAAGCACTTGATGGGCATGCACTGTGCTGCACCCCATGTTCCTGAAACACCTTCACTGAGTGAGGAGTTGACTGACCAAGCAATTTCTTCAATTATTTCCAAGAAACCTGCTCGTTACCGAAGAGCCATAAGCTATGACAGCAAGGAGTACTACATGCGCCTGGCTTCTGGAAACCCTGCAGTCTTCCAGGATGCTATTGAAGAGAATACAGTGGGTGAAACAACTCAGCAGGAGCCAGAACACGGGGAGGACACTATTGCAAGAGTCAAAGGTTAGATATTTGGGTTGTCCTGAACTGTTTTCTTTCAATTTATCTGCCTTTATATCTTCTCATGCATTTGCGTAAAGATAACCATAAGGAACCTGTAGGACTCTTGGGTTTTTTTGTCTTGGCATTGGGTCAGTAATTTGAAAGGTTTTGTGAAGTTAATTTTTTATGTTTCAGGGTTTTATTTATTTGTCTCTGTTCTTCTTTTCCAGGCCTGGTGAAACCTCCCCTGAAACGATCTCGCTCTGCTCCTGATGGAGGAGATGATGAGAACCAGGACCAGTCACAGGATCAAATTGTTGAGGGGAGTTCGATTGATGAAGAGGAGAAGACTGACAATACAACTTTGCTTCGACTTCTTGAAGAAGGAGAGAAGGTACTGTGTACTTCAAACACACTAAGAACTTACTGCATTGGAATTTCTGCATTACATGTCACAAGCATGAATAATGTCCTATATAACTTCCCTGATCTGCAGCTGAATTTGCTGTATGTTTTATCAGATTCCTCTTTGAAACCAAATCTGAGCTTTGGTTCAAAGAGATCCTGACCCTGAAAACCCTGTACTGGGAACATTCTGGGTTTTTTAACTTCTGCCTAAAAGGGAAAAATGAACATGTCCTGAAATGAAAGCTATGAGTTATCCCATGCTTGGAATAAAGTTTCAGCTTATTGAGTCTAGAGGGAAAATACATAGTGAAAATATGAATGCTGAACATGGCACACTGTCTGTAATTAGTTGTTGCCTTCATTAGAATGAAAAACATTGATCACTAGTATTTTTTTCCCAAGAACAATTTTGATTTACCATGCTGTGTATTCAGACTTTGTCCATCTGAAGTGTCCCAGTAAATACAGTTGTGATCATAATTGAGTGGTCTGCAGGTTCTGAAATGTGTTCAGGAAGCATAGTTCAAGTGGATAAATTGATAAATAGATAAATCTATATCATACTGAGAAAGCTTTATTTAACTTCCCAGTTGCTAGTTGCAGGCATTATCTCTGATTAAGGGAGAAAATGACAGGATTTTTGCTGTATCTACAAGTGACAAAGGTCTGTGGCTTGTTCTAACAAGGTGGTGGTCTGAGCCTGAGCTCATTAAAGGGTTTTCTCTGTTTGCTTTTGATTCCAGATCCAGCACATGTACCGCTGTGCTCGGGTCCAGGGCCTTGACACCAGTGAAGGGCTGCTGCTCTTTGGGAAGGAGCACTTCTATGTCATTGACGGATTCACCATGACAGCCACCAGAGAAATACGGGACATCGAGACACTGCCTCCTAAGTGAGTGGATTAACAGAGTTTCCTCACTCTCTGATAGCTGAACAAGAAGTATTTAATGGGATTTTTGAGGAGGCAACTCCAAAACAGTGCAAGGTGCAGGAAGACCTCAGGTGCAATTTCCTCTCAGCTTATAAATTGCTCAGTGTAGTATGGTATATTGTGAAAATCAGATTCTTCTGTAACGGGACTCTCATGAATTAAGAGAATAATCTTCTAATTTCTCTTCTTTTTAACCATTTCTCTCTTGCCTGTTTATGTTGATTTACAGGATGCATGAGCCAATCATACCTAGAGGAGCAAGGCAAGGTCCAAGTCAGCTCAAAAGAACTTGCAGCATTTTTGCATATGAAGATATCAAGGAAGTGCATAAAAGGAGATACCTTTTGCAGGTAACTTGAACACCACATTTGCATTGAGAAGACAACTTTGAAGTTTTGTGATGTTGTCATTTTCAATAAGTAAAATCAGTATGTAACTCATCAGTATTTGGAAAGTGAAGCTATTCACTGTGTTCAAGTTGAGCATCCTTGTTGGCTCACCATGGTTTAGTTTACTCTGTGTGTCAGTCAATATAAGTGGTTCAAAAATAAAACATCTGGCTGCACTAAGCAAAATCTGCTTCTCCCTATCTTGGTGCCAGATGTAATATGACTAAGTTGGTCTGCACCTGACCTCCAGAGGTGACAAGTTAGTGTTGACGTGGGTTTGTCCTCTTTGTTTTCAGCCAATTGCAATTGAAGTTTTCTCAGGAGATGGACGAAACTATCTTCTAGCTTTCCAAAAAGGCGTTAGAAACAAAGTTTATCAAAGGTATTGTAAAATAAGTTGGAACATTTAAAATGAGTATTTGCAAATATGTGTTGAGCCGGTTTTGATACGTGGTAGCATCTCAGTGCTGCACGAAAGAACCACTAGAAGGCGCTAAATGCCTTCAGTGAGAAACCTGTCATTTGATTTTGTTGAAGATGTTCCGTAGCAGACTCAAAACAAAGTCTTTAACTGTAGTAAATAAACTCTGATTCTCAGGAGATGACATACCCGGGACAGAAGCACTAACTGTAATCTCCTTTTCACTGCTGATGCAGGTTTCTGGCTGTGGTGCCGTCTCTGACCGACAGCTCGGAGTCGGTGTCTGGGCAGAGGCCAAACACCAGCGTAGAGCAAGGGTAGGTGACTCTGTTCCTCACAAGCTCTAGAACTCATCAGTTTCCAGTAAATGACAATTGCATTAATGTCAGGATTATCTGGGGAATTCTACAACCTCCATTTATAATTGGGCATCATCAAAATAAGTAACTAGTGATGATGTGTTCCAGTTACTTTTAAGCGTACTAATGTCATTGGCAGCATTGGTGTATCCTCTTACTAATTAATATAGACTATCAGGCTTAATGTTGTCAGTATACAGATACATTCTGAAAGGAATTGGAGTCCTGAAGCCATTAGATTTGTCCAAGTTGTTAAAAATATTTTCCTCATCAGACACCACAGGCACTGAATTGCACAGCTGTATTACACAAGTTATTGCATGCATAATTTCTACATATTCTACATAATTTCTACAGTATGTGTTTGGATGTAAAAAAGAGTACTGCTAAAGACCCATTTTTTTATATAATTGTTTCAATTTACAAGTTTTATTCTTGAAACTTTGGATTGTCTTGTGAAGATGTAACCCAGATCTTACTGCTAAGTCAGAAAATGCACGTTCTTCTTCCCATTAGGTCTGGCTTGCTTAGCACTTTAGTGGGAGAAAAATCTGTTACTCAAAGATGGGAAGTAAGTATGAAAATTTTAGGGGTTATTTTGTATTAAATTCTACATTTTGTAGTGATATGTAATCAGTACACATAAGCTTCATCCTCTTACTCAATCAGCTGGAATATACTACTATAGAAAGTGTATCTCAGCATTTTAGTTTGTAGTATTTCATTGCATCATCTTCAAATACGAAACGATTGTGCCATTGAAAATGCAGCCAGGGTGGGGTGCGGCCGTGGTCAAAGTAAGGTGAGCATTGTAATATTGAAATAAGTTTCATATGTTTGGGGGAGAACACTGACAGTCTGGCATTGTAGACATTTGGTTGTTGCAAAGTGAAAACTTTACAGTGCTGTTATCTGTCTTCCTTAAGAGAGGAGAAATCAGTAACTTCCAGTACCTGATGCACTTAAACACTCTGGCCGGCAGATCCTATAATGATCTCATGCAGTACCCTGTCTTTCCCTGGATCCTCGCAGACTACGACTCAGAGGTAAATAAAGTATCTTGCCAGCCTTGCTAGTAATCTTTTATAAGTTGGTGGTTTTGCAGATATTACAGTTGGCTCATGCCCAGGTAAAACCAAGGTTTACCTTTATCAATATTTCTTTAATTCAGTTTATTTTGTTCCTCCAGCTTACCAGTGGTAGGGTAGGAGAGATTCCTGGCTATTTCATGTGTGCAGGTCCTTGCCTGTGCTGATTTTGCAGATGTTACGGTACATAGGTGAGGGCTTGGGATTTGTAGAGAGGCACTTGCCTCTCTAGGTTGCATTAGTTCCTGTAAGTCTTTGCATTAGCTTTCTACTGAATACCCTGAAGTCTGCTAAGCCCAGCAGAGAAAGCATCTTTCTCCAGAAGGCTGTGGTGGAGGCTACAATGAAATCTGGCCACACAGTGAAGAATTTGCTTCTGAAAAAGATGAAACATCCTATTAATGCTTTTGTGGGCAGGCATTGCCATCAGACAGACCATAACATAAAATATTGTTAGGGTGCTTGTGGAGTATTCAAGAACAGAATTAGGGGGAATTGGGGACAGGATGAGGGGAGCAGGACAAAAATTATCCATAGCCCAGATGTGATTTAAAATAAAACACACTGACTCTCTTGGATCAGACTGAAGGACTGTTTTAAGCATATCCGACATTGCATGTGCTGTGTGTGTCAAAAGCAAAGGTAACAGGCTCAGGAGGTATGTGGCGTTAAATTTAGTAATCAACAGTGTTGAAAGGGTTTGGTTTGGTTTGATAAAATTGTTATCTGTTTTATTTTTAAAGGAACTGGATCTTACAAATCCCAAAACATTCAGAAACCTGGCGAAGCCCATGGGAGCTCAAACAGAAGACAGGTTAGCCCAGTACAAGAAGCGATACAAAGACTGGGAGGATCCCAATGGTAAGTACTGACCCATCCTTCAGGAAGAGCAAAGGGACATGTGCCTATCATGTCATGGGAGAGACTTGAGGATTTTTACATTATGGGCAAAGAGGTCTGGATATGGATGTGCAGAACTCTACTATGTTTTTTAGTGACTGCCCAACAACACTGAATTAGAGCAAAGGGGTGTTGGTTTTCTTGCTGTTTGTTTTAAATACAAATGGCAGGTTTTGTTTATATGTAAAAACAAAGACAAAACAGATGCACATTTAGAGGAGTTTAAAATTGTCTGAAGACTGTAATGGGCAGGCACATGAAGCACAACCAGCTCTGTCTGCTAATACAATTTGAGTGCTGCTTCATGAACATAAGTACTACAAAGAATGAGAATACTTCTGCATTAGCAGTATTGTACCTTTTTCATTTCTAGTCTTAATGCATGTGTTTTGGCTAAAGAAACAGCAGTTTGTTCTCTAGAAAAACTCAGAATGAGATGCAGTTAAGCTACATATTCATGATTTTAGAGCTTCCTTATGTATTGAAAAAAACCTTTTTTTTGGCAAGGAAACTCTTATGTGTTTTTATCGAAGACAGAGGCCTGTTTAACTACTGCAGTGCTGTTCTATATCAAACACAACAGTAGGTGGCAGAGACATTCATTTCTAGAAATGTTTCAATATTTTCCAAGTGTGTTTATAATGACTTTTCACCAGGAAATTAAGAAAGTGAAAGCTGTACAAAATATGTAGGCAACAATTCTGATATGTATTTCTGCCTAAGGCTTTAATTCCACAGTAACCAATAAGTCTAAAAGTAAAATGAAAATTACAGGTGGGTTTTTTTAAAAGTTTCTTCAGCAGAAATCTCCACAGCTGCACTGCAACACTTCAGTTAGTTAAAATTAAAAATGACTAACCATTCAGTATTGCTTTGCAGAGGCCCACTGAATTAGGGCTACTGGAGTGCGGCCAAAACTCAAGGGATGGCCTTGACAAAATATAAAGCTTTCAGATTTCTGAGAATGAAAATTACAGATTCCAATTTTATGTGTGTCCACAGTTCACAGAGTAATTAAAATACAGTAATGTTTTTTTTTTTCCAGTTAGTACTGGATCTGTCACCTGACTGCTTTATTTGTTCTATATTTCTGATGTTTAATCTGTAGGGGAAACCCCAGCTTATCACTATGGGACCCACTATTCATCAGCCATGATAGTGGCTTCCTACCTGGTCCGGATGGAGCCTTTTACTCAGATTTTCTTACGGTTACAGGTAAAAATGACATCACTTCATATTTCTTGCCTGATGCGTATTTCAGACGTAACTGAAAAATATGATCAGCCAGCTTTGTTTTCATCAAATATCATGGAAGAAATACATTTTGGCAGAGTTTTTACTGCCTGGCAGTTTTCTGATGTCTTTTAAAAAGATGTCATGAAATACACTTTTTTTTTTCCTTGTAGTTTGAACATTTTTCTAAATGTATGCAGAACAAAATATCACCAGACAAAAAACAAAGCAAGTTTCATTGTGAAAAATTCTTTGCTAGCCGTGCTTTATTTTAATGTTGCTGAAAGAATCATATGCCAGTTGTTTAGTTCTGTGCTGCAGGTGTTGAAAGATTTTTATTTTAAACCAGTATGTTTATCCAAAGAAACACTTTAATACTGAGTGTTAAAATAAACAAAAGCTTGCAGATCCTGGAATTGTTTGCCAGTTTGATGGGTAATGCAATTTGTAATATTACATATCACTTATTTTCCTAGACAGAAGCCATCAGGCAAAAATGATTTGTGTTTCTCTGGAAGAGACTGAAGTCAGACTAGATACCTCTTTTCCTAAAGTTCTGTCTATCTGTATCTCAGTGCTCTGTGTTTACTATTATTTGTGTACCAAAAGGTAATAGAGCTGATCAAATCCGCTGTGTTAGAGGAAGAAACATGCAACGTTCTCGTGTCTTTATTAGGCAGAGGATGCTCTGATTTGCCTTCTTGGTAACACCTGTTGTGCTGGGAGGTAACTCTGATGTTGGTGTGCCTCTGTTTCTGTCCCTCAGGGTGGTCACTTTGACCTGGCTGACCGAATGTTCCACAGCGTGCGGGAGGCCTGGTACTCAGCGTCGAAGCACAACATGGCAGACGTGAAGGAGCTCATCCCAGAGTTCTTCTACCTCCCTGAGTTCCTGCTGAATTCCAACAATTTTGACCTGGGTAGGCTATAAGAGCTGGATAGCATCTCTGTGGGTGGGAGAACAGTGCCAGACAGTCCAACATGAGATAAAAGTGTCTCGTGATACAGGTGGAACTGAAACAAGTGGCTTGCACATTCTTACACGAAAGGAAAATCAGGAGTACTTACGATATTTCCTGATATTGTATGTTTACTCAGTATTGTATATGAAAGTCTGAATGATTCAACTCATCATTTCACTGGCAAGAGTGTAGCAGGAGTTGTTCTTTCCACTGTGATACCTCAGATTTATTTTTTCAGATTTATCACTTAAGATATTTTCTCAAGCAGTGAGTGTTCATTTTAAGCAGTTCATACAAAGTTTGAGAATTGCTGAACAAGTCTCTGAAATACCCAGAAAGGATTTTTGTTTTAAGTGGTGTGTTTTAGTCGATTTGGGGGGGCAGGAGGGGGGATGTTTCCCATTCAAAATACACAGATAATCATATTTTAGTTGGAGTTTTTCTGCTTTGCATTTTTCTTCATGTAATTTGCTACTCCATGATGGCGTTCACCATCTTTGTGTGCTTATTTTTTAAGCTTTGCAAAATCTATTTGACAGTCTTTGCTTTTAGAACTTTATTTTAAAGTATTCCTAATGGTTTTGTTGAAATGTCACAACTTTTGTGACAGTGATATTCAACAGGAGTCAAATTTCACACCTGTTGTCTGTAGGACATGCATGTTACTTAGGGTTTTTTGTCACTCTTAAGAGTGGCATTAAGCTCTTACATTCTGAGCTCTGTGCTGTGAATCTACCAAGTGGCAGAATAAGAATATAACAGAAGTCTTACCAAATGCATTTTTGGTGATCACAACATGACACTACTTAATGTTCAGAGTGGGAATGGGTCTGCCCAGGACAGGATGAGTGTGTTGTGCCCAGGGGAATCACTTATATCCTTGGACATGGAGCTTGGGGGGATACTAGTTAGCTCTTCACTGTTAGGAAATAACTATTTAGCCTGTACTCCTGTAATGTGTAGCCATTCTCATGGATAAACAATAATTCCACTACATGGTACAGAATGTTAGTATTGTGATGTTTTCCCCCAAGGCCTCTCAGTACAGTTTGCTGTTACACTGTCTCATAGTGGGCTTTTTCTTCAAAACACACTCATTTGACATGTAATTCCTATATACATGCTAAACAGATGCCTAAGTACAAGTTATTGCCCTCTCTTAAGTTGGGGCCAGCACATTTATTCCAGTTTTCCTCACAGAATGAGAACAATGGAGTAAAAGAGAGATAAGAAAATGAAACTTGCTGTGCTGATTCCTCTGGGTGCAAAATGGGCGGCTGCTATGGTAGCAGTTCCCAGTAGCAGGGTTGGCTGCTCAGGTGTGAGCTAAACTGGCGCAACAAGGTTCTGGCTGTGCAGTGATCACAGAGGGCTGTTTTACTGGCTGGTGTTTGCATTAGCTTTAATGCATGGCAGTGGGTGTTTCCCATGACAGGAAGAGATAAGCAGAAATGTAGCATAAATAGAAAAATAGACAAAATAATCATGTTCCAAAAGCACTTAACAGAGAAACATAAAGGTTTTGAGTTCAGACTGTACATTCCAGCGTTGTGAAGACTGAGGATGTGTAACCTAATCAAGACCACTGGCTAAAAGAGTAATGTTAGTTTTGAAGACCATATGCTGAATCACTTCTTCAGAAAACTTAGCATGGAATATTTGAATTCTTCCTTCTGCAAGCAATCTTGCATGAACAACCAAGGCAGAATTTTTCATATTTTATTACTTGGCATTTAAAAACAACATAGTATTTTAAAGAAAAGACTGAAATAGCTTCCTTGGTGAAGGAAAGGTGTTAGAATTTGAATTTTTTTAAAAATTCATAATATTTTTTCACCTCTGCTGTTGCAGTGTGTTTCAGTGCTTCTCTCCAAACGTTTTTCTTATTTTTGTTTTTTTACTAGGTTGCAAACAAAATGGCACTAAACTTGGTGATGTAATACTCCCTCCATGGGCAAAAGGAGATCCTCGTGAATTTATCAGAGTTCATCGGGAGGTAATTTTCACTTTAGTAGTGACAATAGAAAACCTCAGCTGGGACTTTCCAATACCTATAAATCTAAGCTCAGTTTGTGTGGTCGCAGTTAGCAGCCAGTTTGTGAGTTCAGAGTTGATGGCTGATTGTTGTCAAGGTCTATAGACCCAACGTTTCCTCCCCTTCCTTTTTGGCCAGGGAGTACATTGAGGCAAGACTTGCTTCAGTGAAAAGCTGTATCAGAACACAACAAAAACGTGTCCGAATATGTTCTGCATTTTTCTTTGTGGCAGGGGTAGTAAGCTCAACCAATGACCAGTCTGTCTAGTTTTAATGCGTGCCCTTTGAATTTCAGGCTCTGGAATGTGACTTTGTGAGCGCACACCTGCATGAGTGGATTGACTTGATCTTTGGCTATAAACAGCAAGGTCCTGCTGCAGTAGAAGCTGTAAATGTCTTTCACCATCTCTTCTATGAGGGGCAAGTGGACATATATAACATCAATGACCCATTAAAAGAGACAGCTACGATAGGATTCATTAATAACTTTGGACAGATACCAAAGCAGGTATACCCTTTTTATAATTTTATTTTGCAGTTAACACTTAAATTGAAACGTATCAATATGGAGCAAGAAGGTGTTTTAGGGGTAAAACTTGTTCTTCCAGTGATATGAAATCATTTACATTTCTGTCATACATGATGCAATGATTAACTTTGGGCTTTCCCTGTGAGATTAGAAATGTCTTTTTTTCCCCTTTACATCCTTAAAATAAAAGGGAAAATGAATTATGGCTCAACTCTAAAAATCAGTATCAAAAAAAAAAAAAAGTATGTTCTTGCTGCAAAGTCAGAGTGGAGGAGTGAAAGTGTAATTTCAAAGTAAAGCCTAGTATTTAGGTATTTTAGGTTATCCTGTAATAAAATAATTTCTATATTAACTATGCTTCCCTTTTTTACACCAGTCTCTTGCCATCCTGCAGGGATTGGCCACATCTTTTATTTGAAGAATATGCTGCAAATAAAAATTAAGACTTTAAATTAGGAAGATAGGACTCTTCTAGGACCACTGTAGTTGAGATAGACACATTTTAAAGCTTTAGTGTTTTTGTCCTCTTTAAGAGATTAAATTAATAAATGTAATATTAAGTTTAAAGTTTTACTTCATGAGGGTTTAGGTTTGGAGAGATTGAGTGTTTTTTGGGTTTTGTGGGGTTTTTGTTTGGGGGGTTTTTTGGTGGGTTTTTTTTTTTTTTTGCATTTTTGTTTGGTGTTTTTGTTTGGTTTTTGTTTGTGGGTTTTGTTTGGTTTTTTAATTGGGTATTTCTTTAAAGTCTTTGTACTATCCAGTGAAATTTTCAAATGTCATTGATGAATTTTTTCAATCCTAGATCTGGTGGAAACCACAGGTACCTTCAGCAATTCGCTGGGAACCCAACCCAGTGTTGGAAACTTTAGACTCGGCTCTCAGCACTTAATGTTTCAGGGCAGCCACGGGATATTTCCTGTGGCAACCCACTGACAGCTGTGTGTCTTTCACAGCTTGGAAGGAAGGCTAAGAACTGTTCATCTGTCCTCTGTGGCTTTTCTCCCCTTCCTTGCTCTCTCTCAGTAATCTAATTATGTAGTGGCTGCAGGGTTTTCTCCTCTTACATAATAACCAATCAGTGGGTTGTGATGATAATCAGACATGGCCCAGCTAAAGCCAGATGAACAGACAGGGGTGGGGCAGGGCCGTGGAAGAGCATTGCAGCTGAGTCCAAAGGTCTGCCTGAATCCTCCGATGCCTGTTAGATATAAATGTGGCGAGATCTCCCAGCAACTGCATGAGGAAATAAACTGCAGGAAACTCAGAACTTCCTTAAGTCATTATTGGTGGTGAGTGCTCTTAGAGCACATTTTTATGTCATGGTTGAGTTTTTCTGTTACCCTGTGACTTTCCATGGAGGATCCAGGGCAGGCTGTCTCAGTGACGCGTCTGCTCTGCCCTTTTTCACTTCTTTGCTGCATGGAGATGTAACATGGGGACCACATCTTCTTTATCTCATCCCTTACACTAGTAATACTCTTTGTAGTTTGGTTTTCCATTTTAAAAGGCTGTGATGCAAAACACTGCAGAGCTGATGCTGTGTGTGGGAGAGAGCTCTCACAGACTCTGCAATGGGCCCAAGGTGCCACAGCCTGAGGGGGCAGAGCAAAATGAATAAGCAAGAGGAACAGTCACTGAAAGGAGGAGTTGGGTTTTTTTGTTGCTGGAATTGGAGAGTTTTGAGAACAGTTGTTGTGAAACACTGTAGGATGGACCTTCTCTCTCAGTCTTCCCATAGCCCAGCCAGATGGGAGGCATGCTGTCATTCAGGGAGAGAGGTGGCATGTAGGCCATGTTATTTGTACCCAGGGGGTTGGTGCAAGCCGTAGAAACATGTCTACACAGTCATAGTTCAGTGACCTCAGGCTTATGCATGTTCCCTCTGCTTTGGAAAGGCAAAACAGGTAGCACATTTCGAGGGGCTCAAAGGAAAACAAGTTTCAGCACTGGAATTTCAGTTCTCCTTTCAATGCTGTAGTAGCCTCTCTGTAAAAGAGCTGTTGAAATCTTGCAAAATACCACTCAGTGTTTGTATTTGCCAGTTACATATTGTAATACATAGTATTTACCACCTAAGATGTTTGTTATTAATTTATCATAAACCTTAGTGTGTGTCACTGATGATCACGGCTCATTGGAAGCAGTGATTGCCTTGTTTAACACTGGAATGGTCACGGAAGTGATAAAATGGAAATTCAGTCCCTTATAATGAAAAGCTATGCAGAAGATAATCAGGGACTAAGATGCCTTTCTTGTGTATGATTGTCATACGGGGTCCCATTCCATGCCCACCCATTCTGTTACTCTGCTCTTTGGTGGCCTTACCACCTCCAAAAAAGTGAGCTGCTCTTTGTGGGGCACAATTTGTCTCAACGCCAAAACTTAACTTTCAGTTTACCATGGGTTAGAATTTCTTACCGTGTTATGCATCAGCTTTGGGGTTTTTGCTTGCTTTACTTCAGTTGCTTTTGCAACTGGAGGTATCTTTAAAAAAAATGTTGCTCCTTGTAGGATTTTGTATTGTTTGTTGAAAATGGTCACCAGAAGTTATTGGTGAATACTGAGAGCATTAAGTATCATTTGCTGACCTGCAGAATTTTTTTGTTGGTAAATTAGACTCGTTTATGATCTTTTTCAGCTTGTGCCCATGTAAGCCTGTAATTTTTGATGATAATTAGTTTCTTGATGAATTTCAGCTCTTCAAAAAACCACACCCACCAAAGCGTGTTAGAAGCCGACTGAATGGAGAGGCTGTGGGCACCTCTGTGCCTCCTGGTTCCACAGGTGACAAGATTTTCTTCCACCATTTGGACAACCTGCGTCCATCTCTTGCTCCAGTGAAAGGTAAACTTTAAAGCTGCAGTAATTGTTCCTGTTTTATCACCCAAGCATTCAGAGTTTCAGCAAGATAGTCCTTTTCCATCTTTTGGTTAGTTCTGATAATTGTACTGCCTGTTGGTTTGTGAGAAGGACAAATTTAAAATACCCTAGTGATGTAAGATTATGTTCTTGGCTGCCTTACAGTGTACTTGGGAAACACCAAATCTCTACCAGTTTAATATAACTTAGTTTAAATAGAGGGATAAAATGGGGCCCAAGCACCTCTTTATAGAGTTTTAGTGTAACAAACAGCATTCAGGGTATTTTGCTTCTGGGCCTGCAATAGCCTCAATTTTTGTGATTTTCATGGCAAAAGGATTCTTTGTTGCAGTGCCAAGAAACACTGAGAAGTATTGGCAGGAAAGGATGGTGTTGGTAGCTGCACAGAAACAAAAGAAGGTGGCTTTTGACTTCATTTTTGACATTATACTGAGCAAAAGTTAATTGTCTGTGAGGCAGGTAAACGCTGTACAGTGATTTCTTTCCTAGCTGAGTAAGTGACTGTGCCTGCCTGCTGTAAAGAGAGAGGACATACTATCACACAGGCCATAGTAGGCCTTAAGTGTAGACTCTTAAATCAGGAAATTAGAAAGGACTAATCTATATTTACAAGGCTTGGGAAAAAAAAAAAAGGACACTACAGAGTGTAGTTGGGAAAGCAGCTTGTGGGAATGCTTGTCCAAGATGTTGGAATCAATACCAAAAACTTGTTTTTATTTGTGCCAAAAATGTCGCAATCACTTTTAATGACCACAGGCATCTTGTCTGAGGAACACCTTGTGCAGCCTCATAGGTAGGATCAGAGCTGTCTGTGACCCTCAGGGTATTCTTGCCGCTGCTGATGGTGCTTAGCTCTGCATTTGTTAGGAATGGAGCAAAAGCTGCCATCACTGCAGCTGAAACAAAGATTTGTATAAACAGCCACTGCAGAGGCCTTGCTTTTGCAGAGCAGCGGGTATTTAATGGGATCAGATGGTATTTATCTCTCCCAGCAATAAAACATAACCCCATCTTCTTTTTTAGAGCTCAAGGAACCAGTGGGACAGATTGTGTGCACTGATAAAGGCATTCTGGCAGTAGAACAGAATAAGGTTCTCATCCCACCGACGTGGAATAAAACCTTTGCTTGGGGCTATGCAGACCTCAGCTGCAGACTGGGTACCTATGAGTCAGACAAGGTTGGTAATCTATAATCTGTTTCAGTGCTGAATGTACCAAAGCAATTAGTACTCAGTAGTGAAAAAAATTAAACAACATGAATGAAATAAATTTGGTTTTTTGCTCCCTACCTGGTTTTCTTCATACGAGTGCTGGCAGAAAAACATACGCCAACTAATAATAATTTTTTTGCCAGATCTGCAAAACGTGAATGAGTTAAATCTGTGCAATTAAAGCTCATCTCATATTATCTCAGGAGGGGTCTTATGGCAGAGGCTGGAATTGCTTCTGTTTGAGGAAAAACTGCATAAGTGGTAGCAGTGATATCTTAGTGACTTAATGAATGGAAAGCGGCAGGATTTTATTTTGTATCCTACCAAATGCTAGTCCTGCAAGTAATTCTTCTTTGTTTTCTTTATTTTTAGGCAGTGATTGTTTATGAATGTTTGTCAGAATGGGGTCAGATACTGTGTGCCATTTGCCCCAACCCCAAACTTGTTATCACTGGAGGAACAAGCACAGCCGTGTGTGTGTGGGAAATGGGTGTCTCCAAAGAAAAAGCTAAAGCTCTCACACTGAAACAGGTAAAATATAGTAAAAATTACTTTTATTTAAATTAATGTTACAAGATCAAAGTAATTATTTCTCCCTCAGTAACCTTTGAAGCCATGAGTCCAGCAGATCTGTGGAGAAGGGAATAGTACTAATCTACATCGAAAGTGGGCAAAATGCATCTTTAAAATTGCATCATATTTAAGGGTAGTGGAACACCAGGAGCTTTTGGTAGTGGTGTTAACAAAATTATACAGGTGTGTTTTGTGCAAATGATCTGCTTTATTGTAGTGTTATATGTAACCTCTAAAAACTGTGTCAGGAAGGACAGTGAAGGGAGGCTGCCTTGAAGGTTAATTTTCCTCTTTTTAAATTTTTTTTAATTACTTTTTCTTTAAAAATATATATGTTTAAATTACATTTCTGTGCAAAACTTTTGTCTTTCTGGCAGTAATGTTTGTGAAGCAGAGTATACTTCTTTAGTATCACCTTAAGTTTTTTCTTGCTTTATTAATTTAGAACAGCAACTTTTAATGTAAAGAAGCAGCCATGCTTAGTTGCAGCTAAGTATAGAGTAAGTTTTGTGTGTTTACTAAGAAAAAACAAACACAAAATCACAAAAAGCACCCACCAAAAAAACCAAAAAAACCAACTCCAACTAAACCAAAATGTTCTAGCAGCTGTGTGTAAATTATTATAGGTAGTTAGGACTTTTTTTTAGAGAAAAGCTTTCACTTAAGAAATTTAGAGAATTATTTAATAACTTCCCTTGCTCTCTATCCAACAACTGTACAAAGCTGTGTTTCCAAAGCATTTTGCTTCAGAGCAGTGCAAGATAAAACACTGTATCTTAAACTTCAGGGCAGCACATTGAAGGCCATTTATTGTACCTTAGCCAGTGATTTGTGACTGAGTAAGCTGCAGTTAAGCCTAAAATGTAGAAGTAGGGCCTCATATGAGTAGATGCTTGTGTTTTACTCCTTCTTCCAATTGACTTTGCCTTTTTGCAACTCTTTCTTGTCTCTTTTATCTTCTTTTAAACATCAACAGAAGTTTATAAAGGACATTACATTCTGTGTTTTCAGAATGTAATTTCAGGTGCAACCTGGAACACATTCTGACCCTATAAACAGCCCATTGCTGCAGAATTGGGTTTTTTTCAGTGGAAGGATCTATGCCATTAGACTCTTGAAATGTTGTTTTGACAAAGTAATTTTTAAATGCAAAAAAATTATTAATCTATCATTTTCAATTATGAAAATAGTTATCAACTGAATGTTTGTAACGCAGCTGCATCTTCTGGTAGAATATTCATGTTATGTTATCTGAATCTTCCAGATAAGAGGCTTTAATGTGCAATTCTTGTGCTCTCTCCTGATTTCAGCTGGTTCTTCCTGACTTGTGTTTTGCAGGCATTACTGGGTCATACTGACACTGTCACGTGCTTAACTGCATCACTGGCTTATCACATAATTGTGAGTGGATCACGGGATCGCACCTGCATCATCTGGGATTTGAATAAACTCTCCTTTCTAACGCAGCTTCGAGGTCACAGGGCTCCAGTTTCAGCTCTCTGTATAAATGAATTAACGGTAAGAACCAAATGCCACTCACTCAATGCCATTCCCTGTGGGAACAGTAGCAAGAGTCGGAAATCATTAAACCGAAGGAAAACAAACTGGGCTCTTCTGTTAGTTTGGCAAAACTCATATAAATCACCTGAAAACCTAATTAGCTGGTTTAGGGAATAATTTGTGTCTTCTGTCCAGAGTCACACATGGATTCATTCTATGCAGTGTAGCTTGAGCTCGGGAGAGGTTATTAACAGTGCTGGAAGCAGTACAGCTAGTGTGGCATTCAGAGTGGGTTGTCAGACCTGCCACAGGAGCTAAGAAAGGGTTTTGATATGTGACCTTGGCTGAGTTCTCTTGAGCTTAATTTAAAGGAAGCAGAAGATACCTTGGGTGAAGCTGCAGTGTGAGTTGTAGTGGAAATGGACATATCCTAAAAGCTTGTGGTGGTGGTCCTATGAGTTACAGGTCATCATTTATCCAGCTTCCATGCATGGTCAGCAGGGCTGGATGGGCCCTGTTGCAACTGGAGCAGATGTAGTGGTTGAAATCAAGACAAAATGGGGCTGTAATGCACAGAGGGGGTAGCAAGAGGCACAGTTTATTATCAGTTAGTGGTGTGGTTGTAGTGTTGACAGTGCTTTAGACTGCAGCTCCTGTTTCCTCTTTGCACTAGTTTGGACTGTTCCCAGTAAGGAAGCAAATGAAATTTAAGGTGGTACCTGTCTGTGAAAAAGAGAAGCGTCAACATGAGCAGCGTCTTTGGAAACTGAGAACGGAAAATACTGAAAATGTGCTGTTGGATTGTTACGTTGTGAATAGTGGAGGAATTGGTCAACTCATTGTACCCTGTAAATACAACAAATAGGTTGCTAGTAAATCTAGTTTTATAGGTACAATTTAAAAAAAAATGCATATAATCCCAAAAGTTCCTTCAGGTGGCCAAACTCAACTTGACTAAAAACTTCTTGAAAAGTGCCAGCCTGAACTTGGCTGAACTTGGCTTATGATTGAACCTGGCTTACATTTTTGCTGAAGAACACCTGCGACTTATACTGTAATACGGAGGTGTTAATTTGTCTTTACAGGGAGATATTGTATCCTGTGCTGGCACTTACATCCACGTGTGGAGCATTAATGGCAGCCCAACTGCAAGTGTCAACACTTTCACTGGCCGAAGCCAGCAAATTATGTGCTGCTTTGTGTCAGAGATGAATGAGTGGGATACCCAGAATGTCATAGTAACGGGGCATTCGGACGGAGTTGTCCGGGTAAGTACCAGGAATCGCCACTTGGAAAATTAATTTTACACCTTAGTAGTAACAGTATTTAGAGAAGCCATGTCTGTCCAACACAGTGTCCTGGCCAGTAATAAAAGCAGTCCTGCTGTACTTGGGTGTTTCACCTGAGCAGTTCTTTCTCCCCTTTGATGCACCCATTGGGATGTGGTAACTAGGGAATTGTCAGTAGCATACGTCTTCCTTCCTGCTCTGTTTTGATCACTTTTTGGTCACCAGCTTTCGTGCCTGGAGGTTGCATTTTTTGTTCACCATTTTTGTTTTACACACCTTGAGACATTTCAATTTGTTGCCTAGAAAGAAAAGAGAAATGAGTCTAACTCAATTTTCAGTACTTTTGTGTGCAGCCCTGGGCCTGCCTTAAACAGAGTCTGCTGGTGAGATGGCTCTGTGGACTGGGTTCAGGCATCCTTTTACAGTATCTAATCCCCAAAATCAGGGGGATGTGACCTGCCTCGCATGCTACCAGTGCAAATACACAGTTCTACTAACCTGTTTTAACTCTCTAAGTAGCTCAGAAGAAAGACAAGAGCTCAGTAAGTGCCACTTTGCCTATCCCTTGTCCCTTCAGTTCTGGCGGATGGAGTTCTTGCAAGTACCAGAAACACCAGCTCCGGAGCCTGTAGAGATGCTGGAAATGCCAGAGGATTGTCAGGAAGCACAAATAGGTATGTTTTGTATTTGCCTTTTATCTGATCTTCACTATATATAGGTGAAATCCTGTGGTTACACAGTGCAGGATGGATGATGGAGATTTTATCTTAAAGACAGTAGGCATCCAGTGGGCACAGTACGTAGAGTATCTGAGTTTTGTTCAGCACCTTGCCCAAGGTAGTTTCACGTTGCTGTGAGTAAGAAAAAGTGTTGCCTGTCATAGCTTTTTTTCCTGAAGATGGAACTTTTCTCTGTGTGGTTGTTTCTGCTATCAGTGAACCCAATAGATGCTACCATTGTCCAGAAGCTACTTATTCTTTTAGTCTGAAATGGAATTGTAGCATAACAACAGAGTTAAAAAAATCTACTGATGGAACAGCATGCTGTTTAGGCAAGCAATGATATTATTTTCCCCTGTTGGAAGATTTTGGTCTGTTCTTGCTGATTGTTTTGTTTAGCCATCTCATTTTCCTCCTGCTATCTTCATATTAAAGATATGGTCTGGATTTGGATCTGGATCTCATGATACTCCTTAGTAATCATTATATAAAAGCAACTTTCTTTTGCTGTATCACTGGGAGTATAAATGTCTTTGGTAATTGCTTTTTTGGATTAGCAAATCTGCATCATATTTTTCAGTCAGAAAGTTTCAGTCTAGCTGAGTGTGCTTACTTGTGCAAGTTTTGCTGAAAGGTTTTGCCAACTTGAGCATTTTTGAAGGTTTCACTCCTTGTGTCTGTCATAGCCTATCTCAGATGGACTGTTGCAGGAAATATCTTCAGCTAAGGAGTGTTGATTTCTGACAGACCAGTGCAAAAGAGATGAATAGTGGGATTCCTGGCAGGAGCTGAATCTCTGCAAAGGCTTTGAGATACCTGCATGCCATTTCCCACTCTCCATGCAGTGGTGGTACCTGTTGGGCTGTGGGCAGTGCAGTGTCTGAGCAGGGCATAAGCTGAGGCCATGTGCAGCCTTACTATCAACATCTCTCTTGTTGTGTGAATCCAGGGCAGGAAGCCCACGAAGAAGACAGCAGTGACTCCGAGGCAGATGATCCATGCATAGGCCAGGACACAAAACTGCAGGAGTGCCAGAGTCAACCAAGCAGCACCAGCCACAGGCCCAGGTCATCATCCAACAGAGCAGCAGCAGCGTGGTCAGCAGACAGCGGCTCTGATGACTCCAGGCGTTGGTCAGACCAGCTCAGCTTGGATGAGAAAGATGGTTTTATCTTTGTGAATTATTCTGAGGGACAAGCAAAAATACATCCCCATGCTCAGGTTAACCACCCACACCCCAGCTATGCTGAAGCACGGCACTACAGCAAGCTTAAACCAGGTAAAAGAAATTGGGCACACTCCTTGGTTTTTATTCCCCATTTAGTGTAATGTTATACAGTGTGGAAGACCCCTTAGGTTGGTTTGAGTCAGCTGTGCACCTTGTGCCCCCTCCAGCTTTCTGCATGCCTCCAAACCCCTCACAGGGGGTGGGCTACCAAGTGGGGAGAAAGAGAAAACCTTGACACACTGCAAGAACTACTGAACAACAGGCAAAGAACTGGAATGTAATCAAAACTGTTGCAGTCACCCAAAACGCAGCATCATGTGACCTTTTATGAAGAAAATTAATGACAGTTGGAAATCTAAGTCTTTACTTGAAAAATGCAATAAAATGGTTAAAATAAATTAAATAAATAAAAAAAGAGAGACTCTCCCAGTCCTGTCAGGCTTTGGCACAGGGCTTCAAGATGTCCCCATTCTCTGCAGCTCCCAAGTGGAGCCAGAGAAATTGGAGGCTTTGTGCATTGTTGTGTATCCTCTCCACACACACATGCATTGGAGAGCAGTTGAAAACTGTTTTCCCTGAGTGAAACTTGAGCCATAAAGAGTGATCTCTGGGGGGGGACATCTTTTCTTTCTGCAGAGTCACATGTACAAGTATAACGGGGGAGGAGGGAACAAAAATGAGAACCAGCAAGTTTGCTTTATCCCTTCCTCCTTCCCACTCATTTCTAGGATACAGATGGGAGCGCCAGTTGGTGTTTAGAAGCAAACTAACTATGCACACGGCATTCGATCGCAAAGACAACGCACACCCAGCAGAAATCACTGCACTCGGCATCTCCAAGTGAGTAACTCGCAAGCGATTGCTTGAAACGTTCTTGTGTGTTGTCAGCAGGAAGTGTCAGAATCACAGAATATTCTGAGTTGCAAGTGACCCACAAGGATCATCGAGTCCAGCTCTTAGGTGAATAACCCACACAGGGATCAGTGGTACCAACCAACCATTGCTCTTTGCACAATGCTGTTTTGGGGCAGCCTTCTTCAAGAACACAGATTGAAACACTGAAATAAGTAGACTTATTCAACTGCATTATGTTGCATAGAGTGTTGTAGCTCCATTTCTCAGTCAGACCAGGACAACTGGTATGTTAGTTATTGTGCAGTAGTTTAACATGATACAGACTCTGACATGTAAAATCGACCATCAGTGCCTGTGTGTTACTGTGCCGGAGTTGTTGCAGGAGTGCTTTTGCTTTTTTCTTGCAGGGATCACAGCAGGATTCTTATTGGGGATGGCCGGGGCAGGGTGTTCAGCTGGTCCGTAAGCGATCAGCCGGGTCGATCCGCAGCTGACCACTGGGTGAAGGACGAGGGGGGAGACAGCTGCTCGGGCTGCACCGTCAGGTTCTCACTCACTGAGAGGCGGCACCATTGCAGGAACTGTGGACAGCTCTTCTGCCAGAAGTAAGCCAGCCAGCAGTCTCCTTTGGGCTCTTTTCCATGCAGAATTGTAGGCTGGGTAAAGCTGCTGCACGCCACAGAACTCTGGTGAAAGATTGAGGTTTCCTTTACCGACTTAATCTGTTGTGCAGGACTGTAGGGTGCTGATTTAGGAGCCCCTGGAAGACATATGAAGTGTCTGTATGTGAGCTCCTCTTATCCACGAACTGAAGTGGAGGGCTCCTTTCTGGCCCACTGGGTCAGGGATGGTATTTCTAGTTTCATCTCTGTAGCTCTGCTTTGAGTTTAAATTGGTGACAACAGCTGTGTTTAAGCTGCCACTCAGTCACTGCACTGATTCTGTGGCGATCATAGGAGTTAAATTCTGCTTCTGCCACCTTGCGTTGCATTTTCATGTCAAGATAATGTTGGACAGTTTTCTGATGTCATGATCCACAGCTGGATAGCAAACACGTAGAAATGGAGGGGATTTGTGTTCAGCAATGCTTTGCCTTTTCTCTACAGGTGCAGCAGGTTCCAGTCTGAAATCAAACGGCTGAAGATTTCCTCACCGGTCAGAGTGTGCCAGAACTGCTTCTACAACCTGCAGCACGAGCGGGGTTCAGAGGAGGGGCCCAGAAATTGACAGGGTCCTGACAAACGGAGACCTCACCCAGCCCCGCTGTCACTCCAAGGACTAGTGAGAGTACTGTGCGGTGATGGGAAGGGATTAGAATATTGTCTGTTTACACTTACGTTTATACTGCATTTTAAGCACTAAAAGTAAAAAGGGATCATTGAATTGGTTTGTGTTGACAGAAGGTAAACGAGGCTGACAGCAAAATGAAGTGAAGAGCAAGGCCCAGGAAGACACGATTAGTAACCGCAAATCCAACAGAACTGTCAACCCCTAAACCTATGTGACGTGGCTATGGAGAAAATCCTCACTTATCCTAAACACCCCTTCTTGTCTTGTTTTTGTAGAGCTAGTCATCTTAACCGGGGGGGGAGGGGGAGGGGAAGGCTTTTTAGAAGATAGTTGTAAATCTGCCTTCTTCGCAAGCAACTGTGTATATTGTAAATAGGTATAACGGCCTTTTTATCTAAATATGAACTTAACTGCCTGTTACATGGGACTTCAGATTAACCACTGTACTTTGTGTGGCATCTTTATCTCATCTACCAATTTAAATACGAATGTTTAAAAAAAAACAAACAAAAAACAAAACAAACAAATGAGAAAACTCGAAGGCATTATGTGTATTTCTGTTACAAATCCAGTCTGTGCATGTTTGTTCTTTCAGTTGCCCACAGTATCTTAATTTAAGTGAGGCTATTCATAGAATTACATGGATTTTTTCAAAAAAGAAAAACAAAAAAACATTTTTGAGAATAGGAACTTGGAGTATTTTATTCTAGCTGTAAGATAACCAGGAACTAAATTGTACACTTGTGTTGCATTTTATACCAAACTATTTACCACCTCAGTGTTGTTCATATTTAATAAGGCCTCTTTTATACATATGTCAGAGCTACAGTTTTATTAATTACTTACTGTTCGTTAGCAGCTGATTCATGCAGTGCAAGAACCAGCTTTTACCTTCTTTAGTCAATAGCAATTGGCTTGCAGATAGGTACAGAATGAATTCCTTGTGCATAAAATTTAACCGCTGTTGTCCTGTAGCTTGTTTGCAAAAAAAACAAACCAACCTTTTGGAACAATAGGCATTGCTCTAAAACAGGGTGATATTTAGTCATGTCAGAAATGCTTCTCGGAGCTCTCTTTGTCTTTCAGCACATGGCATCAACCTGAGGACAGCAGTAGATTTCCATTATGGTTTTTTATGTTCCAATATGAATTTAATTGCAGTATTTTTTTACTACTATGTCATTTATTTTGCACTACATGTGGGATGAAGTAGAGACACTGATATCTGCTGGGATTGGAACACGTGCATTGGATATAGGCCCATGGACGTGGACTTAATTTCTGCATGAGGTCTTGCCGGTGGGTTTTTGGTTGGGTGAGGGTGGAGAGGGAGGGCATCGGGCAGGCTGGTGTTTGGTTTGGTTTTGGTTTTTAACATATGTGTATATATTTTGTAAATGGGTGACAGACTGATCTAGATCTAGATATATTCACGATGGATTCTTTTAAATAGCAGTAAGGATATGGCCCAGACCAACAGAAGACAGGTGGCCTCGTGTTGGCTCTGTTAGCACTTCAGTGAGTGCCGTCACTCACAACTTCACTTGGAATGAGTTGGGCAGAGTCTGGCCCTGGGGTGGCAAATAATGAAAACCATCGCTGTTACCAGAATCGCACCATCTGAAATGCCAGGCCCCTCTGTGCTGGCGTGAGCTCCTTCCAAGAAGGTCCTTGGCACTGTGGGGGCACACCTGTCTTCTCTTGATTTGAACTTTTAGCAGTGAATAATTTGTTAATTCTGACCACTTACTATTTACCCTGGTATCACATGTTTATGCACTGAAGGTTAAATATGTATTTTGATACTTGTTTGTTTATTATGTATGTGCTGGTCTGTAAAATGAGATATATTCCTGTTTTGGTATGTATACTAGGTCCCCAAATGAACAGAAAGGCTTCTCTAGAGCCCTTGCACACTGTTGAGTAAATGCAGGTTTGTTGAGCTTAGCTGACCCAAATTTTGGATCCAAAGAGTGATGGTCAAGTAGCCACACTGTGTGGCTACCCTACAGATTTGACCCTAAAAACAGGAAAAGGTCCTTGGTAAGCATGTGCAGAGCACTGGAATTTCTGTGTTCAGCTGTTCTCTCTTAACGTTGCCTTCACCCTTCCCAAAATGATGCAAAACCAGCATAGTTCAGAAGACAGGCTAGTGGCCTTAATGTTTTCCGTTTGAGCAAAAGGCTGTTTCAACAACTCCTAAATGCCTTTGAGTCCACAGAGCTTCTCCTCCCTTTGCCTCCAGATTTCAAATCAAGCCCAAATTTAAGGAAGTCTTCTTTTCTGTGGGCTGGAACTTGTACAGCCACACCATTAAACCCTAATAAAAACAAGGTAACACTAAAAGCAAGCAGTTGGCATGCAGTGCTAATGCAGGCTCAGGGGGACAGCGGGCCATCGGGGCACAGGTGGTCAACTGCGTCCAGCACGGGTGGTGTTGTACACCTTTGATGTTTGGCAGCGTACTAAAAAAAAAACAAAAACCAATATTATTCTTTACGATTTCCATGGTGTAGAGGTTAGTCCCAATTTACATTTTGCAAACAAACCAGCACAGCCCTCTGACCTGATTCTTCAGTTGCGCTGTTCCCAAAAAAAAAACCACGTTCTTTCTTGCTGGAGGTGGAGGGAAAAAACACACCTGCTCGTATTTCCTCTGGCAGCTGGTGCTGTGGGCAACTGTTGTGTTCACGTGGGAGTGGGGGATTTTTCCATTTCATTCGAGCTTCTAAGGCAAAGACTTGCTTTGTTTTCCATGTAAAAATCTGTTGAGCGAAAATATACTCATGTACACTAACATTGGTAGACTGTATTCTCTGCAAGTACCTCACATGTCTTCTCCTGCCTTGTTCTTTGTAGTAAACTTATCCATGTACTCTTAACATTCGTATGTAGTGTGCAACTGTAATGTCATGCTTTTGAGAGGGGGTTGGCTGCCTCCAGCCAACATTCACCAGTTCAATAGCAAAACACTTTAGATAAGTTATTTTGCACTTTCTTATGTATAAAATTGGTAGAAACTTATATTTGCTTTGTATCATTTAAAGACTCCTTTTGTTTCAGTAAATGAACTGTGTATAAAATACTTATGCAGTTAAAACTGTTTTTAGAAAGTATTTTTAATTTCAGCAAGTTTGGTTACTTGTTGCATGACTATTAACACAGCTGACTTTTTGTGTCAGTGCAATGTATATTTTTTTTTGTCCTGTTATTAACTTGTAAGCCCTAGTTAAATGGCCATTTATTTGTACAGCATCGGGAGTAAATTGAAGATAACTGGCTAAGACTGGAGTGTGGAATTTTGTACTATATTGCAGAATCCAATATCTGTTTTTTGGTGGTTACGTAAAAGGCCTGACGATTTACTATCTAGTGTGCAATCTGTGATATCTGAATGTTCATTGTATATTTGTCTCCAATGCAAAAAGGTAGAGTAACACAATTACAACAATACATGATTAAATGCAATAGTTCAGGTACTGAAGTATTTTTTTTTTCATTTCAAATAAATACCTGCTATTTACCACCAAAAAGCTGTTTTGCATTTGTTGGAAAGATGCAACATTTGCAGCTGAATAAACATTTTTAACGCGGGTGTGGTAACTAATGAGTAACATGTTTCTGTATCATCACAAGGAGTAAATTTCTATTGCTTGTTGCAGTTTTGGTTTCTGAATGCGGGTACGGCCATCCATAATGATGCAGCATGAAATAATATGTCTTAGTTTATTCTTTTTTGCTTTTGTCACTATAGAGTATGAACTAAGAATTTGAAGATGTGTAGAAGAACAGGCTGTGCCAATATAGAGAAAGCAGACAGAATAACTGTATGAGTCATGCTGGGATAAGGACAGTGGAAAAAAGGTGGTTGTGTCAAAATCCAGTTTAAATTACCTTCCTCAAGGAGAGTATATGACTTCTAGAGCAGAACTTGACCTTGTCTGGTGAGGAATAGCCTAATATCCCCAAATGTTGAATTATTTTACTGATTCTTCTATCCATTTTTATACCCTTTTCTAAGCTGGTAATGCTAAAGAATGTGAGGTTTCTTGTTGGCAGTTAATTATGTGCCAGCACTGGTGGCCACCAGTTCATCTCCAACTAAAAACTGGGCTTTGACGCGTGTGGGCCTGCCATGTTCCTTGGCTGATGGGCACCAGAACATTCTTGGAATTTGACAGCAAGTGATTTCTTTAGATGTAAAAGAAAAGGAACATCTACCCATGTGTACTACTGTCTGTGTGTACTGTGTTTCACATCAACTCCTCCTGTGAACTCTTGGGGTTTTTTAGTTACACTTCAGTGTGCTCTTGAGCAGTAGTTATAGAAGCCGTTTTCATGGCCCTTCCTAAGCCACATCTTGGTTATATAGAATTGGTAATATCCCCTTTTCATAGGTTCAAGGCATCCCCACATTTTAAATCTTTTCATACACTGAAAAAAAAATACTTTCTCTCTAACAGTTATGAGGGAGTCCCTGTGATTCTCAGCGTGGCTGCAGGCACCGACAGCTGCAGCCCAGCACTCTGCTGTCATGGAGCAGGTCATGGATGAACCTCACCGAAGCAGTCTGAGCCAGGTAACCATGCTGACTGTGGGTTGTGGGGTCTGGCATCACCTCCCACTCTTTCTGGGGAGAGATACCCTACCACAAGTAGCTCCGGGCTGGGCTGTGCAGCCAAATCATTGAGTATAAGGAGTATTTCAACCTATTTTCCCTGGGAAAAAATTAATTGGCCACCTTCTTTGGCCTGTGCCATGTTAAGGCACTTAACATGGGCTTAACTTGGTGCAACCTTTTGAATGGCACAGAGAACTTGCCGACAGTGTCCCATCCTGCCTGGAGAGTGCCAGCAGTGCCTCATCTCCACAGCTTGTCATCTGATGGAGGGCCCGGCTCCGCTGTTGGAAGGTGATCCAGCCTCATGAGGTGATTTTGCAGCCCTTGCCCTCTGCACCTCTCTACTCTGCCAACCTGTGGCGTGCTTGAAGCCTCCCTTCCACAGGCCTTTCAAGAGAGCCTGCCTTGGCAAAACAACAACAAAAAAATTGCCCTTTTTGTTTCCCAAACAGGTTTTGAAGCCATAGGCTGAGGGTCGTGGCCAAAGCATGACCAGCACTGGCATCCCCCAGGCATGGAGGAGAGTGGAGGTGCTGGGAACAAGCACAGGGCAGGGCCCACAGTCCTGATGGACCTTTTGACTGGGGAACTGCAGTCCCACCCATGCCCCATGGAGCACAGGCTTCAGTGTCAGCATTAAGATAGTGCTGCTTGGAGTCCCTGTTGCAAATCGGGTTGTTGGGAGAGTTAATTTGGCTCCCTTCTGTCCAAACAAAAGGAAAGCCATAGCCTTTTGGGAGCTTCCTGCACTAAACCTGGGTCCAGGAGAAGGCAGAAAAGGTGCCCTGGGAATTTGTGGCAGCTCTAATGTTGGTGTTAGAACTGTAAAATCCAACAGGCGACAGCTGGGCCAGCAGCCAGTTTTGGGGTGAAACAACGCAGTGGGTGAGTGACGGGCAGCTCATGGTGAGTGCACCAGCCTTTAACTCTGGCTCTACCGCAGCTCCTGGCAGGCAGAAGCACCGCCCATGACCAGGCCTTCAATTTAGCAGGTAAAACCCAATTTGTGGCCAATTTGCTGTGACCAAATTGATTTTCGTGACAGTTGCAATAACTGGCAATTCAAAAAGGCGGAGCTGCTTTCCAAGCTCAAGTGTTCTGTGCTGTAGAAAATGCATTCAAGACATATCTGTCTCCATGTCAGGACATGCCACACCATGCAGAGAGGATGGGGTATGCAAGAACAGAAGCAGGATGATGTGCTGGGAGCCAAATCCTGCCCCATTCCTGAGGGAATTGAGTGACACTGCAGAGAGTATGTATCTGGCCCCCAAAAAAGGGCAATAAATGGGACCAGAACTTAACCATGGCCACAGATAAACCTAAATACAGTCATACCTACTCAAGAGTGCACCACAGCCCCCAGCCAAGGGCCTCTGTGCTGTTGGGCAGGCCAGCAGGAGATGTGGTGAGGTTTTTTTTGAAGTGGCAACATGTAGGGAAAGCTGTGAAGTCATGGAGGGGAATAACCCAAAAAAAAAAAAGTAATGCCCACGTTAAATAAGTAAAGGGTAAAAAACCCAGGCTGCTGAGAGCCAGTGATAGCCCAAATCCAGCTGGGCCTTTGGCTGATTCACCTGCACCTCCTCCCGGGAGGAGGAGCAGCTCCCTCCCCATTCCCGGCAGCCTGTGCTGCCTGCTCTGCTCTGCTGTGCTGGGCAGAGCTGTCTGAGAGCAGAGACAACCTCTGGGCAAGGGTAAGTTTCCACTGTAAACACTGAGGTGTGGGGGGTGTGTAGCAAGGCTCTTGCCCAACAGCAGTGACGAAAGCGCTGCGCCATCAGCCTCGACCCCCGCCCCGTGCAGGTGAGCTGCGAGGCGCTGGTGTTGACACAAGCACCGGGAAGAGCTTCCAGCCCTTCCCAGGGGCCAGCCAGCCTGGGGCCAGCTTCTGCCGTGTGAGATCAAGGACTGCTGCTCTTAAGGCTTGGCTACTCTCCCCAGACCACCTTGATGAAGCTGGGTAGGGAACCACCGTGGTGCTGCTGGGATCCAGCTGCTCTCCTCCTCTCCTGCAGGCAAAGCATCAGGTCACAGGGATGCTCGTTACAGGACAAGTGCTCCGACTGCAGAGTAACCTGGGAGCCATTTCCCAACTACTGTGAAAGGGCAGAGCAGCCCAGTGGGTTTCCCGACGCACTACCCAAGCTCTCAGAATTCACCCATCTGAGCAGTGATTACGATACCGCCACGGGACATGTGCATGTATGTAAGAGCTGATCAGCTCCAAACTGAGCTGAGACGCAGATTGGACACAAAGGATAACAAAAAAGACCCTGGGATTAGCTCAGCGAAAAGGAAAAAAGACTCACTTTGGTCCCAAAAGGGAGGGCTGGGGCTCAGCCAAAGGAAGCTGCTAAGACTTTAGTGACGTCAAGGCTGCTTATTTCAAGGGAGGGAGAGTAAAATAGGTTTGAGCCCAGCTGGAAAAATCTGTACTAAAAAAAAATACTAGTGAACTCAGGGCTACTTCTGCAGATTAGTTAAAAACCCTTGGCTCTTACTTTCTCCTTAAAATCTCTTAGAGTGTAACAGGAAAGTCTTGAATTCATGCAGAAGCAAAAATACATTCTTTTCCTGAGGAGGCCCAATTTATTTCTTTGTGCTGTGTCACAGGATGACATTGCTCACCGTGACAGCCGCCCAGGCAGACAAAAATAGCAAGTTAGAACATGTCACCCTGATGCAGCAAAGCCCAGAGACAGAAGGTACTGTGCACTGGTTATCACTGGGAGAACGTCTTTGCAGGCAAAGCTTTGGTTATCACATGTTTTTTATGGCAGGAGCTGAGTACAGGGGCTTAACAGGACAGTCGTAACACAGCTTGAGAAGATGAAACTGTTCTGGTAGTTTGCAGTGCAGGGGAAGGAGAAAAATCCATTTGTAGTGACACAACTCCTAGAAGCAAATGCTTTATTACAAGATCTTGTAAGCATTCCAGTACAGACTTATATCCTCCACTGTAGCTTGTAGTTGATGAAAATGTACAAATATTTTTAGAGGGGAAAAAAAAACACAAAGGGAAAATGGACAGCTCTGTAAAATGTAGATGAAATTTGGACAATGATTACGTCAAAGATAAACATCAAACCACAGGAATTACACACGGTCCTAAGGCAAACTATGCAATGAATGTATGCAATTGCACTTGAGTCTGTAGAAAGTTATGACACACACCACTGCCCAAGCACTCGATATCCTGGGTCCTGATGGATATCTCTGCATGGAGAGCAGCAGTTTTGGAATCAAGGAATACCCAGAGTGCTGCTGTACCATATATTCAGCTTGTTGGGCAAGTGACCAACGACCTAGCAGTGCCCAGCTGACTGTTGTTCAAGAAAATTTCATATCAAACCAGTTCCAGTGGTATCTGTTGGTTTGTGCTTCTCCCTTAGGTAGAAATCCCAATGCCTTTGACCAGAGCTCATCCACCTGCTGAGACAGAAAAGGTGGCCTGATACCCTGATCCTGTGGAAGTCAGCAGAAATCCTGTGGTGAGTCTAAGCTCCCCATAATTTTGATATCCCCCAAGTATGTAAAAAGCAGTGGTGTTGATTTCTCTCCACACCCCCATTCTCAAGCACAAGCTGTGCTCCATGGTTATTCTCCAGCCCTGAGCATTTCTGTCCAAAGGGACTGATTGCAATGAAGGCCCATATTAAATGAACTACTGGATCTCATCCCCGTTTCAGTCTCTTGCACTGTGTTCAGCACCCAGAGAGATCAGCTCTCCTAAATCAAGGCTCTAAATGACATGTATGTGAGTTCCCTCTATAAAGCACAAACCACCACCCCCCTTTCCAGGTGGCAGTGACTAAGCTGGTTTCTGAACACCTGCTGTCTGTTTCTGTTCAGCTGCTGCATGAACACCGCTCCTAGTAAATCCTCCAGCAACCTGTGGTCTCCCCTTGCCTTCCATATCCTTACAGTGAAAAGGAGTACCCAGCTGGACAGCACTTTTTGCCTTTCAGCTGCCACAACTCCCCCTCCTGCAGTGCCTGTACAATGAGAGATTGCCCTGCTCCAGGGGGAGCGTTCAGGCAAAGAAATACTCTTATCAGATCCACTGGGCTTTGGAATCCATTCCCTAAAAGGCATGGGGAAAGCAAACACTCGTTAAGATCTTCTCAGTAGGTCACCCTTACTGTTTGATTCAGCCTGCAATAAACAAAAAATGTTTTTTGTTGGAATGTCAGATGCATGAGAAAGACAGTGAGCTAGAGAGCAAACAGATTCCGTTTCTTTTCGTTATAAGTGTGAGATCCCTCAATACCCTGGAATAATAAACCTCCCTGACAGGCAGCTGCTGTCATTAGGACAATTTGCTCTTTGTCCTCAAGCTGAAAGGAGCTCTCTGCGGTGCAGGAGCATTTTGCTGGTCCCTGGGGTGTACAGCTGGTTGCTTGCAGAGCTTGCCACAGGCAGCAGGAGAGAGAAGAAAAGCTAGAAGTGTGGGCAGGGTCTGGCTGAGATGGAGCTCATTCCCCACAGCAGCCCCGCGGTGCTGGGTTGGACAGTGGTACCTACTGAGGGGCTGGGTGACACACCAGTGTTGTGGCTACTGCTGAGCGGTGCTCCCACAGCATCAGCACTGTCTGTCCAACATTCACCTCTCACTCTGCCCTTCAAAAAATGTTAGGAGGAGGGGGAAAACGTTTGTTATTACATTTGTCTTCTAGAGCAACCACCGTGCGCTTGAAGCCCTACATCCCGGGAAGTGGCCAGACACCTCCAGCTGATGGTAAAGACTGAATCTTTATTTAATCCACTTTGTTAAAATCCTTTTTTGTCTTGGCCAATGTAGGGGTTTTTCCTTTTTATTTTCTCCCCCCACCCCTATCCTGCTGAGAAGGGGAGCGATAGAGCAGCTTGGTGGGCACCTGATGTCCAGACAGGGTCAACCCTCCACGGTCCTTTTTGGCACCGACGTGAGGCACGAGACAAGGGCAGCTCTGTTTCCAGTGTGCTACAGCTACAGCAGTTACTGAGTGGGAAGCTCCTGGGTGAGTCATGGAGTGTGTTGGCTGCACTGCTTATCTCTTTTGCTGAACTTGGGAACACGTTAGTACAAACAACGGGTCTGGGATTTGTCCCTGGCACTGATGGCCTTGCTGTTGTGTGGGAGCTGTCTCATCTCCACAAGAGGATGGGGGAATTCATCTCCCTCTCCCTACTCAGGACTGATGTGGATGACTGTGCAGGTTCCAGAGGCTCTTGTTCACACCTACGTGAGCTCTTAACGGTACTAATCAACAGTGGTGGCATGTTGTGGGTTGGTGGAATCCAGTGTTGTGATGGTGTAAGAGAAGGTTTTAGGTGAGGCAATACTGAAATGTGCCCTGAGGCGGCATTCCCTGGGTGGCAGGGCATGGGGAAGTATCTGGGCAGGTTCCTAGGACAGATATCACCCCCATAGTCTTGAGACTTTGCACCTGAACAGGCAAGCAACCCTGGAAAGCTGATGTGTCACCTGATGGAAGGGGGCCTGGCCTTACCCCAGTGAAAACCAGCAGCCCCTCACCTGTGCCTATGGAGCCACAGTTCAGTGCTCTCAGGGGGCTGTGGTTGAGGCAGGACCCAAACAACAGGAGCAACTACAGGAATTGCCCCAGGAGTGAAAAAGAAGCTGTGGTCAAGGAAAAAAACAGGTCCACGTCATCAGTTACTAAGGAAGGAGGAAGAAGAGGAAAGGTTTGATCAAGATGCTGGTCCTCCAGCAAATAAACTGGAGGAAGGAGTGAGTGAATTCAGACAAGAAGCAGAAACTACCCTGTCCCTGACCCCATTGGAGCTTTGAGACATGTGGGAAGATTACAGGACTCCAAGTGAGCTGATTGCTGCCTTGGCTGATCCAACAGCTGGCTGGGATAACAGGACTGACAGTGAGCAACTGGAAGGTAAGGAAGCCCAACAGCTGGGATCCCTTGCTAGGAAGTGGGGAATTAAGAGAGGAGTTGGAAAAGAGGCAGCAATTTGCAGTCCCTGGAGGTGGCTCTTCCCAAGTGTGAGGATGGTCTTGTGAAGTCCCCTGCAGAGGGGACTGATGGAGATGAGGGCATCCAGTATCTGAGAGAATCAGCAGTGCTGGGAGCCATCTGAAGTGATCTACACGAAGATGAGGTCTCCAAAGATCCAGAGGATGTCCTGTGCACACAGGCCACGTGGAGGACAGCGATTCAAAGTGTCCCAGCATCGCAACAGCTTGGCAGCAATGCGCTGCCTGGGTATGGATACACCCGCTGTGGAGACAGTGTCTTCTTGGGTCCAAAACTGAAGCTGCTCTCTGCCTCCTCATCCCTACGGGCCTCTTGGCTATCAGGGGTGCCCCACTCCTCTCCTGCCCCAGGCACATGCTGCATGGGGCACCCTGGTTCTTCCCACGTGAGCAGGGGAGCATGAGGAAGTGGGATGGTGGTGAGTTGGGAGCCTGTGTACGTGAACTGAGAGGGAACTGAGCTGTTAAGGGGCCACCCAAATTAATGGACTGGTAAAGACAGGAGGCAAGATAATGCCCAGGAGTCCTTCCCAGTCTTAAGTGTTTCTATGATTGTAAGAAAGCAGTAATAGCAACCACCAGTACGTTTTTATCTAATCATCTATTTCACAGAATTTGCCTTATCCCTTCCTTTATAAACTTAAAAAGTTATGGATGGACCCTCCTCTGAGAGGATAGCTACTCTCTTAGGAGGAATAAAAGCCCCAGCTGCTTTTATTCTCTATGCAATCAGACAACCACACAGGGATAAAAAAAACCAAAGCCCCAAAAATCTGTGGTGAGAAGGAAAACACTCACTTCATATTACATCTGGGTCAATGTTTAGAAGCTGTTTTAGCTGCCAGGTCACTCCTCAGAGCACCTGCTCTTCATTTGCGGAGTTTTTCATTAACAGCCTGCATTTAATACCACGTATTCAGCTTGGCAAGTACCCAGCACTGCTCATAAAAAAAAATAAATCTGTGTTTACTTGTCACGAACACCCCCAGCCACCCTGGATAGATGGCTAGCAGGCCAAACTGGAATGAGCAGCATTTGGAACGGGACAGTGTGTCTGGAGCTTGTCCAGCTCCCTGCAGTGCCCCTCAAGTGGGTCTGACACTTGATACCAAAGCCACACACCCCCAGCAACTCCCTCTCCAAAGGCTGATTCCAACCATTCCCTGTGCCTGGAGTAACTGCTGCCTGCTGTGGTTAACCCTTTGCTAGGAACTATCAGACTTGCTGTTTTAGCAGGACACTTTGAGCAGGAGGAAGACTGTCAGATGTTCCTGCTGCAGCACAAACCAGAGCAGCTCTCTGAGCCTCTGTCAGGTGCAGTGTCTCCTCAGGTGCTCTGGAGAGGCTGTGTTTTGCAGTTTTTGCCACAAATGGGTTGTGGGAATCTTCAAACTTGCTGCAGACTGAGAACCTGCTCTTGCTGGTACCAGCTAAAAGTGCTGTCCCAGCCTCAGGTGAGCCAGGCTGAGCCCAGGATCAGCAACCAGTCTGACCTCAGGCAAACACCAAACCACAGCCCTGGGGAACATCTGAGGAGACAGAAGGAATTATGACTGTACAACAGTGGAGTGCTCATTACAGAGGCCTGGGCACCATGCAACAGAGATTTATACACACAGATTCACAAGCTCTCTGTGCTTATAAACGGAATATACACATTATACGCACCATGTAACACACCAAGTGATGGGGCAAAACCAGCACACTCCAAACACCAAGCACCTAATGATGTCAGTACAACACAGTGCTCTGCTGGGTGCTGCGAGGTCTTTGAACAGAGGCACGGAAAAATCTGTGGAATGACGGGCTAAGGGACTAAGTAACCCTGGACTAAAAGGAAAGGGATAAAAGTAAAGAAGATATGTGCTTCACACTGGCAAATGAACATCAGGCCAGGCACCTCAGAAATTTTTTTTGCAAGGTGACTTAGTATTTTTTGCCTCTTTCGATTTTACAATTGTGCAGTTGGAAACATCTACAGAATGAGAAATACTGCAGCAAGCCTGAGAAAAGATCAATTTTTCTCTGCCCGTATTTCATTGCAACAGGGTGACCAGGAGGCCACAGGAGCTGCATACCTGACGTGAAATGGAGGAAGAAGGATGTCAGAACAAGACAACAAGACATGCTGGGACAGATCTTCACCTGCTGCCAACATTGTCACCTGCAGTCCATGTCACAGCAGCAAAATGAGCTGGCTCAGAGCTTTGGTCCCCCCATGCCTCACTGGACACAGACTTGCCCCAACAAGAGAAGTGGAAACACTTCCTTCAAGTATAAAACTATCTTGTGGTGTCTGAATATCTGACACCTCCTAGAAACAACACCCACAACTTAAAAACATTACTTAAAGTTATGCTCTCTCCTTTCTCTAGCCTGCTTGGGGCATTTTACATCTGCCTGCATACCATACAGAGACAAGGGACATCACAGCTTACTCAGACAATTCAGCAGAGGGCACAAAAATCCTCATGTATTCATGAGGAAATAACTGTCTTGCACATCAAATCTCGAAGAGAAAACTCTTTGAAATTAGCTTATTTTCTTTATTAAAAAAAAAAAAAAAAAAAAATTCAAGTTGATGAGAGTCTCTGGTATCAAAACTGTGCGTCTTTTTCCCTCTTTTGTGCTCCTGACAAGCACTGACACAGCAAAGAGAAGACAGTGCAGGGGCTGCTGCATGGTCCACAGAGACTGTACAGGCTTTGGACCCAATGGAGAAAGGTTCCCATGTGTCCAACAGCACGTGGCTCCAGCCTGGTCTGTCTCCTTGGAGCTAGAGGATCATGGATGATGGCGGTGAGAGCATAAAGCCCTGCAAAGCAGCACTGTCTCGGGAAGCTGTACAGCTACCACGAATGCCACTGGCATCAGAACCTGAACACTTCTGAAACTTCTCCCTTATTTTTCACCCACTTCTCCTGAAGCACAGGGGAGTTTTGGGTGGCTGCAGCAGAGGAAGACAACACGCCCTCTTTCTGCCTACCCAACAACAACTATGCGTTTGTTCCCCCATGTATTAACGTACAAGGGAGCCGGCGTGGGGCTCGGGCTTACACAGCTGCCAGGTCACTAAGGGTCCTGGGGAATACAGGGAGGTGTGGAACAACTGTGCAACCCCTCCAGCCTCAGGTGAAAGCCCAGCAGAGCCTCGTCTATGTGAACAAAGTGATGTGCGGAGCTGCCGGGACTGCAATCCCAAACGGCTGCCTCAGTGCCGACTGGAATGAAGGCAGGCAGCAGAACACAGTCAGCCGTAAGCAACAACGGGGCGCTACGCACCAAGGGAGCAGTGGCACCTTCTAAACACTGGGAACGTAGGAGACGGACAAGACACTGAGTCAGCCTATGGACAGATGGATATGTTCTCCTGTGTCCGGACGGTGGCAGGGAAAGATGGCTGTGGCAGGTCTTCAGGCCCACCTCCCGCTGGAAGCGAAGCTGCGGCTGAAGGAGAAGCTGACCTCGCCGTTCTTGTACTTGCCCCAAGCTCCAAAGGGCACTATGACAATCGTGCTGTTGTCTTCAGAGCCAAACTGCACTGCCTGAGAGGAGAAACACAGTGTCAGCCCTGATGCTCCGCTCTGGTGTGCTCCAGAGTTTTCCACAGGATATGCCACCATCCAGAACCGCGGTGAGACACCGTCCGTTTCTGTCTATGCCGATGACATATTCAGCACAGGAACAAGCTGCAGTTACAGTGGACTGTGAGCTAAGCAAGTTAATTGACCTGATGCCTGGCAAGGATGTGGCGAAACCCAGGGTAAGGAGAAAAGTCCAAATCTCTTGGACGTGTGGTTGTATACTTGGGTTTTTTTTAACCAAAACAAACAAAAAACCAAAACAACAAGCATGTGGTGCCCAGAGAAGCCCTGGCGTTACCTGCTCAGTAACAAAGTGGGCAGCTTCAGCAGGATCATGGCACTGGCTGATGAAGTCGCAGATCTCCTGGCTGTTCACTATGAAGTTAATCCCGTCTGTGGTAAGGACCAGAAAGCTGTCATCTGCGTGATGCAACTGCAATAAAGGCACACGGAATGCACAACGAAGGGGTGAGTGCTGCAAGGCAGATTAACTGTTGCAAAGTACTTTTTCCAGGGCTACTGCCTGCTCTCCTGCTCTCTGTGTGAGGACTAACTGGAACCCTCAGTTCTTGGCTAGCCAAAGGCTGCACCTTGAGTCCTCAGGTACATCCATGGGTCCCACAGACTGTGTTCCCTGTACTGGAGGAGAGTGTCTTAAGGTGCTTCCAGTTCTAGGAAGCCAAAAGGCCAGATCCATTACAAGAGATCAGGTACATTGTCCAGTCAGCAAAATTCTTTCTGAAACTCAGGATTTCAAAGGAGACAAGATAGCACTGCAGTAACCTCCCTAAACCCCTCAGGCCTCGTGGGTGGCATTTTATTAGGACCAATTGAATTTAAGTTCCCGGGGTCCTGGGAGGCGCATTGGAAAAAGTAACAAACAGAACGTGAGCTGAAAGGAGAGCCTTCCTGCCAAAGTGAAGGCAACTGTGCTGAATACCTTCTGGGTCGTTAATTAGTATTCCGCTCAACTACAGCTATGGTAAGATGCATCCAGCTGCCCTTTCCTTCTTCCCTCTTTCCTCTCAACTGTGCAAACCTCTACATATCCTACTTTTTTTGATAGTGGCCCATCCATATCCCACCTGGTTCTCAGTGATGGTTTTATACCAGCGCTCACCTCAAAGTTACTCATTTGACCACAAGACCCAAATGGACTAACACTCCTGTATTTCAGTAATGGATATCATACTTTATCTTTCTCCCCTGACATATTCTTCTGTGAGAAATGGGATTTAGAGGTTGATCTGGTTTAATCTAGTACCAGATTCTTTTCTGTCCTTTAAGTGTTAATCTGAAACAACTTAATTAGAATTGCTCTCTGGTTTCTTTAGTAAAAAACGTGGCCGTCAGGCTTCACCTGGGCTCATGTCGTGTGGGTGCTGCCACCTCCATCAAATACCTATGATGCCCCTTAGTCCGAACGTTGCTGTCCCTGCTAACCAGACCTTCTTTTACCTGAATCCTTTTTGTTTCTGGCAGGGCTATCACACCACTGTTTTTAAGATCCAAATCTCCTATGCTCCGCGTCATTGCAAGTCTACCATTCACGTGAGGTTGTCCCACACTGTTCCAGGAAACGAAGCCACCGCACTTCTTAATCCTGTCCAGAGGCACAAAAGGAGAAGTGAACGTGAGTTAGTGCTTCACACCATTACCCCCCTCTCTTACCACAATTTTCTGTCCCTAGCTACAATGGGGAATGAGGTATGGAGTGCCTAAGCTGGGACACTGAGGGTTGGCTTTAGCTGTTTGAAGGTTCCATGGAAGGGATGTGCCTTGGTGGGCTGAGTCCAGACCTGGGAACCACAGTGCATTTCCTCATGTCTTGGTTCTAACTTGGCAGTCTTGGACAAGTCTGAACCATGTGGTCATGGCTCTGTACTGAATCTCAGTTATGCTGATTTTACTGTTGAGACAGTTTATGCTCATGGAGGGCTCTCCACATCCACAGTCCTCTAAATGGAACCCAATGAGTTAACTGGAGCTGTGCTGTTTACTGCCAGCTCAGAGGTGGCCTCAGAGCACTACGTTCATCTCTACTTTCTTCCTGGCCCAACCCAGCAGCAGAACATAAGCCCATCCTGACTGAGGCCGTGCTCTGGGAAGCCCCATCATCAGCCAGCAGGTACCTTTCCTTCTCCTCCTTTCTTTCTGGAGTATGGTCAATGGTGAGTTTCATGGCCTTTCCCTTTCGGCACAGCAGAGCACGACTGTCTCCCACACTTGCCACCACCAGCTCAATGCCATCCCGGAGCAGAGCCACTGTTGCAGTGGTCCCAGAGTTCAGCAGAGTTGCTATAAATGTCATACGAAAGAGAGGTTTTAGCACTGCCTCAAAGCGTGGAACTGTTTATAGCAGCAACAGTTTCAACTGGTAACATGAAGACAACATGTGCTCTACATAACCAGTAAGTAACTGCTTCTAAGTTTAAACTAAATCTACACATTAAAAAAAAAAAAAAAAGAACAGAGCAAACATGCATGCATGTAGGACTGGGGAAAGAGAGAGGACGTGGAAAGGATAAGTATTTCTGTGCAACAACATGGCTCCATGCAAACAGGGCAAGTGGAACAAAAGCACTGCAAGTTACATGGGCTTCCTTTCAGCCTGTAGCAAATAGTTTTTTCTGTCCCAGTAGCTCACCGCGAGTTACAGTGTTACTGTCCTTATCCCTGGGCACAGTGGCTGCACAGGTAGCTCACCATAAAGGTGATGGCTCTTCCCTTCTGTTAGGTAGTGAAGTAGGCAATTGAGAATAGTCATTGTAGCTCCATGTAGGTCAGCAGAGGAGAAGCAATAGATCCCTCCTTTACCAGTCTGTGGCACCCTCCTGTTGCTGTCAGAACTGTTACACTCCCTCTCTGCTTCCCCTAGCTTTGCCAAGGGAAGAGTTCAGCCAACAGGGCACTGACCTTTTTCAGGGGGGAACGCTACTCCCTTCAGATCCTGCCAACTTGCTGGAGGTCCCAGTGAAAAGGTGAAGCTGGATTCTGGGATTTTGCCTTGCCTTGTGCCTGCAAACTGATGCAGTCAGGTGGCAGTGGCTGCCCAGACAACCTGCCCAGGGGCCTTGCTGGGATCATTTACAGGGTGTAGAGTGACTGCCTAGAGGGCAAAACAGAGCCCTGGATGCTGTGCTCCTTCTCTTACAGAGGGCTGAGCTGGCTGACTGCCCTCAGGGACCTTGGATTACTTGTGCAAGTAAATTTAAGGGCTTTTCATTTAGATTTTTACAATGCCCAGGAATAAATAGAAGTGCTTGAAAACAAGAAACGTGACTCTGCATATTTTAGAAAAGACCTGTAGTTTTATCTGCAGTGAAGAAAATCTGAGAAGAACTGCTCAGCTTTCCTTTTTTTCTTTGCTTTTTGAAAGGAGTAGTCCCATTTTACAGTTAGTACCTTCCCTTCCTGCAAATTCTGCAAAGATAACCCAGTAAGAGGTGCCTGGAAAGCAGTAACTCCTGCTGACTTGAGCTATTATTGTAAAACGTCTGGCCAGGACAAGCCTGGAAAACATTTGCATTCACAGCCAAATCCCCTTGAAAGGCCCTCTGTAGGTCACCTGCATTCTGGGCTTTTCCCGTTGTTCCAGTTTTTCAAAGCAAGCTAATTCGAGGTGAGTTTTGGGCTTACTCAGGAATGTGAATCCCCTGTTATATTCCTGTTTTCATGTCAGTAATAGTTAAATATCTTTCCATCACTGCTTCTGCAGAGCTCAGCTACAACTACCCGGCCCTGCAGCCCTGACTCTGAAGAATGGAGACAGATCTGAGATAGGACTGCATGTTTGATCCCAATGAATGCCAGCCAGCCCCATCCCTGACCAGCTGCCAGCAAACAGCAACAGGAATGCAAGTGCTCTGGGGTCTTGACAACCTCTTTCCCCAACCCTCTGAGGCCTTAGCACCCTGTAAGTAAAACAGAGGTGGGAGTAAACTGAAGTGCACAAAGCCCTGGAAGATGCATCGAGCCTTGTTGTGCAGTGAAATCAGCGAGTTGATGGATCAAAAGGGAAAACACCCTCACAAAACAGTGTTAACTAAGCTTGTGTTATTATTTAAAACAGGTATTATTACTGCAGCAAGGACTTGGTTTAGCTGTACACTGAAACAAGACGTCCATCGTGAACATCAGGCAAGTCAAACCTTGGACTATGTCACGGCTGCCATGCAGGCTGTGATATTCCAAACTAGAGGCTGGCAGCTTTGGACTATTCAGGCAAACACTGACATCCTGTTTCTAATTTGAAGCAAGGACTAGTCTGGTGCAGCCTCACTTTGAGGCACATTACGAAAGTGAGATGCTAACAAGTACCACTGTGATTAGGAATTTTAGTAGAACCAGTAAAATACCTGTTTTAGCCAACAGTTAAAAGAAGTGAAATAAAGAACCTACCTAAAACTACCTTTTTTTTTTTTTTACAGAAAATAGATTTTACTTAGACATTAAAATTAATGCAGAATTGCTGCTACTTTCCCATTTCATTCTGTGGTTTTGGGTCTATGCTGAGAAGCACAAGCTGTTTCTGAAAAGTTAAGATCCATAGCCTTTAAATCTTAGAAGACTTGGGAACATTTGGACATTTGGGTGAACCTGCATCTTTTGAGTGCAAACTCCCAAAGGAAAGAGCTGCTATCATAAAATCAAGCGATGGTATTAAAGAACAAGTCAAGATATTTTCCAGAATTGTGGTAATGGACATAGTGACTTGACTGTTTATTAGTTAAATAGCACTTGTAGAAAAAAACACGAATCCTGCTCATGATCTTTTCTTGTTCATGATCTGAGTAGGGATGCAAGAACGTGGATGCAGCATTATGTGATTTCTAGCACAGCTCAAACCCACAGGAATGATGATGGGATAACATTTCTAACGCTTTACTACAACTGCTGCTAGTTTATTTAACAATACAAAATACATTGCATCAGCATATGTACTGGTTTTAACAATTAAAGAGTTTATTTTGTTTTCCTAGCAATATCACTATAAAACTAAGATCTTTCAATAGGTTCTTAACACTCACTGGACAACTTTTACTGCAAGTCATCTCAACTAATGTGACAAAGAGGATGTGGGAACCTTCCAGTAGTCCAGGCTAGGAACCGCCGGACTCCTTCACCTGGGACAAAATTAAGCAGATCTCTCTTTCCACTGAAGCCCAGCACATGTCCAGGGCCTCCAGTTCTAGAGCTGCTGACCAGGTACAGTGTCTGCCACAAATAACACGCACACAGAGGCAAATAGGAAATTCACCCAGGGACTTTGTTCAAACAAAATAAACCTGCAACACTGGAGATGAAAGAGTAAGGGCTGCAGAACAAGGGGATATATCACTCTTGGGTTTGCCTGCACTGTCTGTGCAGGTCAGATGGGAAGCACTTCAGGCTTGCATGTGCATCTCTGGCCACAGATAAATCAGCCTCAGTGCTTCTGGGAAATTGCCACTGTTCTCACCTTCTTTCTATATCTCTGTGACAAAACTACTTTAAATTCAGACAAAATGAAATCTACATTTTTTGTCCCCCCCTGTGGAGGCAAGTAACCAACCAACAAATCAACTAAAGAATTTTATCAATGCTAGAGGGCCAGCTGCCTCATATATGGCAAGAGTGGCCACTTTGAAGAACATCTTTAGTACAAAATTTGGCCAAATCTGTTTCTTCAATTTATTTATTTTTATATATATATTTATATATAACACCAAAATGGGGAGTCCAAACCAGTGTCAACTGAAATGAGGCCATCTTATAGGCACCGAATAGAAGTATGTGAATTGTTCTGACCCATGGGAAATATGCAAAATTAACATCCCTTTAAAACTTCTAACTTGATTAGGTAATAATCAGGGTCCTTGGATAAAAAAGCTTCATTTGCAATGTTGATGGTTTTAGGAAATACTTAAGTACAATTTCTGCAGTTCCCCCTTTTCCTCAGTGTTGCAGGTTAACATATGTAAAGAAATAGAAATCATTTTTTGAATGGCAACTTGAAAAAAACCAACAAACCCACACCCCACTACTTTAAAAATTTCATTATTTTTAAATAACTTTTGCTGTTTGCTCAGCATAATAATGTTCAAGAGGTGCCTTTCAAATATAGATACACCAGTTAATACCTGGCTATGTTTTAACAAGATGGCTATTCCAGAAGTGAGTGGTCAATGTGGTTAGAGTTGGATGCACTGACTGTGGAAGTTGAGGGACAGAATCCCTGTAGTTTCTCTCTGAGCAGTGGCTCGCAGTGAACAGGAGCAGTAACAATACCTTGTATGACTGCACTGAGGCAGGAGAGGGTTTATCTTACATTTCTCCAGGGAAGTGCTCACATTCCCTCAGGCACACAATTCACATTCTTATTTCAGCCCTTGCCGAGTAAGGCTATTCAGCCTTTACATTTCAGTTTTTATGGCTGGTCAAAAATATCCAGAAATTCTGCCCATCTGTGGCAGTTGTCCAATGGATAATGACATCGGTTGGATGTGAGCTTCCTTTGCTATGTCCTATACCTAAGTTTAGCTGTGACTTGAAAGTGACTGGTTATATTTAAATGTGTGGATGAGAATGAAAATGCATTTTTGAAGAGATACCAAACACCAAGCCCCAGGGCTCAGGCCTATCTCCAAGCTGTTAATGATTAGACAGGATTTAGGCAGAGGACAGATTATCCCAGACACGCCTACAGCAAGTTTCTTATGCTTTTGTGTGAAATAACAGGTACAGATCGCTGTCAGAGTGACAGTCTCCAGCAGGCCAGCACAGCCCTCCAACAGCACTAGTGAACTGCATGCCAAACACAGTACAGTACCTCTTTTTTTTTATTATTATTATTGAAAGCTCATAGAAACTATTATGCTATGCATTTTCCATCTGTAATTTCCAATATGTTATAATTGTAAAGTGGACCTACAAAGGGCCATGCTCTTGAAGATGTAGCTAGGGATCCAACAAGGGACATCTCTAGTTCTGCTAAATTTGTGCCATTATGTAAGGGTTTTACCCCTCAAATAGTAAATAGAAACAATGCCTCAAACATACACTCTTGGCTACAGGGATTTGTCCCAGGACTTAGGTTCCTTCAAACACCCAGGTAGGTACACACCCAGGTCAAATTTGGCTATGTGTTAGTAAAGACCAGGACATCCTCAACATGCACTGGTTTTTTTTTGCAGACACAGAGAAAGGAGTGAGCCCTGGAAGGGACATCTACGGGAACAAGACTAAGCTATCATTCTCCACTCATCAGCTGCGGCCAGGTTTCTAAAGGAGGTCAGTCCTGAGGAGCATCCAGCGTATCCCAGACACACCATTACACAACCAGCCACTATCTTCAAGATGTTCTAGCAACCGTCTTGACTGTCACATCTAGAATAGCCACAGTTAATCAGACATTTTGCTGGCAAAGTGAATCAGTTTGGAACTAGGCTTCTACCAGACACATGCCAAGCACTGAAATTTTATGTAACTTTCAAAACATGAGCAACAACAAAAATATCCACACAAAGCAGTCAAAACATGGTATTGAATTATTTTAGCAACCGACATGCAACAAGTTTAATCCGTTCATAAGTCCACACCATGTTACTCCATTCTTTGCCTTGGACCTTGATTTTCAGCCAAGAGCACTGGGCACTTAGATCCCACAGGCTCCTTCAAGAGCTTGCAGGTGGCTCAGCCTACCTGAGAAACACTGAGTGCCTGCCAGAGTGTGGCCCCTGTGGATGTCTGACAACGCTTTTACCTCCTATTTTGCTTGACCTCAAGCTTTTTTAATTAAGAGGGCTTGTCCAGTACCCTGGTAACCATTGCATAAGTTTGCTGGCATTAGGCAGCACCAGTTAGTTAAATGATATGAAAAAAATCCTACAAGCAGTTCTAAAATGCTCAGCTTGCTGCATAACTTGTCTGTGAAATACTGTTCTAATCCAGTTCTGTAAGTCTCAGGTACAAAATATTCTAATTGGAAACCATTTTCAGAATAACAGAATAATATATCAAGCACAGTTCTCAATCCTTCTCATCAAGGAGCCACTCTGACACCTAAAGAGGTCACTGCAATGAGCCAAACCAAGAGCTGTCCTACTCAAAGGGGAGCAGGGAGGGGGACGAATAGATCTTCATGTTAATGACAATTAAAGGTTCTGATCCAGGGAAGCACATAAACTAGCATTCAAATGCTGTATTGGATTTGGGCTTCTAAGAAAACATATTTGCAAGGAGGCTCTAGGACAAAAAGCACAACTGCTCTACTGATGAGTCTCTCATGAGCTCAATTAAAACTCACCCCATAGGTCAAAACTGACTCCTGACTTTTTTACCACTGAAATACAATGGGAAAATGAAATTTATAGATTTAATACCTTTAAGGGCTGCATTTCAGGACTGAAGAATTTTTTCCTGATACCTTAGCCTATACCAAGGAAGAGGAAAGGTATGTATCCCTCACAGTGCTGCAACAGTCAGGCTACCTGCCCCACCAGGAAATAATTTGAGTCTACTTAGATTCATCTAGCAGTTAAAGTGCAGGAGGCCTTTCCATTACTTGATTGTAGTCATTCCCTGCTTAAGAAAAGCAGCTTGAGAATACAGTATCACTTCAGTCCCTAGAGGGCTTGTTGGTTTCCAGTCTTTCTTGGAGAGAAGACTTTTACAGTTTCTATTCTGGAACAGCCACAGTCAGGTTGCTTTTGCCAGAGCCTGCACCAGCACTGGGACAGATGTTTTGTTTGTTTGGGGTGGGGAAGATGGGTTTGGTGGCTGGGGTCTTTTTATTGTTGTAGGTTGTTGGTGTGTTTTTATTTTAATTGGGCTTGGTTTTGGTTTTATTTTTAAGACTGGCTAAACTGACTCTCAAAATTTTATATCATGGCCAAGAAAACTCCTGCGACAGAACTGGGACAGGCACCTCTATTTCCCTTCCCAAGTTACTCTCCGTAAGCTCCAGTTGCTGGAACTGGAACTTCAGATGTACTTAGTCTCTAGACACATACACAAGAACTTCATTAACAGCCAGGATTACGGAGTCTAAAAGGGCTGGTGTCAGCTTTACCACAGCCTTACCACAGCCAAACTTGTTTTCCTCTTCACTGCTTTTTTCCCTTTCACACTCAGCTACTCCTGTGATTCTGTTTGTGCAGAAGCAATATCAATTGCATTAATTGTGGCTTATGTTCCTCCTCAGGCGCAGCAGCCAAGTTAGAAAGGGGAACTTTGACACTGCTGCTTTTAAACCATAGGAATAACAGCTTCAAAACAAACAAACAAACATATAAAAACACCACTTTCCCCACACACAAAAAAAAGCCCAACAAAACCAGCCCTCCCTCCACATTTCTTGCACAATAAAATTGTGGTCCTCACAAATCTAAATTGCTCTTTGCTATGTTGACAAACACTGTCCTTGACAGAATCACATTAAGAGAAATTCACTGATAATTGTGCTAATGTTCAGATTCATAACTCCCACAGTAAATTTGATTGAGACTTTTAGTAGCTGGTTTTTTTTAAGGAGGTAAACCATAATTGTTTCATTTGCAGTTAAGTGGTCAGAGCTAAATCCTGTGTTAAGTAAAACTGTTTTCAAGCACTTTTCTAGACATTTTACTGCAATACTACTGAGAAATAAGACATACATTATTGTCCACACCCATATGAGTAGAATATCTTTTTACCTACCATCAGCAGAGAGATTAGCATGCCTTTCATATGCTTTGTTTATTTCTAGAAAAGCTTTGCTCAAAACATTCTCCAAGTTCTCCTCCTCAGCAAGAAATTCCCTGGAAACAAACAAGCAAACAAAAAACTAAATTTCTTTCCAAGAAATACCCATCTTGATTAATCTGCTTCATATTCCTATCTCCTCCTTGTACACATTGAATAATGCTGCATTTCAGTGAAAAGGTAACATGATTTTACTAATGACCTGCACTGGAAGCAATTTACTGGAAGTAATTTTACAAATATGTAAATTCCTCTTCCAGCATCCAGGGATGGGATAGAGATAAAAGAGTGTAAGCAAGCTGTAGGTCAGCAATCACAGTGAGAGTGTAAGCAAGCTGTAGGTCAGCAATCACAGTGACCCCACGTCAATTCACACTCTCCCTGTGTTCCCAGTCATTTCCTGGATGGTGAGTACAATTGTGTTTTCCTCTCTCACCCTTATGGGCTTGCTCCATGGGGCAGCCACACCACAGAATAAGTAGTTCGTGGCGTGTCTGTTTCACCTGATGCTCCTGCTGTCCTATTAGGACAGGTGGCTACATAATCTAGGAGGATTAGCAACATTGTAAAACCCTCCAATTCTCCCTCAGTCCTAAGGATGGAATCTCTACTGACATTTATTTGACACACATTCACTTGATGTGCACTTACTTAATATATTTTTCCATGTACTTGTCACAGAAGTCAGCTGCTGCTGCCCCACCGTGTCCATCGTATACTGCAAAGTACAGGATATCCTCCGTCAGCTGAGAATAATCGAACCGGTCTTCATTCTCCCTGCGCTTCCCGATGTGGCTCGCGCAGCCCACGTTGGTCAGGCTCACTTTAGGAATCGGCTTCCCATACTTTATGCTTGGTGGGAGGAGAATGGGCTCATCAATGCGATTGTCCCAGATGCCAAAGGTGTCCCATGTGGTCGGCCGCCCACTCCCATCCGGATCGAAGCGGGAAGCATGGCGCTCAGAGCTGGAGGTGTAGCAGGCGCCTGTCGGGCGCTTCTCGTCTTGCAAGAGGCGGGACGTGAGCACGGCTCTCCTTCTTACTTGATACCCTCCATTTCGTACCAAATTAATTAAAGTAGCTGTTGACATAACTTGTCTTCACAGAGATTCTCAGGAAAAAAAAAAAAGATCAGGAGTAAAAGATACTGTGGCTGCCGGAACGTCCTGGAGAACAATGAGGAAACTGATCAGGAAACAAGAAGCGCGGGAAAGGGAATTTTCAGTTACATCATTCAGGAAACAGTGTCACCCTCAGAGCCCGCTAATCATGCCGAGCACAGCTCTGCCTAGAAGCAAGCGCAGTGCGGTCTGTGTGACTCACTGAGAAACTATCCCACACTCAGCAGCCCACATCTAAACCAGAACAAGGTAAGGCATTCCTGCTGGCCACCTGCAAAATGACATCCTGAATTTTCAGTGGTTGGGGTGGTTGTGATGGAGCAAATCAGAGTGATAATGACTTTTCTAAAATATGAGTGGGTGAAAATAGGAGATAAGGTTGTGAAAATGAGCTTATCGTGCATGCTCTTCAAACATCCGCACTGTGGCTCCCCAGGGGAAAAGGGGGAAGAAATGTATTTGCCTGGATTTTAAAGCATTTTTTCATCTGTACAGGATATTCAGTTCTGTCACATTTATGGAGGTCTTGAACAATGCTTTTCATCACAAACCTGCAAAGTTAATTGTGATTTTTTTTTTTTGTGCTAAGAATGACCACTAAGAGTGTATCCATGGACATCCACAATTGCACCCGCAACCTTCCCCCTCAAACAAAGCCCATGTAGCTATTTGCTGTTTTGTCTGTCCTGAAGTTCTCTGCCACATAACCCTGAAATGTATTCCTTTGGCTCACACAGGCAAGCAAGATCTTCTGCTGGCTTTTCAAATCTCTTCTGCCATCCAGACAAATTAAAACACTCTCCTTGGCTCAGCACAGACAAAAATTCACTAATGATGACTCATCTAGCACGCTGAAAAATGTAGAAAGATTGGCTTATTTGACCTTTTGTACAGTAAAAGCTAACTCAGTGAAAGTCTGGGATGCAGTTTGTGATAACTACATGTTGTTGCACCAGAGTAATTTGAACTGGACCATCAGATCACTTTAACCAACCATACAAAATTTTAAGAGAGGGATTTCTAACTTAATTGCTTAAAGTTTGCTGAGAGCAAAATTATGAGTGGAAGGTATTATATGCCATAATAAAGGAACTAAAAATATCCAGGCTTATGGTGAATGCAAAAAAAAAAAAAAAGGCAGCAGAGTAGCCTGACGTAATCAAACAGAAAAGAGCAACACGTGTACCCCAGAGACATCATAATTCTGGGCTGCCATGCCTTGCTCTCGTACTTTCCCCAAGCCAATCACAAGTGTATCTGTAGATCCGAGATATTTGTTAAAAATGTGTTTTTAAATTGCCACATAAAATCCGTGTGGTTGTAAAAAACATGCAGTCAAAGGTAACTTAGTAAGTGGTTGCTTCAGTAGAAAATGGCAGTGACACAGCTTTTGGGAGGTCTTCGTTAAACTCATTCACAGCTCAAAGCATGTTGGTTTAGACGCTCTCTGTTTACCTTTCATGCAATTTCTGCATGGAAAGAGGAAAGGTTTCTTTACTTAGCACTTAAAAATTAACTCTTGACTTGATAAAAGGCTGAATGTTCTGGAAATCACTGTTGTTACATCAGTTGAATGTGGAACCACTTGGAATTTAAGATTTTCCATTTTACTGAAGGGTGATGGCAATATCACACCCCTATTTCAGTGTACGTACAGGTATTTAAAAACTGATTTACTTCTTGAGTTGCTTTTTCCTTCCTGTTATCCTTGACTCATAACAAGAGCACATTAACCTCCTTCTGTGAAACAAAGCACCAACAAATAGAAAGCCTGATAATTAACAAAACCCACACTCCTTTTCACTTCTGTCAGCTTGAGAAGAGAACATGAAATGCTACCTATATTTAGATTCCCCTGTATCCACAGCATGAAGCAGAGGATCAGTCCAAATTCACCAGCTAATTCATGCATTTGTTCCCTATCAAATTCAACTCTCAGAAGGCCTCTTATTCTGGCCAAAAATAAATGCTGACGACAGTTTTGGTTTTCAAGCGTCTCTGCAAGTCAGGAGCAGGAACCTGCTCTTCAGTTCCTGTTATGTAAACAGCGTTGCTTTCAGCTGGACACACAACAGTCCGTGCTTTGCTAGCTGGTATGTCTGCAAACACGAACTGAGGTATTGAAAAGGGGAGGGAAGGTGGGGGGGAGAGGCACTGCTGCTAAAACCAAAGTCCAAGATGGACAGTTCTAGATGGAAATCTGCTTTGATTTCTGCGCTCCATCTGATCCTGTTCACCTGTACACACTGAACTCAGAGAAACAGTTCCTGCAGGCGGGAAGGGAAATAGAATGCTTAAAGCGGTGAGCGATGTAGTTCAACATGCGTGGTGCCCCTTTTTACAGGGCTGGCTGCTGCCGCTCGGCAGATGGAAATTTTCCAGGCTGCCAGAAGAGAAGGGGGGGAAAAAAAAGGAAACCCGGAAGAAAGCGAAGGCATGCCTGCTGCCCCGGGGGATCCGACGTATGTGAAAAGGAATGTACAACTCCAAGTGCACTTGCTTCGCACGCCTTCCAAACCCCACAGACGCAGGCAGGACCGCGGGGTATGTTAACTGTTATGTTCAGCTCGGCTTAAATCAGAGGGTTGGTTGGTTGGTTGTTTTTTTTCAAACCGGTGACAACCTAATCTCGCCTCCCCCCAGCCTGGACAGCAAACTGCACACAAACAGCAGCAATTTAAAGACGACTCCGCCGCTGCAATTTACCAAGCACGAATTACTCATTTTTTAATCACGGAGCCGGATTTATTCTGTGCATCATGACAAAAGCCGCGCGGTTCGTCGGGCAGCGGCGTTCGAGCCCCCGCTCCCTGGCATTCCCAGCCCCGCTCCCTGACATTCCCAGCCCCGCTCCCTGCCGTTCCCAGCCCCGCTCCCTGCCGTTCCCAGCCCCGCTCCCTGCCGTTCCCAGCCCCTCTCCGTGCCGTGCCAGCCCCGCGGGGGCAGCGGCGGCCCTGCCGCGGCCCTTCCCGCCCAGCAGCCGCCGGGAGACGCTTCCGCGCCCCGGATCCCGCCCCGCTCCCTCTGGTGTCCTCCCCTCCCTCACCCCCAGCCCCGGCGCTGCCCCGGGGGGCCGGCCTGGCCCGGGGAGCGGCGGCTCTTACCTCCTCCCGCGCCCGGGCACCGGCGGCAGCGCCCCAGCGGTGCGAGAGCGGCACCTCCCTGGCCGAGCCTGCGAGCGCGGCCCCGCTGCCGCCGCCGGCCGCGCCCCGGCCCCGCCCGCCCAGCCGGCCCCAGCCAATCGGCCCCGCCAATCGGCCCCGGCGGCGGCCGAGCCTCCCCCGCCCCCGCCCCGCCTCCCGCGGGGCTCCCGCCTCCCCCTCACGCGGGAGAGAGGGGCTGCGGCCAGGGGAGGAGGAGGGAGGCGGGAGGCGGGAATGGCCTTGGCCGAGGCGCTGGAGGCGGGCTGGTGGCGGTGTCCCTGCGCAGCCCCCGGCTGCACAGAATCGCAGAGTCAAATAGGTTGGAAAAGAGATCAAGTCCGGACTGTCATCCAACACCACCATGTCAACTAGGCCATGGCACCAAGTGCCACGTCCAGTCTTTCCCTAGACACCTCTGGGGGGTGGTGACTCCACCACCTCCCTGGGCAGCCCATTCCAGTGTCTGATCACCCCTCCTGTGAAGAAAGTCTTCCTGTGTCACACGTAAACCCCCTCGGCGCAGCTCTAAGACCACGTCCTCTCGTCCTGGGAGAAGAGGCAGAGCCCCACCTGGCTACAGACCCCTTTAGCTGTCGGCAGGTGGAAGCTCCATTGTGGGGACAGCCAGGCTGTGCCTGCAGCTGCTGCCCCAGGGCTGCTCAAGAGGCCTGTGGAAACAGCGGTGACGTCTTTACAGAAAAATACATCCACATATTCAAAACACCCTTGTGTGCGCTGCTCCGAAGGTGGCCGTCTCTATGAGAAAGGCCTTGCTGCCTCCTTAAGTGACCCGTGTCCAAGTGGGAGCATAAAGAGATCATTAGCTTTGTGCTGTGCTCCTACCGACACAGTCTTTGACCTTTGACGCAATTTGGCAAATCAGATGGCTCTTATTACAAAAGCCTTTGAAACACGCCGTCCCTTCCACCCTGTGCTGTCTGCTGGGGACCAGAGGGCTTGAAAACAGGCACCTGAAGAGAAAAAAGAGAGCCAGGGCAGTTTCCATGGGAGCTTAAGGGGGCCACTGTCAAGTTTATCCCAGATATTTGTGAGGTAAGAAAGCTTTTGTTTTGTTGAAGTGAGGGGTTTGGTTTGTTTGTTTTTGTTTTAAGAGCATTATCTCCTCTAACTTTTCTTTGTGATTAACATCACCTTGTAAAAAGCCCATTAAGACATGATATTGGTCCCATAGGTTTACAAACTGACAATTTCAATTTCCCAACCAGGGACTTCACAAAGGCACCAATATTCCAGGAAACTAAGTTCTTTGGTCTCCTGACTATGGATACAGATTCTTAAAAACTTAGACCTCTGTATCTATACTGAGTGCTGTTATTAGGTGGCAATCCTTAACCTGTCAAAGCTGCCATTCATGTTAGCATCCACTGCAATGTCACCTTTGCTGTGTTCTGAAAGAAGCTTGATTTCAGCTGTCTCCCTTCTGTATTCAGGAGGGGACAGCTAAGCAGTCCTATTGCCCACTGCACGATGTGCCTTGACTGCAAAACCCATCAACTTCTGGCCAGAGAAGCAGCAGTAAAATCCCTCAGAGCTCTCACTGTACAGGTCTACGTGTAGATGACGAGGCTAGGTAAGCAGGGAGCACCTACCAGAGTGCTCTGGTTTCCAGCTGTGTGGTGTCTCAGCATTTAGAATGAAATTTGACCTTGTGAATCCTTTGGGGATGGCAACGCTGTCATCTGTCACTGCAGGTTGTATTTCCCTGGTTCCCATTTTTCTGTGGTGAGATGGAGGAAAAACAATGCATCATGGAAACTAGCTCTCCTGGCATTGGACAAAGAGCAGCAGATCTCCTGAGCAGAAGTGACCCAGACTAGCACAGTGAGTTATTGAGAACAAAACCAGCACATTACCTGTAAAACAAAACCAAAAATTTACAGAGTGGCATCAGCAGGGGCTTCCAAGAAGTGTCAGGGTCGTATATGATATGGAGGACACAAGTGCCAGGAGACAATTTCTGCCCCATATACTTTGCAGTGAGAGGCCAGCGTGGAAGTTATAAATGTTTCTACTGCTTTATGTGCAGTGGAATTACTCTTACATTTATGGGGTTTTGGAAGGCAAGTGGGAGGCAGCTGAAGTGGCAGCAGTATGGAATTTGAGGTGACTGGAGAAAGAATAGAAAGCAGAAGAAATAGCTCTGTGAGAAGGCAGCAGGCTTGAAGACAAAGCCAGGGCACAACAGCAAGGATATGCAGAGGACCAGATTGGGGCATGGGGCAAGGGGATGGGCTATGGTGCAGCAGTTGGTACTCTGGGGGGCCTCTGGCAGGACTCAGAGGATGGGAGGCAAAAAGAAATCAGAAACCGGAAGGGCAGGAACTTGAGCTATGCAACATCTGGTTTTGACTGCAAACTGTTAATTCGGATTTTCCCTTGCATTTTTTTTTTTCCTAAAGGATGAATTAAGTTTTCTAGATTCCAGCTCTCCTCATAAAGAATTTCTGCTCCTGAAAGATTATCTCCCTTGTTCTTATCTGTCTTCCTGCCTCTGGTTTTGCTTCTTTGTCATGTTCCTGACCTTTCCCTCCCCTGCCACCTATTCTACTTTATTTTGTTCTCCTTTCCCTTCATGATTTGCACATGTTTCTCTGTGATTATTTCTCTCCTGCTACCTCTCTTCCCTTTTTCACTCATCCTTCTTTCCTGCATGCTTCCATCATCAGATTCTAAAACGTTAATCAACTGTCTTGAGTGACTGGAAAACAAACCAAACTACTGCGGGTGAGGGCAGGTTGTTTGCCCATGTGCTAGCAAGCTGTCCTGCCCAGAGTTGTAACTGAACACACAGCAGCTGGGATTCTGGGCTGGGTGGAAAACAAATGTCCATTGTAATCTCCATGTATTAGATCTCTGATCAAGCTATAAATGCAGAGCAAACTGGGTCTGAACACTGTGCTCTTCTCACCAGCACGTGCTCTGCAATGCCTGACATTACAAGCGGGAGAACTTTTACAACTTTCTATCCTCATAGGTGAAGGATTTTGCCTTATGGCACACTTTTAGCTAATTATCTCTCTAGCAGATCAGAAGAGACCAGAAAACATCCTGTGGTGGCGGTGAAGGGAAGTAGCCACTGTCTTAACCCTGACTTTGAAATAACTGGCAGCAGCTGTAATTTCTCACAGCACTTTCCAGAGGCAGCCCTACAAGGTCAGGTGAGCTATTGTGGGAAAGGCGTGCATGGCTGCTGTTGTGTGCTGAGAAACTCTGCAGGCTCTGCCTATTGCTGTCACCAACTGGCCTGGCTCTCCCTGTTCAGGTGCCCTGGAGCTATCAGTGAGGTCCCTGTCTGCTTCACCGTTACCCTTATCCCGGCCTTGGTGGAGCAACCATGCTTCTCCTTGCTGACAGACGCTGCACACAGTCCTCAGGGTGTGGGTGAAAAGCAGCTTTCTTCTTCCCGGGAAATGTGCTTTTTGGCACCCTTGCCAAGTACTGTCCTTGCATAAATAATCCTGGTGTTAACATTGAAACATGACTAAGCAAGCTGGCAGGTGTTCTGATTAGAAACAAGAAATAGAAAAGTGAAACCCTGTTGGTTTTGGCACTGTTCAAATGTTGTGCAATGCCTAATTCTCCAACTCATGCTCTATACTTTTACAGGTGATGTGACATCACTTCTTGTGAGCTAGATGTGTGACATGGTAATCTTTTTTCCTCTGGTTATCTTACTCAATAAGTTTCTGTCTCATTTGGGACTCATGACTTACACACAGACAGAAGGCACTCTGAAACACGAGGGTGATGGTGTAACTTCAGCACAATCCCAGGAGCACCCAGATCAAACTGCTGGCTCTAAACCAGTTCTGATTCCTAGGAAAGGTGAGAGTCAAATGTACATCTGTTCCTGGAGGATTCCTCTGAATTCAGATGTCATGGCTTGTTTCTGTCCTGGTGAAGATGGAAAATAAGCTCCTATACATGAACACCATAAATTTTCTGGGAAGGTCAGACCAAGAGCATGCCTAGAGGATTGGCTGTTGTCATTAAAACCAAAGTCAGGTTTCTGTGCTTGATGATCTCAGGAGCGGTGGGTTGACCTCGGGTGGGTTGACCTCACCCACAAAGCCACTCTATCACTTGCCCTCCTCAGCGAGCAGTGCCAGCTCTGCTCAGCAGCAACCAAAACACTGTTGTGTTTTAAACACCACTCCAGCTACAAATAAAAAGCACAGCACTATGAGGGCTACTACGAGTGAAGTTAACTAACACACCCTTCAAATACACTGTGTTTTCTGAAAGTAAAAGAATATGGTTGAATTGTTTATCCTGACTTTTAATGGCTTTTGAGTATTCAGCAGTTTATTTGGAAACAGAAAGAAAGGTTTTTGCTGAGCTTTCTGTGTCCCTAGTGAAGAATATGTCCTCTTAAATGCCAGGGAAAATGAGTTAGAACAGAATGTTTCTAGCCCTTCACGTTGTGCCTTTGGCATTCTCCACTTACAGCATGTTAGCTGTGCAAATTGAATTTCTCCTTGAACTTTTTTAACCTAAATGATTCTATGACTCTAGGGAAGTGTAAGTTAGAAGCTGTGATACTTCAAAATATTAGGATGTCAGACATGATAACTTTGTATTAGGAATATGTAGTTGAAAAATCTGATCCTTGGAATGGCTGTGCTGTAGCACAGCTGATTTTGTGTCAGTGCCAAAAGTTCAGTTTTGCAAAGATAATATCCCGTATCAGAATTCCATCATCTGTCTGCTGAGAAGAACCATGTGGATATTTCTTTCTTAATGACTGAAGAATATTCCTAATGATCTTTGAAGAGCTGTTGTAATTTGACAGCAGGAAATTGTTCTGGCTTTTGAATATGTAGCAAATATTTTAAAGCAGGCTTTTAAGTGGTTTCCTTAGCAACCACTCTTCTTTAGAGATCAATGCATACTAATAAGGATCCTCCTGGATTCGAATCAGCTTTGCAATATTAAAGGCACTTGTTTAAGATGCTGCCAGGTCATGCACAGTTCCTCGCTGTCCAACAGCCCTGGAGCACAGAGGCAAGCTCTTTCTCTGCCTGCCAGACTTTTCTCCAGACAAGCAAGGACACCACCTTTTGGTGGTGATCTCCTATAGGCATCCTGATGGGTGGAGAAGCTGGCTGTGCTCACTGTTGTCTGCTCCCTCATCCAGCAGCTCCAGGGAATGGGGAGCTTTATTTCTCATTCATCTGCCCTCCACTCCCACACCCTAAGAAAATGCTAGTGACTTGTGATTCCTTTTCAAAGGAGTATCAAGTACAGCTCTTAACTGAGCAAAGCCCACATTCCTTTTTTTTTGGTCTTATATCTTAAGTGTCTGGGGCATCCCATAATTTATCTTTCAATCCCATATTCCATATTTATTATCAATAGGAATGTAAAGCCATTAATGGTGGAGAGGTGACATTAATATAAAGAAGAACCATCTTCTACTCTCCTCCAAGGGTTTAGTGATGTATTCTGACTTGGATTGCCATCCCTATTTGCTATGGACATCTGAGATTTAAGGCAGTTTTGGCAGAACTGACCTAAGAATCTTAAAGAAAACAAGTGCTGCTCATGGAAAATGTGTTTAACAGTGATCCTAATGGAGGGCATTTGCCTGGTGTTTGTCACCAGCCCTGTGAGAGCCTGACTGGATGCCCCAGCAGTGCTGGTTTCTCTGGGGGCAGACTTTTCATTGTTTCTGGCTGGAAGTTTAGAGATTGTTCCTGCTGCCATAGAGTAAAAAGGCACGAGAATAATTTTCTTCTGATGCCTCCCCACAGTCCGTGTGCCTTTGCTACCTTGCTGCAAAGCCTTGATGTGAGGCTTCTCTCAGAAACTGTTTAGAGGCATGGAGGCAGACCTATATTCCATGAAAGTACATTTAACTTCTGTTAAATCTCCCCCTTCTCTGGCCCCATTCCCTCCCTGCCTCCCTGAGATCATCTTGCTCCAACTATGGCTGGCCAGAGTTCCCTCTTACGCAGAGCACAGTGTGATGCAGTTGCACCCTGCCAACGCCTCCGTTGTTTGAGGATTTACAAGGTCTGTTTTTAAACACCCTTGCAACAAACAAAACCCTGAATGTATTCTCCTTCTATCCTAACAGCTGTTAATCCTAAATCACAGTGTGAACAGCGAATGAGATGCTGGAGTGCATCTTTTCCAGTATGCTGCTTTAGGTCTGGGCTGAAACTGCAGAGATGGAGTGGAGGATCCTTTCCACATGCTGCAGCATCCATAAGCAGGCTCTGGGCAGCTGGGAAGGAGACACAGCTGTTCCACAAGACGTCTCTGAAGGGGCTGATAACCAGTACTCCTGGCACTCAGGAGACATGGGCCCCTGGTCTTAATTTCAGGGAAGCCAAGACCAGAAGACCAGCAGTGAGGATCAGCATTAATACCCTATGCAAGGTGAGTTGAGTTGCCTACTGTTTCAGCAAGATTTATACCTTCTCTTCTCCACAGGCACCTCATCCCCTTTTTCTTTGCTTTGACCCTTGGGCCTCTTCTTACCACAACAGTCACAATGTACCTGTTTCTGAATTCAGCATATTACTGCATGAGCCTTTGGAAAAGCAGCACTTTTAGATTTCTTTAACTAACACATTTTAAATGGCATGTTGTTAAACGTTGGTTGTCACTTGTTGACCACATAGGAACACTTGACCTTTACCCAAACTACATTCAAAACATTTGACAAAGCCATGCAAAATATTTTCCTTATTTCTTACTGAAATTTCAGAAACATCTGACTAGAAAAAACATAAAGGAGATAGGCCTGCATGGTAAAATGTCACTTAATGCAGACAGTATGTTACCACCGTCTTTCAATTAATGTTTTGATGCTATAAGGCTAGAATAAAGAAAAGGCAGAGTGCCCAGTATAGCATAGAATACACCAGCAGCAGCAAATTTAATTTGTTTGTCTCAAAGGGGCGAGGTAATGCACTTAAGTCATTCTGTAGTGCAGTAAAGTCTAATTTCACAGACCTCAGTCTATGACAGTAAGAAGTCAGCAAACTGGCGGATGGCCCAGCTCCTTCTTGGGCACTTTCCCAACATGTGTAAATCAGGGAGGGGGGTATCAGTTACAAGTGGACAATCCAGCTGACAGGACAGACCTTCAGCTTCTTTGAAGGCGAACACAGTGAGTAGCTGTAACTCCTGTGGTAGCTTTATGTCTGTGCATGCATCCCCATAATAACACAAAATGGATTCAAGTGAGTATAATATCCAATGAATGAAGGCACAAGCAGCTTTAAAAAATGTTCACAATGTTGTTTCCAATGTTTTAAGGCTCATCCGTATACCTGAATTCCATTTCTGCTTTACTCTATGACAAATCTAAACCAGCACGTTCCAGAAAGATACAGGTAGAAAAGAAACAGGGAAACATAACCTCCAGCAATGTTTTATGATGGTAATTTGTAAGCTGGTGTTTTGATTTATACCTGGATAAAAATTTAATTGCCTGACACCAGGAAAACCTGTCTGTCATGCTGTGCAGGTGTTTATCTGGAATGACTGGATTGCTGTGAAATTTTCAGGTGACTTACCCATTTGGTTTCGTTTTCAGCCTCGATGGGTGAAGACGATGCCTTTTGATTATCTCATTGTGGTCTCTCTTGGGTGCTAAAGGAAAAGGTCTGGTTAGGATGTTGCTGTTAGGGGACCTCCTTGTACCTTCTTCTCGAGAACTAGGGCCTTTCATAGGACCAGGCTGTGCTGGTTTTGGCTGGGGTAGAGTTAATTTTCTTAACAGTAGCTGGTTTGTGCTGGAAACAAACTGTGTTGATAACACAGGGATGTTTTAGCTACTGCTAAGCAGTGCTTACACAGAGCCAAGGCCTTTTCTGCTCATCACCCCACCCCAGCAGTGAGTGGGCTGGGGATGCACAAGGAGCTGGGAGGGGACACAGCCAGGACAGCTGACCCCAACTGACCAAAGGGATATCCCACACCGTATGGTGACATGCTCTGCATATAAAGCTGAGGGAAAAAGGAGGAAGGGAGGGACATTCAGGTTGATGAGCGTTTGTCTTCCCAAGTCACTGTTACATGTGATGGGGCCCTGCTCTCCCGGAGATGGCTGAGCACCTCCATGGCCACGGGAAGAAGTGAATTAATTCCTTGTTTCATTTTGCCTGTGTGTGGAGCTTTTGCTTTGCCTATTAAACACTCTTTATCTCAACCCATGAGATTTCTCACTCTTACCCCTCTGATTCTCTCCTCATCCTACCAGGGAAAGGGAGGGATGGAGTGAGTGAGGCTGAGTTGCTGACTGGGGTTAAACCATAACACAGGTGCAGAATTACAAACACACATCCACAGTAATGAATTGAGACAGCTTTTTATTCCATGCCTTCCTACCTGTTCAGCAAGTGTTCCCTGGCTAGTCTGAAAGTTGGTCCAGTCACTGATGCTTCACCAAAATGAGACAGCCAGGCTTCTCCGCAATCTGAGGGCAAAGCAGTGCTACAGGCACCCACTGGACAACACCAGCTCATCACCCACCTCTTTAGATGTGCTGCAATCAAAACTGCAGTTTATGGGAAGTGTTTGGTGGGAATACTGAAGACAAAACGGCCTTAATGAGGAAGAAAGCAAAAACCACACGAAGGCCAGACTGAGGGCATCTGAGTATTTACAACTCATACACATCTTGGGCAACAGAAAAAGCTGGGCTTGAGGTGGCAGATGGACTTCAAAGTTATTCTAATGCCCTTTCCATGAGTCATTATATGGGCAACAGTCTGGGTCCCCACAGAGCTATCCTCCCTTGTGCCCTTGTCTGTATAGGGCAGCCAACACCTGCTCCGTTGGAAATGCAATATATTTGTAAATGCATTACCCACTGACAAAATTACCTTTGTGTCTTGCTGCTAGTCATCAGGACCAGCTCTGAACTCAGCAGTTCTTCTAAGACATGTGTCTGCTCATCTACCTTCCTCATTCCCAGCGAGCACCCAAAGGACACATTAAATATAACCTCAGACTCTGGTACAGAAATACATCACGAAACATGACCCTCAGGTCAGGCAAATAAGTCGCATTGCAATTCCCATTGCACTGATCCATATTAGAAAGTATTTCCCTTTTATTGAAAAGACTTTGTGAATGCCAGCTACAGGAATAAAAAAGAGCACAAAGCACGAACACCAGCCAGGTCCTGCTGAGATCTGCAGCCCGTGGGTGACAGGTGTGTCTTTGCTGTTGTGTCCCGTGTCTGGCCAGGGCTGTGGTTCCCCGCTGTCGGCAGCTCTCTTAGGGATTGGCTGTACAGTGCCACAGGAGCCAGTGGCTGGAAAACCCATTTTTGAATTCCCAGCTTCAGTTTGGGCTCTGAGGGAAGCCTGCAGGAGAGGTGCCTGCAGGAAGGAATAGTGCTGCCCACAGGCAGGAGCAGCTCAGGTATCTGGGTTCCCTGGATATCCCACTCTCGGCCAACTCTGCCACAGCAGAACTTTTGTGTCAGGTCTCCGCCTGTGCCTGGGGAGAACGTTGAAAAAGATTTCCTTCCCTGGACTGCAGAGCCAAAGCCACCCTCAGAGACACGAGGAGGCTGGAATACCATGCAAATCCCTGGAGATGTATGTTTGACCGAGAAGCACAGATCCCAGTACTAGCAAGTACCACTCTAAGGACAGGTGAGCGCAAGATGCTGCACTGCCTGTGAAGAAACTGCTTGATGGTCACAGCTGTGGAAAGACCTCTGGGTGCAGGCTCTCTGCTCTAGGGAGGCACGTGTAGCATCTGCATACCCACACATCTGGCTCACAAAGACAACAGAAAGCTACAGTAAGCCCTAAAAAGTTGCTTGGATTGCTCATCTTCTGCTGCCCACTTTATGGGAGAAAGGTGGAAAACAAAACTCCCCAGCGAGTAAAGTAACAATAAAGAAATGAAGTCTGTAGCATGCAGCAGTTTATAAAGTTGATGGTACTGTGGCAAAAATGGGAATTTTTCTACTCCTTAGATGGGAAAAGGACTAAGATGGTAATAGTAAGTTGATTTAAATGTACCAGAGTAATTACCGTGTAAGAATTGCCTTCCAAGCTGTGACGCTAGTCTGCCTTGCTGGAGGAATGAAATTGCTGAGACTTGCTTTTCTGCAGGGTCTCCCTGGGACACTAGAGCGAGCTTTCTCAGCAGCTCGTTGACATGGGACAAAAAGCATCAGCCTTCCTCCTCAGAGACCAGGCTGCACGTATTTGTATTCATTTCCCTTAATGTTCACCAAAGCTACGTGCAGCGCACTTGAGCCACGCGGCCCCGAAACTGGCATCCCCACGGCACTTCATTCTTTCCCCCTCCTGTCTTGGGAGCTCTTCCTGCCCCGAGAGGGAGATGAAACGGCGTCAGGTGAGATTTAGCTTTCGCTTCTCCGACTGCGGTGAGCGCAGGGCGATCCGGCGGGCTGCTGAGGAGCGGGATTCGGGTGGGAGCGGGAGCGGGAGCTGCTGCTGGCGCCGCCCCGTGGCCCGAGCGGGGCCCTGCAGCGCCCGTCCAGCCCTGGCTGCCGCCGCCTGCTGGCAGAGAGGGGCACTGCAGCCTTGTCCCGTGCCTACTCCCCGTGAGCCTGCTGGAGTTCTGTTACCCGGGAAAAGAGGCTGACCCTCAGTTCGCTACAGCCTCCTTCCAGGCAGTTGTAGAGAGTGAAAACGTCTCCTCCCCCCCCCAGCTTGAGCCTCCTTTTCTCTAGACTAAACACCCCAAGCTCCCTCAGACCCTTCTCATAAAACCTGTGCTCCAGACTCTTCACCAGTCCTTCTCTGAACTTCCTCAAACACCTTAATGTCTTTCTTTTATTGAGGGGTCCAGGACTGGACACAGCACTTGAGGTGTGACTTCATCAGTGCTGAGTACAGGGGGACAGTCCCGGTCCTGCTGGCCACACTAGTTGCATTCTTCCTGATACAGAGCCAGAATGCCATTGGCCTTCTTGGCCATCTGGGCACACTGCTAGCTCATGTTCTTCAGCTGCTGTCAACCAGCACCTGCAGGTTCCTCTCTGACAAGCAGCTTTCCAGCCACACTGTCCCCTGCCTGTAGCACTGCACGAGACTGTTGCAATCCAAGTGCAGGCCTCGGCACTTCACCATATTAAACCTCATACCATTGGCCTTGACCCATTGATCCAGCCTGTCCAGATCCCTCTGCAGACCCTTGCTGTCCTCCAGCAGATCAACACTCCCACCCAACTTGGTGTCACCTGCAAATTGACTGAGGGTGCACTCAGTCACCTCATCCAGATCACTGACAAATTTCTCCCGCTATATTTTGTTTCTTGTCCCTTTTAAAATTTTCTGTCAATGTTCTCCTCTATGTAGTTCAATGTATTTTTAAATTTTCGCCTATGATTCTTGTACCCTCTCAGTTTTTGTATTATTTTCTTCTGTATTGGGTTCATGTGTCCAGGTTTTGGTAGCAGCAGAGCTGCAGGGGTGGCTTCTGTGAAGACACCAGAAACTGCCCCTGTGGCAGACAGAACCAGTTCCAGCAGGATGCAAGAAAGATCTGCCACTGGTCAAAGCTGAACTACAGCTCTCCAGGTGTGGCATCACCAGTGCAGAGTAAAGAAAGGGGAAGGACCTTTAAACTTTGCTACCACTCTAAACAAGGTGGCTTCACCAGAGGCTGTAAGAAACAGAGCTACTCCTGTCCACTGGCCCATCAGACCAGCCCATGAGGGAGGTGCCTGGTGACTGGTGGGAGGCAGAAGAACTGAAGGTAAGCTGTGCAATGTGGTTTTTATATCCACCATCTCAGACAAAATAAGTTCCTGTGGTCAGAACTGGTTATGTGTTCTCCTGAGTTTGAAAGATACCTGTGAAGAATCAATTACTAAGGTCTAGCATCCCTATTTTCTAGCAGAAAGGCTTTGTGGGAAAAGAAACTATTTGTCTCCTTGTAAGGGGTTGTAACCCCCACCTAGGAATAAATGTGAGTTTGTAATTCAGAAGCCAGATGTGTTATGTACCTCCCTGTAAATCATTGGAAACATGGAGGAAACAACATCTCCTATCTTCTCCTCTAGCTTTGACCATTTCCCGTGAAACTGTTTAACTGCTTTGAGATTTTGTCTTTAGCACCTAAAATTACTGGCCTTTGCCATCAGCTTTCTCAGTGTGAAGGGGTTCTGTAGTGTCTTTTTCTAGTAATCATTATGTAAGATAAGGACAGTGGAAGTACCGGAAACTTTCCTGATCTGAGCTTCCCTAAATCAAATCAATTCAGTCCCAAGGATCTTTATACAGGTTACAAGGAAGGAGAAGTCACTTCTGTTATCACACAGTGCAGACAGAGAGAAGGGCACATGTAAAGTCACAGGGAGCTGAGACTTCACAGCTCAGTCAACACTTCAGGGTATGACTGTTTGTTTTTAGAAAAATGGGGGGGGAAGAGAGTCTTGTTCAGTCCCGTCCTTTCAGGTTTCCACTCTAAACAAAATGGATTTCTATTAATTCTATTTAAATGATCAAGCTTTGAATAACACTTTCTTATTGCTATGTGTTTCAATGATATTTTTAAGTGTTCCTAAAAAATGTAACCTTCTGGTACCTTTTTATTTAATTTTTTAAAAAACCCACCACTTCAAACTTGCAGTTCCTGCAAAAACAGACTCTTTTAGAGAAACCTGCAGGGTTTTTTATATACAGGTCATACAAACTATTATCAGGTAATCAACAGAAACCATGTTTTATTTAACATATACTTTTTAATCCTCCAGATAAACCCAAGAAACTTTCTGCATAAATCTGGCAGTAGTGTTGGGCCTTTCTTACTTTGGAAGATCTATGCAGTCACTTTGTTTAAATGTGTTTAACTTCTGGGTAGAAATTATTTTTAAGAATCCAAGCAAGACTGCTAATTTATTTTAATAAAAGGAAAACTCAAGAGACTGCACTAGTTTTTGTTACTTTCTGTAACTGAGATTCTTTTTTTATCTAATATTTATGAATACACTGCACAACAAAATCAGTATTCTTGTATAACTTATTTATGTACTCCATATTTGGGGAAAGAATTATCATCATTTTACTTAGTATCTGAATCAAGAAAATTATTCCTTCCAGATGTAAAAAACCCCCAATCTTCCCTTTCATTTTAGCTGCCATAAAGCATACATAATATACATCCCCAAATTTCCCTTTACTTTTAGCTTACAAGCAAAGTGAAACACAAGCTCTTTGTTTTAAATTCTCCTCTCTCCTTCTCAGATAACTCCTACAACTGTTTTTGCACTTCCAGTTTAGCAAATCTTACAGACAGGGTAAATCTACAGAAATAACTTGCGCAGCAAAAAAGCAAAACCAACTCTGCACCTCTGCAGAGTGAGCTAGAGCCTGGTGGCCTGCTTCCATGGCAAATTCACTTCAGCTAGCTTTATACCTAAAAGCCTCTAATTTAGGGAAGAAAAATATTTAATTTTGTTATGTATAACTCTTTACTTTTGCCAACAACAAGCAGGTATTAAGGAACAGATTAATCAAACCTAAATTTCATCTAGAGTAACATTAGTCAAGAGTTCATGTGTAATTTAGGCAGAAAAAAATCATGGTTCAAGTGCTCTGCCAGGCAGTGTCCATTCTTGGTGAGTATATGCTTTTCCACAGCACTATTACAGCCTATTTAACGTTCTGCTTTTGATTTTGCTTCAAATTTACATTATTTAGCTGGCCCTAAATATTTACACCACAACGTAAGTCAAGACTCAGGCAGCCTTATGCCTCATTGACAGTATTTTCCTTAGAACCCTGGCTCCCTGTTGTCCTATTTTCTTCTGCGGATATAGCTTTCTTCCTTTATGGTCCTCGTTAATTAAAAATACTTCGAATAGTTTGAATCCCACTGTAGCAAAACATTACGGCATAACACATAAATTATGAAGAAAAAACTACTGCTAGCATGGATCACTTCCCAGCATTCCTAATAACAGGGAGCAAGCACACTGCATTTCTAGCCCCTCTCACCTCTTGTATTGCCTGCTGAGGTCACAGCCTTTTCCATGCAGCTCCCCCCACCCCAGCATCGGGGAATGGGAAGGGAAGGGAGTTTCCCTTCTCTGGGAGTGGGCCACTTCTGCCCTCTCCCACAAAATCCCCATCCCCTTCTGCTGCTGCTTTGGAGGGTGGGCTGGAGAGACTGCACAAGCAGAGCCAAGGTACTAAGAGTACTCTGCTTGAAGGAGCAGAAAGCTGTTTAGACAAAAATAATGGTCTCTTAGTATAAGTGCAATTAAATCTGGTCTCTGTGGGGAATAGAGAACAGATGTTATATGTTGCCTCTTAATTTTTTACTTCTGCAAATTAAACAGGGTAGGGGGCACAGATAGTGCTCTGTAATCCTCTGCTTGTTTTAGATTATACTTTAGTGGATTATTCAGATTTTCCTGTTTTAGGGCATTTTTATGTATTCTCTCTACCTTTTTCTTTTTTATTTTCTTAAGCAAAAGATTGAATACAAAAATTTTATTTATCTCTGTGTTTCTCAGTTCTCTGGGTTTTTTTCCTTATATGTGATAGAACAATCTAAAATTTACCCATAAAACTGGTATTGAGTTTTCCTGAAACTAGGATATCATGCACCTTTTTATACAAACTTGTTTTAGCTCATTATGCTTTTCTGAAAGCTCTGATTCTTCTATAAATGATTATTTTGTAAAAGAGCCCTAGTGAGGTGATTAACCATTTTCTTTATCAGTTAATTCCCACCAAATTTGCCTATGCTGCAGGTTAAAGTCTCTCCCCATCTACTGCCAACTCAGCCATAGTTAACCATGCAATTTAGTGTGATGATAATTTATTCCATCTAATGATGCATGAGATGTAAAAAGCCCAAAGGAGGAGTTTGGGGAACTGGAAATTAGGAGGGGGAAAAATCCCAAACCAAACATTCCCACCATTTTTCCATGCAAACTCAGCATATCTTATGCTGCAATTACTGAGACACCATGGAGCCCTACTTTTTTTACAGTCTCTTGGTGCTGGAATCACACTTTAAATCATTCTCCAAAAGCATGACTTAGTTAACACTTCATTATGCAAGAAGATTTCCACTATGCTGTAGTTGGCAGTAAAATCTGACTTTCCTCATGCATTTTATCCAGCACCCACTTCAAATTAAGAAAAGGAGACTTTAGAAGTTTTTGTCTAAAAGGCATATGCCTGAATGTCTATTTACCCAATCATCAGTTGTACGAGGCCAATATGTTAAAAATATGAAAGATCAGATGCCACAGTTAAATTAAGATATTTCTGTCCCTTTTTTTTCCCCTTTCAAGGCATAAGTATTTCACTGTACAGCATTATTTGAAGAGTAACGTGTTTCATCTCAAGGATCATGAATGCCTTGCAGTATAATTTTACGATGTGGCTCGTTAAATTAATTTAGTAAGTGGAGAGCACAGTTATTTGCTCACATAAGTGTTTTCAAATTGCACTCTTCAGACTACCAGGTGTCTGAAGTGTCACAGGAACTGGCACGTCTGTAGTCCCAGGGCCAAATCATCCCTTTTACAGCTTGTATTAAGATGATGGGAACCTCCAAAATATTTGAGGGTAGCAAGTGGTGTAGGAAAGCTGGCAGTCATAATCTTAGTGGAAAATTCTTTTTCAAAAAGCAGAAAATGGACTTAGCACTAGAATAATACTATATCCAGTCCCCAACAACATTCACACTCTTGTAACGCTGGAATTCAAGCCTTTAAAAACATGTGGATACTTACGGTTATTTTTTACAGCTGAATCCCAAACCCTTTATTCAATTTTTGCTCCTTTCTTTAAGTGAGACTCCAATTTGCAATATTTATTAAATTCAAACAGTGAGGTTATGTGCTGACATCTGCTAACATCTATTTTAATTTTGTATCCTCTTAAGATACAAATTGAAGTTGAAAAAGAGAGATCCATCTGAAATGGATAAATACCCTGTCCATGCTACTGCAGGTGAGCTTAAAATAAAAGAGCAGGAAATAACCACCCAGAACATTTTTTTGTCATCAAAACTAGTATAGCTGCACTATCAGAGCATGTAAACCTTTTATTTCTACACCTAAGCCTTCTTTTTTGGATCTCCTTCAGCTAAATACAATGATCTAACTAAAGAGACCTCAGTGCATTTCAATAGGCATGGGTTTATGCAGAAAGACTTCTCAACGCTGGGTTCGGATCTGTAATAATTTCTTGACAAAGAAACCACAGAAATATTTTACAGGAAGTGCCATCAAGAAATCACCTAGTTCACTTCCCTACTGGAAGTATTTTTAGATCATTCTATATAAAATGTTGAATAAAAAGTGCAGTGAATGTTGTAGAAAACCCATGCTATTCTCATATAATTTGTTTTTAATCATGCCAGCAACACACAGGGTTTTTGTACCTCTGATGTGACTGAGTATCAGAAAATATTTGTAAATCTCATTTTTTATAACAGCCAATATTCAAAATGAGACCATTTTTAACAATAACTTGAAATACTTCTAATTTCAAAATATCACATTATACTTTTATAAATTGCCTATATCCATAGGAAAGAACAACTAAAAGATAGCCTCCAGTCTGTATTTGACTTGAAAAAAATTTATTCTATGTTAAATCAGGCGTTAATTGATTCCATCTTTAAAATGTTCCTGACAATGCAGATCCTGATTTGAAAAATGACATTCCCTCCAAGAAAGAAACCCACGTACTGGTACATACATTTCACACAGATTGAAAAGAAAGGCTGCCAGAAATGAACCAGTAAGGATTAAGTTTAAATTGGGTTCAATTAAGTTAAAATTGCAAGTAGCCTTTCTGTAGGGATAATAAAAACTCATCTGGACAGTGCCCTGAGCAAAGTGGTCTAGGCTGGCCTGTATGACTCTTAATTCTGGGAAGAATGTAGAGCGATTGAGTAATTTAGTTTGGAAAGTACAGTCAGATTGCTTAGGGTCTTATGCATTCAAGCTTTTTAAATTTTCAAGGTTGTGGACTCCACAGCCTCTCTGGCAATGTGCAACAGCATGTAACACCCAACTCCATCCCTTCAGAGCCACAAAACTTCCATTTCTACTGCTCAGCCCATCCACACTTCCAGCCCCACACACTTCCTTTTCACATTTGAACTGAGTTAGGAATTTCCTGTTCAACCAGTCTGGCTGCCTGCTGTGAACACCCATTTTCCTGCAGTTCAGGATGGACTGTCCTTCTGCTTTCAGGAGGCTGGCCTCCAAGACTGACCAGTCTCTGTGGCCCTTTGCCCCTCAGAGCACCCTCCCATGAATCATAGAATCACAAAATGATTTGTTTTGAAAGGGACCTTAAAAGATCATCTGTTTCCAGCCCCCTGCCATGGGTAGGGACACCTTCAATAGACCAGATTGCTCAAAACCCCATCCAACCTGGCCTGGAACACTTCCAGGGATGGGGCATCCACAGCTTCTCATGCCTGCTGCCTGCACAAGCTGAAGTTCAGAGTATTTAGTCTGCCACTGTTGCTTCTACTCTGCTTCTGCTACTACTACCTTCCTTTGCTTTTGAGAAAAAATAAAATTCTAAGGGAAGAGCCAGTAAAGCTCAAACTGTGCAAAACGACGCATCTTTTAAAATTGCCAGCACTAGATTAGAGTTTTAGCTGCTGCATGGTATTATATCCAGTTGCCTTCAGACTGTAAAGGTGGCGTAAGCTTACTCTTTGTTTTTCCAAGCATCAGTTTTCTTCAGGGAGAGAAAAAGGGAGTGAAACAACCGCCTCTTTGTGACTATTATACAGGTACTTATGGCCTGGGAAAGAGGAAAGGAGAAAAAGTGGCAAGTCAGGTTCTCCTTTCTTGTGTCTCTGTGCTTGATACAAGGTTATGGGTATTTAATTTTTGAATATTTTTATGCTCCTTTGAATTTCTAACACCCCGAGATCTGTCAGGAGATGTACTGGTCCCTCTTGAGCCTTAACACTCCTCAACAGATTCTTTACCAGCTTTCTCCATGGCATTTCAGTGAGGGTAGAGGAGATCTGTTCCCATCTTCCAAATGGAGCACCTCAAAAGTTGTCATCTGCTTTCTATCATATGATGTGTCACAACATAATTCCAACTGCTTGCTCTTTTTAACCCTCTCACTCTCTCTCTCCACGTATGATATAGAGCCGTCTTTCCTCCTCTCTTCACCGTGGGTTTGTGCGTTGCCTATCTCTTAAGTTATCTCTAGAGAGGAGAGTTTCTAGAGGGAAGATTTCACATCTAATGTACAGAGATTTTGTTCTCAAACTCCTTTAAAAATAAATGTGCTTTCCATGACCATTGAAGCATCTTTAAAAAAATTCTCCATATGCGTAAATCTACTCGTCTCTGAGGACAAGATTTTATTTTTACTTGAGGACAAGTATTTTATTTTAAACAAAAGAAGAGTCAGTTAATTAAAAAAAATTATCCTAGTGCTGAAATTTGCAGTGACAAAACTGGCATTTTATCAAATACAACCTATTTAGGACTTATCTAAGTGACTAGTAAAGCATTTAAAACGCACTTGGTATTTCAGGTATTTACATAAACTTTGACTGCATGCTATAGAAGCCTTCCTGTTGTGGTTCCAGTAGAGCACAGTTATTTGATTTCATTCCTTGGGCAGTTCTTCTAAGGGTCAGTTTGCAATAGTTTCCCCATTACTGGAGGAACCTGAAGGCCCTGAAGAAATCCTGATGCAGATAAGTGACCACGTTGCATCAGGACTAATGCAACTTAACTGACTGTGACTTCTCCAGAGCTACGGGCACTTGCAGGAGAACTGAGCTCTGGTTCCTGTGATAAAAGCAAAATGTCAGGCAGGAAAGCTGAGAGACAGACATTTCTGCTGGGGAGAATCAGCTCTATTTTAACTCTGTTTCAGAATTTCAACTTTAAACTTGAATTCAGTAATATTCTCCCTTGCATTGTGGGGTTTCCGTAAGGATCTCCCAGCTTGTTGAAGGAATAACCAGGCTTGAGGGGGAATGGCTGAAGGTGGTATAGCAACATGTCAACCCCCTTTTTTCCACATTGTAAATTCAACTGCCTAGGAGGAAACCACCTCATGACTTGGAACACTTCAGGATAAACATTAATAATAACAAATTCTAATTGGTCATTATTGCTTGAACAGAAAATATCAGATTTCATTTTCACCAGGAGGAAATGAAAATGTCATGTACTGTAATATGACAAGCATGGAATTTACAGTAGTGATATGTACTTGTAATTACCTTTATATGTGTAAATGCACACAAAGCAGAACACCAGGGAGGCCGTTTTACAACAGATTTAATCAAGAGAACATCTACGTCTCCTCATAAACTTACTTAACCAACTTTGAAAAAAGAATGGAGTTGATTAGACAGGTTAATGGGGTGATGTCTTTATAAATGACAGATGGCCACGTTAGAACAGAAAGTTGTTCACTCTCCATTTTTTATTTTATTTTACTTATGAGACTATTTTACTATTTCTTTTTTTACTTATGAAAGCATTGCTCATACATTTTTGATTAGCAGTGGTTCACTGGAAAAAAAAAAAAGCAACTTCCAATGAAACTGAACTTTTAGCTGGATGGATGTTGTCATTATGCTTAAGTGGCAACAATCAAAACTAAAATACAAAATGAATTTTTTGGAATTCCAGGTCCTTATAAACATCCTGACCTCCCCGCATTGGCCTGCAAATGGAGAAAAGTGCTTACAGATTTGCAAGCTCATAAGAACATAACAAAGGAATGGAAACATGCAGAAGAAAGCTAGCTTTTTTTGTGGAAGGGGAACCCATTAGTGGCGAATTTGGCAGAGAAATTAAAAAATTATAATTAAAAAAAGAGCAAGAGTTAGTTAAGAATAATAAAAAATATTATTATAATGCGAAGTTAGCTATGCTTGAAAAAATAATAATACTCACCCTGGGCACCTCAGAATTATCGAAGTCTAGGATGTGGAATAACCTAGATGGTTAAATCTTCCCTCAGATATCTGAGGTGTCCAGAAGTGAATCACACCTAAAAGTGTTAATTGGAGGAGGATACACCAACTTCCTACACAAAGCCCTCTGTCTGTGTGCTTGTGATGGTTTTGGTCTAGGCCTTCCTGGTGACCAGTTTGTAACCAAGGAAGTGGCCATGTACCCAGTATTCCACACAATTTTTACATAAACCAGAGTATAAATAAGTTGGAGATTAGACACCTTGTTTTCTTCTCTTCTGGTGAGGTTCAGGAGCAGTGGGTCCTTGCGTTGGTCTTGCTTATCTAAGGCTGAGACCTGCAGCGTCCACTGTCCTGCCACGTGGAGGTTTGGAGAGTGCTGGCCGTGTCTGCCAATCCTGCTTTTCTAAGGGACGTGGTGAGATCTGTTTTGCTAGTTATTAGTATAGTTCTTGAGTTTGATTGCATATACCTGTTCGGTGTCCCTTTTGTCCCTTTTTCCCCTTTCCCTATCCCTTTAGGGGGTGTTTGGATCCCCTTTTCCTGTGTACATAGTATCTTAACTGTATATAAGTGTAATATATGTAAATATATATATTTTTATATAAGTAGCTTGACTTTGGGTTCTTTAATTTTTATAGTTTTTTTTTCCTTTGCCCTAAGGGAAGAAGGGAGGGGGGAAGGGGGCCGCTACTGTGAATTTCGGGCATTTGGCAGGGAGCCAGATCCGAACTATCACAGTGCTCCAGGGGCCCTGGCCTGAAGGGGAGGGTGTGCAGTACCTGAAGTTGCTATTGGAAGCTGTTGTGGCAGCAGCAGTTCTTGGCTCTTTCCTGGATAGCATGTTGCTTGGCAGTGGTCTGTGTGCCATGATGTGTGAAGCTCTGGCTGAAGGTTTCCAGTGCCTACTCAGCTGTTAGATAATCACAGTCGCGCAATAGTTCCTGCAGAATGCTCCCATCTCTACTTCTCCCATATGAAAAAATGTCCATTCCTAAATGGACCATAAATTAGGAAAATAAGCTGTGCGTTGCTAACCTTCTGCTCTTCCTCTTCCTTTGGCATTTTTCACTGACATGAAGTGTACAGCTTCTTCATCTGGTGCACTTGGTTAAAACAAATCCTATCGAGCATCTCTCTGGCCTTCCATTCGTGAACGTGAAAAGCTAAATCTTCCAGGATCGTTTTCTCTTGAAAATTTCTCTGTGAGTTTAGGATTTATGAGAACCACTAGACTAATTTTTGAAAAATCTCTGGATATTTGGGGCCTTTTTGCGTTCATCAGGATTGTAGTACCAGTGCAATGAAACAATCCTGAAGTACGTTTGTGAAACTCTGCAGCAGAGAGCAGTAAAAAAGATAATTCTAGACAGTCAGGATAATGTGGCTGCGATGTGTCATAGTCTGGATCAGAATTCTTGCAGGCTTTTCAAGTTCTAGGATACTGCTGTTTTTATGTTTTGGTTTTTGTTTGTTTGTTTGTTTGTTTTGTTTGGTTTTTTTTGTTGTTGTTGTTTTTGTTTTTGTTTGTTTGTTTGTTGGTTTGGTTTTTTGTTTGTTTTTTGTTTTTTGTTTTTTGAATGAAGTACAATAGCATATCACAAGTTTAATTTCATTTATCTGGGCATATGTAAATCAATAGTTTCCATAACGGTGTCTAATCCTCATTAACAGAAACAGATCTGCTTATCCCTGAAGTAGGTAAGTAGGTGGCTGGCAGCTGCAGAGATATAGTGGTCCAGCTTTTACTAATAACATTATGATCAACGTTTTTGGGTGATCATTTGACATCATATTTAAGTCAGTACACTAACTCAGTGGGCTCATTGCACAATTCACCTCTCATGAACATAAAGAAGAAAAATTTCACACAGAGTATCCATCTAGGTAACAGCTGTGACTGGCTTTGTGTTCCTTACTGGTAGTTCCACAGATTATTTGTTGTAATGTCAGTAGCACCTCTTATCAATGTATTACCATCTGGTCAAGTGTAACCAGACCAAGATGGACATAATGCTACGGAAATTATTTAGATCTACCTTTGCTCAATTAGTTCCTTAATTCTGTGTCCTAATACTACTGCCAATAATTGCTGCCAGATCCCAGATTTTTCTTGGAGCTCTTATTTCCCCAGAGTCAGCTGGATGTTGGCAGCATTTTGAGGTGAAGGTACGTTGTGGTTTTTTTGTTTTGTTTTCAGTTGGTGCTAACTGGCGTAATCGGATCAGTGGTGAATCGCTGGTTTCATAAATCTAGTGGGGGATAGGATATAGGGGATAATACAGAAAGGATTATGTAAAAGATTTGTATCTTCAGGAAATACTGATTTCCACTGTGCTTGATCCTTAACAGTAAGCTCCTGTCTTCCAGCACCTGGCTGCCTTGCAAAGTAGTCAGTTTGAGTGCCTTGATATGCAAAATACCACAGCTAATCTAGTCAGACAATCCTTGATCATTTTGTGACTTCTTAAAGTAAGTAAGTATGTAAAAGAATGTTCCTTAGTACACGACTGTTTTAATAATCTCATGAAAGACACTGCAGTTTGGAAGAGCCTGGTAAATGCGGCAGTCTTCTAAATATTTTATTCCTGTTTGCATCTTATTCCTAAAGCACTGATTCCCGTGATTCATTACTGCTCTGTATGGATTGTCTCCCTGAACACTTCCCTTGCCATTGATCCCTGTTTCTATTAAAACAAGGTCATTCCATTCCTTTCACTTTCTGCTGTTCTCTCTTCTGTTTAATGCACCTCATTATTTTGATACCATCCTTATCCTTCCTTACAAAGCATAAGGTTCACCTCCTCTTCCTTGACCTGCTCATCCTCCTACACACAGCCCTATTAAATTTCCTCCCTCCAACAGAGCCGTCCTCCCTCTGAATCCTACACAAGCATTAATTCAGGGGGAGCTTTATTGAAAAGAAAATGAGATAGCGAAAAAATGTGTGACGGATAAAAATAGAAGGAATTAGTAGTTATAATAGAAAGGTTTCAGGTGAGCCAAAATTAATACAGCATCCAAAATGTACATAGACTGGTTTAAAAAGAAGAAAATGAAATACAGCATGAATTTTCAGAGACACCCCATCTCCCTTATTTTCTTTCCTTTCTGTGTAGCCACCAGTTGCTATGCAGTCCCTGGGAAACAATGACTTAGCCAAAATCCTCAGGCTTGTGTGTTCTCTTCTAACTGTTTTTACTTCACTGTTGTGATCCAGAGAAGTACTTAAAGCCAGAGGGAGATTATACAACTTTCATGTTCATTGCTTATTACAGGACCATCTCTAATCTTTGTTGTTCAAACTATACAATAGAACTGAAAGACTGAAGCAACACATACCAACAATGAGCTGTTTCCGTAATACTGATAATAATTCCAGTTTTTGTTACTTATTCCTTTCTGTGATGTAGCACAGGCCTGCAACTGCATTTACTCCACAGATCTTAATCCAGCCTCTGTGAGAAGTAATTTGTTGGGGATTTCAAAACATCCTCTGAGATCATACTAGAGTTTTATGCAGAAAACCTCTCATAATCCCTCTCAAAAGTCTAATATGGAGCTATTTCTGGATCTTATGCGTCTTTTGGAACAGGCTTGGCTGGAGAGTTCGAACAGTACGTGTGAAACGACTGCAGTGCAAGCCGTGTGTAATGAGGGATGGGCACAGCTGCAGCCAGGCTGGGAGCAGCTGCTTCCACAGGCTCACAGAACCCTTTGGGTCCTCCGCAGCAAGGTAAGCACAGGTGCAAAGATACCTCCCTGCAGCACACTCTGCAAGTTTACAGATGTCTGTTCTGATGAATATGGCATTTAAACTTGGCTTTCAGTGAAGAAACATGATTTGTAGTGTCTGCTGTTTGCTAATGCCATGCACCTTTGTTTCGCCCAAAAACAATGTAGGGTTTACTCCCAAAGCAGAAAACAGAGCAAACGTGTCTTACAGTGCTGCCAGAAACCCTATTCTTAAGGGGATTTTCATGACTACAATTATATCTTTTAGTACAAATGAGAGAGTGGAAAAAAGGGTAACAAAATCAGGGTGCACAATCTAAAGGAAAAGTAAGGAGTTCTCATTAAAAGTAGTGCACAATGAGGTGTTTCATAAATTTATTCAGAATTTGCTGTGGTAAAAGTTCATGAGATATTTCCTGCTATAGCTTGGATAGTGTAAGGAATTACACTGGCATTTTGAAGACCCTAAAGAGATGAGCTAAAGCAGCTTCTTCAGCTCAGTACCTGCATAATTTCCTTAGAGAATGGAAATGCATTTTCCAATGCCACCTAGCTGGGATTCATTAGGCATTCCTTTATTAATTTTAGATTCATTAGGCATTCATTTATTAATTCAGAATTAATTCTAAAAACACTGATAGCAGCAATGCAGTAATGCTGAAAATGTAATGTTGACAAATGAAGGGATAAACTGATTACACTTCTAAACAAAAATGAGGAAAAATCACCATATGCATTTTAAAAAATACATTATTAAAAAAAGTAAAGTTCTACATTATAAAAATGCACTGAAGTATATTTTAAAAATAAAACAATACCATCTAACACATGCTGAAAAAGCCTTCACACTTAATCAAAAGAAAGCTTCCTAATCTTTGTTTTGGGATGATGTTGCTCTCTTGAAGTATTATGCTCCCTGTAAACACTGAGTGGGCCTCTCATGTTTAAGGTCAACAGTATTTAAAAGCAGCTTTTCAATTTGCATTTTTATTTCTTGTCAAGGATTTTTAAAAAAGCTCCTACTCACAGAATCTTAGAGTCATTTAGGTTGGAAAAAACCCTCTGAGATCATTGAGTCCATCCATCCCTTAACCCAGCACTGCCCAGTCCACCACTAAGCCATCCCCCCCAGTGCCACACCTACATGTCTTGCAGATACCTCCGGGATGGTGACTCAACCACTCCCCTGGGCAGCCTGTCCCAGTGCTTGACAACCCTTCCATCCTAATATCCAGTCTAAACCTAGCACAACTTGAGGCCGTTTCTTGTCATCCAATGTTTGAGATGAAGATAAGGAAGCATTTTGTCATAAAAAGTTATAATATTATATACTATTTCTTTTCCCTCATTTTGCTTAAAGGCAGAGTACTTAATTGCTGAAATGTACTTAATTTAAAACTTTGTCTGCAATTGCTTGGTGTCATGAAGCCCCCCCAAAGCCCAACAAAACTGAACACGTTAATTTAGTTGGGCTATGTAAGCAGAAGAAAGTTATGAGTTACTGTAGACACTTGCTTTTTTTTTCCCTATATGAACTAAATGGAGACTTCTACGTAAAAGATCTGATCCCTGAGCACTGTTCAGATTTATCTGCAGCAATTTAAAAGGGTAATGGCTCCAGCTGCCAAAAATTGCTCTTACAACAGATACAGTGAAGCTGGCAGTGGGTCTGTTCCTCAGCTGCTGTACTTCACTCCCACACTAGCTATTAATGAACATTGAAAAGATACCCCCAAGACTTCTCTTCCTTCAGCTCTCTCAGCCTCTCCTCCTACATCACATGCTTGAGTCTCTTCACCATGTCTGTGGCCTGCCACAGGACCTGCTCCAGTATGTCCTCGTGTTCCTTGTACTTTAGAGACTTTATTAGTACTTGCCATAAAATAGTATGGGGTTCATTCCCAATCTGGGGGTTTAAGTTCATTTTTAATCCATACTTTTGGGTTTTAAGGTTTAGAGAAAACATTTTTTAATTCCCTTATCTCAACATTTCCACTTTTTTGTGGGAGGCAGAACCAGCATTAAACTTGTAACCCACACTAGGGAAGCTCAGGACAAAGGATTAAGGCAGGGTTCATTCTCAGTTCTCAGCTGTAGTGTAAATAACTTATATCTAATGAAAAATCAAATTAAAACAATTGTCTTTGGAACCCTAAACTGGCAGTCTGCTGAACTTTACCTGCCTTGACTAATGCACATACCCCACTGCCTTTAACAACCAAGATCAGTCAGGAAGTATTTATTTTTCTGTAATGAAATACAGGAAGATCTGACAGGATTCAGCGTGACAATACTGTCTGTACTGGCAAACTGGATTTGCTGGCTATTGGAGTATGCAGTTTAGATGAAAACATCTGAAATCCATTAAGCTGGATTTTTGCAATTAATATTATTTTATTTATTTCCTTTACAGTGTGATGTTAAAACAAAGAAAAAAGAAAAAAAAAGAAGAAAATATTAAGAACAAATGTTACATTCTATTCAGATAACAGGAGGGGCCACAAATAGAACTCATACTCCCAGTCACTAGGTACGTAAAGAATTCCAAACTTTATTTCACTTCTGCTGTTGCCTGGTGGCAGATACCTTGATGGAAAGCTTAAAGATAAAGGCCAACCAGGGAATACTTAAAAGCAGGCAGGTAAAACTGGTGTGTGAAAATGTGTACTTAGCCAGTTTAAAGGCTCAAATAATTGTATTTTCCTTACAATAGGGAAGACAATAGTTTAGGAAACTACAGGTGACTCAGAAAGACAAGGAAGCTCAAGCAGTAGATGTGAGGAATCCAAAACATGCCTAAGAAATGCTGGCAGCAGCATACTCTTAAGATTAAAATTTCAAGATTACACAGCACGTGTATAACCACACAAGCTCACTGTAGCTTTGTAGAGGCTGAATGTGTCAGCATTACAGTTTTAAACATTTCTAATTCCGAGGAAGAAACTGCAGATGTTTGCAGTTCAAATTAGATATCATCATACATATGTGTATGTATGTGTGTAACCAACATAACGTATGTATGTATATAACTAAGAGAAATGAGGAAAGAAAGGAAAAAAGGAGCTTAGTCCTCTTTTAGGACTTGGAAATTCAAACAGGAGAGCAGCTATGAAATATTTTAGTCTTGACACACTCTCTATAGATAAAAGTAACAATGTGAGAAAACTATGTAGGAAGGGAATGGAACAAGCACTGAAACAGAAAGTGTTGTGGAGTGTCTTTAATTTTTTTGGCCAAAAACCATGGGAAACTGGATACCAACACACACAAAGTATGGCATTCCCAAATCAGGCCACAGGCAAGTTAAAATTTTATTTAATAATAAATCCAGTTCGTATAATAGTTTATATTAAATATTACAATCATATTTAACATGCTTGTCAGGAACATTGCATATCACTTCAGAAAAGCATTTTCTAGAAAGCTGTGGTTTGAGTTTGTTTGTACTTTCTTTTGGTGTAAACAAGGTCAGGGAGGTGTACATATAAAAAATTCTGTCCCAAACATGGTGTAGTATGAAGAATAAGGTGCACTTTTTATTTCCCAAACAAAACACCCGTCATACTTTTTGGAGTTTCTTTAATGCTAGATTTCAAAATGCAGAAATTTTAACCCATTTAAAGATTTATTCCCTTTCCCTCCATAGAATAAATGACAGCTTTGCGTATCACAGAGGATGTGAAGCTTTAAAGTGTGTGCATACTTATAATTGTTTTCAACATCTGTTTGTGTATCTGTAAGTTATGCTCACATCCCTGAGATGATCCTTCCTTTGGAAATCTCTGCTGCTGCCATGTTGGCTGTGATACTGTGTTAACAAAACTCAAGCACTTGTCTGCGTGTTAAACAGCCGGTACAAGACCCTCCAGTCTTTAGAAGCGTGTCTAATCCCCATTAACACAAGCAGTCTCCTTAAAAATGCAGAGCTGAAGACTCCTTGAATGAAGAGTTCGGAGGAGCAGAACCTCCTCCTTCTTTATTAACAGATAGTCGGGTTAATATCAAATAGATTCTTTGAAAGGTCAAACAAAAGCCTCCTCGCGTCCGAGATGGGATGGGATTTATAGCTCAGGTCACCCTGGGAGGAAGAAGAGAGAGGGCACCACTTCTCTTGCTAAACAGCAGGCAGGAGCAGGACCCGCAGTTGTACGTGGAGGTTACACCGCCCATCCCGGGGCCCCGGCTTTCGGCACTGCCGCCCCTTCGGTGGGAGCGGGTGTGACACCGGCTCTGGGAAACCAAAACAACCGGCGCAGCTCTCTCTCACAGGCTTTTAACCTGAGGGAAGAGGGCGAGTTTTCCTTCCCCCCTGCTGCACCCCTTTTACCTCAGCTCGTCACGTCTGGGCGGCGTCTCGCTTGACCCATATTCGCGCCCCCTGCGCTCCCCAGGGAGCAGCGCCCAGAGGAGGAGGAGGAAGGAGGACGTCCGCCCGCTCATGCTGGAGGTTTGGGTGGGGAAGCGGCTCACCCGCTTCCCCGGGATCGCTGCGGCGGCAGGAGCTGGAGCTGGAAAAGCTCCTCTCCCCCCCACCCCAGCACAGGCGCTCCCTGTCCCCCTCTGGTTTTCCTCGGGGTTAGAGCTGCGAACGCAGCTTGGGACCCGCTGTTCGCGTATGGTTTATTTTTAAATAAATAATAAAACAAATAAATAAATAAAAAAAGAAATAAAGAAATAAAAAAATAACTCCAAACCCACCCCTCTCTGGAAAAAAAAATGCTTCAGGAGCGGCAGACTTCAAGCAGTTACAGAACTCGGCCCTCGTGAGGGGCACATCTGGAGTGCTGTGTCCAGTTCTGGGCTCCTCAGAACACGAAAGACAAGGAGCTACTGGAGAGGCTCCAGCAGCGGGCACAGAGGTGATGAGGGGTCTGGAGCATCTCTTACGAGGAGGGGCAGTGGGAGCTGGGTCTTCTTCAGTCTAAAGAAGAGAAGACAGAGAGGATCTCATTATTACATATAAATATCTCAAAGGCGGGTGCCAAGAGGATGGTGCCAGACCCTTTTCACTGGTGCCCACCGACAGGACGAGGAGCAATGGCCATAAAGTAAAACACAAGAAGTTCCACCTCGGCACGAGGAAGAACGTCTTTGCTTTGAGGGCGGCCGAGCACTGAACAGGCTGCCCTAAGAGGTCGTGGAGTCTCCCTCTCCGGAGACATTCCAAACCCACCTGGACGCGTTCCCGGCGTCACCTGCTCCAGGTGAGCCTGCCCTAGCAGTGGGGTCGGACGGGATAATCTGCGGGGGTCCCTTCCAGCCCTAACGATTCTGTGACTCTGTGAACAGCGCCATAAAGTCTGCGGCACCGGCCGGGCGCACGCAGGTGCCGCCTCATCCCCGGGGGTGAGCAGCTTGCCCGCCGGGACGCTCCCGGAGGCGCAGGGCAGGGCAGGCCGGAGCGCTCCCTTTCCGTGCCCCCCTCGCCCCGCCCCTCACCTGTGGCACCTGCGCTCACCTGCCTCACCTGCGCTCGCGCAGCCCGCCGCTCCCGCCCCGCGCGCCGGCCCCGCCCGCGCCCGGCCCGCGCAGGCGCTCCGGGGGCTCCGCGCTGTCATGGCGGCAGCGAGCGGCAGCGCCGGCAGGAAGGACATGGGGCTGGTCGGCACCGCTGTGTGAGGTGGCGGCGGCAGCAGCAGCAGCGGCGGAGGCGGCGGCGGCTGGAACTTCGGGCGCCTGTCGGCGGGCGGAGGGGCGGCCGGCGCAGCCCAGCCCAGCCCAGCGCAGCGGGCAGCGCGGCAGCGCAGCCGCCTCCCGGCCCCGGAGCGGCGCGTCGGGGCAGCCCCGCGCCCCCTGCGCAGCCCGCGGTGAGTGCGAACTTGGCTGGGGCGCTGCACCTGCGGCGGTGCCGGGGCAGGAGCCGGGCGGGGGAGAGGGTGGGGGCGCGGCGGGCAGGAGGAGCGGATTCCCTGTAAGAAAAAGATAATAGTAATAACAACAACTATAATATTAAAGAGAGAGAGAGAGAGAGATTAAACCCCTGGCGCCCCGGCTCGGAGCGCGGCGCGTCCCGGAGCACTTCCGCGGGGAGAGGCGTGAGCGCTCCCGGGGCGGCCCCGCGGGCTGTGGGGCAGCTCCGCGGTCTGAAACACCCCTCGCGTTGTCCTTCAGGGCTGTAAGTACCTGCCCGGGGGCAGAGCGCTGTGACAGACGCCTCCTGCCGAGGAGAGAGCCGGGATTCCGAGGGCGCGTCCTCCCTGCCTGACACCCTCCCCCGCCGGACGCCGCTTTCCCCGAGAGCCGCGGCTGAAGGGAAGGAAGGAGTGGGCCCGCTGCTCACCTTCCCGGCTGCACAGGTCGCTCCTTTTTCCCGGAGCTGGCGCTGGAAGCCGTAACCTGCGGTGAACTGGCCATGGCGAGTGAGGACAAACAAGTTGTTCAGCCAACAGGTGATGATGGAGGAGGAGGAGGAGCGGGAAAAGAAGGAAATGCTGCTGAAGGGGGAAGTGTGCTGCAGCCTTTGAATCCAGGAGTCCCCATCCGAGGTATCAAGATGAAATTTGCTGTGCTGACAGGGCTGGTGGAAGTTGGTGAAGTGTCCAACAGAGACATAGTCGACACTGTGTTTAATCTGGTAAGTTGATTGCCTGAATGAAGGAAAAGAACAGCACCGGCATGCAAAAGAATCCCACAGTTTTTTGATGTTATCTTTCTGTTAGTAATTGTTTACATGTTTACACTTTCTCCATACTGGATTTCAACTAAATTGTTTTTACTTATCACAAAAACTGAAAAAAAGAAAAAGGATGTGAGCTTCTAAACATTCATACTTAAGCTTGAAACAACTCTAAACAGCATCCTCCTTAGTTAGCCTCAGAGAAATTGTTGCTTTATTTAGATCTGGGAAGCGTATTGTTATGTTTAAACATTTAACAGGCGTGCTCAACAAGAAAGTTAAATGTTGATTTAGTAACTCAAACTGTCATCAAAACATACATATTGTTGTTTTAAGTCAAAACAAGTTTTCCCACGAAGATATTTATGCCCCTCTTTGCTTCTCTGTGCTTCTCATTTACTTTGGAAGTAGGTAGAACTTCCATGTACAGGGAATGAGGGTTTCAGGGAGCAGTTAATTCAAATTCGTTACATAGTCTGCTTGTTGGGAAGAGTAGAATGTGGTTTCAGTGTCCTTTTTTTATTAATGAATTAGGGAGTCAGTCAGCTGCTATTTTTTGAATACCACGTGGATGTGTTTAATACTTCCTAGCAGATCTCACTAAAAATTGAGGATACAGCTTTTCCTGCTGAAGCTGCAGACATAATATACGTTGAATTTCTTGGGTCAATTGCTTTAAGTTGCAGTTTAAAGCAATTAGGTTAGTTAATAATGTTTCTTTGATGCAGGAGACCAGTCATTAGGAGAAAACCTGTCTTTAAGTTTACAAAGATACTCTGCTGTTATCAGAGGTCTTACTGCCTCTCTAAAAATACCTATCACCGCTCCTCCTTCCTTTAAGTGAGCAGCTTTGACTTTGAAACAATGTGGTTTCTGACAAACCAGGAAGTGAGAACGTGTAATAGTATAAAGCTCAGTAACAAGGAAAGTTGAGGCAAAAGTCATACTGGGTTTTTTAAATGCTGTTTGCATTTCAGTTATTTTGTTAATAGCATTCTTTGCTACATGCAAATTTTCATGGTCACTAAATATTTGTGTGCTGTGTCTATTTAATGTTTTTTTTGGTGTTATCTTCTTGGGTTACGGTGAATGTTTATTTTTTGAATATTTTTGTACAGAGTCATGCTCTGAATTGTTTGGATGGAAGTCTCAGTACAGAGGAATTGAAGTAGTGACAAAAATAAAGTGCATATCAGAGGTTTCATGGATGCTTCAAGTATGAGGAAGTGATTTAAGTTACTTGGAGTCTGCTTGGCTATTGTCCTGGACAAAAGCTAGTGCTCAGATATAAGGACATGAAGTTCAAAAGGAAATTCTGTTGAATAGTTTATGATTTAGGACACTTGTGTGAGGGGAAATTGTTCATGAGCATTACCTTGTTTCTAGTGTGGTCTTTTGAGTGGTGTACTGGAGATGTATTTTATGGCATCAGTGGAAAGAGGTTCAGCAGAATAATAAAAAATGTAAAAACTCCTTTATTCCTTGGATTCCTGTTCTGCTCCATTTTGAGCAAGAGAAGAGCAAAAAAATTAAGCTTGATTCAGAGAATCCTTAATTTTTGGTTTAAGAGGTCTGGAGAATTGACCTATGGAATGTATTTTCCCGGATCTTCATTTTCTAAATAGATAAGGGAGAGTTTCTGTCCCTGGAAGCTTTTGAAAGTGCGTTCTGACTTTTTCTCCAAGTGAAACAACATCCCTGACCTCTCTGAGAAGGTTCCTCAACCATTTCAGCACACCTGCCTGCAGTGTGGGAGGCTAAAGGTCAAGCTTGTGCCCCACATTATTGTATCAGTTGATAGGTACCGTGAAACAACCAATAGCTTGGTAGGTTTTTTTTTGGTAAAGACTGTTAAACTGACTTTTTGATGTAGCTTTTCAGGATATGAAATCTCCCTACAAAGCAATACTCCTTTACCTGTCACTGAGTTCTACCTCTGTTCAGTTGTTAGCTGTGACCATTTTGTCAGTTAGTACCACTGAAATCACACTGATCAGAATTTAAGGCATGTGAAGTATTGGTTAGCAGCGGTGTACTTATTTTTCTCTCTGTGTGTACAGAAAATATGTAACTTTTATATGAAGAAGTGATTCTCTAGCTATGGCTTTTCCAGTAGTTTGTTTCCCAATAGCTTTCAGAGCGGGTTTGCTCATGTGTGTGCAGGTTCAACTGGAATCGTGCTGTAATCTGTTATTACTAATGGGGTTAAGCCCAAGGTATCCCCTCCTGTTGGGTTTCGTTCTGTTTGGTGACTCATAACTGCACTACCTCAGGGGTGTGAGCAGAAATCAGCTGCCCTGCTTCTTGTACTTTGAGAAGAGCAGAGATACAGTATTTGGGGGATTTTTTGATCACTAAAGTGACAAGTGAGATGTCTTTAAACCAAAGTGCAGGCAGGGCTGGGCAAATCTTTGTCGAAAGGTTGTTTTACATATTCTTTATAGCGTAACCACCCTTAAATAGGAAGGGTTTATTTTTTAAAAAGGGGTGTTAGCTGACCTAATTTTAATTTCTTGAGAAAGCATGTTGCTCTTAGTTATGCCCTTCAAGCTTGCTGTAGCACATGCAGGGAAGCACAAAGTGCTGTCTTGATGTTTGTCTTGAAGTATTTAAGAGATGGTCATTCTCTATATGTGAAAGACTCAGAAGGTCAAAAATCTAAAGTGCACAGTAATTGGTCTGCTGCTTATTGAAGAAATTTAAACTTCTGTAGTCCTGATTGCCCAAGCAAATACCTTGTTTAGTTCAGCAGTGTTGGATCTTGGAGCTGGGAACCACTGACAACATTTTCTCTGTCCAGCAGTGTAACAGATTGCTTAGGGAGCTCACTTCCAGCATGCATCAAAGTGGTCTCATTTTACTGTCTTTGGAAATTCTATTCTTAGAAATATTTAAATAGATCTGCTTTGTTTTGGTCAGTATTTTTGATGAACATAGTTTTCCAGCCCATGTTAGATGTGGCTTTGTGTATTTCAGCACCTCTTAAAATTGAAGAGGGAAATAGAGAATTTAAAGAGGATGATTATTCTGTGAAAAACTTTGAAAGCATATTCTTGTTCCAGTATTAATCTGTTCTGTTACTTTTTTTGACAGAATGAGCTATATTATGGATATATATTCCTCATGCATTGTGGGCTTGTTTTTAATTGACTTTGGGCAGCAATAACTCCTCAAAATTCCTTTGTATACAAATCAGGTGAATTTCTGTGCATGACAGAAAAGACCTCATATTTGCCCCTCCCTCCTTTGTTTATTAAAATAAAATAAACCTACTGGTAGGGGAAGATGATAGAATGGAAAAATAAATTACTTACAGTGGGATCTGTTACTGACTTAAAATAACTGTGGCTTTCATAGGAAAACAGAAAGACAAGTTGACTTGCTATTAAAAAAAACCTTCTAGATGGAGTAGTAGAAATAATTCAGCAATTAGCAAAAGTTAGATTTCTAGGATCTGAAGTTCTCAGGTGTAGAGTATAAATTCTGTTCTGAAGGCTACACAACCTGCATGGGAAATGAAGGAGATCCTGCAAAGTCTTTTCAAGGTTGAAATTCTCAGTGGAGCTTCTCATCTACTCTGCTCTAAACAGGCTTATGTTGTATCATATGTCAGTGTTGTCTTGTCCAAGTTATTGCAAGTTTCCTGTTTATATATAAAACTTAGACCACTGGATATCCTTGTCTTTCAGTAGGTAAAGGGCTCTCACTGGCAGGTGTTTTGTGCATAATGGGTGCTGTATGTGCAGGGTTAACTGTGCTGCATTACTGGGCTTGCCAAGGGACAGGGATGTTCTGGAAAAAATCTGCTACACTTCAAGCAGATGACTGAGCAACTGTTGTCCTTCTCTGTGGTGTCGGTATAATTCAGTTTGGGGACTTCACGCCAGAATTTACTTGGGTCTCAAGCCGACTAGTGTATATTCTGCTCCTCTCTAAAGAAGTGCCGTGCCTTGAGCTAAACCAATTTTGTTTTAAAAAGCTTTAACGCTTCTAATTGTTTTATTGAGTATAGAATAGATAGTTATTTGATTTAGTTCAATTTTTTTCCCCTCAGTCCGTGTTGCAAAGGCCTGTTTTTTAAATGTTCTGTCTCTGGTGAGGAGAACGTGCTATTGCTTCTGATTCTACTCATGGATTATGAGGTCCTCACCAAGACTTCCCTAGTGCAAGCAAAAGAAATATTAGTTTTTATCACCTTTGGAGGAAAAAATAATCAGATCTGAGGAGCACAGACTAAAATTATTTGTAAATTTCATTTGTCACCTTCACTTCTGCCAGACTTTACTAAAACCACAGACAAAAGTCAATGTAACTGTTAAAAATTCTTACAGTTTACTTTCCTGCTGATACAACAGGTTTCTAATTTGGTATGGGTGCTTCTGGAACGCTAGTGCAATGGATTCTATGAAGTATAAATTCCCCTTTTCTCATCTCTGGTCATAGACTCATTTTGCATGTACCATCTTGTAGAAAACCCACAAAGCTAATGCTGATAGAATTAGACATATTGCAGTAGTAAAATTGCACCATAAATGTCTTTATAACAATGCATTTTTTCCATTACTTTACTCTGTGTTTTTAGGGAGTGCTAGACTTTATTTTCTACATGAAGTTACCAATGCTGATGGCAAATGAGAGTAACCAAGTAGTTTCTAAAGCATTGCTGAACACTGGATTTCTTAATATATGCAGACTTCCCTGGTAGGTGCACCTCTGGCTACAGTTATCCTAGTTCAGTCACTTCTGTCCACTCACAGTGTAGATGATAAGGTAAGTCTGGGGCTTTAGCTGGGTCAAGCTCATAGTTTTGTTTTTTTTTTTTCTTTTTAAAAATCATAGTAAATCGAACAGTCAGCTGTCTTAGTGGTCGTGCATGGTTTTACTCTTGTTGAGTGAGTGGAATTCAGCAAAATATCTCTACTGCTTCCAAATCTGTCTCAAAGCCCTTCAGGTGCAAACTTACTTCTTGCTGACCCCTTCACTGTGGGAGGCTTGTGCCCAGTTTGAGGAATGAATTTAGGCTCCTCGATTCCAAGTCCATCTTTATGCTTTTGAAGACATCTGACCTGGGATCTGGTAACAGTAAAAGATGATTTTGATAAGTTTAGCTGACCAAATGAGGCTGAGATGTCTTTGACCAGACGTTATCTGGTTCAGAACTGTTGAGTAATGGGAGTAACTCGTTTTTCCCTTAAAACGGGAATTAATGACTTGATCTTGCTAGGATGTGTTCTGAGTAGCTGTGGATACACCTAGTATTGAAGTGATGCAAACTGGGGTTTTCTCAGGTGTTGATGCCACTCAGACATTACTTTGTAGTTAGTGGAAATATCACCCTGGATAGTAGGTGTAGGAATTGAGGGAAATCTTGTGGTCAGGAGAGAAAGCTTTGGAATGTAGTAAGTGAGGTGGTAATGGCAGTCTTGAATTAGGCATGCTCAGAAAATGGTCTAGACAGTTTTCCTCTCTGAAGAAGAGCTGATTTGTACTTTGGCCATAGCATCAACTCACTTCTTTCACTGCTGCTTAAAACACAGTATAGGACAGCAAAATATTGAGGACAAAATCTTAAGACCCCGTGGGAAAATGTTCCGTTTTTCTTACTCTAACTCACCAGATTTTTAGGGCTTCTCATGTCTGATTTGCGGTTTCAGGTGTCTGTGAAAGCCTGCGAATGACATACTCTGTGTTTTTCAGAAGCGTTGGCATCCTGTACTGACATTAGTAGGCTCTGTACAAACATAAAGCTAAAAAAGCAAGTCTGAACTAGGCATTTACATATATCATGTCTTAATAATGCAGTATTTGTTAGACAGTTTTTAATAAGCATCCTGTTCCAAATGTGTTCATAGCCTAGCTTAGAATTCCCCTTTGGAGGTGAGTGCATCAGTTCAATGACAGATTTTTCTAGTTGGTGTCTGGTAACAAAGGAGAGAGAGTCAGGTTTCTGCTGTGGTTGCTTTGCTGTCTCTAGGTCGTATTTTGTGTTGCTTCTGTCAGACAGTACTGGGCTGGATGGACCATGGGCCTGACCCAGCAGTGCAGAGAGCACAGCAATGTAGTGGCCATATGGACTGGCTCAGGAAAAGCATTTGCGGATTAGGGAATAGAATGAAATTAGTCAAAAGCATCAGGGAAACAGGTGGATGGCATGTCAAGGTTGCCTCAAAGGCTGGGCATGGCAGAGTGAGATAAAAATAGATAATTATTCATGTATGTTGAATCTGTACACTTTGGTTTGACTCTTCAATAATCTCTTTCAAGAGGAGTGAGTGAAGTTTTTTGAAGTGACTGTATTGGATGAACATGGGAAATTGAGGAAAATCAAATATGAAGTATATGCTTAATTTTTTTTTTTTTTTTGAGGTAGTGTTGGTTTGGTTCAGTGTTTGGTTCTCAGTGGCTACTCGGTTGCTGAGGATGCTGAACCTTGCTGTGAAGTCTCACTCTTTTGAAAAATCATTGTGTGATTTTCTTTTTTTTTTTTTTGGAGTGTATATTAAGGTATGAACTCTGAAAGATAAAAATGAGTTTTATGTTTGGTTTCTTTCACTTTATGTACATTTGTTTTACCACCTATTGGGGAATCTAACCTGCAGTCGTTCTGAACTGTGTCTCACCTGATGGTGTTCTGACCTTTTATTTTTTGCTAGATAAATTTCCACCTTAAAGCACTGATAGCTTCTGTCTTCACGCAGTCATGAAGTTCTTTATGAGCCTTAAGGAGGAAGCTTTATTCCACTGCACAGATGAAATAAGCTCTACAGTTTAGTCACTGGATGTGAAATAGCTTCTTGCTACCTTTGGTGTTTTGGTGTATAAAACCCTTTAAGAATCTATTCTGTCAGATTCAGTCTTGCGTGCATTAAATTTATGCATATCTTTTTAAAGAACTTCTATTTATTTTAAATGGGTCAATCTGGAAGAAGGTTTTTGTTCATAATCGCTAATTACAGTTAGCTAACTTTCTGCCATTCAAGTGTCTTCCCCAGCCCCCAGAGGCTTTGCTGGCCTCTTCGTAAGGTTTAGCATGATGGTTTTTGGTATTAGCTTGACCTAATTACTAATGTCCTAATTTAGATTAAATTTCTGCTTTAACTCATTCTGGATTTTTCTGTTAGACTTGATATTGGGCTGGAGCATAATGTTATTACCTGTCCGAAAACTAGTTTGACCATTTTTATTTTACTCTGGGAACCCTCCAGGCTTTGTCTGGGAGCTCTGGCCATATGCCAGGAGTCTGAGGGCTCAAATGAATATGCGTAAAACAGGATACTATTGCCACCTGCTTTTTTTTTTATAGTGTGTGGCCAGTGGAGACTGTAGTTTCCAGCATGCAGTACTCTGTATTTAGAGCAGATAGCAATCGAGATGCAGCCTTGCGGAACTGCTGTAAGCAAATTCTCTAAAGAATGATACTGCACGAGTTGCAATAGCACCTTTCCCTGAGACACTGTAGTCTTTGTGCTGATACTGGAAGCTTGGAGTAATTTGTGAAGAGCTTGCATTGCTACAGTGCTTTAGATTCCAGGGCGTCACAAATAGGCATAAGTAGTTTCTAAATAGAAACTAATTTGTGGAGAGGAAAAAATCTAATGCCTTCTGTTGCACTGGATTCCCCTAGTAGTAACCGGGGAGCTGGGAGCAGCTATGTCCCAGGCATGATTTTCTTGTTAATAGCTGCCTCGAGAAGATATTTAAATGAGAATTGCTAGTGGGAATAGGATGTGCTCTGTTGCCTCTTGTAAGTGCTCTGAGAGTTTGAGCTGCAAGTCCCTCCGCTGCAGCCTGAGTATGAGTAGTTCTGTTGGTTTTGTATTCTACAATATATCTGGGAAAAAAATTTCGTATGTACTATACAGCAAATTCAGATTATTTTTTGTGTGACTGAAAACTTGGAAATGAGTTGTTCAACCAAAAGCCTGTTCTATTTTGTCGATGCAGCTGAAGAAATCTGCTGGGTTATCTTTCCTTTGCAGCTGCAAATCAAAACCAGAGTAACTGTGTAGGACTCATCTGTTCTGTGAAAGTGTGTTATGTGTGTTTGTGGCAGCGTCTCCCTTTTGCATCAGCAGATGTTCTCTGAGGTGTGAGAAGCTACAGAAATAAATTCGTGAAATTGAGCCTATTCTATTTGCCCCACTTAGATACTCCAAATTTCTAGGTTTGTACTGGACTAGGCCTGTAAAACAGTGACTATAAGACTGCATGTGGTGACCTGCAGCTTCTTCTTTCTTTCTTTGGGAATGCTGAAAGACTAGAGGCACCAGGAAGGAGCAGGTAAGATGGTAACTGCAACAGGAGAGCAATTTCTGTAATAAGACGACCAACAAGAGAACCAGCAGCATCTTGCAGTGAACTGGGAAATATGTGATTATTGAGTCCAGGAAACTGGATGTTTGCTCGATAAATCTCATGGAGTGGTTCCTTTACCAAAATCCATAGATTTGGGTGGGAGTTGTACTGTTTGCTTTCCCAAATATGATTAAGATGAGGGTAGATGGGGCAGTAAGGTAAACCCTGTTGCTGTAGGATTGCTGAATTGCTTTTACAGATCATAAACTTTTAAGTTTTAGTAGTCCATTATTAGAGAAATCTCTGAGTTGTGCTGTTTACACTTCTTGGGATTAAAACAGCGTTCCTAAGGGCAGTTGTTTTTTGCAGGATTATTAATGATCCAGGTGGACCTTGGAATCAAGTAGTGCTTAAAAAAAACCCAATAAAAAACCCCCAAGAGGTTCTTTATGTGGACTTACAGACTTAAGTTACACAAAATGGCCAATGATACAGAAGTAGAATTGCTGATAAGCCTTAAAACAATGCAACTGGGGGGAATATAGGAACCAAATGACTAATGTTGGTAATGGTGCATGACTGTTAAATAAACAAATGGAAACTATCAGCTCAGTCAGCATCTGCCTCCTGCTAATGTTTTTGTTGAAACTAAGCATGTGATTTGTCTGTAGTTGCTGTTGTGAACTTGATTGAAAAGAACTTGCAAGCTTTTTTTTTTTTTTTTTTGTCCCTCACTAGTGGGAGTTTAGTTATTCTGTAGGATTTCATTCCAGAGTATAATTTAAGTTCCCTAATGCCTGGCTTTTAGGTGTCTGATATGGAGTATGAAGCTGAGTAACTGTGACTGTGTTTTTTTAGAATGCATTTTGAAACACCTGACATGAGATGGGGAGCTGTGTATGTTTAATGTATTACTGCTGTTACAGAATGAGAGAACACTGAGATGCTGGGAATGGATATTTCATTGGGATTGCTAAAGGTTCTCTGCCCAATTTGTAATCTACAGCCACGGGTCACCTTCTGAAGCTATTACATTCTTAACAATTCACATTTCCTTGAGTTAGACAGTGGTGTCCCAGTTTAACAGTAAAGTGCTGTGAAGAGTTCTCAGGATCAGAAACTACCAGTGGTTTTCTATCTTTATATATAAATCAATAAATGCTTATGGAGAAAATATTGCCAAATATTGCCATGTTTTCTTGCCCGTTTCTTCCTCAAAAGTTTTGTGCCATGCTAAATTATCTACTGTCTGACCTCACCCCAGGACACTGCTTTGTCCTTTCTGTGCCTCCTCGCCTCTTCTTCTGTGACCCGGCACCTGCTGCCTCCATCCTTGGCTGCGGAAACGAGTCCTGAGCATTCACTGGGTTCTGTAGAGGACTGGGAAGCTGTGAATGCCACTGTGTGCTGCACTTGCTGTGGATCAGCTGATTGTCAGGGGCATTGCCTTTGGGGAGATGTTTATTCCATGACTCATCTCAGACTTGGTGCTAAAGGCTTGTGCTCTTCCTGTGTACTGCCTTTAAAGTGAAATGTGTATTGCTCTTCAGGAATTTTACTGGTTTAGTGAAGTCTCACCTTTTCAGGAAATGAAAGCCACCCTGATTTCTGTCCTTGGCAGGAAGAGAATTCAAATTGCCGTTTGTCAGGGGTGCAGAATGATGGTGGTGTGACTTGTAGAGGGACATTTGTAACACCTCTTCTGCAAAGACCAGGCTCAAATACAGGGCAGAATGCCAGATTCATCAGTATGGAGAGAAGGCACAGAAAGAAACAAGTCTCAGACCTTGTGGTGAAGATGTTTGAATCAAGTTCTCCAGTCACTCATGCACGACAGGGAAGGTTTGGAGCTGGAAGACAGTGCATTTCTTACCCACATGTTAGGACTTTACCAAAGGTTTCTTTATGATGTACAGAATCCTGATTTTCTTCCTGGAAAGTGAATTATTTCCAGGTGAAGGGGTTTGTCTGGTGAGTGAACAATCACCAGAATTGCTTAGACATACTTCAGAAAGATGGAATTCAAATGGCAGAAGCTTCGATTTCTTGCTTCTGCATAGAGCTATCATTTTTCAGGTGATATCCCTGTTTCCAACTAGATCTAGTTTTAGGAGTGTGCTGGGTACTTCTGTGTCCTGTCTTGAGAGAAGCCACGAGGAAACTGAAAAAAATTCATGTAAGGCTTTTAGAAACAAATTAGTGTCATGTATAGTCTGCCTCTCCACCCCCCAAAAAAACCCCAAAAGTGTAGGGTGAAAATAAATTTTCACATTGTCAGATGATGTCGAGGACTGTAACCAGGAAACTTGTTGGTTCAGGCTTTCCCTCAGCTAGAGTTTGTGTGTGCAAATTGAGAGGCCTGAGAGATTGGAAATGGGAGAAAAATATTGAAATTTCACTTGAGAACTAACTTAGTCTTGATGTCTTTGTTGTTCTTAGCACTTTAAAGATGGATATGTTCCTAGGGATTTTTAATTAGGTTAGCAAAGAGTTGTTTGGATCTCTTTCAGTTCAGTCATATGAATAGAAGTAGAGGTAAAATTTTAGAGGAGCAACCTAACTCTGCCCAAAGAAGTGATCTTAAAATAACATCACAAATGAATAGTTCAGTTTAATCACTGTAACCTACTCTAGTAAAACTTGATTATAAACTATTTGTTTCAAATTCAAACTTCTGAATTCAAAGTCTGACTCTGTATATCTCATGATCTTGTCACGATCCATCATATTAGAAAAGTCCTGGCAGACTGGTGAAGTTACCAGTGACTGGAAAAAGGAAAATGTAACTCCTAATTTTAAAAGGGTGTGGGGGAAGGAAGACCCAGGGAACTACAGGCTGTTCAGTCTCACCTCTGTGCCTGACAAGATCATGGAGCACACCGTCCTGGAAACTCTGCTAAGGCACGTAGAAAATAAGGAGGTGATCAGTGACAGCCAACAAGGCTTCAGTAAGGACAAATCATGCCTAGCAAATTTGGTGGCTTCAGTGGTGGGATTGCAGCACTGGTGGCTAAGGGAAGAACAGTTGATGTTGTCTGTTTGGACTTGTGCAAAGCATTTGACACTGTACCATACAAAGTTGTTTTCTATAAACTGGAGAGGCGTAGATTTGATGAACGGACCACTTGTTGGATAAGGAATTGACTGGAATGACATGTCACACAAGGAGTTGAGGTCAGCGACTCTGTGTCCAAATGGAGTCCAGTGCCAAGTGGTGTTCCTCAGGGGTTGTTATTGGGGCAAGTAGTATTTAACATTTTGTTGGTGACACAGACAGTGGGATTGAGTGGTCGGTAAGTTTGCTGGTGAAATCAGGTTGTGTGGTGCAGTTCACAAACTGGATGCCATCCAGAGGGACCTGGACAGGCTTGAGAGGTGGGCCCTTGTGAACCTCATGAAGCTGCACAAGGCCAAGTGCAAGGTCCTGCTCCTGAGTCAGGGCAATCCCAAGCACAAATACAGGTTGGGCAGAGAATGGATGGAGATTAGCCCCAGGGAGAAGGACTTTGGGGTGTTCATGGTCACAAAGCCCAACATTATTCAGTGACGTTCTCTGGCAGCCCAGAAAGCCAATTGTGTCCTGGACTGCATCAAAAGCAGCGTGACCAGCAGGTCAAGAGAGGGGGTTCTGCCCCTCAGTTCGACTTCCATGAGACTCTACCTGGAGTATTGCATTGAGCTCTGGAGCCTCCAGCATAAGAAGGATGTGGACATGCTTGTGTAGGTCGAGAGGAGGGATAGGAAGATGATCAACTGACTGGAGCACCTCCTGTAGGAGGACAGTCTGAGAGCTAGGGTTGTTTAGGCTGGAGAAGTTGCCAAGGATATCTTAGAGCAGCCTTCCAGTATGGCTACAAGCCTTCCAGGGGACTACAAGAAAACTGGGAGGGACATTTTATGAGGGTGTTTAGTGAGAGGATGAGGGGTAATGATTTTAAACTGAAAGAGAGATTTAGATTAGATACAAGGAAGAAATTCTCTACTGTGAGGGTGGTAAGGCACTTGCACAGGTTTCCCAGAAAAGTTGTGAATGCACCATCCCTGGAATGTTGAAAGGTAGGTCGAATGGGGATTTGAGCAACCTGTTGTAGTGAAAGATGTCCCTGCCCTGCCCATGGCTAGATGATCTTTAAGGTCCTTTCCAAACCAGACCATTGGGTGATTTGGTAATTTGGTGATTCTTTGTTGATCTCTATGGGAGATATGACTTTTAAGTACACAAGAGTGTCAGAAATTTAAGCTTAACTTACATGTGGAGTCACGGGGAGGGGAATTATTTCAGTGGATTTTGACGTGTCCCTCTCTGTCATGTATTGCTTAGAGTCTGTTTTCATTTGCTCTGGAGTGTGACACTGTATATTAGTCCCGTAGCTGTTGCTGCTGACATGAAGGGTTTAATGAGGGTTTCATGGCTCTTTCCTACTCTGGTAGCTGAAGGCCAGTATCTTCCTGAATAGGATATTTCTCTGCATTGCAATATAGTAATGCCACGTAGTACTGGCAATAGGACTAGTGAGACACAAGCTTAATGACCATTTTGTGGCATCCATTACATCTATTTTGTGGAATAGCTCTTTAGTTTTGAAATACTGTGTATCTTCTGTGCTCTGGTAGGGTATTTGAGTTCTGTAGCACTGACTGATCTTGATGCTTCCATTTCCTGTTCAAGGAGGTGAACAGCTTTAAATGTTTATTCGTAGTTCTCTTCCAGTTGAGTGTTTGACTTGACAACTTCTAATAGTCAGCCGTAATGTTTCCTACAGCTCTGTAGTTCACATATATGAGCCTGGAGACATAGTTAGAATCCTGTTTCTCAACTTTGTCTAGGAGCTTTGTTTATCTAAATGGGTTTATTTGCTTGTGACCTTACTGTGTCCATTGGAAAAAATGCTTGAAAGCACATATGGATTCTTAAAATAGGTATTGATCACTTTAACAATGGGATCAATGCAGAGTAAAGGATTTCTCAGTTGCAGTAATTGTATGTGCAAATTCCTATATTAAAATGTGCATGAACCTCAATATTAATCCAGAATTTTGAAGGAAAAGATGCCTTTGTTTAAGAAGGTCAACAATTTGGCCAAGAGGAGCTGTTGTCCATTACCAGAAAGAAAATATAATAATCAAATGTATGTATGGCAACTGTATGAATTAAATACTAATTACCCAAGCATGTGGTTTTCATCTTCAGGCAGTGTTTTGTTATGTGTGATGCTGCAGTTGTGATCTGTGTCGTGTTTCCATGTTCTGGTGCTGTGACCCTGTAAGGTATTTATACAGTCACTGCCTTTGGTATTATGAAGAAGAATATTCCTCTTTAACAGATGTTCGTGCCTCTTGCTTGAATGATTCCCATATCAAAGATGGGTGGTATAAAAACGAGGAGAATAAAGTGATGTTTTTACTCACTAATTCCGTAAACATAAGCAGGGCCCCTAAGAGTCAAACTGGACTCTTTCCATCCATCAGGTGCATCAAAATGTCTGCAGGCAGAATTAAGTTTTACTTCCTCGAAGCAGGTGGCCATGACTGATAACTGCACATTCATTAAATTTAAGTCTCTTGGGATGAGGAATGAAAGTCAGGATTTTCTACAAGACTTTAAGGATACTTAGGGTATCAAAGGACTAGAAAAAACTGCTACTGTACAGGAACTATTGCCCTTGGAAGCGTTCAGGCATAGGGCAGCAGAGAACTGGTAGAACTAGTGATAATTCTGGGTAGGTGATGCCAGCTAAAGCGCTTCGAGCCAACTGCATGCAATTGCTCCTGGGCTGTGCTTCCTGTGCAGCTCCATCAAGAGATATTTCTAAGTCATGCCCTTGATCTAATGGCAGCATAAGTCAGTGAGAAGTTCTGTCTTTGCATTTTTGTATAGTTTGTTCTTACAGTCCACAATGTAGATTCAGCATTGGCAAAAAAGAGCTTGATCTTCAAAAGCTTTTATGAGTTTATAGATAAACTCTTTTACAGAAACACTTGGAATGTCCATTTTCTTCATGTGACCTGGTCCAGATGTAAATCAATGGCATCTTTACTTCTCCTGGACTGCATCACTTGGGTTAAATTTAAAATCTTCAGAATTAAGCTCTGAAAATGTGAAAGAATCAATTTAGTTCCTCAAGATGGAATCTTGGGATTTTTAAAATAAAAAATAGGGAAGATGTTGAAGTAATTGAAAAGTTACTCTCAAGGGTCATTGGTTCATACATTAAGATTACCTGATGTCTTCTGTTTCTAGCAATTTCCAAGGATTTTCTCTGAAATTCTACTCAGATTTTTTACAGCTACTGTATGACACTGTGCCCCAGAGACGTGTGGGTTCAGCCTTTGTTCAGATAACCTCTTCTAACACACAGACTCTTGCTGCACACAGGCTGTCCCTACTGAAAGCAGGTAGGTTTAGGTTAGATGTTATGAGGAAATTCTTTACTCAGTGGATGGTGAAGCACTGGAACAGGTTGCCCAGAGCGGTTGTGAATGCCCTATCCCTGCCTCCAATCCAGGTTGGAGCAAGCTGAGCAACCTGATCTAGTGGGTGGCATCTGTGTCCACGGTTTGAAACTAGGTGATGTTTAGGGTCCCTCCCAACCCAAACCATTTTATGATTCTGTGCTTTCAGCGCAGCAGCAAATATGTGTTTTCTGTTGGTGGGGTCAGGCACCAAGCTAAATTGGAAGCTAGAAAAGGAGAACAGTGGTATTGGCCTTCCAACTACTCAGCCCAGCAGGTTCCTACACTTCCTACTTGGAAATCAAGGAACGTTAAGACTGTTTAGTACCTGGCTCTAGCTGCCTCATTACGTTTGTTGCATTGTGTTTTTATGTGAAGCTAAACTCCTTTTGCCTCTAAAAGGAAGAAGGGAAGTTGTATCCAATTCAGGCATCTTACAGCCATCATCATGGGACAGTGTGTAACTCTGTTAATATTTCTGTTTCCTTCTTCTGCACTTGCCTCACCTCCTGAGAAGAGAGATATGATAATAGCCTGGGTCCAGTGATACCTGGGGTGTTATCTGTGTCCTGTTATCTGCTGTGGTGCTTGTTTCTGTAACTCCAGTGGCACTTGAAGGCTTTAAACCCTGACTTAAGTTTCATTCCAAAGCCCTGAAATATTTTTCAAAATTTTGGTAGCTTTAGTGCTTCCATGAGCCAAAATAGCAGCCTCTGTGCACCTTCTGCTACTGTCTTCATTTCATATTACCTCAGCAGGGTATTCTTTCCAAAAAGTACTGAAAAAGACAGCTTTGCTTGGACAGGGAGAATTCCCTTTTAGAGAATTAACTCTTCATCCTCATTGTATATGCAAAGACATGAAGTATCTTCATAATTTGAAGAGTTTAGCAAATATGGTGATCCTCCTCTTCCCTTTTAGTTTTTGAAACTTGAGAGAAGGAACCAGTGACCCTTCCTTGGAAACAACCTCTTCTTCCAGGAAACAGCTGAAACTGTTGTTGGTTATGAATTATATGTCCATTTTTTTGGCAAAGAGTAATTTGATTTTGGAGAAAATATATTTTTAATTTTTTCAGTGTGCTTGACTTAATAACACCGAAAGATATTGTGACATAAAAACTATCCTAACTAGAAGTCGTAAGTAGTTACAGTTCCTAATTAGAAGTTGCAAACAGAGTATTGTCAGTCATAATCTTGAAGGAAAACAACTGTGCTGGTACCTTTCTGAATTTGGTGGCTAATGCTGAATTAAGGCTCCAAATGTATTTGCTGTTACTCAGAACATGACTATACCGATAAATAGCCACCCAGCTGGAATGAAAAATTAAGAGTTGCAGCAGCACCCATCACGCTTGTGCCGTAACAGGGGTTGTCCAGGGCAGCTGCGTGCAGCTGTAGGACACCTTCCTCCTGGGCTGTGCTTTCTGTGCAGCTCCACCAAGAGATATTTCACAGTTATGCCTTTGTTCTTTGTCACTGCAGAAAATTCAACACTCCAGTCCTCTGGTGAGACTTCTTGAGGCTGAGGAGCTACTTTTTTTTTTTTTATTTAATCTATTGGGAAAACAACAGACTTTTGTGTTTTGTTATTCTCAGGTTATTGTCCCCTAAAGTTAACCTTCTGCTAACTGCAGTGAACGATGAGATTTTAGCATGTTTCTGTATTGAGAATCTCAATGCCAACCACTACTTTTCATAATGCTTGGTTATGCAGGAGGAAGTGAACACAAAAGCTGTTCTTGGTGACTGACAGTGTATGAGAGGCTTGGTTCTGTGAAGGCTGTGTTGTACAGGCAGGTTTCTGAAGCAGGGTATCCTGAAGTCAATTCACGGGAGAACTTCAATGTGATACTTCCTTGAAACCCAATATCAGTAGGTGTGGAATGAGAAATGTTTCTTTTTCTTTTTGTTTTTTTTTTAAAGTGAAGAATACCATGTATCCGTAGAAGTAATACTTTTTGTATTGGAAAATAATTACTAAAGAAAGCATGTTGAAAATACAGAAGTTAGTCCTATTTACTAGGCCCTGAGAATAATAACAGCGGGAATTGTTTTTCTCTTCTACCTGCTGATTCTCTGGAGTGTATGTACTGAAGAAGCAGCTTGGAATGGAGAAAGATCTCAACGTGGAAATGAAAATTCTCATTTTTTTCAAATGTGAAGTCAGAAACGTGTAATTTTCAGCTAAAGCTCTTCAGAGTCCCTGTATATTATGTGAGATAGATCCGTTGTGGGCAAATCCGTGAGTTGCCTAGTTCTGTGCAGCACATGCCAAGTGTGAAGGAGGATGTCTGAGGAAGCACAGATGTGTTATAATTTGAAGTATCTAGGTGGCTTTGCTGTGGGTGCAGCTGTTGTCACTGCCATCACTGCAGATGGTCATAATCACGGTTACTGCCAATAACCATTTGAGGATACAAACAAGAGCTTTTATGTTATACACTCCCAATGTGTAAAGTTTCTTAAATTGGTAACTGGCCTAGTGTAAGTTGAAAAAATTAAGGTCTCTTGTCCACTAGGATGATCTTGAATTTATGAGTGTCTACTTGTGGAATTCATGGAAAGAATTAAGGGCTAGCATGGCGATTTGTGGACTAAATGCATATTAAATATTGAAATACGTGGACTGGATTATTTCATAAATGTAACATTGTTATGTAGTGTGAATAAAAGCTATTATTAATTTTTGGAGGGATAAGCAAAGGAATTTACTCCTGTCTCCCCACCAAGTTCCTTAAAATTCTTCCTTTAATGATGCATTTCTCAGTTTATTTATGACATTCTTACAAAGTTTGTTTTTTTTTTGCATGATCGACTTCATTCACATATTTTTAGGTTCCAGAAATGTTACTGCTCCATAAATCTGAAATTAGTTTTATATTAAACACAGAGAGGAATAGGACTGAAACATAACAAGAAAAAGAAATCTAATTTTGTCTCTTCTTAAATGTTATTATCTCACAAGAGCATTCTTCTGATTACCTGGAGTCATTTAGCACCATCTGTAGTGCCATGTGCAACACAGTTAAAGTAGTATAATAGGATAAACACAGTTAAATTAAAAATGGTTGCTAAGCAAATGAGTGTGTAATATTTTAGGAATTTAAGAGTCTACCATGGAGAGGGAGTTTTTATATGTAGCTTTGTTTGCCATAACCCACTGCTTTCCCCTTTGGTTCTCTCAGTGCAGAGCTGTGGTGGCAGTGAAGTGATTGTCACTGGTAAGTTTTCTTGGAGAGAATGCTTTTGCTGCCTGTTTAGTCTCTATTTTCTGCTCAGTAGAGAGCTGTGTTAGTGCTTTAGGTGTCATTTTCTGCAGCTTCTTCTTTGCTGAAGGAGAGAGAACCACTGTGATGATTGTTCTTTACTTTGGTGGCACCAGGAGTTGTATCGGTCTCCAGAATTAAACAGTTAAATGAGCTCCAGCCTTTTGCAAACAGCCTGTGGACTTTAAGAAACAGTGGTGAATATAATGCTCACAACTCTGGCTAGTTGTCTTAATGAGAAATACTTAAATCAAAAATAGAACCTTGCTTCATATGACCTTTTGAATTGGAAGGGTGGTGACAAGTCACCAAGATGCTTGTGATTCAGTAATGTGGTGGATTGACAATTACATTTAAAGGGATTTTGATCTCTAGTTACAGCTTTGTTCACCTTGTTTTTGAAAAAAAGGGAACTTTACTATTCCACTGATTATGTCAACTCATTCATAGGTATTAAAAGTCTTTTGTCACTGTTGCAGTCAAATGCTTATTTGCTAAAATTAATCTAGATGCCGTAAGCTGTTTCCTGGCTTGTCTGTAAATGGCTTTGTGCAAAGGTTACAAACTGTAGCTGGCAGCATTTTGTCTGAGTATGATTGACACTACCTTTATATCTTGATGAGGTTACAAATAAGTGTCACTTGAATTTCTTCTTTCTGTAGCTTTTACTTCCTGAACATTTCCTTAAATCTTTCATTATGATTTGGTTGGGCTGAACATAAATGTGTTTCACATGTCCCTTTCCTGTCTCTCATCTCAAAATTTGCATGAGAGGAAGGAATGAAGACACAGCTGAAATTTTCATATTGAAGTACTTATGAATAATGGTGTCTTGTATCACAGCAGCCTTTTGTATTTTAGATTGGCCAGTTGTGTCTAGGTAGAAGTTTTGCCAAAGACAGCACTGCATATAAAAGAAAACAGGTGAATGGCAGAAAGGATGAAATAAGTTTTGGGTTCATTTTGAAATAAGAATGGTTTCTTAAGTAAGAGTTGTATTCTGTGCTGAATGCTTTGCTAAAAGTGTCCAATAATAAATTAAAAAAGGATGAGATTGTTCACTTTTTAAGTTATACATGAAGAAAATAATACTATTTTTCCTTTCACCTTCCATCCGCTGCCACTGTATTTTCCCCAGTTTTGGTATAGAATTATATTTTTTTTTACTATTTCAGTTAAACTGATTTTGTTTAAAACAAGACCTGATTTTTTGGAAGTGTGTAATTTCACAGTATAAATACATGCAAGTAGTGATGTCATTGTATAAAGTAAGAATGCTACAGTTGTACAGCTAAGTAGTCATACATGGGGCACCCATGTGCTTCCACAGACTTATTCCTTTGAAGAGGGATTAATGTGGATAAAATGTTAATCTGCTTCACCCATGCTGCATAATTCAGTCTTAAGTAAATACTAAATAGGAAAAAACTATATCATAAATCTCAGAAGGAAAACTGAGACTTTGCTGGGTGGAAAATACCATACTTTCCAAACATTTTAAGGGTATTACAGGAAACAGGGTTTGTAAGTTCAGTTGGCTTCTCAAGACCTCGTTGCACTTAGTGCAAGTGTTTGAGTAAATAGAGGCAGTTTGTCTTTCTGTAACTTAGCAATTGATAGAGCTGGAATAATGTGGTGGTTGTGCCAAAATCTATATTTGTATTTCTTTCTTCAGTTTTCAGTTACAGAAAGTGAAGTGTTCTGTAATGCCAATAGTATGCTCACCTGTCATGCCAGTAGGAGGACAGGAGAAGTTTACTTTGGGTTTTTGTATTAACTCTATCTGGGTAACACAGTGGAGATGTTGACACTTAGAGACTGAGCTGGGTTAGATTTGCAGTGAAGTGTATAAAGCTATTTATGATGTACTTAGTGTACATTAGGACATAGCAATTTACACAGGAAAAGTATTTAATTTCAAACTTTTTGAATTTATGATAAAACCTTATATTTTAGCTTTTTATTTAAGCTTGCCTGCATATGATGCAAGTCTTATTCTCTGTGGTCTTGTACACACGTGGTGTCTATAGGTATGTTTTTTGGTTGTTGTTTTTTTTTTTTTTTTTTTTTTTTTTTTATTTGTGGTCCTACATAAAAGTCTAAGAGAACCATAATATTGTTTAACAAAACCAGTTAGTAAAATTCCATTGAGGCAGAGTGGTACAGAGTTAGAAATGTAGTATTCTGTGACATAACTGTGGTGTTTGAAATAAAAAGGTAGGGGGCAGGGATTGTTGTGTTGTAATATCTAAGCAATCAAACATGTAAGTGTTTAAAAAACAAGATACAAATGTTTGATATCTTGAGCAATGTTCTTCCTAAAATTCAGGTACTGAAAGGGCTGTCTTGGAATAGCACTTGAAAACTGACAGTTGCCAATAAAGGCTTCCCTTGAAAGAGTGTCAGGTATAGATTATGAGAGGGAGCGATCAATGTGTTAATGTGACCTCCTGCATAACATCAGCCATAAGGCCAACTAATATTTTATGCAGTTAGTCTGCAGACTAAGTGTTGCCAATAAATCTTGGCAAAGTGGATTAGGGGACAGCTTAGAACAATTGCCAATAAGCAGTTGTTCAGGTTTCAGTGGCAGTAAGTTTAACAGTGCAAAACCTTAACAATAGCCAAGTGTTTCTTATATGAGGTGTTCTGCCAGAGATTTGGAGATGTTGGAAACACTGTACTAAAATTAGTTCCATGGGGTCTTAAGGAGTGCAGATCACCCTTGTAGACTAAAAATAGCCGGGTTTTGTGGAATACTACAATAAATGATGCATAAACTGTAAAGGAAAGAAATTTCAGTGCTCTAATGAAAGCCCAGCCAAAGATGCTAAAATTGACTCAATACATTGGGTGGAACTTATGTGTTTGGCCTTGCAGTAATCTGTCCTCTTTATTAGGGAAATCTGGAAACCTCAGTTATGTGATATTTGAACTGGTATGGACCTGCCTGGGTCAGGAGCAGAAAGATGTTGAAGTGGCTCTGATAATTATGTTCTCCTTCATACAAAATATGTCTTGCCCTAGGGTTAATTTTTTGATGTGAGATGAAATTCATAGGATGAAGCTGAAATGTTTGTCACCAGGCAGGGTTGGTGACCAAACTTAGTTTCTTCTGTGCTGAATTTCTACAGGTGAGTTGCTGAGAATTATTTCAGCTGATTGAGAGTTTATGCACTTGTCCTGCTAAAAGTGACCTTGGGAAAAGACATTTGTTTTGATCCTGATAGTTTCACAGAGATTCATGTGATAATAAGAAAAATTCTGTAACAGCAATTTATAACATTATCCTCCTTATCATCTGTGAAGGATCTAGACCAGCAAATTTATTAAGACATTGTGAGTGGGAGCTGGCTGAGCCTCAGTGCTGGAGGAGGCTGTGCACAGAGATCACTGTAGTGAGTTTTGGAAGGAAGCCAAGGAAACACTGTAGGGTTTGCTCGGAAGGATTACACAGAGTCATTCTGATCTGCATCTGAAATATTAGATCTGGTTTGACCCTCAGCAGCAGTGAAATGATTGCAAAGCTGGTGCAGCCGAGTGACAATACAGTCACTGGTTGGAGAACTGTGGCCTCCTCTTCCACGTGCTGACCATGATGTTCTAATTAATGCCTTTCCCAGAATTAGATTGTGGTCAGGGCAGGGAGGGACAAAACTGTGCTTTTATAGCTCTCAAAAAAATGATGTTTCTCTAGAATTAACAGTCTAGTTTTTTGTAGTGGAGTACTTAGCCAGGAGTAGCTTTGTATACACTACCACAATTTACTCTATTTACTGCAGAGATACTTAAAATGCTGTGATTAATATTTTGTTTTGGTTCTTGGTTTGTTTGTTAACTGGTATCCAATAAATGAAACCAGTAAACAAAGTTTCATTTGATGTGCAGGGCTGGTGAAAGCACTTAAAGGAACAAAACTAGTTTGACTGTGACTATTACAAGACATTTTACCTATGAATCTTACAGAAATTGTAATGAACAAAATTTTATTTATCAGAAATGTGCTTAGCAAGGTGAGTTGTCTGTAAGTTTATTTGGTATTAAACTTTTCAATTACCTGAAGAAAGATCGAAGTGTTATATGCTACAACAGGAGTATCTTTGTAACCTGAACTAGTAGACAAGTGAAAGGGGATGTTCTTTCTGAGGTACTGCTATTACTGGGTAAAATTTCAACTGTATTGTTGAATGTCAAGTACTCGAAGTAATACGGCCCACAAGACTGTTTTTAAGGAGTCATGTTATAGTCATTCTAGGATCTGCAGGAATAGAGGTAAACAATCTGTGAGATTCTCATTAATTATTGTAAAGCTGAAAAGAAAATATACAAGTACGTAATCATGCTTTTAAAATTATTCTTTGGGTTGTGTACAGGCTTAAAAGGGAAAATAAGAATTTTGTTTGCACTACTCTCATTGTTTGAGAACTTTACTTTAGAGTTCCTGTGCCAGAAAGTGGATTCTTTGGGATGGGGGTGAAGTTAATTTAATGTACATAACTCCTTAAAAATACCTTTTTTAGTGTTTAAATACTTCTGAAATTCTTCCTTTGTGAATGTGTCAGTGTTCTTGTCTGATATATTTACAGTGACTAGTTTTTAGAAAACTCCATTAACTTGTGCCACATTTTCACATCTAAGCATCTGAAACTTTGAAATTGAATAGCATGCAAGCATAATTTCAATGTGTTTATTTTGGAAGGTAGATCCATATACAAAGTTCTTTTTTCTATTCAAAATCTGTTACCCGAAATGCCCATGAGATGGTGCTCATCAGTCTTGTTTCTGTGTAGCAGCAGGTCTGTGTATTGTTCTGAATTTCAAGTGAGGATGCACTGGATAGCATTCTTGCCTTTCTAAGAGGAGGAAAAAGAACAAAAATCAACTGGCAGTAAAATACCCATTGCTGTACTATTTTGAAGTATGTGTAAAAACAGTCTTGATATCTGTGGTTATTTTTGGAAAGATGTATTTGTTGCTAGTTTACACAAATGATAGGTTAGTACCTCATTTTTCTATACTAAAAACCCGCTTCTAAATAACCAAAGGATAGACAAATTTACAGACGTATATCATTTTTGTGCTGCTTTATTTCCTTTTTTTTTTTTTTTTTTTCTTCAAAGATCCATGGAAGTTTTCTTTATTATTCAGGAAACATTCTGCTACTAATCCACACTATTGTGTTTGGCTCTGTAATGACTTTTTGTAGGGGTTTGATTAGTTTGTCTGTGTTTTCCTTTGACTTAGGCAGGCAGCCTAGAACAAGGAGAGAAGGGAGAAATGTTAGACTCCTAATTAACTAAGACAGGGAGGATCATAGAATAGTTTGGGTAGGAAGGGACCTTAAAGATCATCTAGTTCCAACCCCCCTGCCATGGGCAGGGACACCTTCCATTAGACCAGGTTGTTCAGGGCCCCATCCAGCCTGGCCTTGAACACTTCCAGGGATGGGGCATCCACAGCTTCTCTGGGCAACCTCTGCCAGGGCCTCACCACGCTCACAGTACAGAATTTCTTCCATGTATCTAACCTAAATTTTCTCTCAGTTTAAACCTGTTACTCCTTGCCCTGTCACTACAGTCCCTGACAAAGATTACCCCTCTGGCTCCTCTTTTGTAAGCCCCTTTCAGATACTGGAAGGTTGCTGTGAGGCCTCTATGCAACCTTCTCTTCTCCAGGCTGAGCAGCCCCAACTTTCTCAACCTGCTTTCATAGGGGATACTCTTTCACTGAGCTGCACTCAGTGTTAGAAGCTCCAGTGCTGTTTTCTGAAAGTGCACTGTGTAATTTCAGGTGCAAAATGGGCAGAAATAGCAAAATAAGAGGAGGAGGTCGGGAGAGTCATCTTTTTGAAGTAAGTTTACAGAAATACTTAAGAGTGGGCTGTAGCACAGTAGAACCAAATATGTTATTTTTCATTCTGTTCCAAACTGGTTTTACTGGTATTTTGAGAGTTATAACCTGAACGGTCTGGGGGGCCTGGGAGGAAATCCAGGACACAAGAGGACACAACTGACGTAGATGAACTCCCAAGGAAGGAGTTACCAATATTGAGACATGGATATCAAAAGAAGGGTTTGGTTGTATGCAAAGTGGAATGAAGTGACCAGCACCACTGTTATAATTGACTAAGCTAGGACACACTCAAGGAAAGTATCTGCTAAGTATTATTAGCAGAGATTACAGGCTCTGAAAATGAGGACAGCTTTAAACTTGATGAGTTGATCTAGTGGAGGTATTCAAAGGTTGGTTTTGTACAAAGACAGTCTTTCTACAGGCTACTTCAATTAGATCACAACAAGAGGACAGGAAAAATCTTTTTCCTCTGGAAACTTCTTTTCCCTTCCAAATTCAGTGAATGGTGCTATGATCAATGTTTCTATTGTGTGTTTTATAGGGGTTTTTTTGTCGTTTTGGTTTGTGGGTTTTTTTTTTTTCCCCCTCTTTTTCAAATTACTGTAGCTTTGCTGAAATAAGAAACTTGAATTGTAATTGCCTCCATGTTCTGTTCTATCAGTGACTGCTAAAGGCAGTATTAGGGCAATATAAATATAAGACACTAAAGTTCTTGAGAAGAGCACCTTTATAGAAAAACACAGGCAAAATCAGAAGTGGACACAGAGTAAGTAAAGACAAGTACCAACTGAAAGGAAGAGTTTCTTCCATTTTTATGGGGGGGGGGGAAGAGTAAGCTCTGGCTGAATTTCCTTTGAGAAAATGGAATTAAAAGTTACCGTTATGGAATGTCTAACTTCATCTGGAACAGAAGGATTCACAAATGGTATGGATGTGCTGAAATGAGTGGGACAGACAGTTTCAAATGATGCCAAGTTACAGTCCGAGATGCATTGTATAGGAGGCTGAGAGAGATGAGCAAGGAGGATTCTGAAAGTCTTTTTGGCTAATTTTCAAACTGATGATGATAGTGAAAGAAGCAGCTCTGTCATTTGTGTAGTGATGCTGAATCATATATGTTGGGATGATTAGGGATGGAACACCTCTCCTATGAGGAAAGGCTGAGAGAGTTGGAGTTGTTCAGCCTGGAGGAGGAAAAGCTCCAGGGAGACCTTACAAAAGCCTTTTATTCAGTATATAAAGAGGTTCCAAGGGTGATGGAGAGGGACTTCTTACAAGGCTGTTTAGTGATAGAATAATGTATAATGGCTTTAGACTGAAAGAGAGCAGGTATAGATTAGGTATTAGGTGAAATTCTTTACTGTGAGGGTGGTGAGGCACTGGCAGCACAGGTTGCCCAGAGAAGCTGTGGATGCCCCATCCTGGAAGTGTTCAAGGCCAGGCTGGATGGGGCTTTGAGCCACCTGGTCTGGGGGCGGGGGGTGTCCTTGCCCATGGCAGAGGATTGGAACCGGATGAGCTTTAAGCTCCTTTCCAACCCAAACCATTCTATGACTCTCTGATTCTTCCTGCCTTAGTTAGTAAGAGTTTAACGTTTCTCCCTTCTCTCCTTATTATAAGCTGCATATGATAATTCTGTGATTCTTTGATAAAGTATGTGAATGAGTGGTATTTGAAGGTCAGATAAGATTTAAGAATGAAGAGGTAGGGCAAGAACAAATGTTTTTTTAACTCCACAATGAGCAAGCAAGCCTATACAAAGGAGATTTCTGTTCTAAGAATATTTATGGGAAAGCTGAATGAAGCTAGGTGCCAATGTCCGCTTCCCTAAACCAGCTCTCTAACTAGGACTTTTTTGGTACCTAGCTGTTTGCAGGCTTGGTGGTGAAATAAAGAGAACTTGACTGCAGCAGCAAAAATGAGGGTTTTACTCTTCCTCTTCTTTATTCATCCTCTTCGTCTTGTGCGCAGCAGGGTGGGGGAAGTGGAGAGCAGCACCAGAAATGGCTGAAGAGCCAATTTTGGAATGCAATGTTGACATTAAGCATATTTATCACACCTGGCACAGGGGTCTTACAGGCTGCAGGGCAGGGAGCATGCTAGGAACTACTTGGCACACAGTTATACAATTTTTTAAAACTTACTCACTCTATTCAAACACTTTTACACTGTCATATGGCACTCTGGTATTGCTACATATAAGGCTATATTTTTTCTACAGGTAAAGTAGGGGTTAAAAGTCCTTTTCTTTCAGTTTTAACTTGAGCTGCAGGTGCCTGCTGCATGATGTTCTTCTGCAGAAGTTTAGTAGCTTCTTCTCTCGCTCTCACTGAGTGTCCATGGCTGTTTGCTGGATTCCATCCTTATCTCCAAGGCCTCTTGCTGAGCAACTGCACCTGCTTTCCCAGGCCTGATGTCTGCCTGGTACCCAACAGCTAGGAGTAGTAAATACCAGCATGAGCAGAAGAGGAAACCAGGGAGAGGTGCAAACGTAATATGATTTTTGTAACTATTTCTACGATACGATTCTATGATATATGAAAATATAGTGAAAAATCAGTATTGGTTTCTCCTTTTCAGACTCCAGCATTGCTCCCTTGAAACCCTTTGTATCTGGCGAACTTTCCTTCTCTATGAGAAACCTAGGGAATTTGCTTTCAGATTTAGTCTTCTCGACATACTGTTTCACTGAGATGAAAGTCTGTAATTCTCATTCTATGTGTTGTCTCTTAAAAATAATTCCTTTTGCTGTGTGCCTTCAGATCTGTTGTTTTTTCCTTTCTTCTTCACTTGTTTGCTGGTTTACCTGCCCTGTTTTGGAATGTTTCATTTTACAAGAAATAATGCTGCAGTGCTTCAAGGAAGTTGCTGATTATGGAAGAAGTGAAGATGGACTATGAAATAAATCCAGGAGATTGTTGTGTTGGTGTCAGAAAAAAATACCTCTGCTGAAAGTATAAATGAGGAGAATGTGTACCTACAACTCATATGACGAAAACACCAATTTTGAACCTCAACCATTTTGACAATTCTTAAAAGTGACATCTCTGAGAATTGTTTTATTCCAAAAAGTGTTTTTGTTTCATGGCCCAGAAAAACTCATCTCTCATCAGATACTGGTATTTTTCAAGGAGTACAAACCTCATATTGAACAATTCCAAGAAAGCAGGTTTCAGGTTTTCAGAGAATTAAGTTTAAGTGCAGTTCCCCAGGAATCAGTATTTTCATTCTCATAGGAGTGTGTAAAGAGAACTAGAGGTCTTGTAATAATAATAAATTACTGAACTGATGATAGAACTTCTAAATTTGTTAAGAATAAAGCTTAAAACACAAAGTTCAAAGTTTTGCCAAAATGAAAACACCTATTTTGCACTTTCTGTTTATTGTACATTAAGAAAACTACTGTACAATGAAATGATTACTGAAGTACTTGTGTGGATTTGGCTTTACACTAAGAACTGCTTTTTCTTTCTATGTTTTTATGATTTGAGACAAGCAATTCATATAATAAGTTGTAGTTGAGATGAAAATAGGTTTTGGAGTGAGCAGTCTTGTATCCTCTTCAGCAGTTGTGAAGCAATGTTATCCCAGCTACAACAAATGGCTATTGTTTTCTTAATCAACTATTTAAAATGAATTATTACCTTATTAAAATAACTAATTTTTGAAGGCAGCGTCCTGAAATTTAGTATTTCAGAAAGGGCAGCTCTCCAGCTGTTCCAACCACTATGGCTGACTCAGCTGTCAGCATTAATGGCTTCTTGTCTTGAGCAGCAGAGAAGGCATTGGACCTATGTGTGTAATTTCAAGCCTGTTTAGGTTTTGGAGGGATCAGTTTAAGCAGGTGTAGAATAAGTGATTGGAAATCACAGAATATCCTGAGTTGGAAGGCACCCACAAGGATCATCGAGTTCAACTCTTAAGTGAATGGTCTGAATCTTTCACTAGCAACTAAATAATGCATTCAATGAGTTTTAAAATGTAAAAAAAAATAAAATCAAATGGCAGAATTTCCTGTCTGTTTACAATACACAGAATCACTTAGATTGGAAAAAACCCTGAAGATCATTGAGTCCAGCCATTAACCCAGTACTGCCAAGCTCGGCATTAAACCATGTTCCCAAGTGCCAAACCTACACATCTTTTAAATACCTCCAGGGAAAATGACTCATTCACTGCCCTGGGCAGCATAATCTGGTGCTTTACAACCCTTTTTGTGCAGTAATGTTTCCCAGTATCCAAGATAAACCTCCTCTTCCATTTCATTTTTGTCCATTTTCATTTTGCTTGTTACTTGGAAGAAGAGATCAACCCCCACCTTGCTCTAACCTCATGAGTGCCTGTCACTTCTGAGAAGTACCTGAAGTTGGAGCAAGTGTTCTTTTTGTTACAGTCCACCCTAGAAATATTTTCAGACTGAAGTGTGAATAACTTATTATAACGGCAAAACCAAATGTGAATATAAAGTCAAGAATTTAATTGTATGCTGGTAGGATCAGTTTTCATGTGCTACATCCTGATTACGTCATCTATATAAATGAAATATTCGGGTTTTTTTAGGAAACTTGTTTAAAGACCTTGTGGTTTTCCTTATACCTCAAACAGCATGTAAGTGAATCAGGTCCACATTTGCTTTTTTGAACTTTCTGCAATCCCTATTCCTCCCTGCTGCTACAACACTCTTTTATCAGTGTTTTAAAAAAACAGAAGAAAAAAGTAAGTCTCTTTGTGGATCTGACCACATGTGACAGTTCACTAGTAATTCTTTATATTTATCTCATTTGCAGCTATTAAACTAATTCTATGTAGAGACACTATGACAGTCATAATGGGCATTATGAAAAGAGTAAGAGGGACTAGGTAATGAAAAGCAGTAACTTTGCATTGGCATGATGTTTGACTACACTGGCATATGCACTTTCTGCGTGAAGTTTTGGAGGAATTTGAATTTGAGATGAAGCTCCTTACCATTATTGGTTAATTATAAAAGGGTTGGGAGAGAACATCACATATCATTTGATAATTTTCCTTTTCAAGTCTTTACAGTGTGAAGCAAATTATATTTTTAGTTACTCAGGTTGCTGTCACATCACAGTGTAACTGCATAAAGAGGAGCTTATCACTTGTGTGGAAGAACAAGCACAGGTAGAAGAGCTGGGTTGCTGTACTTGAGTTTATTTTGTGTGCAGAGTACCTCAGGTTTGATGTAGGTTTGTGTTAATCATTTTAAGCCATCCTTACTTTATAAAAGTGCTTGTGGTAATACCTCCCTACAACTGGACATTGAGTAGCTTGGGAAAAACAATTGCTTGCAGTGGTTGATTTCTGCTATACCTATTTGAACCTTTTTTTTTAGATAACTAGAGATGAGACTGTGGATTTTTCCACTTCTGAAGTATGGAAATTAGGCTTTAAATGTGCAACAGTCTTTTTTGAGTGATTTTTCACTGTTTCACTTCAGAATTTTATAATGAAGCAAGCTGTTGATGAATTGACTTTTCTGACAAAAAAAGAAATGTTTCTGTTTAGAAAAAAAGTGTGATGATAATCTGACAGGATTATACTGTAATCAAAGTGGTTTATTTATTTATTATGTGAGTTTGTGCCAGCTCTTTGTTTTGTTTTGTTTTTTTCTTTAAGAGCTTTTTGTTCACTTCCCTGAGAGCCTGAGCCCAGGCAATTTGCAGCTCTGAATTCTGAGTTTTAGAGTACCTGGTTGGTCTGGGAGTGTGGAAGTCCTAAGGATTGCAGTTTCAGTGAGTGTTCCAGCTGTTTCACAACTGAAGAGTCCCAAGACCTGTGGGTTCCTCAGGTGTCTCCTGGGTAATACATCAGGAAACCAGGGCTGTTGTCTTGGGCAAGTTCATAATTCAGTCAATGAGGAGCAGCAGGAAACATAGCCATGATGATATCAGTTTCAGCAAGCAATGTGCTTTCCCCCCTGCAAGTGGTTTTTCCGAAGTGGTGGGAAAAGATTGTGGAATTATAAGTTTCAGGAAACTACTTTTTGCATTTATCTTGGCTTTGGGAAGAGTTTTCTGTATTCCAAACAGCAACAGAAATAGTACCGATGAAATGGCTATTTTTTTTTTTAACGTATGTTTTCTGTGCAGAAACAGAAGGAGTGGAAAAACTACAGATACTGTGAGCTGTATGCTTTGTTGCGCAATTAAGGGGAATAGACAAATATCCTTTAAGTTGGGAGAACTTGAGATGTGAGAGTAATTAGTGAATTTGGGTATGCCTTACACAGAAATGGGCACACTGGAATGACTCTGGAGTTTTGGAACAATGCTACATGACTTAACCTTTGACCAAAAAAAAAACCCAACACTGAAGCTTACTGTATGAATAAAGTTGGTGTAACTTTAATAGTAATTTCATCTCATGAAGTTGCAGCCACCACCTTAAAGTTGTCTTTCTACTCAGAAAAGTATGATGAACTATACAGAAGAATGTGTATGTACACACCAGTGTTAGTGCTGGAGCAGATGGTGATTAGTATTGCTCTTTTGGCTTTGTTCTCCAGAGTTACACTGGAACAAAAGGTAATGTGCAGACTGAAAGGAAAAGGAAACGTTAAAGGCTGTTGTTCTTTTTGTTGTTGTGTTTTTTTTCCCCCCATCTTCCTCTTAAAGGCGTATATATCCATTAATTTCAAGACATACTCCCTTTTCTCACTGCAGATATCAAATACTCGTGCTGGTCTTGGGCTTCACACCTAAGAGACCACAGTTTATACTGTTGTCGGGTTGCTCTCTTGAAACTTGTTTCATCATTTTTGTGGCAATTACTTTTTCTGTTGTTGTATTGGGAAATTTCTCTTAGAAGTAAATATTTACGTCTGTGGAAAGTCACGGGAAATGCTGTTACTAAGGGCTTGATTTGATAAGCTTTGGGGAATGCATCTGTGATTCTCCATAGCACTGAAATTGCTTGGCAAAACTTTATTTCTGGAAATAATATGCCAGTAGAAGGCAATAGTAGAATGAAATAGCTCCTCTGTTAGAAGCTTCACTGATCTCCAGGCTCAGAATTTAAATCAAAATGTTTTATTTAAAAGCTGAAGATTTTTTTTCTGTTTATTGTTTAGATGAAAAATATTTGAAGTCCTGTATGATTTCCAAGTGTTTTTTTTAATTTGTAGATTCTGTAGTTACCCTTTCAGTCCCAGAATCCATGACTATGATAGATGTCACATGTTTCTTTGAAGCTTGTTTTATTAAATAAATATAATTCATGTAAGTGAGACAGATTTTAAGAAACTAGGAAGGTGATTACTTGGTTTTTTATTATTTTGGGATCTTACTAACAGAATTTGAGGGAAAGTCTGTAGGACTACAGTGGCTGTTAAAACTAAAGAAGGAAAGGGAAAATAATTTGGATATGGAATGAAATAGAAGATTATGCTAAAAAGATTGTACTGTTCTTTGTTTTGATGGCATTAAGCTCTCCTTAGATAATGATACTTTGTGTTCAAGTTGAGTAGCTTTTCACAGTGGCAGATGTTCTTTCCTTCACTGTCTCACTGAAGCAAGATTTATTGTTCATTTAATCATACTTTTCACAGGGAAAAGAGTACTCTAAGAAACACCATGTCACATACCCATACATTATTTGGATGTAGCCTTTTTCAGGTTATATGCATTATCACTTGTGGATAATAATTTAGTTTTGATTCACAGTTGTTTTTTTTTTTTGGGGGGGGAGTGTGTAAGCATTCTTCTAAATACTTAAATCCTTATGAGTGTAGTAATTCCAGAAAAAGCCTTTTTGCCTTAGAATCCAGATACACGATGTGACAGTGTTGATGAAAGAACGGTGAGAACACCATTAATGGTATGTTTTTATCAGAATTCATGATAAATCTGTTGAATTTGGTGTTTAAAAAAATTCTTCTAAAGTTAAAAATAGCAGAGGTCAAGCCTAAGCAAATGCTGGCTTTGCTGGCTAAATGCTTGCTTCAATATGTAAATCAAACCCCTTTTGTCTTAACAGTTGTTACTTCCCTCCAGTCCAAACTGCAGTTGGTCACAGGGAATGGAAGGGTCTCGCCAGGTTTTCTGTAGAATACGTGGCAGTTGCTGTTGGAAGTATTTGATTACCAATTTATTAAATAAATACAATTCATATAAGAGAGACAGATATTTAAGAAACTCAGAATTAATTAATTAATTTAATTAATTAATTAAATTAATTAAATTAAAGAAACTGCTGTGAACTGGATGAGTAGAGCTGCTTAGCTAAATCATAGAATCATAGTATCAGCCAGGTTGGAAAAGACTTCTGAGACCATCAAATCCAACCCTTGGTCCAACCCTGCCGTGGTTACCAGACCACGGCACTCAGTGCCACATCCAGTCTCATCTTAAAAACCTCCAGGGATGGTGAATCCACCACCTCCCTGGGCAGCCCATTCCTATGTCTGATTACTCTCTCTGTAAAAAATTCCTTCCTAATATCCAACTAAACCTCTCCTGGCACAATTTAATTGTTCCCTCTTGTCCTACCGCTGGTTGCCTGGGAGAAGAGACCGACGCCCACCTGGCTACAACCTCCTTTCAGGTTGTGTGGGCAGATATTGTACAGCTAAGTCAGAAATACATTGTTTTCTATGAAAGTGGAAAAAGCCAAGTGGAAAAAAAGTTGTCCTACAGGGTGATTAAGAGAACAACCGGAATTTATTAGGGGAAGAACTTACCTGAAGAAGAGCGGGGCCATTGTAAACAGGAGAGTGTATTTGTAGGTGATAGTGATAACATATGCAACACTAATCGTCTTTCTTTACTTGTTTCTTTATGGTTTTGTGAGGTTTTTTTCCTCTCCTTTACAGTTGTACCTATTCCTTGGAGACAATTTGCATTCAGTCATTGTTACGTGCTGAGAACAGGGACAAGGGAGAAATCAAGATGGGTTGGCGCCTTGGAGTAATAGTACTAGTAGCAGTAGCTTCTACACTAGCAGGAAAAAACCCAACCAACCAGTGTTGTGGCAAATCAGGGAGGAGGGAAAGCTTTAAAATGTTTTGCAAAGACAGAAACGTAAGCCACTTGTAACAAACATTATCAGGGTCATATTTCTGTCCTTGCTTTCAGTATTGTTTCGTGGGAATTGAAAGAAATAAAATGGTGTAGTTGCGGTGGCTTTGCTGATGTACCTGTTCTCACAAAGGGAGCTTTTTCCTCTGGTGTAGTTAGTAGAAATCATTAGTTTAGCAATGTTTCAGAACACTTAATACACTGGCTTCCAATAATATCCATTTTTAAACTCTAAGCAGTGGAGTGGCAAAAATCTGAGGGGGGCAAGAAGGTGGGGTGAAATCTGAAGGCAAAAAAAGTAATTTCTTGGTAAGAATAAACAAAAGGCTGTTATTTATTGTTCTTTGTTCTAGCCAGGATCATTTGCACGGTTTTCCCATGTTGATCACAGCTACAGAAAATCTAAAAAATGGAAAAAAATTGGAAAGCTGAATGTTACGTTTCCTGTAGTGTATCATTTAGCATTTCTTACGTCCAAACTCGTCACTGTCTCTGCTGTAGCTGTGGCAGCACTCTCTGCCAGTCCTGAGAAGGCAAGTATGGTGTTTTCCAGCTGCTCTGGATCGAGGCAGTGCCAGAAATGACAGAAGCAGATGTGCTGGTTCTTTGTTTCTGTAGGAATTTGTAACCTGGTGCCTTTAGTTGTGCTGAAATTCACTGCAACTTGTCCGCTGAGCTGTGAAATGTGAGGGCAGTGGAGGAGCTGTCACACATTTGCTTCTGGCACGTGCTATAGGAGGGGCTGTGCCTTTCAGCAGGATGGGAAATACTTGACTTTATGGTTGCTAAATCTGATAAAACCTGCCAGAACATTATAAGTAAACTGATTAATCACTTCATCCTGTGTTCTTTCTTGACTTTTTGAGCTTCAGTTTATTTCCCATGTAAGTTTATTCTTTGTTATTCTTACACAATTCCGTGTCTGGAACTTGTTCTCTTTTGTTAGTTTTCTGTGATTTCCTTTGTTTACTTTGCCTTTCCCCCTTGTAGCTGTTACTCCTTAGTCTCTACAAGCTGGCAAAATATTTTTACACATGTTTTCTAGAATAAACTCATAACCTTCCTTTTACTCCTAGAATTCAACTGCTACACACTTTTTTAAAAAATGTACTTTGCAAGTATCACTAAATGGATATCCACTTTAAGTCAAAAGTTACAAAGTTCTGCAAAGAATTGCTTGTGTAAGACTTGCAGGATGCAAACTTTAGATTCTGTAAAGAGTGGTGGCTTCCTACCCCTGACCCTCGATCCACTGTAAAATACCAGACAGGTCTACCATTTCTGGAGAAAAATATGGGGATATATTGCCTGTTCTCTGGCATCTACCCCATCAGTAAAAATCAATGTTGACCATGCACCCCCAATAAAAGTTAGTTTGTTCAGATGCTGAATACTAAGCAGGTTAGAAAATGTAATTTGATTGCAAGAAAGCCTGGACAAATTGTTTCAGGTAAGTGGTTTTTTGTTTTTCTAGGTGTCTCAAAATCTTTGATTGGACTTGAATTTTTTTTCTTTCACTGGCCATTGCAAGAGAAGGTTCTGTTCTTTGCCACTGGGAATCAGTCTTTGATCATTTTAACCTACCTGTCTAACTTCTGTGTGGGCCCTTATTTTTAAGTATATGTGAACCACAGTTATATTTGTTCAGGTGTGGTGTCAGTGTTGGGTTTTTTCTGACTTGGCCTGTGGGCTGAATGAATTCACTTCTGCCCACAGCATGCACTGTAAATGTCTTGACTGATGGAGGTGTGCACAAGGAGGGTATTCCCTGTGAAGTCATCCTGACTGTAGGGTTTGTTTCCCACTCTGAACTTGTGGATTAATGTGGTATTAAGAAATGTTGTCTTTTGGGCTCCTTCCTTAAGACAGGACATGATGCAGACCTGTGCAGCTTGGTGACTGAGGTATGGTTGGTCTGTGTCTCTCAGTGTACAGCAGATTGGTTTTGTTTGCTAATGGGTGATATTTCTAGAATTGACAAAAAGTTAAGTGCTTGATGAAGTTACCCGTGTCTGGTTCCTGAAAAAAATGTATTTTTATTTGAAGTAAAAATGTTAGAATAACTTTTAGATGTGTAGCTAGGGAGGGAAGTGCTGCAATAATGAATGGACAGTTGGTACAGTGCTTTGCTATATGTGTTTCATGCATTTGAGTTTAAATTCAGAGTAATGTAACTCGAGCTGACTTTCTACTGGATGTCATAAAATGACAGATTTCTGATTTTTAAAATGTCAAAACCATAAATCATTACTTTGCTAAGATTGCACTAGCAAGCTATTAAAGAACATGGCAGTATTTACTGTAGATAAATGCAAATTTAAAAAGGTTCTCTGTATCGTGGTTTAAATGATTTATTTGCTTTCAATGCACATATGAATCTGATGTGATGTAAAGATTTAGGATATTTCATTTTCTGCATGGAGCTACAAATTTGCATGTTATTAAACCATCTCTTGGAGTCATATCTTTCTTGTATGTCTTAAGCAGTATCACAGGCTAAGGTACACTGAAAAAAAGTTAATTAAAACAAAGGCAGAATTTAGTGCTGCTAATACAGGTACTGGAAAGATAGGAATTTGGTCTGGATTTAAATATAGTCTGTGGTCATATCTATAGAGATATTTAATATAAGTCAAACAAGTACTACCGGGTTTTGTAAATGCACCTTTAAGCCACTGTTTAAAGTGTGATCAAATTTAGTCTTGAAATTTGTTTGACTTGCAAAAAGTCAACTTGGTAGTTCTTTGTTTCCTCAGTGATTTGAAAGAAAGCTTAGAACCTTGTGGTCTCCTCAGGAGCGAAGGGCCCCTGTGGTCAGCATTTTTCATCAGAGGAATCCGTTTATCCCATCTCCTGTTTTCTTTACTGAAGTTTTCCAGTGGCCTACAGGTTTGCTGGGTATATCCACTGTTTGGTCTGTGCCAGGGTGGTTCCCTGAGCCTCTGGTACTCCTGTTTGGTGTCATGTTCTTGGCAATCCTTTTTATATCACCTCTTGATGGGTCAGTGAAGATTGGGAGAAGGGTAAAATTCTCAATATTGGACTTGTTTATGCCTTTCATCTTTGGAATATGTTTAATTTCTAGAAGGGAAGACAGAAGCACAGTGCACAGTGATATCATAGAATCGTAAAATGTCTTGGATTGGAAGAGACCTTAAAAGCCAGCTGAGTGATTTAACTGTTTGGAGTTCAAATGCGGTATTTGTTTTTAATTTGAACTGAGGTCACTTTTTGAATGGATACCAAACTGAGAAAATAAATGTAGAATTGTTTTTCCTGGTTGTGCAGGATAAAATTTAACTCTGCTAATTGTTTAACTTAAAAGTGGGACTGTTCCCTTTATAAGATACTGAATTTAAATTTTTGGCATGTACTTTAAAAAAAAATGTTTAATAGCTCTTTCTAAAATACATCAAACCCAAAAAGTATAAAATTTAAAATTCATAGTGCTATTCTCCTTGCCCCCATATTTAAAAACATTACATAGGGCTAATTCTTCCTTGCATTGCTCTGTTTGCACTGGGACTTTGACTGCACACTACAAACTGAGCTAATCATGTTAGTGGACTAATCTGACATCGAAATGATTGAAAACAGAGTGAAAATATTATATTATTAGCTCGGGTAAATAAAACATCATTGGTTACAGCATAATTATATTCTAAAATTGCTTATTTCCCCTGTCCGTCCCCTTCTGTTGGGAAGGAGAAACCCACAGGTAAATGTCATCACCAGGAAGGTGCTTCAGATGTGTTGTACCTATGTGGTCAAGAGTTTTGCTGTTGTGCATTTGTTATTTTGGCTGAGAGAGTAATTCTCATGTATGCACAGCTCAGTGCATTTTTAAAGAAAAGTTTTAATGAACTGATTTGTGTCTCAGATAAACTGGGTAGGAAATATTTGCTACTCTTTCCTGTGTAAATTGGGTAAATTGTATGCCTTCTGTAGTTGCTTTTGCAAAGTTGAAGAACCTCTGGTTTTATAAAAAGCAAGACTTAAAGTAAACCCTTCTACTACTTTGAAATTTTATCCTGTCTTATTTCCTCGAGATGCAGCTTTCTTTCTTCATTGTGACAGAGCATGGGGTATAAGCTGCTGGATACAAAGGTGTCCTGGGGAGGAAGAGAATGATACCGTGCTGAGGCTTTGTGTTAAAAGTGTGTAATGCTGGGCTAACAGTCTCAAATACAACGTTAGGTGGCAGCAGTAGACTCTTAACACCTTGTGGGGGCTTGTTCGACTTACTTTTAGGAAGTTTTCCAAACAAGAGACACATTTGAAGAAATCTTATTTTAACACAGAACATTTCTGTTGCATCCCTATGCAGGGAAGCAATGGGAATGTTTTTTCCTGAATGATCCAGCTTGGATCATAGTTAATAACAGTAGAATCCTATAAATGCACTGGGGTTAAAGCAGGTGCAGTGTTGTTGTGCAATGCCACTGTTGCTATACCTGGTTTAGAATGGATTTCTTATTTACCAGTTAAATGAAGGTGTAGCCTTTGTTAGGAACTTGGCAATACAGACAAAGCAGCTAAGTAAGAATAATTTTTTGTCTTTCTTCCTTAACATCTTTTTTTTCCCTTTATAAAGCAGAGTAATTTAGTGCTATTAGTATTCTTTTTTTGTAGTGTAACTGTTGGGTAGTGTTGGATGGGGAGAAATTGGTGACAGGAGCCTGAGGCATCAGCAGGAAAAGTTTGTGGTTTTCTGCTCAAAAAATACCTGTTTGCTCTTTGTCTGATGGCTTTTGGTTTTTGAATTGCCTTTAATTTTGTTTGAACCTGGGAGACAGCAAGTCCAGAGTTGGAGCAAGACTTAACAGGACAGTAAAGAAGAATCTGGAGTAGAATCTTTCCTTCCAGCCCATCCATGACGGATTTAAATGCCTGCTAGGAGCACCAGTGAACAGGAGCAGGCAAATGGGGATGTGGGCACAGGGATGTGGTTATTGTAATTGTTGTTTTTTTAGTTCTTTGTTTCATTTTGTTTTGGTTTTTTGGTGTTTTGTTTCCTCCTTCCCCCCCTGCTCAACTAAAGCCAGCAACGGTGTCCAAAAAAGTGAAAGCTTTTGCTGCTGTTATCACAAGGGGTGTGTTAACACAGATGGACCCCCCAAGAAGGACACCAAGAAGGACGCAATTGTTCAGATCTCTGGCTGTGCAGAGTGTTTGAGCCTGGCATTAGTACCAGAGGACAGTGTGAGCGGCGTCTGTGTACGATGCGAGCAGGTGAATGATTTGCTGTGCCTGGTGGCAGAGCTCACGGAAGAGGTAGTGAGGCTAAGAAGCATTAGGGAAAGTGAAAGGGAAGTTGACTGGTGGAGTCACACCCTTTCACCCCCAAAAGAAGTTCAGCAGGAGACAGTGAGGCCCTGCCACTGCTGCCATCAGGCAGATGGGGCAAACCAAGTAGGTGGCAGGGAATGGAAACAGGTCCCTGATCAGAGAGGTGAAAGGATTCCCTCCTGAACACCATCACTTCCCTGGGTGCCCTTAAAGAACAGATATGAGGCCCCGGACCCAGAGAATGAGGTAGAGGACAGTCAGGAGAAATATCTATCTGGAGGGTCTCCTGGTTCCACCCTATCTACCAGACAGATTACAACCACAGCTATAAAGAGAAGGGTAGTCGTATTTGGTGACTCCCTTCTGAGGGGAGCTGAAGGTCCTATATGTCAACCACACTCATCCCACAGGGAGGTCTGCTGCCTTCCCGAGGCACAGGTGAGGGATATCAGCAGGAGACTCCCTGAGCTAATTCGGCCCTCAGATTATTATCCACTGCTGGTAGTCCAGGCTGGCAGCAAGGACATTCATGGAAGAAGTACCAGGGAGATTAAAAACGATTTCAAGGCACTGGGTTGATTAGTTAATGGGACAGGAACACAGGTGGTGTTTGCCTCAGTTCCTGCGGTAGCAGGGATGAATGAGAAGTAGGAAAACCCATCTCATCAATAGGTGGCTAAAGGATTGGTGCCACCGGTGGAATTTTGGTTTTTTTGACCATGGGGCAAATTCCAAGGTACTGGCTCTCCTCAAATCAGATGAGCAAAAGGACTATAGCCCATAAATTGGTGGGGCTGATCAGGAGGGCTTTAAACTAAGTTTAAAGGGTTGGCTACTCAGGAAGAGTTTAGGAATATAGTTAGGTCATGTAGAAAGAAAATTAGAGAGATGAAGGCACAATTTGAACTCAGTCTAGCCACTTCTGTTAGGGATAACAGAAGGTCTTTCTACAGATACATCAATAGCAAAAGGAGGGACAAGGAAAACCTCCATTCTTTGTTGGACATGGAGGGGAACACAGTTATCAAAGATGAGGAAAAGCCTGAGGTGTTTAACACCTTCTTTACCTCAGTCTTCAACAGTAAGAGAGGTTGTCCTGAGGACAGCTGGCTTCTGGGGCTTATAGAAGAGGCTGGATAGCCCCCCCATAATCCAGGAGGAAACAGTTAGCGACCTGCTGAGCCACTTGGATCCTCACAAGTCCATGAGACCAGATGGGATCCACCCAAGGGTGCTGAAAGAGCTGGAGCAAGAGCTCACCAAGCTGCTCTCCATCATTTACCAACAGTTCTGGCTCTCTGGGGAGGTCCCAGACGATTGGAAGTTGGCAAATGTGACGCTGATCTACAAAAAGGGCTGGAAGGAGGACCAGGAAACTACAGGCCTGTCAGCCTGACCTCAGTGCCTGGCAAGGTTATGGAGCAGATCATCCTGAATGCAATCACACGGCACCTACAGGATGGACAAGGGATCAGAGCCAGCCAGCACAGGTATAGGAGGGGCAGGTCCTGTCTGACCAACCTGATCTCCTTTTACGATGTGTCCCGCCTGGTGGATGAGGGCAAGGCAGTGGATGTGTCTATCTGGAATTCAGCAAAGCCTTTGACACTGTCTCCCACAGCACACTCCTGGAAAAGCTGCAGCCCTTGTCTTGGACAGTGGCACTCTGTGCTGGGTTAGGAACTGGCTGGAGGGCCGGGCCCAGAGAGTGCTGGTGAACGGGGCTGCATCCAGCTGGCGGCCGGTCACCAGTGGTGTCCCCCAGGGATCAGTGCTGGGCCCAGTCCTGTTTAACATCTTTATCAATGATCTAGATGAGGGGATTGAGTTCACCAATAGTAAATTTGCAGATGACACCAAGTTGAGGGGGAGTGTTGACTTGCTGGAAGGCAAGAGGGCTCTGCAGAGGGACCTGGACAAACTGGAGAGTTGGGCTGATTCCAATGGGATGAAGTTCAACAAGGCCAAGTGCCGGATCCTGCACTTTGGCCACAACAACCCCTGCAGCGCTACAGGCTGGGCACAGAGTGGCTGGAGAGCAGCCAGGTGGAAAGGGACCTGGGGGTGCTGATTGACAGGAGGCTGAACATGAGCCAGAGTGTGCCCAGGTGGCCAAGAAGGCCAATGGCATCCTGGCCTGCATCAAGAACAGTGTGGCCAGCAGGAGCAGGGAAGTGATCCTTCCCCTGTACTCTGCGCTGGTGAGGCCACACCTGGAGTGCTGTGTCCAGTTCTGGGCCCCTCAGTTCAGGAAAGACAATGATGTGCTGGAGCGGGTCCAGAGAAGAGCAACCAGGCTGGTGAAGGGACTCAAGCACAAGTCCTATGAGGAGAGGCTGAGGGAGCTGGGGTTGTTTAGCCTGGAGAAGAGAAGGCTCAGGGGAGATCTCATCAATTTCTTCAACTACCTGGAAGGAGGTTGTAGCCAGGTGGGGGTTGGTCTCTTCTCCCAGGCAGCTATCAGTAAGACAAGAGGACATTGTCTTAATTTCTGCTAGGGGTGGTTTAGGTTGGATATTAGAAAGAAATTCTTTACAGGGAGGATAATCAGGCATTGGAATGGGCTACCCGGGGAAGTGGTGGATTCTCCGTCCCTGGAGGTCTTAAAGAAGAGACTGGATGTGGCACTGAGTGCCATAGTCTAGTAACTGTGGTGGTCGTGGATCAAGGGTTGGACGTGATGATCTCAGAGGTCCTTTCCAACCCAACTGATTCTATGATTCTATTCTATGAAAGAGTCACTTGCAAATTCGTGGTCTCGCTTTACTTTAGAACTTTGTGCTAAGGTAGCAAGTGGCTTTAAATCATCTGCATCTTGCTGGAAGGTTATGATCTTACCTTTCTTGAGTGGGTCTTTGTGCTTAGTTTTTCTACTGCATTATAGTAGCGATATAATGAAAGTTGACATCCAGGCTTTTTCTGCTTCTTTCGTGCCTCCCTATTGACCTCTCTGGGCCTGAGCCCTGTTTGTCATGATTCCACTGACTTGATGTTCATGCTAATGTCACAGTTTGATATACTTATCCAAACGATCTACAGGCATTCCTGCCAGATCTCCTTAGGACTCAGATTTTGATGTGTCCTCACCTCACCACCTTACATTAGTGATAGAAAAGACTACATGGAAAAGTGAGGGGTGATGGACAGAGAATGTATTGCTGCAAATTAGTATGTATGAGTTTCTCTCTTTCCCCATATTTTTCCTCTTCTGTTTTGTAGAATCCTTTCCAAATCACAACCACCTTTTTATCACACCCAGGATACGTACCATGGTGCTGACTTTTGATGTTTATTGTGTGCCCTTAGGGGATTTGAATAGCTTGGGATCACCCTACGACACTCTTACCCTAAAGAGATTTCAGTTCTGATACTTCCCAAATCTTTGGCATTATTTTTGATGATCAGTACATTTGTTTTGAGTTTCTGAATACGTGAAAGGGGATGGACTCAAGGAGATGGATTATTTCTTTGGTGGAATATAAGAGTAAATGTAGAATATTTTATTTGTTATTACTCAGGGACATTATGGCTAAAATGAATCCATCTTGTTTGTGTTTTCCATAAGCTGCATTCAGGCTCGGTCATCAAGGGTTGAAAAACACAGGGGTTTCTTGTTTGGTTGGGTTTTTTTGTGGTTGTTTGGGGTTTTTTTTCAGCCTTGGGTTAAGTGAGATGATGTAAAATTGCATTAAAAATAGAATCACTTGGGATAACATGGTTATTTTGTGATCAGAGGTAGAAAGTAGGGTGTATATAAAACCTTTAATTGTTGAATTAGCAGTTGATTCAGCTTCAGCACATTGTTCTTAGTGTTTATCTTGTGTAAGTACCCTAATTTTATGAATAGATTTAAGATTTAAGGCTTTTTATGTGCAGCTTTGCAGGTTCCTATTAAGCATAAACTTTAAAAATTTTCACTGAGATCGAGTCAGCCTATTTGACTGTGGTTTTTTAGTTCATGGGATAGATGTTTTCCACTGCATAGTCATTGTCCATACTCCTTTATAGTGTATATTTATATACTCCTCTAATACGTTTTCAATATATTAAAGAAGGAATTCTGAGGTTACAGAATCATCGTCTTGAGGTAAAGGGAGGTCACAGTTTGGTTGATAGTCCTTCACCAGGCTTCAGGGAACAAAGCGAGTACTCAGTGTCTCAGTTATCAAAAAACCAGAACGATGAGGAAGCTTTGTAGAAGTGAAGTCTTTTTGGGAAGTTTGAGGTGAAAAAGAGGAGATCCAGCCCTGCAGTTCTCCCAGGTGTAACCAAATTGGCTTTTCCAGGAGAAATGCTCATTTTGGAATTAGTTTCTTTTTTTTTATGTTATAGGTCATTGAAATACCTTTTTTCACGTTTTCTTAAAAGCTTTTAAAATATTTTATGTCTGTTAATGGGAGAAATAATTTAAATTAGATTAATAATCTAGTTCATGATCTTTGAGGAAAGTGGACCTTGATTGAGCTTATTTTGATCTGTTTTCTGCATGCTTTAGTTTGGTGGTTGCTCACCCAAGCAGAGCACCATCTCTTTTATATCTTGGATCACTTCCTTGCGAAGAGAGGTTTTGTGTGTTTCAGTTGGCTTTTTGGTTCTATTTAGAAGTGTTGTAATGCTACTTTTTACTTAAAATTAGTGCTATTATGTTGAATTCTCATTAGTTTAATTCTCTGAAGGAAAAAAAATAAATGACACTCTTTGCATGTGTAGTTAAAAATTGCTCCCTGTTCTCAGTCAGCCAAATGTAGAAACATTTTACCAAAAGCTTGAGCTGTTGGCTTGTTTTATATATATTTTTGAAGGTAAATATAGCTAGCAAAATCTAAAATTTGTGAGGATATATTTGAATACTGCCCTTTAAAGCCATTCCTGTAAGCTTGCATTTAATTCCACATGCTGAAGAAAGAAAACGTTATGCCACCCTGTAGGTTGCTATAAAGATTGTTTATGCAGCTCAGCATAGGACTTAAAATACGTTGAATTGGAGAATTTTGAAAAATGTACTGTGCGACATAGGGGACCAAATCATGCTAAAGTGCAAGGAAAGACTATACATCAGTTCAAAGGCTACATTATTCAAAAAAATACAACCATAAAAAAGGTAATAAGATTACATTCTCACACTTCATGGCTAGTAAGGTGCATTAAGCTGCTCAGATATTCATAACTTACTGTGACATTTGGGAAGATTACATTTTGCTGTGCACAGCCATTACTGCAGCTCAGATAATAACTAGCCAACGCCTGGACCTGGATTATGATCCCTGTCATTGGAAACAAATTTGTGTTTTGAAGGTTGATCAGTTTCAAATCACCATTAGAAAGGGTTAATATGACATACTTTGGGGGGGGGTGTGTGCTTATGTGTATCTAATGGGGGTGCATACATACAGTGCATCAGCTGCACTGTGCCTTGGGGATTCTGCTTTCTCTGGGTAATTTCTTTTCTTTTTTTTTCCCCTCACTTCCCTTAAAGGAAGTGTTAAAACGGGAATTACTTTTTTACCCGAGCATATTATTTCTCGAATGTACTTGCTGAAATGCTTGTGTTTGCAGATTAGATTGGAAACCTAATTTGACAGCTTCCTGGATGGGTGGTTACTGATAATAGTGCATCTAGCCAAAAGTGAAAGATTGGTGGTGTAGACTATAGGGTGAAGGTAAGGTCACCTCTAGTTGCTGTATATGGTTTTGGTGTGATAATTGATGGTTGGCTGATAGTTAAAACCAAATGCATAAAGAGTTGAATTTCTTGTTAAGAATTAGCAGGTGGTTTGTGACTAGAATTTAACCTTCAGCTGTTCTTTCTCTACACAGAATGCAGTATTTTCTTTATTTCTTACCTTCATGGTAAGAAGGAGAGCAGTTTCTTGAGGAATACCTCAGTTTTGTAGAGGATAAATTTAGTGTAAAATGAAGTGTAACATTGGTTATAGATTTTATGTTTTCAAATGCTCTGTTCAGGTTTTATTTAAGGGGGTTGTCCTCTTTTCTTTGCATTTGTTTTGAGATAATTCTTTGTTAATTCATTCTGCTCAACATTTTCCCTTGAATTCTGCCTTACAGAGCTTTCTTGAGGTAGGCCTCTGCTCCATCTTTTGGAAGGGGAAAACTAAGGCTTGGAGAATGGTAATGATTTGATAGATTTGTTGGAGTTGACAGCGTGAGTTGATATAGAGAACCTGGGAATATAATTCAGGTCTCCCCATTCAGTTCCTACAGTTTCCCTACATATGAAGGAAGCATCTGATAGTAAATTGCATAATTATTTTTCAAGACCAAGAGGGGAGAAAATGGAAAAGTGTAAATTACTGTTTAGAAATTGTTGCCGCGAGACATTGTCTATTCTGTCATAAAGGCAGTAACTTTCTCTGCTTCTTGTGGTGTTTGGCATTACTGATTTATGCCCAGAAGTCCAGAGATTGCTTCTTCAAAGTGACAAGATTTAGACACTTGAGGAAAATGTATGGTAATTTCAGTGGTTAATGAAGAGCGTATATTCTGTTCCATTGGGTAAGTTTACCTTTGGATCCTGACTAGCTGCAAGAAGCCGTCAGAGCTAATATGGAAGCAAGTTAGTATGTGCATTTTGGGGCAGTTTTGACACGTATGACTTCAGCAGTGACAGCACTGAGGCTGTTGATGGTCAAAGGTTGTGAAAGGAACACCATTTAGGACAGAAATAATGTCTTTTATTAAACAAATTTTTAGAAGTGAGAACAAGCTGAAATACTTCTGAGCATGAGTCCATTTTGATAATTTGAGTTGATGCGATCTGCACCCCTGTTTGTATGCTGGTATATAATGGGCAAGCATGGCCTCACCGTGAATACTGTGGCAGTTTTGGGCACTGCAACATAAGAAAGACACTAAGCTATTAGAGAGTGTCCAAAGGAGGTCAGTCAAGATGGTGAAGGGCCTTGAGGGGAAGCTGTGTGGGGAGCGGCTGAGGGCACTTGGTCTGTTCAGCCTGGGGAAGAGGAGACTGATGGGACACCTCACTGCAGTTACAACTTCCTCATGAGGGGAAGAGGAGGGGCAGGCACTGGTCTCTTATCGGTGGCCACCAGTGACAGGCCCTGAGGGAATGACCTGAAGTTGTGTCAGAGGACGTTTAGGTTGGATATTAGGAAAAGGTTCTTCACCCAGAGGGTGGTTGGGCACTGGGACAGGCTTGCCAGGGAGGTGGTCACAGCACCAAGGCTGACAGAGTTCAAGAAGTGTTTGGATGATACTCTCAGGCACATGGTGTAACTCTTGGGGATGGTCCTGTGCAGGGCCAGGAGTTGGACTTGGTGATCCTTGTGGGTTCCTTCCAGCTCAGCATATTCTGTGATTCAGTGATCGCTATTGTTATACAGTTCTAAAATCGAAAAGAAATGTTAAAAGTGGAGAGAGGGAATTGGGATAAAGGAGTTTAGTTAATACAATCCATCTTTCTTTAAGTTGGAATTTTTATTTTATTGAGTAGACGAATGATTGGAGCAGTTGTTTTCTCTCCCCACTTCACCTTCTTGGCACACACATATGTGGTTAGTTACTGAGAGTATGTTCAAATAATTCATGCCTCTAGGAGACCTGAAATATTACAGGATTTAAGTGTCATACCCAAAGCATTGTCAAAGGCTTGGAATGGTGCTGCTGTTCCACATTCATGCAAATATAGCAAGCCTTTGCTTCCTTTTAGTAGCTGTGACTGCTAATGAATCTGGCAGGTCCTACTTAACTAGCTTTATTCAGTATCTCAGGAATGTCTCTTAGGTGTTCATAAGTGTCAGTATTTCTGATGTGCATCAGCTCCTTTTGGCTAGAATTGCTCTCTTACCTGAGGAGTGTTAAGCACATGCAAAGGAAAGCTCTTAGGGCACTCCAGGCCACTTAAGGAATCTTGGCTGCTTTGTCACTCTCACCTGTTTTAGAACACCCACTTGATGTCTTCAGCTGTGTGGGGCAACTCAGGACACCTGTGTCTTAAACTACCCAAATGTCTTTCTGCAGCCATTGTCTAATAGTAGGTGACACCTTAGCAGCACCTTTGTTACTTAATAGAACTTGAAACAGAAGATAAAATTAGACAATATATTGATGCTGGCCTCATTTTTTTTTTTTTTAGCCTGCTTCTTTGATAGTTTTCTTCTTGCAGAATGAATAACTTCAAACATGGAATAGTACTTTGATACACGTTGTCTGAAGTTGGTTTTTTTTTTTAAATTTTTTTGTCTGAAAGCTTGTTGGAGGCCAATTTGACTTAGAAATGAACTTTATCATCCAAGAAGTAGAGGGCATCACCTGCATGGTGGACTTGCTGGATAAGTGTGACGTGACGTGCCAGGCTGAGGTGTGGAGCATGTTTACAGCAATCCTGAAGAAAAGCATCCGCAATCTGCAGGCGTGCACAGAAGTGGGGCTGGTTGAACAAGTGCTCAAGAGGATCGACAGAGCTGACAACATGATCGCAGGTACAGTGTCACCCAGTGTATGACTCAAACTGTGTTCCTTCTACGTAAAACCTCGTGGACACATTAATTAAATGATAGAAATTTAACACTGCATTCTATCAAGCAGTTACGTGGCTGTTCTTTTTCCTTTTCAGATCTCTTAGTGGATATGCTGGGTGTGTTGGCCAGCTATAACTTGACAGTTCGAGAGCTAAAGTTGTTCTTCAGCAAGCTTCAAGGAGAAAAAGGGAGATGGGTAAGAGAAAACACAAAACTGAAACCATTTTTTGTGGTATTGCTTATGTTTTTTCCTTATGTTCACGAGTTAAGACTTGTTCATAAACTTTATGATAAATTTTGAATGTACCAAAAATACAGGAAGTTTACTTGCACTATATCAATGAACCTTTTTACCTACAAGCAATTAAAATACAGAGAGTAGATGATGAAATTAAATTTCCTCTTATATCTGTGGACTGGATTGTAAACAAGTGTTTTTATGCATATGATTTTATTTTTGTGATTCCAGGTATGTGCAATTGAAGGAAAAAGGCTTATTATTTTTTTTGGTTAAGTCATGAGACAGAAATAAATTAAAAATGCCTACACGGGCAGTTCCATCTGCTCATATTTTCACATTGCTCTGTTTACCTGAAGATTGAAAAAACTTATCCGGTTAGCCAAGTGAGAATTTTTGGCAGAAACTGAATTGAAGGAAATAAATTCCACTGAAAAATTTTATCATTTTTCTCCTGTTCCTGTGTAAAATAGAAAGGGAGAGGAGGGTCTCCTTTTACTGTTCAGAACCTCATTCCTGAAAGTAAAAATGTGTATGTTGTAGATGCCACTGGATAAAGTTTTGTCTAACAATGAGTTGTTTTGTTGGACTTGGAAATTATTTTAACAATCATTTTTCCTGATTTGAATTTTGATTCAGCTCTTGTTATATCTAAATAGTCTGCCTAGTGTAGAGAAAAGGTAGCACAGTGTCTTTGTTGACTCAAATAATTTTAAAAAAGAGTATTCAATATAACAACAAGTATGCACACCTAATACAGCAAATTTTAAAAGACCCTTTGAAATAAATAAGTTTGGAGACTTTAACCTGCTTAAATAAGAATACTCTAAACTTCACAGATAATTGAAACTTAATTGAACATACAGAGCATTATTTAATCATAGATGAATTAAAGTGGCCTATTTAACATTAACTTTTTCATTTCCTGTCTCTCTGCTATTTGCATTTAATTTCCTTTCTTTATTAAAGACTAAATGCAGAGGAAAGAATGAGAAAAATGCCACTGTTGCATTGCTAAGGAGTTGTGCAGCTCCATAAATCTTAAAATCAGCAATGCTATAAGGATACCAAGTATTTTGCTACTACACAAATTACCTGGTCAAATTCTATAGCACTGAAGACATCTAAGCAGTTCTCAGCATTTCCTCCTCAATTTGAATTCAGGAGTCAGCTGTTTAGCTGACTGTAATTTTGGTACATTTGAAATACTTGCAACATGTCATGCAATGCTTAGTTTTCAGAGGCTGACTGTTTTTACAAGAGGGGGAGAAAGGGCACTTTCAGGAAAATATCAGAATTATAAAATTGTAGTTCAAAAAGAGGTCTTCCAGAAGGTTTCAATATGCTAAAGAAGACACATGAAATTGTCCTGTGACTGTGACCGGTATTTGCTGTACTTCTGTTGTACTTCTGTTGCTCATATACTTGATTTGGAGTTTATAGTTACTGAGTATTACAACAGAATCAATGCAGAATTAGGATGGTGGGGCAGTGTTAAGTATTCACACTGAGCACTCAGTTCAGGTGCTCCAAACTACCCTTGAGACTTTAATCTTTCTCCATGGACTTACAAGTCAGTTTAATGTGGTTTATAACTGTAGTCTTGATGAAAATAATCCTGTCTTCTGGTCCTCCTTTTGCTAGGTATTCCCCATGTCCCTTGTGCTGGCACAGGCTTCATGCTACCACAGTCCAGAAGAGCTGTAATTAAAAATTAGTTTGCATTTGTTTTTCCTGAATTAGTTTTCATGTGAATCACTTAATTTTCTTCAGCTTAGAGTCACACAGACTGCTGATGGGAATGAACGGATAGAGCGAGGAACCAAGATTCAGGGTCGGTTTAGTTTGTGCTGGGTAAAAGTGGCTCTGGCCTTTAAATCCCTAGTTAAGTTACCTAATTAATTGTCTTCAAGTTTTAAAATGTCTCAAAATTAATTTTTTTGTGTGTTTATAGTATTTCTTATAGGTTTGTTTTATTTATTTACGAGTGTAATAATTCTCTTTGTCAGCCACCACATGCTGGGAAGTTGCTGTCTGTGTTAAAACACATGCCTCAGAAGTATGGACCTGATGCCTTCTTCAACTTTCCAGGAAAAAGTGCTGCAGTATGTAGATATTTTAAGTCTCTTGTTCATTTGTTTTTCTGTTATGGCCGTTGGTTATTTTCATTTGTGGTGTTCTCTGTCTCATCTGTCATTGTCATAAGAGTTTTAATCAGATTTTTTTTTCTCTGCCCAACACCTACATTGTGCCTGAATAACTCATGCTTGTGCAATATCTCTATAGAAGGACAAATACTGTTACACAAAGAATGGATATAAATGAGGCTGCTTTTTTGGATTTCGTTATTTTTTTTCAGAGACTGGTTCAGTTAAATCTTGTTGCAAGGAGAATCTACCTGCTTTCCCCCCTCTTGTTTCTGTAAGAATGGTGCTTGTGTTAATATCCAGTATGTGTGAGAGTGGCTTTCTGGTGGATTGGCCTTGGCTGTGGATACCACGTGCCCACCAAAGCTGCTCTATCACTCCCCTCCTCAGTTGGGCAGGGGAGAGAAAATACAATGAAAGGCTTGTGGGTTGAGATGAGGACAGGGAGAGATCGCTCAATTGCTGTCACAGGCAAAACAGGCTCAACTTGGGGACATTAGTTTAGTAAGAATCAAATCAGAGAGGGGTAATGAGACATAAAAACTAAATCTTAGAAACACCTCCCCCACTTCTTCCTTCTTCCCAGACTCCACTTCACTCCTGATTTCTCTGTCTCCTGCCCCTGAGTGGCTCAGGGGGACAGGGAATGGGGAATGCAGTCAGTTCATCACATCTTGTCTTTGCTGCTCTCCTCCTCAGAGTCTTCCTCTGGAGTTCTACCTGTTGAGATAGCACTTCTCCAGTGTGAGTCCTGCTCACTCACTGCAGTTCTTCAGGAGGAGGCTGCTCCAGCGTGGGTTCCACGCAGGGTCACAAGCCCTGCCAGCAAACCTGCTCTAGCGTGGGCTTGTCACGGGGTCACAGCCTCCTTTGGGCTTCCACCAGCTCTGGTGTGGGGCTCCTGCACAGGCTGCAGGTGGATCTCTGTTCCACTGCTGACCTCCATGGGCTGCAGGGCCACAGCTTCCTGCCCATGGTCTGTACCACAGGATGCAGGGAAATCTCAGCTCTGGTGGTGGCTGTAACATCTCCTCCCCCTCCTTCTGCGCTGGCTTTGGTATCTACAGAGCTGTTTCTTTCACAGTTCTCACTCCCCTCTCCAGCTGAAGTTGCCATTCCCTTGTTAAGTATTTTATCCCAGAGGTGCTGTACCATCGCTGACAGGCTCGTCCTTGGCCAGCTCCATCTTGGAGCATTGTCTCTGCTGGAAATGGGGGAAGCTTCTAGAGGCTTTCTACAGAAGCCACCCCTGTAGCCCCCCACTACCAAAACCTCACCACACATACCCAGTACAACCTTACGTCTACCTTTGCTAGTGAAACCACAGAAAGTATTGAACTAGGAGTCGTTGCACTTGTGCCATTTATAATTATTTTTAGTGGTCAGATGATGTGAATAACATATATTGCTTAGAAGAATTCTCTGAGAAAACATAGATCCTAGACATTTATATGCAGAACAACACTGAAAAAGATTATATTTAGCCATGATTAGTCTTTTTGTAATTGTTCAAGCAGCCAAATAGTTAATTTTTGAGCTCTGTGGTGTTCACTTGAAAAAGAATTTGAGACTAAACAGGTAGTTGGAAAACTCTGTGCAAAATCTTCTGTAGGAATTCAAGTATGTCAACACTTTTGCTTCTAAAATTGTAGGATGAAAAATTATGTTCAAAGTTTCATGCTTAATTCAGAACAAGATTTGAATAAGATTTATCAGATGGCTCTTTTCAGTTTTCTTCACATAAACCCATTACCTTTCAGCCTTGGTGGCTTGAGATTAAATTTCACCAACTTGATGACATAATGAATTTTTTTTGAATGAAAACTAGAGACTGAAAAATGCAGACTATTAGAAAAATGCTTCTGCAGTTTTATCACGTGCAACAGAACTTGGCAATAAACAGACATGTTTTTGTTCCTTTGGGATATTCATGTAGTGTTTTTGTGTTTAACTTGTGTTAATTATGTGGAGTGCTTGAACCATATGTGGTATTGGGGTGCCTCAGTAACCTTAATGTGAATATTCTTATATATTTTTAAATTTAGAAGTCTCAGAAATTAAGTATTTCTTATAATTATTCCAAGATCCATTGTGAGTTAAATCAAGTGCTACGAGTTACCAAGACAAGCTCCAAGACATGCAGACTGATTAGTTGGCTGGTATAGAGAAGGATTTATAGCATTTTGTTTGGACAGGAGTAGCTGAATGGATCAGGGGAGCATAACAAGAAGTCTGGCAACACTTGAATTCTTTGATTTTTTTTGTTTATTGGTATTGATCATCTTGACAGAATCTTTGATCAGAGGTTATGGCTGAAGTGTGTTTTGCAAATCTGTGCAGCAAAACAGTGGAAAGTTGATAGTAATGTTAAAAAAAACCCGTAACCAAACAAAAAACCCCCAAACAATAAAACTCCAAACTTATAACTTCAGAGCTTTTGGGCTAACAAAGCCCATGTTTGAGACAAGGATTTTGGCTGGTGGGGATTGTATTAACTTTCTTTTAAGGAAGTTTGTGATTCTGTCATATTTCTCACTGGAAATCTATGTAGACATGAGTTTCAAGAGAGAAAAGAATCAGGTAAGTGAAATGTGCACAGCTTTTCCTTCATAGTCGGTTATTTTCCTAAATACCAACACTGTGTGAAGTAAAGTTTATATATCTGATTATTCTGTCAGGTTACCGCAAAACCATATTTACTTAAATTTGCCTTTTGAGAAGTTGTTATACCCTGTCTTCAACTAAAGCATTTGAGTTTGAAAGTGTAGCTCACTATTAATAATCTTCTTTGAGATATGAGGACCAATTTTTAAAATTGGTCTTAGATGAATTAAATATTGTAACAATTACAAAAAGCACGAGTTAGGCTGGATCTTTTTTAAACTTACAGAAACTGTACACATTTGCAGTGTGTGTCTGTGTATCAGTGTATATTTGTAGAGTGTGTCTTGACCTGTGTACTTTCACTGTTGTGATGTTGATCTTTCTACATGAATAACTTTTTGCTTCCTTTAGGCTATTGCCTTACCTCCTATAGCCAAGTGGCCGTACCAGAATGGATTTACTTTCCACACTTGGCTAAGAATGGATCCTGTAAATAATATTAATGTGGATAAGGATAAGCCTTACTTATATTGGTGAGTATTATGTACAACCGCATTTCTGAGGTTCATTTTTTATTCATTGTTTGATGATTTCTGCATCCATCTGTGTATGTGCTGATTTTGTTCTAATTTGTCAGTTTTCGAACAAACAAAGGACTTGGTTATTCTGCTCACTTTGTCGGAGGCTGCCTGATTGTAACGTCCATAAAATCAAAGGGAAAAGGTTTCCAGCATTGTGTAAAATTTGATTTCAAGCCACAGAAGGTGAGTAACAATAATAAAGTCTTTCAAATAGGTTTCATGAATTTAAAATTGTAACCTGGGAGTGTGTGTTGTAGCTATTAATTAGGCTCATCTTTCTGTAGAACAAAAGTTACATTGGAACAAGCAAAACAAATTTGTGTTCTGAAATCTTATTTCTTTTTAATTATGCAGCATATAAGAAAGATAGAAAAGCACAACTTACCAGATGTTTTATGAATTTTTGAGACTTGTGTGAGTTCTCTGAGAATTCTTAGTACATTGACACAGCTTGAAAGTGAAAATGCTTGTGATTTTATTTTTTCCTTCTTTGTTTTCTCGTTCCTCCAGACATTCTCTTCTCCTTTTTCTAAAAGGTTTTGCTCAGGCTCCCCTTTATGTCATCACTTACTCAGTGTGGGCAAATACAGTGTTATTTTAAAAGAGCACGTTTACTAACACACATTTAGTTTTCTTAATCAAGCCAAGGCCATTAATAGGAGTTTGGTGGTCTTACATGTGGTAGAAAACAGATCATTCTTGAAAGAATGTTATGCTTTGTGTTCATCCACAGGTTGTCCAGCAAGTAGTCTCCTTGCATTTGCTGCTCTATTCTATGTATCTTTTTAAATGTAAGAATTAAAATATGAGTTGATTTTATTACTGATATTCAAGGCTGGCTTACCTCTTAAGTAGTGTTATACAATGTTGAATATTTCCTTTTTCAATTAGATACTCTGCTAATGTTTCTGGAGCAACTGGTGTAAACATTTTGTGGGAGAACAGGCCTCCTCAGGAATTTCTTATCAGTAATCCCTTGCTGTAAATATGGATTCTGTTTGTGATAATTTGACATGCACAGCCTTTGAAAGGCTTTAGTCTGGAGCCATCCTTGCTCTTTGGAATGACATTTGTAGCAGTCCATCATGCTACGAGTAACCCAGCTTAGAACTTATTTACACAGTGGTTTCAGTGTAAGTTTGGTTCAACAGTGCCATAAAGATGTTTTAAGTTATATGCCTTAAGTATCTTGTATGCTTCTGTGTCATCTTTTTGTGGAAAAAAAATGGCATAATATTCTTTGACATAGCAATGCAAGAAAACTCAGCTGATGACTTATTAATCTTTTCTACTTCAAATACATTTGTCAGTCTTAATTTATTTCTCGTAAATTTGTCCTACTATGCCCCACTTGAATGGTAAAACCTTCTTTAGGTATCTATAGAGTTATGTCAATTGTTTTCTTATTGTTTAGTGGTATATGGTTACTATAGTGCACATCTACAACCGCTGGAAGAACAGCGAACTTCGATGTTATGTCAACGGGGAACTGGCATCTTACGGAGAAATAACATGGTTTGTCAACACCAGTGATGTAAGTAATCCCTGTGCATTAAAACCTACAGTTAGTAGATCATAATGATGGATTACGTAATTATTCTTTTCCATTTTATTAATAAACCTCCACCATTTCATGCATTTTTACAAAGTGTTGATTTAAAATTAGTAACTTTTTGGTAGAGGCATAAATTGTGCTTTTATACATCTCAGAACTTAAAATTTGTTCCTACTGAGACCCTCAAATACTTGTTTATGTAAAAATATTCCCTGAAAAAATGTGTGGGTTTTTTGTATAATTTGTTTGTATAGCGTAGATTAACCCTGTTACTGGGTTCTGTTTTATTTTCAGACGTTTGACAAATGTTTCCTGGGTTCTTCAGAAACAGCAGATGCCAATCGAGTGTTTTGCGGGCAAATGACATCTGTTTACCTTTTTAGTGAAGCCCTCAATGCTGCTCAGATCTTTGCTATTTATCAACTTGGTCTGGGCTATAAGGTATGTTAGAATTGACTATTAAAAATTTAATTCTGCTAAGACAGTGGTGGCTTTTAAGAATGTTGTGGCATTGTAACATATGTGAACTCTTCCATGTTTCTTCTGTAAGCCTGTGTTATCGCCTCGCAGACTACAAGTAAGCATTGATTCAATTATTTATTTTCCTATAAAATAAAAAGAATGGTGTTCTGGTTTGCTTCTCAAAATTTCAGTGTTGGTGGTTGGGAGAGGGAGAAAACACCCCTGTTGTCTCTGATCAGGTTTGCTGTTTCACTGAGGTTGAACACTTCCGATGAAGTATGATGTATTTGTTTTACAAATGTAGCTTTATAGTTGCTTGTGCTAGTCAGACTTTTTTAACATGTGAAGTTAGTGCTGAGGATTAGTTGTGTTGCAGTGATTTATTACTTGTTTTGTCTTAGCCTGAGGGGCACTAATTGAAGACTGTTATTCCCTAGCAGCTGTACAAACATAAGCTAAAAAAGATGGTTCCTATTCTATCTGCTCCTCAATTATTAGTTCCTTCTGAGTGAACATTGCTGACAGTCATGCTGTTTCCAAGCTAATGTGTTTCTTTTACGTTACCCACCATTTTGGCAATGATGCTCTTCAGGGGTTAAAAAAATTCTGCAGTTTTAATTCTGTAAAATTGACTTTGAGTCAGTGTTCTTATGGAGACCCCTTCCTTATTAAATACTTCTAGTTTAAAGAAGCAGTGTTTTAGTAATTTTTTTGGCAGTAGTTATGTTCTGAACTGTATCTTCCATGTGTGTAATCTAATTTTTTTTTCTTTTTTCCTTCTTCAACCCTGCTTCCCAATCCAGGGAACATTCAAGTTCAAGGCAGAAAGTGATCTCTTCCTTGATGAACATCACAAATTGTTGCTGTATGATGGCAAACTATCCAGTGCTATTGCTTTTATGTACAATCCAAGGGCTACAGATGCACAGCTGTGTCTAGAGTCATCCCCTAAGGATAACCCTTCTATTTTTGTTCATTCACCACATGCCCTCATGCTGCAGGTATATCAACGGTTTTTTTTTGAAAAACTAAAATCAAGTTTTATAGGGATTTGGATAAGATTGGGAATACCTTATAGGTTGGTTTTTTTTGAACCCTTCTCTACCTCCTGTTTCTTGAGCTAAAGTGGATGCATAAGAATCCTAAGAAAAAAATTTATTCTGTGTAAAGAATAAAGAATATCAGTATTACAAAGGCTGTATTAGCTTTAAAAAAAATCCTTTCTCATTTCTGACATGTTCCCTTCCCTACAGATGTTACCTATCTCCTGTCCTTTGCCCTGTTGATATGAAATCCTCTTGTTCCTTGTGCTTTGAATGCCCTCACCTGTTAAATTGTCAGAAGCTTTTCATGTGTTCTGTTCTAGAGTTTCTCCATTACTAGAAAGTTGTTTTAGAATTTACAAGCCACCGCCTATGTACTCATCTGAGGATCTACACTGTAGACTGTATCTAGAGCAGTAGGTCAGGCAGACTGGACGTTCAGTGTGGCTGTGGCAGCCAATTTGTTGTTCTTGCTGTTTCTTTTTATTTGGCGATAACACAGCTCTTATATCGAAGACATTAAAAACTATTTTTTAACGAACTTCTTAACAGTTTCTGAAGGGAGGTTTCAATATTTCTTGTTTCTTCTTTGGCAGGATGTGAAAGCAGTCTTAACGCACTCTATCCAAAGTGCCCTGCACTCCATTGGAGGAGTGCAGGTGCTTTTCCCTCTCTTTGCACAGTTAGACTATAGGCAATATTCATCGGACCACATCGACACAACTGTTTGGTGAGTGCATGTGCTTACTGTGTCCCGTTCTTTGTTTCTTTGTAAGTAAAGGAAATTACCTATTGCTTTATTAAATGGCATAGTAGTTTGTATTGTCCTATGTGAAAGTGAGTTTTGTCTAACAACAAAAAGGTGGCCTTACCACAGGCAGGACCTCAAAGTGATGTGCTTGTTTGCATCAAATGTTCTGTGAAAGTTCACACAGAACCAAAATGTACACATTTTACACTTCACAATTTTTTTTTTGTGTAGGAGAATTATGAATGATTCTCTTGAGCTTATTCCTGTCATGGAGAAAATTCACTAGGGAAGGTTTCAAGAGAAATTCCAGAAAGGATGAATTTTCCAATCATTCCTTGGAATTTTAATTTATTTTTTTTTTTAACCTTCAGACTTTTTGGAAGGTATGTTACTTAGGGTTACTGCCAGGCTTTTCCTGTGGTTAGAGCTCTGTTTCAAGTACATCCAACTTCTGAACATCCAGGCGCAGAAGCTGGTGGAGCTCCTAAGTTAAAGAGTGGTTATGGTAGCAAAGGGATTGCTTTTTAGAATTCTGGTGTAGTTTACTTTGTTTCATTGCAATTGTAGTTTCATAGCTGTTTAAAGATGAGCTGTATCCATATTGTTGCTAAGAAGGAGTGGTCACAATGTTCCTTCAGTCTCTTTGGACATACCTGGGAGTCTCCTGAGCTGGCTTAGACTTGGGCATCTGTGTGATAAGTCAGGGATTTGATTTAGTTGCAAACTGGCCCACCAATAGAGGGGTTTTCAGCTGGCTGAGGTCTTGATCCATAGGCACTAGTGGGGCGGGACAGGAGCATTCCTTCTGACAGCAGCACAGAGTTGAATTAGCTTGAAAAAATAGTAAAGCTTTGTCTAGAAAAATACCTGCTCATCTGAAATCCATAGGAAGCAGAATGGCATTTGTTACTGATTTTACAGAAGTTTGTAAGTAGAATACAAAGCAGAAGGAAATACAAGCTTAACTGTTGCCTTTCTGCAAGAACGTATTTTCAGAAGAGTTTTGCTATTGCATGGTGTCCAGAATTTCAGTCTCCAGAATTTCAAGTTAGAAAAATATTAGTAAAAAGCAAGAAGTTACAACTCTCAAAATTTAGTCTTGCTTTTTGTTCTGATTTGAGCATTTATATAATACATTGAATGTATCTCTGGGCTGTGTGATGGAAGTGTTAATTTGGAAATATTTTGTGTCTTGTTGTAAATGTTAAGAACATTTTTTTTTTACTAAACCATGTTTTCCAGTTCTACTTTATTGGCATTCATCATGGAGTTGTTGAAGAACTCTATTGCTATGCAAGAACAGATGCTTTCCTGTAAAGGCTTCCTTGTGATAGGATATAGCCTAGAAAAGGTAAAGTAAATATTTCTTGAAGTCTTACATGAGTGTTGAATTTTTTTGAGAGAAATACTTTCCCTAGACTGTTACAGGACTCTCCTTAAGCAGATCTTCTTTTACAGTCTTCCAAAGCCCACGTTACCCAAGCTGTTCTAGAACTTTGCCTTGCCTTTTCAAAATACCTGAGCAACTTACACAATGGGGTGCCCTTGCTGAAGCAACTGTGTGATCATGTTCTCCTTAATCCTGCAATATGGATTCATATTCCAGCACAGGTAAAATTGTTCATTCTTCTAAATAAGATAGTTATGATGTTTTGATTTGGGAGTGTTGAAACTAAGCCTGAACTCCGAGAGTTACAGGTCTTTGCTACCCAGCAGAAATCATACAGGAATTGTTTTCAGACAAAAGCTGTCAGGTTTTGCAGACTCCCAGGTTTTCAGGTAGTTTGGAAATCTGCAGTGTTCTGCAGAAGAAAGTTGTAAGTAACTTCTGGAGTCCCTGACCCAAACTGAGAGGGAATTTTGGATGGGCTAGTTGGCAAAAACTCAGCAAGTTTTAAAGAGCAAATTATGCTTTGAAGTCTTCATTTAAATTGACAGTGAGTATTTTTGTTTTGGTGAATCTCTATTCTGTGAGAGTGAACAGAGTTTTAGAAATATAATGAATTTTTCCATCCATTTGCAAAGATTTTAAGGGCTTTGTGACTGAGTTGCGCAGAGAAAATCTATTTCTCTAAGACATTTTAAAAGATGAAATGTAAGAGTTTATTTGTCTGACATGCTGTAATTGAGGAACAAAAATGATTTTTGTTCTCCTGATTGTATGTTGTAGGCTCAGCTGACCCTGTACACTTACCTGTCTACTGAGTTCATTGCCACTGTTAACATATATGGAGCAATCCGACGGGTTGGGACAGTTCTTCTGGTCATGCACACCCTGAAGTATTACTACTGGGTAGTGAACCCTCAGGATCGCAGTGGTATAACTCCCAAGGGCATAGGTATGTCTGTTTTTTTATTAATTTTTACTCTCACAATATGATCTTTATTTTTAAGAAGTTTTGTATCCGCTGTATAGAATAGAACTGCAGATGTTCCAGAAATAATTTCCCTTTAATGGGGTGGGTTCTCTTTATTACTTTGAACAGTGTGCTTTTGTACTTGAAAGATTTTTTTTTAACAGTCTAAAGGAAATTTCTTCAGAAGTCATATCCTCTGTCATCAAAATGTCAACTAATATGAGACAGAACTGGTCAGAGAAATGGTAGGGTGTTGGAAGTGTAGAGCCATGCCTGGGAATGTGGTCTCTTTATGGAGCTTGTTCAAGTACTGGACAGTCTTTTAAGTGTTGCTGTGATGTATTGGTACTAGCAGTACAGCTGAAAACAAGCATACTGAATCTATCTGACTGCTGTAGGGATTTTCTGGAAAAGTGCTTAATGAGCATGCTTAATTCAGACAGTGAGCTCATGCAGAAAGAACTAAAAAGAAATTTAGAACAGGTGTTTAGTACTTGTTATTGTCATGAAACTCAGAACAAGTATACTGATCCTAGGGAAACAAGCAAAAGGAATAACTGCTTGACTAAGAAATCCAGTATTGTAAAAGGGACTGGGAGATGTGAAGTGTGCACCAGCATAACATAAACACGTGCAGATGGAGCTGGCACAGATAAGGGAATTAATGCTGTTTGGAAGTCTGACTTTACAACTTTTCTAACTGTTGTTCTGTGTTTTGTGCGACTGGGGACCTTGACAAAGGGAAAATAACTTATATCTCTATTGTCTTCTGTAATGAAAGGCTCTGGAATTCCAGAGAGAGAGGAGGTGATGAAAGAGAGGTAGATATACTAGGAGTGAGTGCTCCTTAGATGTGTCCAGCTTCCTGCCACCAACTTCTCAAAATGTCCAGCCCTTCCTGTTAGAGGGTTGTAAAGATTTTTTGGTAGTATTTTACATCCTTTAAGAAGCAAAAGTTTCTGAAGTGATTTATTGAGGCTAGTGTACTTGTAGGATACTCTTAGTAATGCAGTTTAATGGCTTATTTTGACTATTTGACTATTTAAAATTTATATAGAAAATAACTCTTCATAAACCAAAGAAGCTTGTAGGCTTCTGCTCTATATAACCAGACTCATGATCACTTTCAGTCACGAGTTGATTTGCTTTTCTGGGATGATTAAAATCATAAGAACTGCGAACCTATAAAGCAAATGTAAGAGCAATCCCCAGAAACGTGCTTGTGACAGTTCATTTGCTTTCTGTATGCAAAGTTTTACTTGACTTTGACATTTGGTTGCACCTGTTTTTTTAACCTTGTCTCTCCTGGGAACTACTGAGTGTTTGAGTATTTAAAATGTTTCAGTGAAAGTCTGCTTTACACAGCGGTGGCAGAAGCCAGTCCTTTTGACTTTGAGTTAACAAATTAAGTTATGTCTTTCAAGGTAATCTTTATACATAGCATTGTAAGATTGATTTTTGTTTATATAGCCAGTGTGTAATAATTGCATGTAGCTCTTTGAGTTTTAGCAGAACTTTCAAAAAGAATTCTCAAGTGCAAAAATTTGAAATCTGGAAATTTCGATGTAAAGTTTTCATGTCGGTCTTATTCCTTGCATAAAGTTGGTTCATAGCAGTGCAAGGAAGTGGTAAAATCATTAGGAGAATTTAGAGGGGTTTAGAAAAACTGTATTTAATAAAAGCCTTATTAGAACCTCACTGGTTAGACATTCTGCTAATAAAAAGTGATAAAAATGCATTACTGTTTTGTAGTCTGGAACAGAGGGAAGATGACTTTACTTAGAACTGTGGCTTCTTCACCCAGAAAATGCCTTTTATTTTTCTTTCCGTGAAAAATGCTTTCTATGCTAATAACAAGTGTTAATTTGTATGTCATATATCTATGTTTCTTTTATAGATGGTCCACGGCCTACTCAAAAAGAGATTTTATCCCTGCGAGCATTTTTGTTGATGTTTATTAAACAACTGGTGATGAAGGTACGATAACTTTAAATCATGATAGGATATTTATTTCCTTTCATAAAGAAATTTTTAAGCATGTTGAATTTTTTAATAGTAGGTAAACAGAATAAACCCTGTAAGGCGCTTCTTTCTTTGTGCCTCTTGCTACAGACAGCAGTGCTAAAGATGCGTTTTTCTCCCTTCTAAGTTGTTTTTATCCAATGTCGAGATTTAACTCAATAACTTAAAATGATTACTACTGGATAAATAATTTTATTTATTTATTTTATATTTATAATTTATAAATTTTATAATTTAATTTCTAGACAGTTTTGGGTAGAGTTTCACAAGGTTTGCTGTGGTTTAACCCCAGCCAGCAACCAAGTATCACACAGCCTTTCACTCACACCCCCGCCAGTGGGATCAGGAAGGGAATCAGAAGAGCAAAAGCTAGTCGTGAGTTGAGAGAAAGACAGTTTAACAGGAAAGCAAAAGCTGTGCACACAGGCAAAGCGAGGAGTTTATTCACCCCTTCCCCTGGGCAGGCATCTCCATGTTTCAGCCATCTCCAAGGAGAGCAGGGCCCCATCACGTGTAGCGGTTACTTGGGAAGCCAAACACCATCACTCCAAGCATCCCCCCACTTCTTCCTTCTTCCCTCAGCTTTATATACTGACCATGACGTCATATGGTCTGGAATATCCCTTTGGTCAGTTGGGGTCACCTGTCCCAGCTGTATCTCCTCCCAGCCTTCCAGGCACGCCCAACATTCCTCACTGGTGTGGCAGTATGAAAAGCAGAAAAGGCCTTTGCTCTGTGTCAGCCCTGCTCAGCAATAACAAAACATCCCAGTGTTATCAGTACTGTTTACAGCACAAATCCAAAACATAACCCTGTACTAGCTACTGTGAAGAAACTCATACCCCATCCCAGGCCTCCACAACAGTAAGAAGCACGTCCATCAGAAAAGGTTGAGGTTGATTCCTCAGCAAATTTTCTGCTTGTATGCAGTGGTGCAAAATCTTTTTGGGAAATAAAAGACTTACTTTAAAAAAATAAAAGCCCTAGAAATGAAGAACGCTGCTTTTCCCTACCTTCACCCTGTTAGCAAAAACTGTTGGTTTCTATTTTATTTTCACAAAATATACCTCAAGGCATATTCGTAGCATAGATGCCATAACTTATTTAGATTTCTTCAAAGTTGATAGCAACTGAAGATGGGATTCTGTAGTGGAAAATAAGAAGCAAACGCAGATATAGGCATAGCTAACAGGCTTAAAATTAAACTCCCAGGACTACTTGTGAATCCTCTTTGCCACCTTAATTCTTCTATTAATAGGAAGCTGTTGGATCAAATTGACTGTATCAACTAACATGTTACTATGTATACAATATTGCTATTTATCTTGTTTTCCTGCCTGTGTTAAAATTGTCTTAATGCACTTTCGTAGCTTTCAGTGGGTGCTTTTAGGGGCAGGGAAAAAGCTACCTTCTGACTGTGAAGCTGTTATAGTATTGAGTGAAAATGAATTTGTCTTGTGGTACTTGCTGTGTTATATAATCATTGCTTAAAATAGTGGGTTTTTTTGGGGAACAGTACTTTTGTATTTGAAGGCTGGTATTTAAAACCTGTTTGTTTTTAAAGGACTATGGAATAAAAGAAGATGAATTGCAGGCTATCCTCAATTATCTGCTCACTATACACGAGGTAATTTTTAATTTGGGGGGATGTATGTGAGAGGAGTGGCATACTACTGCTACTTGTGACCACCAAATATTTGAATATTTTCAAATATAACCTCCTTTATGCCACAAGATGGCTCTGCAGAGGAAGTAGGAAACCTTGTCCAATTCTTTAGTGTGCTGATATGCCAATATTCTTGAAGTGATTTAAGCACTATGTTCAATGGTAGATTGAGGTTCATTAAGCCAGTAAGTCAAAATGGTTTCTTATGTTGTTCTGCAAACCAATTTAGCAAGCAGAAAAACAGATGGTGAGACTGACTTTAAAAAAAGAGTCAAAACCTTGGTATAGGCTGCCTAAGTAATATTTTTTTGGTTTGTTTTGTTTTTCCCTCCTTTTTATTTTGCTTCTTAAATAAAGCAGTAAAATTGAAAACATGCATTAAAAAATAAAGATGTATGTTAATGGCATCTAAGAGAAGCATATAAACTTAATTGGGAGAAAATGTTGGTTACCACTGATACATCTGCATCTTCATATTTTAGCACCAGGAAAAGGCACTTTATACCAGATGCAACATCAAAGACAAGGGAAATGGGGACATAAATCTAACTGATCTCATCTCTGTAAGGGTGCTTGAAATGGGTAAAATAAGGAATTAATTGAACTTCATTTCAAGCAGTATGGATTTTTTTCTTTTTGTAATGTTTACACCTATATTTTCCTTTTATTCTCTGTACTGTTTACTACTACTTTGGTAGTATCATTCAAGTCATTCTAGTTTATGTGGAGAAGTAAGAAATAAGACTCTTGGTTACATCTAAAAGTGAGCTGAAATAGCAAAGCTTTATATAACCTTCAGATGAGGGCATGTTATTTTTAAATACCTTAGCAGTTTGCATATTGAAGTCTGAAAGATCCAGGAATGCTGAATCCCACGCAGTTAGGTATCTAACTGTAAATTCAGAAAAACATCAACAAAAAAAGTAGAATTCAGTCTTCTTATAGAGCTAATTCATCAGTGGTAGCCTCTGTAATGGAAGTTGATAATATCATCAGGTCAACAGAGTTTTTCAAGGGGTGTGAAACTGTATTTGTTCAAAAGTGTTGAACAGTGGGGTTATTTTTGTGGGCTTTTATTTTTACAACTTTTTTTTGTTTATTTGTTTGTTTAGAAATGAGCTTTCAGTTTAATACCACAAAGAATGGGAAAAGACAGGTGCATTTTTCTACTTCTTTAGTTCTTTTTAGTTAACAGTGAACATGGAGCAAACTAAGAAACTGTAGTTTAGAGCGCTTTAGACTAAAAGTATGGAACACCTTACTGAGCATCTTGAATTATCCATTTTAAATGTTGTCTGTGGCAGGTAGTGATACTTTTTTTTTTCTGGCTTGAACACTTGTTTTTTCATTAAACACCACCCTGTGCCCCAGAAAATGTGCAGCAGTTTACTTCTAGCTCCTGTGCAGTAAAGGACTATTAAATACACATGCAAACAGATGAGCATGTGTGTGCAAGGAAATAGCCTAGTGCAAATATCCATTCCCTGTCAAAGCCTACATCCCAGACACAGATGCATCACTTTTCACCCTAAAAAGTAAAGTATATTCGTTGTAATATTTTCTTCTGCACTTGCCCTTGAGATCTGTAGCTCTTTTGATCCTGGCCAAATTGATTTGGTCCTTGGTTTATGATTACTGTCCATATAATTTTGAAATATTTTGTAGCAGTTTTTTAAAGCAAAACCATGTTCTAGCGTACATCCAATTCAAATTTGTAACTTTTATTCAACAGGATGACAATCTAATGGATGTCTTGCAGTTGCTTGTTGCTCTGATGTCAGAGCATCCCAATTCTATGATCCCTGCATTTGATCAGAGGAATGGATTACAGTAAGTTTGAATTTTGTAAGTGGGAAAAAGGAAAACAGTGTTTTGACCATCCTGTGGCTTGTGAGAATTCCCAGTGAAATCTGAAAGGTCCTTGTCAGTGTATGTGTTGCAGTCTTAGACTCCTCGTCTTGGGAGATTTTTGAGTCCAGGTGTTCATTTTGACAGGAGGTGATGTGGGATTTATTGTCAATGAGGTATGTTTTTTTAATGTTTCCAAGCTGTCAGTCACACTTAGGAAGGTAATAATCAATTTTTGTAGTCTATACATTGATGTCTTCATCTACCAGCACTTAGTCTTCAGCTTCCCCATTCCTACATATGTTTTTGAACTGAAAGGAGGCTGACAAAAATTGATTCAGATGTCTTCTAATCTTCTAATCTAATAACATAAAATGTTTCTTCTGCAAAAGTCCTGTAGGGAAAATCTTTTTCCTGTAGGACTTTTGCCTAAGAATCATTTTATTTATTTCAATTTAGCACTTTGTGCTATGTGTTGTTTGCAGTCTTCTTCCCAAATAACACTTTTTTGAGAGAAAAGTAGGGAAAGTAGGAAATTCTACTAGCAGTAAAAGCATAAGAGGAAATCTACTGGAATGTAAATTGTGACTGGTATTGTCTTGTGGCTCTCAGAGGGTGGTCACAGTTTTGAACTTCTCTAAATGAACTTACCTGGACATAGTGGGGAGAAATTGGAACAGGCCAACAAATGTAAGAACTGTTCCTTGAAGGATATGAGGAGTAGTAATTCTCACACTGTGTAAGGCAGAGTCTCATTTCATACATTCAGTTGCACCTAGTGGTTAACCTCTATTTATAGATATATTTTTTTCAGTTGCCCTTTCTCAAGAGACTGCATTCAGACATATTCATGATTGTTTTCTCCCCTGTTAGTGTCAGACTGATTTTTTTAAAAATTTTTTTTAACCTGTTTTCCTGATATTTGACTTTATTTTTATGGAAAAATATTATGCATGGGAAACTAATAAAAACTTTAAATAATGAAGTATTTCAATGTCATATTGACTCTCCAGTGCAATAAGTTTGGTTTTATTTAACAACTAGCAGTTTATGTTTTCTTTTTTATTAACAAGTATATGAGCAAGTCAGTATGAATAGTGAGCCCACAGCTAGAAATCACTTTGTTTTCCTGTCTCATTTGTTACAGTTCTTGCTCCTATGTTGTCTCCATTCACTTAATGGATTGTTTGTATGCTTCTTGATACATCTACTTTTTGAAATTAAGACACCATATTATTGACATTTTAAAATAATTTTAAAAAGCTTTAGAAATACTTGGAGTTCTCTTAAAATTAAAAATTTAAAAGTAACCAATCCATTGAAAAAATATAATAAGGAAATAATTTTTCCTATGCAAATAGGTAACCCTTAACTGTTCTGTTCAGCAGAGAAATGGATTATATTGCTTGAATGAAAGTGCATTGTAGGCTTGCTTATTTCTTTCCTTCTGTAGTTGCTGTGGTTGCAGCTTTCTCCAGGATAAGTTATTTGTAATAGCGAACTGTTTTTTAATCACCCTTAGATTTTATTTTAATTCTGATATAGAACTAAATCTTTTTTTTTGTCTTAGTTTAAGTGTCCTGATTATTATTTTTGAGTGTATAGAAGTGAAAGTATATAACTAGTGATGAGTGCTCAGTTATGTATAGATAAGGCCTTGAAGTCCTTTCAACTTTTTAAAACCAGCTGATCTAAAATCTCATGTTGTAACATGGAATATTTTTGGAAAGTTTCAAGAATTGTTTATATTAGATAGGGTTTTTTTTCCCCTTCCCTCTGTAAAGCGATTCCAATTTCTTAAGAAAAAATTATCAGAACGTATTTACAGTAGAAGCTGAGTACTGTGCCTTCTGTTCCAGTATTATTTTGTGGAGCATAAGGAAATTAATATTTTCTTTTTTTCAGAAAGACGTAAACCTTATTTCACAAATTCAGAGATCTGTCGAACAGTATGAACCATAGCCCAACTAGAATCAGATAGAGACATGGTCATAATCACTCTACTTGTCTAAGAAGTGAGCTATGAAAGAAATTAGATGTAACTTATAAGTACATGTAGATGTCTTATGTTTTTATGGCAGATTTACAAGAATCAAAAACTTCCTTTAATAAAAGAGCAAGCTTTAATATACTGCAGATAAATGTTTGAGAAGTTAAGATAAAATATTCAGTTCACTTTCTTTTTATTCGGGGAGTGAAAGGCATAGATACATGCAATGAGGCCGGTGCAGTATTACAGATTGGCTTGGTAGTGTCAAATATATTGAAGGGTAATTACTGGACACTTCCCACTGTGAGACTGTACTTCACTTGTTTATTAATTTATCAGACTTTCACCAGTTACGTGGACACTTTCCTTGCTGTGTTAGTTACACTCCCTCTTCCTTTCTTGGGAAAGCTACAGCTGGAACTGTTCAGTTAGTTAAGGCTAGTGCTTTAGTATGGACACTCTCCTCATCTCCTTTGGCTTTCTTCTTGGTAGAGAATCATAAGCGAGTGTAGAGCCTTGTCATAACCAGGTGAGGAGCAGAAGCTGATGTAGGTGAAATGAGAAGAATGCCTTCTGGCTTGGTGCCTTCCTCTATCCCTCCTGAGGGAGCAGCAGTGGGTGCAGATGTCAAACATTAGGGCTGTTAATAAATCCACCTCCATACATGGCTCTTCCTATCCGACCACATCTATAACAAAACAATTGCTTACTTAGTTTTCTGGATTAAGTATCAGATCAAGAAGGCTTTCAGTACAGGAACTGCAGCAGCCTTTCAGAGAGTGTTTTATGTATTCATACTCGGGAGATATTTAAATGTGATAAAAGGTGATATCACAAACTGTTGTGCCATTAACAGAAATGTCATCCTGGTTTTTTTTAAGTCTTATTAATATTCTTTTAACTTAGACTCAGATAAAATTTATTTGCATTTACTGCAACTGCAGTTGATTTTCATTGCAAAAATTGCTGTGTATTTCAACTACTTAGAAAGACTTGTCTTTTCTCCACTTAGGGTTGTCTACAAACTTTTAGCATCACAAAGTGAAGGCATCAGGGTGCAAGCTCTAAAAGTGATGGGTTATTTCTTAAAACATCTTGCTCCGAAGTAAGTACTTTGACATGGTTTACGTCTTCAAACTAAACTTCCCCAAAATAGAAGGGAAAAATTTTGGATGTGACACATAAATAAATTCTCTATATTATTTTGTCTATGTAGTATTTAATGTGTGTATACACATGTGTTTGTATGTAAAGGGACAAAAGCTACATTGGAGGTTAATCACTAAATAGGCTTCACTGAATGGCAGCTACTATTCTTGAAGTACAAATCAACTTATTTACCATGAATATACTTCTGATGTGGTAGAATTTGTTATTGGCAACTGGTATCCAAGAATTATCACTTCCTTACCAGGTTCATTTAATACTTGCAGTATGGCTTCCTGCTTTTTCAAGTGGTCCTTTTCCACTGAAATCAATAGCAAGAACTGGGCTGGGGAGATTGAACCCCATGTTACTGAGAACTAGGTTTAGTAAGTCTCAGGTTGACTGCAGTAGTAGATAAATGTTGAGATTGCTGTCCATGGTTACATTTTTGAGTGAAATGAGGACAAAGATGCCCTTTCCTTAATGTTTATCAAGAAAGCCCTATGGCTGTGTTTCAGCTTTTTGGGCCCATGGGTGAGTGGACCTTATTTATGGAAGACAGTTAGCTGTCTCCAGGGAATGATTTGTCTTTTCACAATCTGAATCCTTGACCTTTTCCTTAACCAAAAGTGAAAGACTTAAGGAAAAAAAAAAAAGAAAAAGAAAAATATGTTTCCAGGGATTTTTTATTTCTTGAGGCACATTTTTTAAACTTTTCCCCCTAAAGCAAGTTGAATGCATAAGTTTGTTTTATCTTTCTGTACTATTTTAGGAGAAAAGCTGAAGTCATGCTTGGACATGGATTGTTCTCTTTGTTGGCTGAAAGGCTGATGCTTCAGACAAGCTTATTCACCATGACCACATACAATGTCCTATTTGAGGTAGTAATGCACTGTAGTTAAGATCCAATCTTTCTAATTACTTGTAAGACATTGTTAGAAAATTACTTACATATTTGTGCTGATATGTTCCAGATGACATTAAACCTTAGTGTGATGCAGCTGAGTGCTGCTTTCCCCCCCACCAAAGCTCACTATTTGAGATTTTCCCCCCACCCCCTTATCTTGGTTATGCTCATTATGAACAATTCCAGATAATGAGTAACTTCTATGTCTAAACCAGATGCCCACATATATAGGTGAAATTTTATTATAGCAGCGGTCTTGCCTTATGATAATTGTTTTGGTGTCTCCCAGCTTATTTTAAATAGCAGTATGCACTTGAGAGAAAGCTAAAAAAAAACAGTTTAGAGTTTTAAGAACAGAATGAAATAAATTATCAAGAAAGACAGTGAGTGGGTTTTGTTGTGGATGATTTTTAGAATGATGGTGAAATAATGATTGTGCTGTATCCAAATATTTTTCAGTAAGCTGTCTTAGTGAACATTGATATGGCATCTTTTTCTTTCTTGCTAGATTCTGACTGAACAGATTTGCACTCAAGTGATACATAAACAACATCCTGACCCAGATTCAACAGTGAAGATACAAAATCCTCGTAAGAATGATACACATTTTGAAGTACTACCATAAGAAAAGTCTGCATTAAAAAAACCCCACCAATTAAAAAGCTTATTAATACATCCACCAGTTTTATGTCTGATCTGAGTTTTACATTTTCTTTCCTACTAAAACAAAGATGATGTGCATTTTTTAGGAAATATGTCTTTATAGTTTTTTAAAAGACATTTTATATTTCTAAATGAGTATGTAGTTCATAACTCAGCCTTTCTGGCCATGCAGTCATGTTATGAAATGGTTTTTCAAGACTTGCATGCACAGGATACTTTGATTTAATACATGTTAAGGTTCCAGCAAAATTCTGATTGCATTATTTAGTAATGTCAGACTAAATTACCTGAAATAGGGAAACAGCTTTCATTTTAAATTACATTCAGTATGACAATGCTACGTGGAAAATAGGAGAAAGGTATCTGCTCACTGTTTTGGTTAGCTTACTTCATATCTTGATATGAAACTTCAGATGTCTTTAGAACAAAGAGAAAACACTGATCTCTCTTCATGAGTTATATATGTTATTAATATGCTCTGTATATAGTAAAATGGACTCATGATAGCTTTGGGAGTTATTTTTTTCCTGAAGAAATAATAGATTTTTCACTTTCATAGCTGCTTAGTCATTAAACATAGGTCGCAGTTGTGGGTTGCTTCATGTGGAAAGTAGGGGAAGAAAAAGGAAAGCAAAGCAGATGCAGAGAAGAAATCTGGTTGCATTATGCCATTTACCTTCTGGTAAATCTATATGAAGCAAGAGATGTGAGCAGATTTATGTTACTTTCTCTTTAGATGTTTGAAGTTGGCAGTCACTGCTGTGGTTAGTATAGACTGTTTGGACTCAGAGTTATGAGTCTGGAATTACCTAGGTTTAGTAGGAAGAGTGACTTCTACAGTACCTTTTTAAGATCAGCGTTAATATTATCAAATAAGAAATTTTTCCTTGAAGTGGTTCAAGATGGACTGAAACTGTCACAGTGACTGTGTTCAAATTGTGCCCTAATTTACCAAGGTAACTTCTTTTAAAGTAACAAGAACAGTGACTCCCCCACTGCTTCAAAAAGTGTAATGTACCCACAATTTTTACTTTCTCCTGAAAATACAGAAAACGTTGTGATCATAAGAGATAAAAATTTTGTATCCATTTTTTTTAATAACAGAAACTGTTAAGTATAATTGGAAGTTGGTCACATTCTTTGAAAATTCAGTATTACTAAGGTAGAACAAAATCTACCCATTTTTCTCATATATTGATTTTCTAAAGGATGCTTTTTTAATGTAAGCTTGTGAGTTGTCCTACAGAAACATTTGTGTTGCTTAAACATGATAATTTAAAAATAGTTCAGAGTAATTTAAGTTGGGTTCCATTTTCTTTAGCTGTGAGTAGGTTTGAGAAGTCTTAGAAGAAGGGATTTGTATTAGTTAAACCTTCTACTCAAATAGAGATGTGCTTTTTCTCAGTATAAAATTTTTTTTTTTTTTTTATGTGGCGTACCTTTCGTTGTACAAACACTGTTGAAAGAGGCCTTGTGTTTTATGCTGTACTTAGTACTAATATATTGTTACTCCTGAACTGTTTTACAGAGATTTTGAAGGTTATTGCAATCCTGATACGTAATTCTCCACAGTGCCCAGAAACTCTGGAGGTTCGGCGAGCCTTTCTCTCAGATATGATTAAACTTTTTAATAACAGTAGAGAAAATAGAAGGTAAGATAGCTTGCTATAAGCTTATACAAAGTAAGTAACAAGGTCTCCTAATAAATTAAACTCATTAAGCAGCTACAGCTTCACTGCTGTTCAGCAAATTCTCTACTCTAGTATTGTCTTCAGTATGTAAAATCAGAGAACCTTGCACGTAGAGATTTTTTTTTTTTGTTTTGAACACGTTGAATTCCTGACTTAGCTGATGTATATTTCTGAGATATATTTTAAAGTTTGATTTAACAGCACGGTATGTATTTTGCGGAGCCCCTGGTGGTCTAGGGGGTAAAGGCGCCGCGCTATCACCGCGGAGACCCGGGTTCGATTCCCGGTCAGGGCCACTCCCGGGCAGGTGGGGCTCGTTAGCCCTTAAAGGCAACCCACCTACGTCCTAAGGACCTCTCTGCCACCGTCCAAGCTCGCTTGGCCCCGGCAGATGAACCTTAGGATTAAAGGGTGGGCTCAGTTCCGCGCACACTGTGTCTCACCTAAAAAAATCCAATGCGCAGGCTGGAAGGTGGAAAGACCTTCCCCGGATCTTCGCTCGCGAAGACTGGCCATTATTTATTGTGTATTTTGCAGGAGTTTGTTGCAGTGCTCTGTCTGGCAGGAGTGGATGCTTTCCCTTTGCTGTTTTAATCCAAAGACTTCTGAGGAACAGAAGATAACTGAGATGGTGTATACCATATTTCGAATTTTGCTCTACCATGCAATCAAGTATGAGTGGGGTGGCTGGCGTGTTTGGGTGGACACACTGTCAATCACACATTCAAAGGTGAGTGCTGCAAAGAATTGGGAAATTTTTGTTGTGCTGTGCAGTTAGATTTAGAGCCTTCAAGTGCTGTATCACACAGTGACAGTGTTGAAGTGAAGGTCAGTAATTAAATGAAAGCCCCGATTTTATCTGTTACCGCACATAACTTTGAAATATATGACAATTAAATGTTAATTCTGTTGTTTTAACACAAAGATTTTGTCGTTGTTGTTGTTGCTCAAATTGGGACGGTATTAGTTTATCCTGATACCAAAAAAGTGAGATAATCAAATTTCAGAAGCATTTCTGAAAAATTGTAGTGCTGGTTTTGCTTTTTTAGTACCGGTGGGAACACAAGGTGGCGCACCGTATCTACTCATGGATAAAAATACCTTCTAGTAACATCAAAAGGCTGTAAAACAAACGAGTAAAAAGCAAAGAAATTAAAGTTAAGACAGATGCTTCAGCTGTTAAGCTGTCATGGAATACAGGGTGAGAACGCAAATCCTTGCAATATGAATGAGACTATTACCCTTTGTTATTGTTCTGTCTGATTCTTGTTGTTATTACGACCAGAATTACATCATAAAAGTTATTAGTGGTTTTTCAAACAAGGCACAGTAGTATAAAAGGTATTTTATACTACCTTATCCTGAACAAAAGAGTGAAACCAGTGGGGACTTTGTGATTATTCTGGTTATCAGAAACATTTACTTGAGAGTAATTAAATTATAGATTACCTATTTCTAAATGTGTGCAACTCAACAATGTGAAAAGGACATCTCTGAATCCTAAAGATCACTTTATAATTCTAAGGAATTGTTTGCTTTTCTGAGATCCTTGATTTTGCATGATTTGTTTTCTCAAAAACAGTGAGTCTCTGCAGGCAGCAATAACACTACTGTTTTGCAGCTCTGTTTATTTATTTTGTTCATAGCTCAATGGTGGATTATTGGGCAATGGGGAGACAAATGTAGAAATCTATATATTAAAAGTGGGTGAAATAATTTCATTAAGCAGTGGCTTTAGCTAAATGGAATTAAGGTGCAAAGCACCCAAAGCCAAATTTTAATCCTTTCAGAGACCACATTTTAGTTGTTGAAACATTCTTAATATTCTTTTGTGTCGTCTCTGCAGTCTTCAAAAACAGTTTCCTCTTTTTTCCCCCAAGATGCAGAAGGCATGGGTGGATTATACATTGGCAAGCTGTAGCCAGAGTAAAGAACCCTAATGTACTTTTATAGAAACTGGCATAATTTAAAGCTTTTGTGTGATTGCTGGGGAACTGTCCCTGGGGAAGGACGGAGAAGTGAATGAAGGTAGACCACCTTTCTAACTCTTACACTGAGCTTTGGTGTATTGAACTTAAAAATTATCTAGCATGTTATCTTATAATCTGTAGTTCTATTCTTAGACTCTTTTTGTGAGAGAATGTAATGTCGGAAATCTCATTTAAACAGCATCTATGTCAAAATGATTTTATGGATTTTTGGTCGTTCTCTTCAGTGACTTAATGTGGCTAATCAATGATCTGCAGTTCCTAGAGAAAAAACCCCAAGATTTTATTGTGATGCCATGGCCAAATGTGAAGAAAAAAACCCAACACAGTTTCAGAAAATACCAAAAAATAGAAGTGCAGATAATGTGGGTTTGTTTATTTGTTTGTATTTTAAAAGCTATGTGTTTTTGTGCAGTGCCACAGTGATTGAGAAGATGACCTGCTTCCTTCTTTGTGTTTCTCATTTTTGGTTCCTGGCATAGTGAGGTATCCCGTGGTTGGAGAAGTAACTTCCTGTTAGTTTTCCAAGTCTAACTTTGACTTTCTGGTCAATATGTAAGGTCTGTTTGTTCTTCCAGCCTACTTCAGAGGGAGTTGAACAGTGGCAAGATTGGAAGTGTGTGAGTGTGGGGGGAGTGAGCGGTAGTGTGGTGGTGCGATTTTGAAGGACTCTTAAAATACGAGTTCAGTTTGTTTGGACATCTGTACTAAGACTGTCCAGTTCCAGAAGCCTGAATGAAAACTAAGTGACAAAAGCACCCCAAAACTAACTTGACAGTAGTGATATGAATGATGATGCAATAATATCACAGTTTTAAAATTTCACCTTTATTATGCATTTTCCATTTGTATTTCTTTATAAATAGTACAAGCAATTTATGCAACTAGACATACAAAACTAGATGATATTTTATAACTATCTGTTAATTACATTAATATAAATTAGGAGAAATCACCAAAAAAGCCCTTTTCTGGTAAAACCTTACTAATCACTTGAAAATGTTCTTATAAACAGATATTAATATCTGATTCAATTGAATTTTTAATCCCTCCAATTTGACTTACTTTAAGTAGTCTTGTATCTTGTTATACCTCTTTTGAGATTCATAGAGATTCACACACAACATGGTGTAGACATAATTCAGTGGGCCAGTTGTTCAATGCTAAGTGCATCTCAGATGTTTTTGATTTCTAGCATGCTTTCACAGTAATGTGGGAATTATGGCAACAAAAATATTTCCTTAACATTGCTAAGAGAATAACCAATTTGTGTTTTTCTTATTTCATCTCTAATTGTATTGGGTTGCTGCTTATTTTTCCTTTTTACAGCCCTCTGCGCCATTCTTGCCACTAATTTATAACACCATTCTATGATAAAGAACTAGTACATAAAGGACTAGTGTTACAGAATTGGATAGGTTTTGCAGAGCTACACATCAAGATACATGCAGCTGCTATAAAAAGCCAAAGAAACTCAATTGCAATTTTATTGTCCAGTTTGATAGATTTCCTGCCACCTTTGTAGCAGGGAAGCTGTTTGTCACTGTAACCCTCTCCTCCAACAGCTGCACAACGTTTTATAAGCAGCACCGGCTTTTCCAGCGTAATTGCACTACATTGGCTTCCTTGCACTCAGGATTTAGAAGGTGTGTAGGTGTGTGTAACCTTTTTAAGCCAGATTTCTTAGTATTACTCAGGCATTTTGCTCATTTCCATATTGGTTTTTGATGCTTTGCAGATATTAACACATATGTTAACAAAGGTGGTTAATCTGTTGCTTCTAGTTCAAAAAAATATTAATGGAAAAACGAAATCGCAACCCCGATTTGTTCTAACTGGCCAGTGCTAAATTTATGAAAGCATCTAAGAACTTCCGGTTTTTAAACGTTGTAGCCATGCTAGTTGGGCCTTAGCTTTTATCTGTCTAACCATGTTACTTTGTGAAAAAGACCAATGATTTTGGGGATAATAATAGGAAACAAGTAAAGAATGGTGAACAGCTTGCCTTTTTAACCTTTCAGCTTCCCTAAGTTTTAAAAGAATATGATTTACACACTATGATAGACTCCTAGATTACCTGAACACTTTAAACTACTGGGAAGACTAACATTTGCTTATTTTAGGCCCTTAAATATATTTTACTGCTTAAAAGTTGATTCATGTTACCACGTGATTCTGTTTAGGAGAATGTATCCAGGTGAATTCTGATTTTTATTTTTTAGTAGCTCAGGAAATTTTCGTTCCAGTAAGACTCAGAAATGTTAATATGTGTAAGCTACAGTTCTGTTGCTGTGTAAGTGGAAAAATTTTGTTCACTGATCTGAACGAGAAGTATAATCTTGAAATGTTAGTAGTGTGACTTCAGCATACCGTGTATTTCTAAATAATTGTTAGTTTTCAGTCTAGAGAAGTACAGTTGTAATTAACATTGTGAGTGTTAGGTAAATTTGTGTGTTCTTTTGTGTCCTGCCCATTTAATTTGAGAGGGGGAAAAAATCCAGAGGTGTGCACAGCATTTATGTGTGCTGTGTTTGCCAGATTTTAATCACTGTCTGCTGAGGGAAAACTGGCAAAAGCAATGAAGATTAGGTGGTGGAGGAGTTAATATATGATGGCAATTAAAGAACTAATTTGCAGAGAAGTGAATGTGGCTCAGCAGCTTTAGAAGGTAAAAGGCCACCAGAATCTGGAGTCCAAATCCCACTGGCTTTCTTGAGTTACTGAGGACATTTTGTCTGGTTTTATTCCCTATCTTGAAGGTAGTAGGATCTCCCACAGTAAGAATTTTTAGCTCTAGTGCATTTTGAAGGCTTTCAATCTTCTTCAGTCCTCTGAAAAGTGTCTTCATTGCCTTGAGGGGATGCAGAGGTACCTAACCAAGAGGGTCATTGTACTGCTGCAGGTTTTGGGTTTTCAGTTGGGTCATGCCCAATATAGCAGTGAAGGAAAACTGGGGGAGATGCTTGAAATGATTAAATATTATGTTCATTGGGTTGAACTTGATGATCTTGCAGGTCTTTTCCAACCCGGTCAATTCTATGATTCTGTGATTCTATGATTCATTCTTATGGTGTAAATAGATATTTTTAATAAATATTACTTTTTCTAGATAGAAATGATTCTCAGGAGTGTCACCTGAATTACAGAGAGCAGAAGGAACTTAGAGACTGGAATGTACAGCCTCCTTTAGAGCTGTGTACCCTCCAGGATATGTTGTGATGGTGCAGTCCTTCACTTTGACTAGGTGTTTCCTTGTTACAGCTTCTTTTGTAGTAGATGTGTGGGCAGGCTTCTCCTTATCCCTGCTTCTGGGGGAAGAAAGCATTTTCATTGTTCAGCAGGCAGAATAGTTGGGAAGAAGGATCTGCACCACTGATGGGCTCTTCTTTCATGTGCAGTCTGTATGGTTAATGGGGAGCTCCTTCATCTCATTATGCACTTGGTTTGAGTGAATCACAAATAAAGCTGCAGGACACTAAAATTTGACTAGTTCAAACTGAAAGAAAAGTGTGAAATGGGGATAGGAATAGAGTGAGCAAGGTAAATTGAGGATTTATGAAAGAGGATCAGCTACACAGAAGCCTTGGAAGAAGAGTGCGATAGAGATTTGCTACAGATTGAAAAGTGCCAGAGCTCTCAAAAAGGATTGAGGAAACATTTGCAGTGAAAAGAGCTGATACATAAAAAGGCAAATAGCTATGAAATAGTCTTCCTAAGTAAAGATGACCTGAGGAGAGAAGGGATTCTCATCATTGGAACAGCTTCAAAAATTGTTAATAGCCTTCTTTGCTGTTGCTGCAGTTTGAAGCAATCGTCCTCCATACTTGCAGCTCCTTGTGTTCGAACTCTGGCTGTGGGGACTGAGTTAGGTCTCTGGATCATTATTTGAAATGGCAGATCTGGAGTCTTTGCTGCAGGGCTGCCGATAATATATGGAGACACTGGAAAAGGATGGCCAAAGTTAGTGCACAGGGCCTAAAGCTGGGCATTATGACAGTGCAGAGTGGTAAATGCTGAATTTAGTAACAAAATCTTTTTGTTAATAACTAAATATCAAATGTGCACAAGGTAGAATTTGAGAGTTCACTGAACTGTGGGATGGGTGGCGGGGATTGAGATAGTGAGGAAACACATACCCTGCGAAGATAGTACATGCTCATGTCTTGCAGTTTAAACAAATCAAAAGCAATAGTTGACTTAGTGAAAATGAGCAAGTAGATGTTTGGTATGCGGTTTGAATTTATTATTGTATGCAGATGTAACAGTAGGCTATACCTTGACTTGATCTGAAAATAAAATGCTGCCAACATACATAAAATTCTCTCTCAGATAAGCAAAGGCTTTTATGAATTATATTGACTAGTACCTGCTTTCTTACTCTAGAAATTATTTGCATGCATATTTATTTTCTCAAGATGAGGAAACAAAGGCAAAAGTATTGCTACTTAGATGAAAATGCAAGATGTGGGAACATGAACTGTCTTGGTACAGTGGTTTCCCCACACCCTGTGTGTCAGTGAATGTGTTGTTGTTGGAACTTTAGACTCCTAGAAGCATCTCATAGGTAGTGTTGTGCATAATATATGTTAGTTTGCTGTTCTTAGCTGTCTTCTCTGAATCAGTGGAAATAACCCAGAGATTACTCAGGTCAGTGGGTTGCAGACTGTAAGTCAGTGTATGGTACACACAGTGCCTTTGTATCTTTTACTTTACTGAATTGAAAATTAGTTTGCATGTCTTTGGATAGTGGTGTCTCCTGTCTAAACAGGCCTGTTTTTGTTTAGAGATTGGATTGCACTTTTGAACGGTTAGTGTTATTAGAGGAGAAGGGGAAAAACAGGTCAATAAAGTCCTTGTTAAGATTTAAAAAGTTGTAACGCTTTCTGGAATTATGAAGACTTTATTGATGGTCTCAGCAGCCAAGAAGCTAGTTTGCACTGAGTAGACTATAAGGAAACAACAGTATATGGAGTTGTCTGACAGACATTCCTTTCCTCTCTCTACTCTATGAATTCGCCCACCTGATAAGGGAAAAAAGGACAAAATCTTAATATATAGTTAAAGTGTTTTTTCTATGTTCTGTAATGCAAATGTCAATCATTTTATCCTTTCTCATTGCTGTATGCTAATTTTTCTCCTTGGCGATTAGTAAATGTTGGATGTCAAATTAAGTTAAAATTAATGACAGAGGCAAATGTTGCAGTTATTAGCTCACAAGTGTCTTTAACTAGTAGTGCGTAGAGATGCATTCCAAGCATTGGAGACAGCTATGGATTAACCATCAAATGATGGTGAAGATTAATGATTGGCCTTTTAGCTCACTAATTTAGAACAATTTCTGGTAATTAATTTTGTACTATCAGCTTTACAGTTGCAAATGCCTTAAGGAAAATAAAAAATTACTTACGTACATTTAAGGTTCTTCAAACTGACAGTTGTCTTCTAAATTGTTGCGTGCATGCAGATCCTAGTGTTTAATCTTTAATACATTTATATATCCTGTGTTTGTCTACTTCTTTTTAGTAATCATCAATTTCTACTTCGTTTTGCATTTCTGTCAATACTGATTTTGCTAACCTTAGGTGTTTTCTTTGTTGTGTGTATTATTTGGCTTCCTGGACTTGTGTGCTTTATAAACGCCAAGTTGAGCAACAGAAGTGTGGAGGAAGAATTGTCTAGTGCCTCTTTTGCAGTACCTCTATTTCTTGGTTTCTTGTCAAACCAAATTATGAATTAGTATAGTGATCAGAACTATTTGTTCAGGGTTGTTGAAAAGTTGGATTTTACAAAGCAGTATTTCTTAAATTTATGTTCTTTTTTTTAATTTTTAAAAAAAACAACCCAAACTTAAAGTGTGTGTTAGAAAAGTGCTGTTTCAGGTAGTCTGTGTAATTTTGTGCATTGCTGTTTCAATTCAACTTTTATTTAAAGGACAGTATTTAATACATTGTGACGTGAATTCTTGCTGATGTTTATGGTCAAAGTAGAAATTGCTGTCCTCGTTATGTGGATTTTTGTTTTTTGGGGAAGTGATGTTCTCCTGTAGTTCTGTACTGTCTAATTTTCTTCACCAGTGTTTCTCTCCTTACGGTTTCTTGCATTGCTCTGAAATCAATGTAGAGTCTTATTGGATTGTGCTTGGATTTATTTCCCCATAAGTTTACATTGCCCATCTGTAAGGCTAAGTTGTCTCTATTGACCTTCTCTGGTCTTTTTTGGGAGGGTTTATTAATTAACAGTTATCAATCCTGCAGAGCCCAGTTTCATTTTTGGTAGTGCTCTGTAATGGCTTCCAAAGTATTGTCTATTCCCTGTTTCAAATAAAACTGGTTGATATTATATTGCATCCCTGTACCCTACATTGTGTTTTTAACTGCTGACCATACCTGTGCAAAAATCAACTTGTTGCTAATATGGTTACATCTCTAACCTACACAGTCAGTAGCATTCATACCTGTGAACTTTCTCTGTTTGCTGAAACAGTGGGTAGTTTTTAGATAGAATTTACTTTCATGATGATTTGGATTAAAAAATTAGGGAGTCTTAGATCTAGATGAACTTTCCTTCCAGCACTGAAATTTCAAGTGTCTTTAAAATGAAATGAGAACTTATGATGTGAAGAAAAGAGTTTAGAGGCAGGGGGACTCCATTGCTGGCAAGGCAGTAAGAACCTAAGCTATAAGGAATAATTGAAGTCTTGGCTATGACATGTTTATTAATGAGCCAGTGAAGTTGCTAATGAGGGGGCAGAAAATTTGGAGCTATGAGTAATGTAATATGAAGTATGACATGCGCATAATGATCTTGTTAGGATCTTGGACATGTGGTGGGATGGCTTCTGTGACTAGAGTGATGCAATGAAGGGATATGGGCTCATTAGGAAGTACAAAATGGGGAGATGAGGAATGGGAGCTGCCCTTTGTGTGAGGGAGCGGTTGGAGTGCACCGAGCTTTGCTTGTGGATAAATAAGGAGTTAACTGAGATTTTCTGGATTAGGATTAGAGGGAGGACAAGTGGAGGTGCTGTTATAGTGGGTGACTGCTGCAGGTCACCTGACAAGGAAGAAGAAGTAGATGAGCTCCTCTACAGACAGAGAGCAGCAGCCTCATGTTTGTGGGTTCAGGCCCTCATGGGTGTGATCTCTGCTGAAGAGGCCATGCAGCAGAACATGAGCAATCCAGGAATTTCCTTAAGTACACTGACAGCTTCCTCCTCCAAGTGATAGAGAAGCCAGTGAGGAGAGGCGTTTTGCTGGACTCTCGTAGTCACCAGCAACAGTGGGCTTCTTGGAAATGTGGAGGTCAAAGGCAGCCTTGGCTACAGCGACCATGAGATGGTGGAGGAGGATTCTGAGGGGAGGGAGGAGAGTAAAAGCAACCTTGGACTTAGGGAGAACAGATTTTGACTTGTTTTCAAGCAGGGTTGATTTAATGCTGTGAACAGGATAGTAAATTCGGTTGGTAAGAAAAAATCCGAAGCTGCAATAGGTTTTTGTAAAGGGGGTGGGCTTGGTAACACACTAGAAAAAGTCAGTATTATAAAAAAGAGTACGTCCAACATTGTACAAACTGAGGTACAACTAACTGACCCTTCCTCCAAAAGTAGTTGACAGCCCTGTGGAATGTGTTCGTGGAGTGGAAAGTGAGAAGCCATGAAGAAGATAGCTTTTACTCCTGCATATGGGTTTTATGACACACTGGAATGATGCGTGAAAATATGGTCGTTCACATTTCTAGTTATTGTGGGACAGTGTGCTTTCTGGGAAGTACATAAAAGTTTTACTGAAATCAATCAATGACATTTTTATTTGTCAAATGTCTCTTTAGTGCTTGCTGGAAGAAAACTTTTTAGTAGTTTTGGAAATGGAGGAAGCAACAGGGAGAGAGAAGAGGGAAAGGTAGCTAGAGAGAAGTTCAAGTTGTTAAGATTCCTTCTTCAGAAAAGTAGTATTTTGGCCAAAAGTAGCAGCCTTGCCTAATCATGTTTTAGAAAACAAATGAAAAGTACAAGGGACAGCTTATTAGCAGGATCTGTTTTGTGCTTTGTGCTAAGTGTGGTACAATTCAGGAAGGGAGTATTGCTAAAGTATTTTTAGCAATGCCATATAATCAAATATTTTACAGATCCATTGTGACAGATGGATGAACTTTCAGTCATTTGTAATCATTTACACTTGTATCTGAAGACTTTTTTTTTTTTTAAAAAAAACAAGAGGAGTATAATATCCCAGTTCTATTTCTGGAGAGCAAAGTTTCAATGAAATGAACTTGAACAAATAACATGCTTTAGATCATATGTTAGAATACTACACTGCTCCTACAGTACTCTAATATTCTTGATTGATGGAGAAAAAGTATGTTAAAAAGCTAATGCTGACAGCAGAACCTGCCAAAAATATTTCTTTTTGCCTTTGCTCTTTCTTTGCTTCTCTCTGATTTGTTAACTATAATTTCTAGTATCTTTTTAACTTGTCAAATTATTTTTTGACTTCTCTGTATCATCTTAGGAGAAAATATTCCTACTGACTAATAATCACTTTGAATACCGTGTACATGGAATTTTTAGATGAGATCCAAATGAATGAGCTGAGTATGTAAGAAAATGTGTGTTCATGTATTTAGTAAAATGGACCGGTCTAGTTTGTCTATGGAAAATGTTTATGATAAAGAAAATTTAAAAAACAAACTCTCAGCTAAAGCTTATGTTGGGAAAATTTTGAGAACTAAGCTTACAGATAAATAAGCACTTGTGTTATAGAAGATAAATCTAAATCTTAAATAGAAAGGTGTGGATAGACTAAATTGAATAACAGTGTAATAAAAACTTCAGTTAGTCTAGTGAGATTCTTTTAAAACTCAGCTATTTATTTGGGCAAATGAATTTTATCAGTATGTATGAAAAGAATTTTTGTATCTGGAACATTTTTTAGATACCTAAAAACAATAATAATATTTTCAGCTGATGTGTAGAAAAGTCTTTTCACTTCAATCAGATTGTGCAGCTGTTCTCATGTAACTTTGCGATGGGGTAAATACCATTCACCAGATGAAATGCCCTCTGGAGAATTTTAGGTACTATTTGGAGATCCTCAGGATTTTGGCTTCATTACATGCTTCTCTCTGCTTTGACTTTGTGGGATTGAACTTTTTTATGTAAAAAAGTTGTCAAAAGTTTAGTTATCTTTGTTGACTGTTGAACATACTCAAGGGGCTAAAATGATGTGAAAGCTCTGTTACTTGTCACAATGTCACCCTTCAAAAAAAAATTGAGATTGTCTGATAAATCTAGGAATTTTATGGATGTTATGCTTAGGATGTCCTTAAGATCAGTCTAGTTTTTTTTTTTTTTTTTTTTTCAACCTGGAGTAACAGATAGACTTAACTTAAACTGAGAGCAGGTTTTTCTTATCTCCAGTGTGAATTGGATACTTTTTATCATGAAGATAGTATCCAATGTAAATTTGTGATTTGAGCATTGATTTTAGTTTTGTTTTTCTTTTTTTTTTTTTCCCCAGAGAAAACAGTTATTAATATATAGTTTTTAATGTCCTTTCAACTCTGTTCTTTTAGGTAACTTTTGAAATGCACAAAGAGAGTCTTTCTCAAATGTACAGGGAGTACCAAGAGAAAGGAGGTGAAGGAAGTTCTTCAACTCCAATTAGAACAATCTCTGGAGTTAGCAAAGAAGCTGAAACCAAGGGAAAGCAACAGTCTTCAGAGGTAAAAGAAGATGCTGCTGCTTCTTCCTGTGTTATTGATGGTGATACAGAGTGCAGAACTGAAAAAAAAGAGACAGATAACTCATCAGGTGTTGACCAACAAACTCATTCAGTGTCTAATCATAAGGAGGAGTTAGAGGGGGAAGATAGGGACACTACACAGGATTTAAAAGCAGTGCCTTGTGTGGAATTTTCTCCAGAGCCAGAAACAGTAAAGCCCAGTGTTTCAGAAATTAGTTCTGGAATAGCTGAAGCAATTGAAGATTCTAGCAAAGCTGACGAGCTTGAGGAAGAAACAGTTGCTGTCACTGATGCTTCCTTAGCAATGCAAACTAGTTTGGAAGGAGAAACTCCTACAAGCCCAGAAAGACTGGAAAAATCAACAGTAGAGGTGGAAGACGAAGATGACTTTGTTGATTTGAAAGATGAAAGTAGTTTGCCCTTATCTTCAGAAGAGTTTGCAGAAAGGAACAAGGAATGTAGCTCTAATGAAAGCGAAATGACAAAGCAGGAAAAAACAACAGAGAAGGAACCTGAGTCTGTGCTTGTAAAATCCGAAGATACTGAAAGTGTGGATGGGAAAAAGCAAGAACTGACCTTACCAGAAACAGTGAGTTCTGCAGTTCCAGAAGTAGTGACTCAACTGGATTCAGAAGGGAAAAAGAAGCTGAAGGAAGAAAACGTTAGTGAAACCAAAACAACTGTGGAAAATGCAAATGTACGTGTGCCAGAGCCTGCTGGAGCTTCCGACAAGAGAATTGCCAAGCTTGATGTTTCTAGTGTTGCATCAGATACAGAAAGACTGGAACTGAAAGCTAACACATGTCTAGAAGCACCTCTGCCCCCCAGATCCTTACCTGAGGTAAATTCTACCTGTCCTTTATCTATCTTGCTTAAAAATAAAAGGAAGTTCTTACTTTATGAAATCTTTGAAAAAGTGTGCCCATACACATTTTGGGGATTTTAACGTGTGTGAATTTTATGAGTTATCTGTGGAATACTTTAAACCCTGGATTAAAATAGCTGTAATTCTTACTAATCTGTGTACTGAGAAGTCTCAAAGACTTTATTTTTTGTATGTTCACTTTGCTGATAGAAACTGAGTATTTGGCTAGGTGGATACTTGATCTGTGTTGGTACTTCTTAAGTTTGGCGAATTGCAAGAAACATTTATGTATTCTGAGAGGATTTTATATATATATTATATATTCTGAGAGAATTTCTTCTGCTTTGCTCACCCTCCCTTTTACTCTTTCAGTCTGGTTTCTTAACTCTTATAATTATTGAGAAGTAAACATTGCTTGTGCAGAAAAAAAAATAGCAAAAAATTTCTTTCATGTCCTGATTGAACTCGTGAAAATAAAAATTTTGAATTGTAAAATTTGGTAGGATTGTCACTACATGACGTCTTCTTACCTTCTTTGTCCAAACACAATGTAAAACTCTACTTCTGTTGTGTGCTGCGGTGCTCCACCCCTTCTAGTCTTTAGTTTCTAACTCAGCTTTTCATGGTTAAATAGTCATGCATCTGAGTACTTCCCTTCTGCAGAGATACCTCCTAATGGATGCTCTTCATTCTACACCATTCTTCCTTAAAGGAGGAAAATCACTGTCTACAGCAACATATTCTCCCCCTGTGGTAAGACTGGGTTGCTGCTTCTGTGTGCCTAGTCTGGCAGGTGTGGTAGTGCAGCTGTAGACTAGTTTGTAGGTTTGGCACATTTATTAAATAGCACTTATGTAATAGTTTTAGCTTTATTTGTAACTGTGTACACAGTCTAAACCTGCTGGATATCTAAAATCTCAAGTCTGTTAAATGCATTTCAGTGTATACCATGGAAACTAATAATCAGTGTGGTATTTCTTTTTTTTCTCTCTTCTTTCCTTTTTTTTTTTTTCTGTCTGCAAACTGTGTATTCAGACCTCAAGGCATCAAGTTTCTTCAGGACAAGAGCTGGCTGCTACCTTGGATGGGCAGAGAAGAGACACGAGGTCAACTGTGTTCCGTATTCCTGAGTTTAAGTGGTCACTGATGCATCAGCGCTTGCTCACAGACTTGCTCTTTTCCATAGAGACAGATATCCAGATGTGGAGAAGGTACATTTCTGTGCTTTATATGGAATGATCTAGACCGTCATTTCAGTTATGATGAGCTTTGTTGAAACTGCATCAGGGTGAGTCAGTGACCTTGAATTTTGGACATCAGGTATTTTACTCATTGTTCAATAGCCTTCCTTGCTTTGTGACCTATACCAAATTATTCTCAGAAAATTTTTTTCGACTTTCTACAGACACGGATGTGTATTGGTTGAGGGCCTGCACATAGATTTTGACCGAAATCTCGGCTAGAGATAAGTCAATGGCAGTCTTGCTGTTGATTTTTATTGGACCAAGATTTTCATGTTCCTAATGTATGTAAGGGCCTGTGTCTTTTATTAGTGTCTAAACATGGACTATAACAAAGATATATGTATCCAAAAGAGTATTTCTTACTCCTGCATTTACACACACTATGTTGCTGCTTTGATGGGGTTCTGTGAACACAGATGTTCATTTGAGAATTACCTTTTAACAGAGATCTGGAATGGAATCATCAAGATCTTTGTAAATAGTGGTAATTCTGCATTTTGATATAAAGATTTAATATCTTGCATAAGAGTGGTGTCTGTTGTTTGCTTGTAGTAGTGAGTGTCAAATAGCTGCACTCACCTGATAAAAAAGATAAAAGCCTGGAGTATTTAAGTGATTAAAATAATTTAAACTGAGGTGAATTTTTGTCTGACTATAATTTTTAGGGAGTGCGTAAGTTGATCTATCAGAACATCATCAGATACAGCTGAAATATATTTTTAGTATAGCTTCTATTTTGCAAAGTTTTTGTGTAAGTGTCATACTTTGTTGATTTTTAATTTCTCTGAGAAACACGTAGTACTTGTTGTAGTTTTCTGGAGATTTAAGTTCAAACCTACTTCACAGTTGCAGGAAACTTTCTTCTGTTTCCGGATACAGTGACTTCTGCTATAGCAAGTAATCATAGACCAGCCTATAATATATCTTTATCTAAATGGTGATTAATGCACATCTAGGTGTTTTTAGCAACCTGTGATCCTTATTGGTTCAAGAACAGAAAGGAAAGGTAGTTTCAGGTTTAGATGGAGGTACATCAGTTGACCTTTACAGTCATGTGTTATTTGCTGCCCTACTGCTAACTTTCTGGTTTTAGTTTTGTGAAAACCTAAGTGTGCTAAAATACCACAAAAATAAAGCTGTATTCTGATTTTTTTTTTTTTTTTTTTGGACAGCCATTCTACCAAAACTGTGATGGACTTCGTGAATAGCAGTGACAATGTCGTATTTGTGCACAACACAATTCACCTCATCTCTCAAGTGATGGACAACATGATCATGGCCTGTGGTGGTATATTACCATTGCTTTCTGCTGCCACATCTGCTACTGTAAGACATTCATATTTTATTAGAAAATTTATCACTTCTGGGAAGATGCCTTTCTTTATGGTGTGTATTCAGTGTTATATCCATACTTTTGGAAAACAGGAAATGCATATGGGATAATTCCACAGATGCCCCTTTCCTCCCGTTGCTACTTCCGTGCTTTCCTAATAGAAATTGAATGCTTTCCTTCTTTGCCTGAAGACATAAAAAGAAGTTGCCTGCCTTCATTGCCCCACAGTGGTCTATAATGGGATGAAATCCCAATACTAATGACTGTTCCTAGAATATGACTAATTATTACTTTTGAATGTGACTGATAATGAACTTCCAGCACACATTTTTCTTCATTTGGGTTGTAGGAATGTTACCTTTGTGAAGAAGTAAATGTTGCTTTCAACTTTTCTCTGTGTAGCATGAATTGGAGAGTATTGAGCCAACTCAAGGACTTTCAGTAGAAGCATCTTTAACGTTTCTCCAGAGATTAATCAACCTTGTGGATGTGCTAATTTTTGCAAGCTCTCTTGGTTTCACTGAAATTGAGTCTGAGAAAAATATGTCATCTGGAGGAATTCTGCGACAATGTCTTCGTCTGGGTAAGCAAATAAGACCACTTAATGAGCACAGGAGCTTGCTGTTACTAAATAGTTAGCAACTGTTAGCTTGATTTTTGTGGTTTTTTTCTTTGTTTTGTTAAATCAAGATTAAATTTAGTCAGATTTCAAGATCTTTTACTGTTTTAGTATTACTGTACTGCAATGCTTATATATTAATCTTTAAGGGTTTAAATAAAATAAATAAACTTTGGTAGCCTCTCTGTTGTGGATGCATGTTTTCTTTTTATCCATGAAGATATTTCTTTTACTGAAGTTCCCCATTATAGTCAGGACAGAGAATATAGCATCTTAAGAGAAAGTAAGCTTATGTTATATAAAAATCAGGAACTTTCGCAATACTTAGGAAAGAGGTGTGAAACGTGAGTTCAGTAGATGAAGGTATGGTGAAAAGTAGAGATGTGAATTTCTGAAAGGTTCAAATTGGACAGTAGGTTTATCCAGTTATTACAGTAAATTTGCAGCAAATTGGATTGAAAGAAAGGGGTCATTACCTAAGAAAGTAACAAATATTCTGGATATAAGAACATAGAAGATTATAAAAGGGTTCAGGTAGTTAATGCAGGAGGAGAGTATTGGTGCTAGTTGCATGCTCTAAGACTTTTTGTAATGAAAAGTTTAATTTGCATGAGTGCCAGAGCAGCTCAGAGCCTCAACAGTAACTAGCCTTCCTCTCCCTTTCTAGGCAATTAAAACTTTGTGCAGGTAGAACAAGATTTATGGGATGCAAACAGGTATAGAGGTGGGGTAGTTCTTTTTTCCTTTGAAAATAATATTAGAAGATGAAACAGGGCACAATTGTGTAGCTAAAAAAAAAAAAAATAAATTGTGTAAATTCAGAGAACATTTAGTCCAAGAGTAACAGAGTATTGTGAAGCAAACGTTGCTACTTGTTTCACTAGTGTATCACTTGTCTTTCTCCCTTGCTAGTCTGTGAAATTTAGCTGTCTTCACCCTACCCACTCCGTGGTTGTATGCATGGTAAAATTGCAGTGAGGGATGATATCTTGCTCACTTTAAAGTATTCATTAGATACAGCACGTGTTCTGATAGTTTAGTATTAATTTTTAGTTGTAAATTATTAAAGAATTTTGAGCACTGTTTTGCAACTGTTTAAAACTTACCGAAGCACAATGTTTTGCTGATGTGCGTAAACTTTTCAGTTTAATTGATAAGCAGAATTGTGTTTTACATCTGTGTGAGGGAATACAGACAATAATATTTCTCAGGATAATTCTTAACATTTCTTTTCCCTTCAAGTATGTGCAATAGCAGTAAGAAATTGCTTGGAGTGTCAGCAGCATGCACAGATGAAACCTGTTGGAGATATTGGGAAGAACCAGAAAACAGTGCAAGGCTTTATAGGATCAGGAAAGTCTTCAGCAAAGGCAAGTTTAAGACCACATTCAGAAGCACAAAATTCAGTAATTATTACTCTGTATAGAGGGATAAGTTCTTAGATTTATACTTGCACCACTGCTATTTTAATAGAGTTGAAGGGTAAAAAGCCTGAAAATTCTAAAGTAGTTTTTCTAAGATGTGAATTTAGTATTTTAGGCAATTTACATGTTTAGCCTTCTACAGGGAAATAAATCTGTCAGAAGAATTTGCCAGATTTGTTTTTTTTCCTTTAAAGATGAAATGCATATCTGATCTTTGTGCTCTAGTTACGACAATATGGTGTAGGGTGGGTGATTGTGCACACTTAATGATTCTTCATAGAATGCTTTTAAAAAACAGAACATTAAACAATTATGTTTGTTGTTTTGTTTTGTTTTTTTTTTTAATAGAGTCCAGTGGACATTGTGACTGGTGGCATTTCTCCAATACGAGACCATGACAGACTTCTGCAGGACATGGATATTAATCGCCTCCGAGCAGTAGTGTTCAGAGATATAGTAAGTTACAAATAAGGTTGTTTTCTTTGTAGTTGGATCTCTGCGTATATCTGCTTGCTGAACACTTTCTTTGTGTCACGCGGTTTGGCTGAGTTGAATGTACGAAAAGGGAATGCTGCTCACAGTAATTAGGAGCTCGTAATGCTCTGCAGCTGTTGTGGTGTCTGGGGTTGGAAGGAGGGAGAGGTGAAACCCAACTGCCTGCTGATCACACATTCGGTTCTGCCTGTTGTATATTAAATATGTTGTGTTTAGTACAACTGTGCACTTGCACACACTTTTGTACATAGACAAACTGCTTATGTGTACTATTTATCATAAAGATGGTTATGAAAAATGAGTATCTTTCTAGCTAATTAGATATTAGAGGTCATCTCTAATTTGTTTACTTCCCCTCAGAGGAACCAATTTGTGTGCATGTGCTGTAAGTATGCATATGTTTTTTAGTCTTGAATTGACTAAAAATATCTTTGCCCTGTGTCAGCAACTTTGTAGCTGATATTGAGGAAATTGAGATTGATTGCTTGAAAAAAACACCTCTGTAAGCAAATAGAGCAACTATAATGACTGTGAGTCATTGGTGGCCACAAGCTTGGACACCAGAACTTACTTTACAATAATTGGACTGTTTAGCAAGTATAATGATTTATACAATGACTTTTGTTCTATCTAGAATAGTGAAGGATCTTTGAGTTTTATCTCTACAGTAATTATTGATTGAAACAAGCTTCTTTCAACCCCTACTTCAGTATCAGTGTGCAAAAGAGTAACAGGAATTGAACCTACCATCCAGGTAGCAACTAAAATAATCCTAATAACGCAATCTTCAAGCATATTTTGTGAACTCAGTGTTTTCTTTAAAAAGGTCTACCAAAACAATACACCCATACAATCTCTGCTTTTGTTTTTTTTTTTAATATCTAATCCACTGGGCTTTCTGTTTCACAATAGATATGAGATGATACAATAGCACTGCTTTTTGGCAAAGGTGTTGAGCTGTTGAGAAGAAGTAGACTTTGAAAGATCTATTTTGGAATAGTTTTTATCTGAGCTGTTTACAGTTGCATCTAAATGTGTTCTTTGTGTGCAATTTCTCACGTTGTGTTCAGCACAGAGAATTATGATTGGCATAATTTGAACCTGTATAGGAGATATTTGGATGCAATCCACTTAACCACCAGTAGTAGCACAGTACTTACAGTGTTACATGAGCTTTATTTCAATCAGGTCTACACACGTTGCTGAAAAAAATAAAGGAATGGGTGGTGCTAATTCACTGGATCACAGTTTTATTAAGTACAGTTGGACACTGTCTTGCAAAGATTGATCTAGTAAGAAAATTCTTTATAATCCCTTTCATTGTAGGTAGGCAATTTTCCTCAGTCTCACACCGTGCTTGCCTTTTACCAGCCTGTTGTTACCTTACTGTTTCTACCTTGTCCTATGGAAGTCGAGATTTTGGGTTGAGCTGAGGTGATTATAGGTTGTATTTTCAGTGCAACAACTAGGATCCAGCTATGTTACTTAGTTCTTAGAACTTGTCATAAACTTCTCCCAGTAGAGTTGATTAAAGAGCTCTTCATGGAATATGGAGCTTCAATGGGCACTACAGTCACGATAGAATGAACTTTATAGTTTAGCTTAGTTTCTCTGAACTTCTCAGAGGAAAAAATAGACTGTTACCTGAGCCTTGATGTTTAACCAGGCATTGGAATGGGCTGCCCAGGGAGGTGGTGGATTCTCTGTCCCTGGAGGTATTTAAGAAGAGATTGGATATGGCACTTAGTGCCATAGTCAAGTAACTGTGATGGTAGTGGATCAAGGGTTGGACTTGATCTCAGATGTCCTTTCCAACCCATCTGAGTCTATGATTCTGTGATTCTAAATGAGGGGTATAAAACCCCAAACACCCTTCTTCTTACTGATTGGTCAGTGAGAATCCAACTATTCCATTCTCCTGCTATCCCAAAGTCTATGAAACTTTCCTTTTGGCAGCCAAAGGGGACAGGCTTAGGCTAAATCTTAATTTCTGGTCTTCTCTTTGTTTCACTAGGAGCAACTGAGAGCTCTGGGGAAGAACATGGCATAGTTCATATTAAGATTTGTTTTTAAGTTTTCTTGAAATCTCTGTAGAAAGTTAGAACTGTGATGCAAATGCATACTCTTGTTTAAATTGCACATAGTACATTGCATCCATCTGGACTATCTGATGGTTCAGTTAAATCCTAACACTGGTTCTGTATTTTGTTCCACCTCCTTCATTGATACATTACAGTTTTGTTGAGTGTGCTTTTCTGTTGTACTTCACAGCAAATGCTGTTAGTATCTTGGCACTTCTGAGGAAATGTAATAAAAGAAACACCTGTAAATAAAGGGGGCCTAGTCCCTGCACTAATTCGAAGCATGTAGTCAAAACACACAACCTTAGCCTAAGTTGTCATATTTATAAATGAAAAATGGAAGTATTAGTGCCACTTGAATACAATTGCTGTATTCCCTGCCTTTATAGGTGAGACAAACTGTGACTAGAGAATATTGTTCTTCCATTGTTGACATATCAGCTTACTCTCGGTCTGTTTATGGTGGCGCTGGGCATACTTCACAGAAAAATAAACAGGCTGCTGAAATTGTAATGGAAAAATCTGTATGTCTTTTGTTTGTTTGTTTGTTTTTACAGGAGGATAGTAAACAGGCTCAATTTTTGGCTTTGGCTGTTGTATATTTTATTTCTGTGCTCATGGTTTCAAAATACAGAGATATACTGGAACCTCAGAATGAAAGACGACCACCAAACCAAAGCCAGTCATGCAAGGGATCAGAGAATGAAAATAATGAGACTCCTGCTACAGGTGAACTGTTAATTATTTGACCAAATGAGAATAATGTGGCTTAAAATTCTGTAGAAGTCTGTGTGAAAATGTACAGATGCATTGTAACCACTGAAATAAACAGCATTATAGTGTTCAGTTTGCCTCAGTATTTGTGTTTCTCCTTCTGATCTGAGAAATAAACTGTACGTTGATTCTGCTATGTAGAGGTGGCTAATCTCACTGAAGTAGCTAAGTATTCATGAATATTTGTTACAAAAACTTTGCTGTACGTTATTTGTAAGGTTAAGCCATATGTGCATAAGCAGAGACTGCCAGCTTTTTTCTTCCACTATCAGACTCCAATTAATTTTCATTCATTGACTGTTGTGTCTATATCTTTTATTTCCTTGTCTTAATTTTTGGATGTTATAATTTTTCAGGCTTCTCAGAAAGTAGAAGGAAATTACTCTGCTCTAAATTTCCTATTAAATACTTACAAATAATATTAAATCTCTAAGTAGGCAAGAAGAAACACTTATGGCTGTGTTATTTCACTTGTATTCTATTGCTGTTACTTCTTCAGGAGCAATGTGGTGAATGCTGCTCTGTTAATAATGACCTTAAAATGTGTTTTCTGTTTTTTTGGTATTAACAGTTGTGGAAAACCCGTCTGCTGCTCTTGGTGCCTCAGCCTCCACTGAAGATTCAGAAGGTGCAGCATCCATACAAAGAAGGGATTCTGGTCTTGGGGAGGAAGCAGCTTCAGGACAAACAAACAATTCGGGTGGTGCTGCTGAAGCAGGACCTCTGAATGTCAGTGCAGGTCCAGATGCCATCAGTGAAGTACTGTGCACACTCTCATTAGAAGTAAATAAGTCTCAGGAGGGCAGAAGTGAGACAGGAACTGAAGACAGTAAGCCTGCAGCTTCTGTGCCAGCTGCAAAAAATGTCAATGTAAAGGACATCTTGAGAAGCCTGGTCAGCACACCTGCTGATGGGACTGCAGTGGATGCTGCTCTTCTGCCACCGACCTTCCTTGGAGTTCTTGGTGATGGGGGTGCTGACCAACCTGTACAGTTCCATTCCTTTGACAGGTAACGTGACATCTGAAATATTTGGGCTGTTTAATGTTGCTTGAGGTATCTGTAAGGAACAGGAAAACTCACGCTTCAGTTCAGTGGAACTCAGGTACAGGGTCATCTAGTATTTAATAGTAATCAAGATGCTTGGATGGAGAAGTAGAACCTTTGGCTACCAAGTTACTGACATCACAGAGGTTCTTCATGAAGGTATATTCTGCATTATGTGGGTTGCTATGTCATGCTATGAAAGACTGTGGGAAAGAAAAATGTCTGGTGATTGAGTTGTACTTGAAGGTCTTGCAGCCAGCACCTCCTTATAAGATTTAACTCCCCTGTCTCCATGCATGTTACAACTCAGAAGCAATATGGCAAGTTGGCCAGTAAATTTCCTAGAAATGACTGCAAGAGTAAAAGAAAAGATTTAGGGTGTAAACTGCTCTTTTGTCTTTCCTGTTCCCTTCCTAAATGTATCACTGGCAGATGAGGACTGCTGTGCATATTTAGTTGATTTTAAAGGCCTACTTCAGAAACAAAATGAAGTCACTCTTTCCTGATAATAATTTTGGTGTCTCCTATATCTCGGTCTCATTAGCTCCTTATCTTTTCCCAAGTGTAGTAGACCACACTGTCTCTTACTAGGCTTACTGACTTTTACCTCTTTTGGATTCCCCAAAACAACAAAGAAAACGAAGAACAAAAGGAAGAATCCCATAACATTTGCATTCCTGCCTCTAGAAAAGCCTTGATCATATCCAGAAATCCTGCAGTCGGTCTGGTGCAAGGGGATCCCTTGTTACTATCCTGGTATCTGATCCCCTGCTTATTGCTGAACGTCCTCTGGCTCTGATGTCTTTGCAGTCTGTGGCTGCCTTGTTCAAAGTAACAGATGACCCAAGAAAGGAGTGAAGCTCTGCCAGGGGTATGGAAGCAGCTGTCACAGCATGTCTTCTCAACTCAGATTGCCATATCGCTAGTGGGGGAAGAGACAGTGGTGGTTGTCTGGCTAGATTAGACACAGATGGTGTATGCCAGCCAGCATTTGGCTGCATGCTCTTGTCTCAGAGTAAATACTGGGTTCTGTTTGTGATGCTAAACAGGAGGACTTGTTTTGAGAGCAGTAGGAGGATGGAGACAGAGGGAAAATTGGTAGAAGGGGTACACTGAATTAGAACTTGTCACACCTCTCTCCCTACTGCTGCCCAAGTGCTTTTGGCACTTCTCCTTTGAGACCTCTCATTGCTCTTTGCTGCAAGTGGGCAGTCGATGTCAAAGAGCATAATGTTTTAGTTTGTGAGTAGTGTTTTTTTCTCATAAAATTCTTATTATTCACTGCTGCTTGATAGAGATTTCAGCCACAAAATAACATTTGGCTGGAGATCTGGTACAGAAGTGCCTTTTAATAATTTTTTAGCTATTGTTGAAACCAAAGGTTTGTGCTGCTTGTGAAAATCTGATTTGAAGTGATGTGAATCAAGTTAACCAGACAGGAAATAATGGGGTGCTTGCAGTCCTGGTGGCTGACATGGGTAGTTTACACCTACAAAACCTTATCAGAGGAGGCTGTACAATTTAATTTGATCACATGTACACTAATGACATACTGAGCATTGATAGCAGCCCTTCAGTTACTTGCATTTCTGTGTTATTTTATCTGTATGGTTGCAAAGTCACTCAAATAACACAACCAAAAAAACCTCCTAAATTGTGGTGTGATTCACGAAGCAAGATACTGAAAAGTTGAACTACTTGCTGTTTTGCCCGTTTACTTTTCCGGTGCTACAGTGTCCCAGATGGAGACTGATTTTCTTTTTCCATCTCCAAAGAGCCAACCATTTGTAACAACTCTTGCAATTCTTTCACTTAACCTTGAGGCATAGTTACTGCATCATTACTGAAAGGAAGCTGGCCTCATGAAGGAATACGCACAGAGGAGTGAAAGGGGTGTATGGACTGAAGCAGTGGACACCACTGTGCTTTTGGATGTAAGAGCAGAGGGCGAGGGATTTTGTAGGGTTTATGTAGCTGGACTGCTCTACAGTGAAAACTTGTGGGTATTCATTTCCAATGATTTTGTGTTTAGTGGGTGGGGCTAAATACATGAGAAGGTCATGAAGTAGTATGAAGTATTTTTTCCTTCAGCAGTTGCATGTGACCTCAGTATGTCATTGGCTCTGTGTTCTACCTGAAGTTTTCATTTCCTTGCTTTTGTGGGTATGTCTGGTAGACAAAAGTGTACTTAATGATGTGGAAGTCTTACCTCTAATCAGTTATCATCTGGTAGTGACATGCACAATCTTGCATCTGTGGTAAATATGTTGATATATGATAAAGCATGTTGCTAACTAGCTAAGAAATTAGTTATAAAGACAGAGTAACTGTGTATATGAAAAGTATTTAAAGTTGTATAGATGGGAAACTTTCATGGCCACTTGAAGGTGACTGCATCTTTATGCAGTGTGACTGCTGAAAATACAAGTTTATGCACTGAAATGACACCTGGTGACAGCAGTGGGAAGGAATTGTGCCAGGGATAAAAAAAAAAAATCACCCTTTTAACAAGAAATTGGAATAGAGTTGGAAATAGTAGCTCTTATCTCTGGGGTAGACAAAAATACTAAGTTATGTTGTGAAAGTTTTTTTTGGAAAACAGGCTTTGGGATACTCTCTTATTTTCTGTGTCTGGTTTACATTTAATATATTGTTTAATGGCAAGCACAAGTTCTGTGATTTAATTTTTTTTTTTCTTTTTAAAGGCACTTTGTTAAAAGTTGTTCCCATGTAGCAGTTTACCAGCAGGGTATCTCTGGGAATTTCAAAGCATCTCTCTGATCCTGCATTTATCTCAGGAATGCTGTGTCAGAAATCAAAACTCTCCTCATATCTTAAGGATTATCAACTTCCCAGCCATAGCTGGAGAGTATACAGTAACAGCTATGTGAGTGAAACCTTACTGAAAGGCTGCCAGGTTGCAAGCCTTTGCAAACAGCTAGGTGTATGTGTTCATTCCCATGCCAAAAATCTTCCCCTTATCTTATGTGAAGATACAATCTTGTGATTAGTGGGTGCCAGGGGTTTATCACGATAAAGTTCAAGACTTGCACTGGCTTTTTGCCAAGATCCACAGGGACATGAATTAATGTTCCAATTTCAGTGTGTCCTAAACCAGCAGTTTTCTTTAGTAGTAATCTTGTAGAAAAAGGAGGGCAGGCTAATGCAGCTAAAATTTAAATAAAACAGAAATAAAAGTAACCAAAGCTTGGGATGAAACGAGAGATGACATTTCTCTTCAGTTAGTGTAATAAAACCCATAACCTATCACTTGCCATTTTTACTGTGCACTTTAAAATAAAATCATGGACTGTCTTGGCTTCTGCTGCTCATTGTGGAAACATTCAATAACCGTGTCATTATAGGATGCTGATGCTGAGGGTTCAGAGGAATATAGGCTCTTACATCGTGATCTTGTACCATAGAGCTTAAATCTGCAGCTGTGCTGGAACTTACAGAACAGATATGTTACTAAGGTTGTTTATCTTTTTGGAACATCATCTACAAGCTGCTTGGTTTGGCTCAACCTATGTTTACTCGTTTGTCAGTCAGTGGCAAACATGTGCCTTTGTAACGGTCAGTTGTGATATTTTGGTTAAATTTCAGCAAAGTCCCTTTTTGTTATATGGAATGTTTTAGACCTCATTGATTTGGGCCTCAAATGCAAAAAAGAATACACTTGTTGTTGACAAAGATTAAGTCTACCAGGTGTAGGTAGAGAATATGAGAATGGGGATGATCTGCAGATAAAGGCACATGTGCTTTGATGAGAAGCTCAGCTCTTTCAGCACACCAACAATTTGCATTCTGCAGGGGCTGAAGAGCCAAACCATTTGAAGTCTTCTCCCTGCCAATCTGATTTGAAAGTTCTCTTACAAAATTGACTGTGTTCTTTCTATCATATCTTCTCTTCCCCTCCCCCCACCCTCTGATCTCTCATGGTTTTGAGAATCTCTTATTCTTCCTTTCTCCTTGGGTATTTCAAGGGAGACATGAGAGAATGGGTATTATCTACAGACAGCAGAGCCCATAGAAGGACACTGACATGGCAGGCTGCTTTCCTGCCTCACAAAGTAGAGATGGAAATAAATCTCTTATCCTCTTTACTGGTCTCTTGCTCCTTGCAGTGGGCATCGTTTTGGTAGCCTGGAACAAGGCAGTTTTCTTTTGGGTTTGAGTTAAAACCACTGTCCCATAGGTATACAGACAAACTGTGACCTGTGTGGCTTTTCAGTGCTTAGAAATCGAATGCTGAGAATTAAATCTGTATAAATTCAAGAGGAATCAGAGCTCATGTAAATATTTTTAAATTACAGTGAGGTCATCAGTTTGGACTGCCCTGTGTTGTATTAGGAATATTTGACTTGCACCCAAGGAAAATTTGTAACTCGAAATATATTTAAATGGGGACTTGCCAGCTTCATGAAAAATAAATACTTGGGAAAATCCTAAAATTTTAGGACGTGTAGATATTTTCTGTCTTTATATTGAAACAGAAGAATCAGTGATCTGAAACTGAGGAAGGGTTCAATAAGTAAATCCTTATAGAATTTGGCAGAATAGATCATTATTGCATAAGCCTTTGTCTGTGAGGGAAGTCAGTGTTCAGCTCAGTGGTCTGTGCTCATTCAGCAGTGAATAATTGTCTGCAACATGAGGACTTCTTACACTTCAGCATAATTGGGACTAATAACACACTGACCTTCTGGCTGGGATGTATTTATGGTGGCTAGTTCTCACTATGCCTGACCTATGTTTATCAGTTCACGTGCTGTGAATTCTTACTTTAAACCTTAAATATTTGATTTTAAATGAACAACAACAACAAAAAAAAGCAAACATCTAATACAGTCATGCAAATGAGGCATCAGAAGTATCATTCTTACTTAGTAGTGCTTGAGGTCTCCTTGAAATAGACCATAAGAAGATTTTTTGTGCGGTTTTTCAATTTTATTTTATTTTTCCTGTGTCTGAATATTATGATAATAGATGTTTTAATATACAAATGTAACGCAAAAATACAGAGTTAGTTTAAGAGGTGAGATAATGTGAATCTTAAGGAGTAAAATGTATTGATGCTTTTTTTTCCCTGGGAGGCATCTCTACTCATGTGTGAGGTTCCTTAAGTATGTTGTTATTCTGATGAAATTAATACACAATTACAGATGTTTTTTAAAATATTTTTGTAGATCTGAGTAAATGTACTATAAAGCCACTTATTGATGAATATTTTATTCCTGTGTGTAGCAATATTTAACTTTTTAAGAAATGCTTGTCAGTTTAGGTACAAAAAAAAGACTGTCTTATCTGTGTACTCCTTAAAAGCAAGTGCCCTATCAGTTAAGGGAAGTTGAAAGCACATTAATTTCTAAGACACTTCTGACAAATTTACCTGATTTAATAATGGGCTAAACACTGTTTTCCACAGAGTTTATTTACTGCAATATTTAATCTTGATTTTCCACTGTCTCGCATTCTTCCTGCCAGTTGCATTAATTTTCCTTATATTAGCATTTAAATAATCTTTTGAAAGAACAACACAAAGGAACATTGGTAGTTAATGGCAAATATTTCTGTTCGAACATGGTTGCATTTCCACCTAAATATTCAAAGAAAGTATAATTTTGCTACACAAAGAAGGACAAATGTAGGAATTTCACAATGTAAATAAAGAAGTGTGACCAATGTTTATGCTTCAAAAATCTTAATTTGCTTGACAGTATGTGGTAAATACGAATCTTTGTGACTGCTGAAATGAACTTCCCTGCATTTGAAGGAGGCTTGGAAATGGAAGCTCTTAAACCAAATCCTGCAGCTGTAACATTGGTCAGCTGCACTGCTGAAAAGGAGAACATACATGGCAATAAATATTACTTTACCAGTAATGCAGCAATGCACAGCTGCAAAGTCATTATGCCAAGATACTTTGATGTTTTGGTTTGTGATTCTTGAACTATTTTAAGGGGGGTTTTTTTTGCATCAGAAGGTCGTGGCAACTGAGCAGAAGACAAAGTACACTCACAATTTGGGGATTTCTTACATCACGTTTTTGGGCAATATCCAGCATTTCTTTTGGCTGTGCTCTTCAGATTGACACAGCTCTCGGAAGGGACGTTCTTTCCTCACCAGAAATACTGTTTATTTTATTTTGGCTCAGAAAGAGGGATAATTTCAGTTGACTGTTGCAGATCACTATCTAAAATAAATTCTCTTCAGAACTAGTCCAAGGCTAGAAAACAGCTTTTTGGTGATCCATTCAAAGCCTCTGTTTTCTTCCAAGGGCCCAAGATCTAACAGAACCTCTTTATTGTTGAATTTATGAAGTAGATTTTTTTTGAACACCTTTTTTTTTTTTTTTAGCTAAAAGCTAAAATTTTTTTCAGTGGGATACAGTAAACAGTCTGGGTTTCCCAGAAAACTTTGTGAGAATCAGTGTCTCCTGTTCAAAGTGTGTGGTGACTGGAGTACACAGGCACACCCATGTGTACTGTGTAGCAGCATATGTTCTTCTGTATTTTGGAGTCTGAAACATGTATTATTCATTTTTATTCCTTGAATCAAAGCAAAAGGAATGATGTTGGGTAATTTAAGAAAAAAGAAAAAAAAAAGGCAACCTGGTAACAGCTCTACTTTGCAGCTGTGAGTAAGTGCCAGATTTCCTGGTGCTAGTAGTCAGAGTATCTTCCTTGTAGTGAATGCCATCGCTAGATTCTGAAAGCTACATTGGAAGTGTTAGAATATATATAGTTCCTTTTTTTTAATGTACTTCCTGGAAAGTAAGTTGCTGAAGGTGAGAGTAGCAGCTGTACTTGTATTCCCAAACTTTACAGATTTGAAGGTGAGAAGGTATACAAAGGATCCTAAAAGGCAAAAGGGACTATTGTGGTCATTTACTGCTGTCTGTTGCAGCCGGGGGTGGCGGGGGGAGGAAAGTCTGAATTCCTTTGCTTGAACGCATCTTTCCTTGGGTAGCTGTAGAGAGTCTGACAACTTGCTGAAACTACTCCCTCAGTGCAACTACACCTAAGAACACTGAAGGTCAATAGAAGTTTGCAGGAAGGAATGATAATATGTAGTGTTTTGTCAGAAACAGCACAGAGAATGGAAGGCTCTTGTAACTGGGATTTCTTTTGTCTGCACTCATTGTCAGCTGCAGATGAGCAGTGTTAAGGTAACAGCTCTGTCTGCACTTGGGGCTTCCTTGCTCCCAGGCAGGTCCAGAGCTGTTACTTGCCCTGTGAGGAGCTGCTTCTAGTAGTGCTAAAACTTACTCCTATTCTAAAACTCCTTCTTGATCTTTCTAATATGTTCACTCCCTGATTTTTATATAAAAGGAGTGTTTTCCAAAATATAACATAAATCAAAATTCAGCCTTTTTTTTTTTTTTTTTTTAAGGTGTGCTTAAATTGCATATAATGCAACCTGTTTCCTAGTTCCTGGGGCTCTAGAGTCAGAGAATAGGATCAGTAGCCTTTGTAGGCATTCAGAAGACACAGCCCTTCTGATTTGATGTTTTGAGAGAATTCTGATGGACTATAAGCCCTGGAAACAGAAAGCTTCTCTACAAGATTTATTTGTATCCTCAAGGTCATGTGATGTTTTCCAATTTAAAATTAATTACATGAATTACATGTTTTGAACAGACACAACCTGTGTGTTCACAACTTCCATCTACACGCGCACCAAAATTTGTCACTAAGCATTCTCCCACCCACATCACCTTGCATCCAATATAATTGTTTCTATATTAGCTAGCAGCAAAAGTTTCTGTAACTCAGTGGGTGTGCAAAGAAATTTTTCCAGATCATGCAGTGAGATCTCATGGAGTACCCCTGGATAGAAACATTTATAATCTGTCTGTATGATTTTGGGTTTACTATTATTGATTAGTGTTTCTTGAATTAGATATCTATACAGTAAAAGAACTTAAAATCTGTAAAGGAGTACAGCTGGGCTTCAGTGCTGTAATCATGAATGTTGGAGAAATGGTGAATTTGTGTACAAATGTATTAATTCAAAACATATATTCATTTCCAAACCCCTTCCAGGTGTTTGAATGTGTTTTATAGAATAGTAGTAACAGTTTCCAGGTGGTGAAAGTCACAGAATCTTGAGTGAGAGATCCCTTTCTTAAACCTGGGTGATGCAAAATTAATTGGTAATGTGATTATAGTTTAGAAAACTGTCTAAATATATATGTATATATTTTAAAGTCCATTGTTCATATTTCAGGGAAGCAGACGTGAACATAAGAGGAAAATTCATGGTTTAGGCACAACATCTTGACTTGGGGCTCAGGTGTTGTTGCTTCTATTTTTTTAGTGACTAGTTAACATTAGCAGTCACCCTTATAATGATATGACATGTACTGCCTCCAAGTATGGTGCCTGCCTACTCCTACCATTAAGGAGGGTTGATTTAATCAGTAACGTGGTCTGGCTTCTGTGACATCTTTTGACATCCTGTGACTGAAGGAGGGAGTCAAATACAGTCAGTCCTCCTCTCCCCGTTCTAGCAAGAACTGTTTTAGAAATATTTGACAGAATTTCTTTGGTTGCTATCACACCTGAATTTAGGTCAAGTTTCTGAGTTATTTTATTTAGAAAAATGAATATTTTAAAGCTATTAAGGGAATACTTTCAGTGTGTAGTTATATTACCGTCAACAAAAGATGTGATTAAATAAATTGAATGTTGAAGATTTTCGGCTTATGGTTAACACCAGGTAATTAAAAGTAAGCGCTGCAGTGGGAGTACATTATATATCAGCTGTACTCTTTACCTCATTAGCTGGGGTTTTGCATGTTTATGGAGCTAACTTGCAATTAAAAATGCCTTTAACGTATGCTTAACAAGGCCTTTTAGGTATTTGGAATAAAGTACTACCGTTTAATTGAAATTGGTATATAGCATAAATAGATGTCTTAGTAACATGTCAGATAAATCTCCATGCCTAACTTGTCACTTTGCCTCTTTGCCTCTGATGTAGTTTTTAATGATGACTGTAAGTCCTGACATTTAACATGTATAAAGGATGGAGATTCTCTCTTAACTCCAAAGAATGTTTTGGTTTGTTAATAGAACTCGATTGACAAGATATACTTAAATTCATAGCTGTATTTTTAAGATGTGTGAACATTTGTATGTGCATGTGGATATGTGTTAAAATATTTTTAGCCATAGTATATCCTTTTTCAGTCAGTCTTCTGTTCTGCATTAGAATCCCAGCAGTAGTAGACTTCAAGACAACCTTTGATCTTGATAATTCACCTTAATGTTTTAACTTTGAATACTATGACAACTTTGTAAATGTTGCCTCAAGTGTTAAACTGAGTCTTGAGGGAAGACCAAGGAGTAAAGAAAAACCCAGTTGCCAAACAGTTACGCTGGTGATCTTCAAACTGTGTGCTTGTTTGTCAGGGATTTTGTGGAAGTGGATGAGATGTTGAAGTGTACTATAAACAAGGATGAGATGTCCTTTAGGTTAAGGTGGGTTACAAAAGATGATGGAAAAAGAAAGTAGGGAAGGAATGGTACTTTTGCAGGACGTAGAAGCATAACTACTAGAATTAAAAGCAAGGATCACGATGTGTGAACCTTCACATACAGTAAGATTTACTGACTTTCTGTCTTCACCTAGGAGTGTTGTTGTACCACCGAAGAAATCAACCATCTCCTCTTCTACAGCTGGAGTTGGTGTTCCTACAAATGCTGTCAGTGTGGTTTCTTCTTTAGATTCAGCCCAAGCCCCGGATCTGTCAGGAGAATCTCCTGGTAAGTAAGGGTAAATTAAACAACATAAATACCATCCTTTCCTCTGTTGCTTTTTCTTCCCTCACTTGGAGTACAAATAAACAATTTTTTGTTACATGTTATTTGTTATGTGAAGGTGAGATTTTTTTCAGTAGTTATCCATATCACAAAACACTGTTGGTGAGAACAGTTGTTTTTCAGACATTAAGTCATTAGTTGCCTACTGATTAGTGTGTGTATGTGTGCATATGTATCTATATGAGTCTTACTTGTACTAAGAATATTGATACTTAATTACTCATTGTATTTTCTTGGGCGGGGAATGTGCAATAATCTAGGAAGATACTATTTTACGTTCTGTTTGGGTTTTTTTATTGTTTTTAAACTACTGGAGTGTGTGTGGTATGTCCTAAGTTATGAAGTCAGACAAAAGGACCTTTCAGACATTTTAATCCTGCATACTGCTTTGTGAAAACTTTGTCATACACCCTCACACAGCAGCTTGCAGGCCTGCATTTGGTATCTGTGCCTCTAACAAAGACCAGTATCAGATACTTTTCAGGAAAATAGACATGGCTTTAAGTTAGACTGGACTGATTGTCAGTGACATCACACAGATTCATGAATATAAGAATACTTTTGAATATTTTCTGAGAATTTGTCCCCCAGATCATTTTATTATTCCTTATTTTGCTGCTGTGGCTACACAAATCTAAAAACTAACCTGTTTATAAATAAAAAAATTACAAAAGTAGTACTGTGTTAGAAAAACCCCAACTTTGCAACAAATGGAAATGTCTGAGCAATATTTGTCATAATTTCAAGATTTCTCAGTATTGTGTAAAACAGGCATACTATATTAACTTGTATTTAGTATAAATATGGTATATTCTAAAGACTGCTTTTTGTTACAGATTTATTATGTAAAGTATAAGCTCATTTATAAATTCTAGGGTATTTGCCTTAGGAAATATGTCTTAGTGCTAAGTAGAACTGAAAATTACATACAAGTGTTTCCAATAGCTTTAGCCTGAGGTCAAATTCAGTGTTGATGCCAAACTAATTGCTTTGGACAGTTTTTTTCAGTGGGGACAAAATTGAGTAGGTTGTTTATAAGCAAGTGTTCCTTTGAACCCTTACTTTTTCTGGTTGTTCTTGTATGAGATAAATGATGTTTAACCTTATATGCTGTTCCAAAGACGTGCTTTTCTACTTAGCCATGTTAAAGTCACAAGGCTATGTAGAATCTCATAATCATGCCGTGAAGTTTGATTTCAAGACTTGCATCTTAAATCAAGGAAGTCTCAAGCTCTGCCTGATTTTTAGTGTTTTTTTCCAGTGCTTAAGTTTCTTGCTTCCTGTTTTTATGAACTTATATCTGAACTGGAAAGACTGGGGAAAAAAATGTGATCTGTTATCATGTCCTGTAGTACTCATGTGTCTGCAAGACAATCTTCAACTGCCCATTCCATTTCTTGGGAAAATCAAAGTTTTGTTCCAGCCACGATAAAGGAAAAGAAAAGCTCTTGAAATCTAGTATGTTCTTACTTTTTGTAAAGGGGAGAATCCATTTTGTCACCAAAATTGGAGGAGGTAGCACTGTAGTAGTCCAGAAGTAGTGTTTGAAACAGGGGAATGAACTGTCTTTTGAAGTGTCACAGTTCTTTGGTGAGGATTGGCTCTGAGAAGCTAATCTGTTTTTAAAATAATAAAACCTTACCTACACTGAAATGGTTTTAAATAATTGTGAATTTGTTAACTTCTGACTGGTTTACACCTGACTAGATGAGGACTTAATTATTACAATTTCTGAAGCAAGTATTCGCTTGCTTTTAATAAAAACAAAGCAGACCAACATTGATTTTCAGATTTAGGCAATCTTTTAGGAACGTATAGAAGAAAAAAATAGGTGCTCCTATGGCTGTAGAATGTATGAGAAATCCAGACAATAAACAATACTAATGTAGCTTGTGACTGTGTGACTTCCAGCACGTCTGGGAGTTTTGGCAAAAATTGGACATGTAATCTGAACTGATATGCATAAAAAGAAACTAATCAGGATTAAAAATAGACATGTTTAGACTGGCAATCTAATTAATTAAAAGAAAAAGTAAAGGGATAAGTGAAATCATGCCTTAAACAGATTAAAACGTGAGACTGTTCCTTTTTGCCCGGTAAAATAATGGCATAGAAACAAAAATTTTGCAGACTTGGAGGGATTTACATCTAATGTTGCTCATGTAAAATTGCACACATTATGTTTGAAATCAAGTTATGTATAAGGCCTTAATTTGTTTTTTTTTTTTTTTATTTGAGTATGGAAGTAGCCATAAGCAAACTTCCTATAAAACCAATATATATAAATTTCCTCTCATTTCAAATCACTTGTTCCTTCACTAATTTTTGTTTTCATGCAGAAGAAAATCAACACATCTATCTCATTTTTTCAGCTAACATTCGTTATAATTCTGTTAAGAAAATAAATGAATTAAATCCTTTTTTAAATATGCTGAGCTTAAGGAGTCTGTGTAGTGAATATAAATTTGTTTCATAAGTTTTAAAAACTGATTAACAGAACCACAGTATATTAACATATAATGCTTTATTGTGAAAACTCGAGCAGATTTACTCCAAAACAGAGATGAAAGTGAGACACAGACACTGAAATAGGATTAAACAGCAATGATAGTGTTCTAATTGCTCTCAATTTGGCACTCAATTGGTACACTCAATTTGGCAATAAGCTTTATATAGTATGTGAACATCCTTCACCTGTAGATGTGATGTCAGAATTGCTTGTGTTGAAATACCAGTCAGTGTGGTTCCATATGCCTCCATTGCCATTTGTGTGTGCTCAGAATTCATCAGCCTCTGTCCTGATAATTTTTCCTGAAGTTTGCATCTTGCCTGTAGTCCAAGGGTTGTAGTATCTCAGATATTTGATACTTGAGATGGTCTTCAGCTCATATCACATGGATGTGACATATCCTGGCCTACCAAAAACGATGTGTTGACAAGTTGGAAAGATAACCATCTAAGCTCACTCTGTTCCTCTGATACTTTGAAAGAGGGTGAAAACATGTTTTGGCCTCAGACAGCCTGGCCTTTTTGAAGAAGTTCCTTCACCTTTACTCATTCAAGCTGCAGAGTATTTTTCACAACTCAAAAATACAAAAGTGCCCCTTGTAGTCTGAACTTTCCTGTCAGTATGTTGCTGATGGCTGGTATTTGGGTTGTTGGTTCGCTGGAATTGCTAGTCCAATTGTTGAAATATCTTGGAAATGCATGGAGAAAATAAAGCTTGGTGGCCCATGCTGAGCCAATCATTTATTGTCTCTTACAGAGGATGGTATTGAGCAAATGAACATATTTATTAATAGTAATCTAAAAAGGGCGAATTCACTCGAGTTGTTTCTTCCTTGGATTGTCTCATAGGCTGAATGTGAGATTTTCCTGCACATGCTGTGTCCAGGAAGGGCTACTTCTAAGACAGGACTAATATTTGGATAGGCAGGACTTGGCTGAGTTGCCTGAGCTAAAGTGGATATGCTAGCAGGGTGCCTGCGTTTTTGTTTGTCACTTAGTTTTCCTTTTAAATGTTTCAATTACAGCTGTAATGTTCTGAAGTGGTGTGAATTTTTTAAACTGTTTTGCAATTTGCACTCCCAGTGTTTCCTCTGATGCTCTGAGTTTCTCTGTTTATGTATTGAAGGATTTCACATGTGTTTTATTACTGCTTCGCTCTAAAGAATTCAGTCTTTCACTATTCAGTTTGCAAATGGTTGCTCAAATATAATTTCTATGTGGACAGTGTATGAAAAGTCTGTGGGAAGCAGGAGTGAATTGCCTCTTGTCATTACTGATGCACTGAATGTAGAAAACATGGGGAAGTTCCACTCATTTTCTGTTGCCTGTTTCCTCCCCTTCCTACTTGAAGTTCTTTGATTTTCACTTGTTTTGCCTCTGAGCCACACAGAGTTGCCCACAGGATTTTTACTTCTCCTGGGAAGATACAGGGGCTGTTCCCCAAAGTGTTAAGTCGTAAACGAGGCCATGTCAAAGGTTGAGGTGGAAAAAGGAGATGGATGCTTGGAAGAATCACAGGGATAAGCAATAACAGGAGATAAAAATGGAGTTGTGACTCCTGAATGCTAGTTCTCTTTATAGAGAAATATAAATTTTCTCTAAACAAGTTGACTTGTTTTGCAGAGATGAATGGTATTTATTGATTTTTATACATAGATGAAAATGAACTTGAAGTCTTGCATAAAATAAATTAGCAGGAGACAAGATAAAGTAAGAAAAATGGGTGTGAAGTAAGTTACCATCAGTGTTGAGGTTATTCGAGAAATTCACTGGATTATAGCAGCTGTTTCAAAGAGAATTCCAACTTTACAGTGACAGTAGTTGAAGGCGAGTTACCGAAGCAAAATGACACTTAAAAATCTCTAGTGCTGATGATATGCAATGGAAATGGCTTACTATTGTGTCAGTGAAAAAACTGTTTTAAAGCCACTTCTCTTAAGAGAAGTTTTCACCATTGTTTCATGAAGTCTGTTTTGTTTTAGCCTGCAGATGTGTTTACGTAACAGATCCCTTATATTAGCTTGTAAAACCTTTCATTGTAGTCTTGCATTGTGCACTTCCAGCCCCGGAAGTGTATTTTTGAATAAACTCATTATTTTGCTGGATGCCTCTTCCACAAAGGGCATCAGTGTACGGTAGGTCTGTTCTACAAAATTAAGGGGTATGGTTATTTAATTCAACTCTTATTCTTTTTACCTCATCTCTGTTCTCACAGAGTCAAGTACTGCTTGTGTATTGCCAAGTGTACTTCGTAAGCGTGTATGTAAAAGCATAAGATCTTGCACAAGGAGTTTCTTTAACAATATTTTATTGCTAGAGACACTTATTTGTTTAGACCCTTGGGGACCTTGAATAAACAATAAGGCTTCACTGTAAGGGTGCTAGACAGATGATCTGTTTGCATTTTCTTTTATGTTCTTGCAAATGTCTGTAAAACTGTCAGTTTGAAGGAGCCAGTTTATCAGCGAAAGGATAAGGAAGAGATAAGTCAGTTTAGTTCCACATGTTTGAAGTAGCTACTGCACTTACCCACATGTGTGTTGTGGATGAAAATATGCTACTGAAGTATTTTCATCTTTTTCACGAAAGGCAGGAAAAGTAGAATGAAAAACCACCTCTGAGTTAAATAAAGTAAAAAAATACTTCCACAAAACAAAATTTGCATGCAGAAATCACTATGCCTAATCCTATTGAAAAACGCCACGGAAATTCTCAGCTGCAATAAATCAGAGATTCACCCCTTTTAGTCAAATACATCTGAGTTTGGAATGTGGACTTAGGTGTTGATAAGTCTGAAGAAATTCAGACCATAAATATCTCCATGTAATCTTCAAAAAAAGAACATCAGTTTATGTAGATGCCTGCCTTAGGCTGTTGTCAAATTCAAATGATCAGTGCTTTTTTTGTTATGTCTATATTTAAAAGTTAGTTTAACCTAAAATTTCCTAGTTTTATGTTTAAGCATAATCTGTTTTGCACAATTTGTTTTTATTTCTAGAAGAAAAAACAATCATGTCCTGTGTTGTCAGTGGTTTCCTTTACCTCCCACTCAAATTGTTTTTAGCAGTTGTGTTGAAAAAACGGAAAACCAAAAAAACCTCAACCCATCCCCAAATATAAAACAAACAACAAAAAACCCAAGTTACCCTAGACTGAGTGTATGTCTCTTTATTAGCCTCATGATGGCTATTATGCCCTTTCATTGTCCTTGCAGATGTTTCCCTTGATCTTTTTTTCTATTTTTTCCCCTCATTTATTTTGCTGATGGCTTAAATATTGCATAGAATTATTTTCATTTCATTTAATTGTAAAACTCACGCTGTTATGCTGCACTGTCAAGTCTTATTTTATACTGATAAAATGATCCTTACATTTAATAGGGTGGGATTTTAGTTGTATATATTATTGACTTTATAACCATACCCAATAAGTAGTGGATTACTGGTCACAGATTTTAGATGTAATAAAAAACATTTTAACCATTTACATAATAAGACATTCTGCAGACACAGGCTGTGTGTTGAGAGGACTTTCTTATTTTGAAGGCTTTGGACTCCTTTTTCTGGTTGGTGTTGTGTTGAACTACCCAGACCAATGTGCTGATTTCTCCTTATGGACAGTGTAGGTGTAAATCCACTACTGGGCATGTGGACTTGAGAATATTTTTAAGCTAGAAGGGCTTTGTTAAATGAGAATGGGGATGTTGGGCTTTAGGGAGAGAGCTGAGAATTGTAATGAAACTATTCAAATACAGGTTATCATGAAAAATGAAATAATTGTTTTAAAATCTTAATTTTAAAAAAATTAGTTTAAAAAGCTGTTAAGTATCTGAAAAACAACTGGAGTCTTTGGAACCACGGAATCATGTAACTTGCTTCCTTATGTGGGCTTTGTTTTGTTTTTCTGTTCAGGAAACTCTGTTCTAATTTTCGGCACATCATTTGACAGCTTTTCCTTTGGGAATGCCCAAAATACTTTTTGGTGGTTTGACTATGTAAAACGAGATTTTAAAGAAATGAAGTTATATCCCTGAAAATATTGAAAACATCTACAAAATCTAGCCAAAACTGTTGAAACTTCTAAGAGTATATATTCGATTAACCTTCATTAGATAAATTATTTAGGATACAATGCCCAGAAGATTGACGTTTCACTTTGCTTTCAGCTAACACAACACTTTGTTCACTGCTTTCTTATCCTTCATTCTGTATGGCCCACTCAATTTCCTCCTGATCCCATCATCCCCATACAGCTACAGGTTGAATTTATGAAAGGCATAAGTGAATCACAGTCACAAAGATATCTCCTGCCTGTGAAGAAAGAAAAAGAAATAAGAGTAAAACTTTTCATTATTTTGATACTGTAGTTTATTTTATTACTTTCTATGATGTCTTTGAAACAAGATTAGAAAAAAATATCTTTCCTGGATAGAAAAACAAAAAGCCCACCCTACCACCACAACACCCCAACATTTCTTGGAGGAGGCTTTGTGTGCCACAGTTTTGGAGCAGAAGTTTAAAATTTGACAGGAGAAATAAACTCACTATCTCAGGGATCTGTCTTTACCATCACTTTTCAAATCTATTCCACTTCAGTCAGGTTAAAAGACTTTGAAGAGTTGCAGCTGACACATTTTGGTAGACAGTTTCAAGATCTTAGCAGCTGATTTCCAGACAGGTTGCATTTAACTGAGCGCACACCATTGTAGGTGGGACCATCAGGAATGTTTCTATAGTTACAGTTCTGAGAAGGGTCACGTCTTTGCTAAAGTAGATGTGAGAACTGAAATGATTAAACTCTCTTCCTTCATGCTTTTTTCCTTTTTTTTTTTTTCCCCTCCTCTCCAGCAGCATAAGAATCTGAAAGTGGCGAGGTGAGAGGAAAGAGAATAGGACAGGGTCTAAGGGTGGAAAGAGATAGGATTGCAGATGGGCTAGAAGCAGTCATGCTCCTGGGAAATGCACAGAAATCTGTCTGCTAAGATTCATTCCTCTCTGTAGTTTGGAATGCAGTATAAGATTTGTGAGTCACCATTCCTATCCTGGCAGAAAATATCTGTGAAGTCTCTGGCTGTCGTGGCTTACCCCCTGTTCATCATCGCTAATACCAATCCATACTGCAGTATGGAGGTTGTATTTCTCTTTATATACTGAACAGCAGAATTCAATATTTACAGATTCCTCCTGTGCTGATGAGAGCCATGTAGTGTCAATTTGACGTAACACAACTGCCTTTTTTTTTTTTTAAGTGTAAGATACATAAGTGACCCAGTCTTCCCTATCACCCTCTGAATAATTGATGTGGCAAAGTTAATAACTCATAAATGAGGTTATACCACTGCCATCATGCTAATGACACTGGCAATGCAATGGAAAATTTTATCCTAGCTGTCTCTGTCAGTGTCCTAATGTTGCAAAAATTTAAGGCAGGGTATTGGAAATACCCACTCATTTTGTTTTCTGCATGATTTTGACACAAACGTATTTTAATTTTATACAAAAATACTGTGCAAGTTACTTGAAATTAGATGAGCACTTCCCGTAACCAAAAGAAGTGCTTTAAAACTTTACTATTTGGCTTTATTATATATTAGTGTTACTATATATATATTAGCACATTACAGGAACATTAAAGGTGTAAGACATTGTTTGTATTCACTTAAGGTTGCATTACTGAATTTGTTCAAAGAGAATAATGGCCTATAAGACCAAAAGGGATCACTGCAGTCTAGTCTGACTTCCTTCACAAAACAAACTGCAACACTTCCTTGAATTACTTTCTGTTTGTACTAGAGCAGCATTGAAAAAGCTTGCCATGGCATACTTCATAAATATGAATGCAAGTAAATGTGACTCTTACGGAAGAAAACGTTTGAGGTATGAAGAGGTAAAAGGTTTTTACCTGGTCCTCACACAACCCTTGAAACCCATGATTTCTCAAAGATCAAGCTCAAGGCTTTAGTTTCTGGTCTGATTTTCTAATCTCTGTAATATTTTTTTTTTATATAATTTGTTTATTTTTACTTTCTCTTGTAGGAAGGGGATCATCTAGTTCAAAATTGCCATCTGTTCCTACAGTTTCTTCAGTGCCTGAGGATTCCGCCTCAAATATGAGGTAACTTCTTCAATTGAACGTCTGAACAGCTGTGCTGTGGCTCACATTTTTGATATTACAGTTGATACTCTTTTTCCACATAACTTAAGAATGTTCTTTTGCTGATATTCAATACCTAATGAGGGTTTGGGAAAATACTGAGTAGCAGATTATTAATTCCTTCTTATACATGTATACCACTTAACATTGTCAAAATCTGTATTAGTTTTTATGCAATTTCTGTATCTTTCTTCTTGCTAATCACGTGTATCTCTCTACTAGTATTACAGACAGGCTTGAACATGCTTTGGAAAAAGCTGCCCCACTTCTGAGAGAGATTTTTGTGGATTTTGCTCCCTTTCTTTCTCGAACTCTTTTGGGCAGCCATGGGCAGGAGTTGCTGATAGAAGGTACAAGTAAGTTTCCACTTAAAAAAAGTTTTTTTTAAGGTGTGCTTTATTTTACTTTGGAGAATTAAGATTTCTTCATTTAGAAGATTTCTTCCTTCCTTTCCAAACAGTGCTGTTCACTGGATTTCTCTGCCTCTAGTTCCTTCTGTCTTTAGTCACCTGGGGTCATTGTCATTGCCTCCTCATTTTTACCTCATCTCTGCAACCTCTTTGTGACCATCTCATCTCATAATTTCCTGTATCTCATTATGAGAGACCAACTACAGTTGTCTCTTCCTTAGTTTTCCAACTCTTCCAGCAAATTGTCCCATAGAAGGTGGTGTATGAAATACGTTTTGTGAACCTTAAAAAAAAAATTGGTGTCACGGTCAACACTTTTTTGCAAACTAAAGTATATAATGTAGAAAGTTAAGCACAAAGACCTTGCATTTTTACTGGGATGTTATAGCAGAAAGCTTCTTGGGAACTAAGTCAGTAGAGCATGTTTCTGGTCTATGTCTTGCACATGGGTCTGGTTCTGCCTTTCTGGTTTCCAATTGGAAGGCAACCATACAGGTAAGAGGAATATGTTGTCAGTACCGAGAATAATTCTCTGACACTTCTGAGAAGATGAATATTCATGGTGAAGAGTGGCATAAAAAGGGATTGAGACTGAGATGATGGACTTTTCTTTCTACAGGTGGATTTCTCTGTTTAAAAATGAGACTCAGTTCTGCAATGCAGACATGAACATGCTCAATTAAAAAAATCATGTCGGTTGGAGTGCTGTGAGTTTAGTAGTGACACCAGTTTTTCAGTTTTCTCATAACTTGGCTATATCATATGCATTGTCCACTGATTTTTAGAGAGAAAGTTGCAGAATTTGTCCAGTTAAAGAGGTGACTGGAATTAGAGCCAGAACTTGTTGAAGCTTCCAGTGAAAAGTGCACTCATGGTAGAATCTCATGGTTGCTTAACTTGAGCTGATAACTTTCACGTGAGCTGTATTTGGGCTAATACATCTAGTTTCTTCCTAGGGAATTAAAGTTCCTCTTAAAAACATTTTTGGAACTAAGTGTTTCTTGAATTAGGACAGTCATGCTGTATTATAGTGCCAAATATGGTTAACATTGGCACAGACACAATTGGAGTATCAAACACTGTCAAGTGTTTTCCTGAAGACTGACTATATCAAAATCTAGACTTTGCTAAACTTCAGTGAAATTAAAGTTATTTAGTTTAGGATTTCAGCTTGCTTACTGTTTTGAGTAGGAAGAAATGGAAGGAAGAAGTGTACGAATTGCCTTCTGTGAAACTCAAGAAGATGGGAGTCTAATTCTGTTCATGCATGTGGGCATCACCTTAGCTGATAAACATTTTAATGGAAGCTGCCTTGGGAACAAAATTATTTCATTCATTTAATAAGAAAAACCAGAAAAGCGATTTTCCTCAGAGCTCTGATTTGCTAAAGAAGTAAATATTCTATTTAGTTACATTTTTTTTTCTTTTCTGAAGATAAAAGGTGATCTGGTTCCAAAGTATTTTGACTGTAGTATAGGTTATATACACAGATAGATGAATATTTCATAGATTGGGTCACCAAAAAAAAAAAAAAGCAGGATAATTATTGGGAGTGTATGAACTGTCTAGACAAAAATAAACACATGAAACCAATTTTTGGGCCTAAAATCCAGTTACAGAAAAATGCCAAACAAAATGCGAACCCAAATAATAATAGTCAAATTAGTTTATAAACAATTGAAAATATATAGAATGGGTTACTGCTTGCACTTCTGCTAAGGTTTAGTGTGGGGTTAGGGGTCAAAGTACTAATAAGAGTGTTTGGGATGTCTGCTGCCATGAAACAAAATGGAAACTTGATTGATAGCTGGGGGCTGAAAGGAGAACGCGCAATGGAGAAAGCAAAGGTCATAAAGCCATTTCCCTTCTCTGCATATATAATGACCCAATCCTTCAAGAAATAGCAAAATGTAGATACAGTGGATTAATATAACATATGTTAACCACACTCCTGATCATTTTGACATACAAACATTTACGTGAATAATGGGGGTAATGTATTACTATTAGCTGTATTGCTATTGGTGGTATAAGAATTTCAGTTTTCTTTTGTTTGTCAAAATGCTTCTAATCTATTGAACTTCAAAATAGTTTGTGTTAGTAGCTGGTGCCATATAAACATGCATTTATGTGTACCTTTTTCTTTTTGTAGGCCTTGTATGCATGAAATCTAGCAGTTCAGTTGTGGAGCTGGTGATGCTTCTTTGCTCTCAGGTGAGATTTTAAGTAGCAATGTCTGAAACTGCTGTCTTTGAACACAATGGAAATTACAGTTAAAATTTGGCATTAAATTTGACTTCAAATTTGACTTTAAGTTTATATGAAATATGTAAAGAGATAATGTACAAGGCCTTTTGATTATAAACAAAATCATATTAAGTGTGTCTATTCAGTTCAAGAGAGAAGATATGAATGGTTTTACATTATCTTACTATTGAGCATTTACATAGCCTTGAAGATGGTGTGCCTAAGTAATTCTGTGCTGTCATTTTTATAAGATAAAATAGGATCAATAAAATATTAAAGAAACACTGATTTCTGCATCTTGACATGCTGAATCCTCTGGGATAAATAGAATTTTTCCTTTTGTGTAGAGGTTACGAAACAAGTGATAAATACTTTTGAAACCCTGTCACTCTTAATTGATTTGACAAGTACTAAGAATTTGAGAAAAATTGAAGTAAGCAACCCTGGTTGTCAGCAGTTTGGTACATTCTTCACTCCTAAAGGCACAGTGATTTTCGATATTTAAGAACTGGCCTATTTCTATGGTTAGAAAAGAGCCAGAGCCTAAGGAACTTACTTTAAATTGTGTATGCTGTATTAATTGGATTTTCTTTTGGGGTTTCTTGTTTTCTTTTTCTTTTTTTTTTTTGTAATTAAACAGAAGACTGTTTTTATTGAGCCCTTCTTTTGGTGCCTTAAAAATTATACCTTTCTGGTAGTAAATTCCCCTACTTAAAACTTTAAAATAGCCTTTTTTAATGGGAATGGTATTGGTCTGGAGGTCAAGGGTTCTGACCCATTTCAAAACCTTTGACCTTCATTTACAACCCTTATGGTTTGCTTGCCTGACGAATAAGGATAATGCAAAATTAATGTTTCTTCACATCGATTTATTCGTTTTAGTGCCTATATTGCCAAATTTATTTAGAGTGTGCTGATAGACATTTCATGAATACAAATGAAAGAATCATAGAAGGTGTGAAAAATCGATAGTCTACATTGTCAATAAAGTGCAATAAGAACAATTACTTCTGGAGATTACACCTAATAGATTTTACAATGAACTAGTGAAGAGTAGTTATGTTTTCTAGTGAGGTTATTATTAATGAATGTAACTAGAACTTTGCTCATCTACTTTTCCATCTTCCTCAGGAAATGCAATATCTTTTTACACTGAAAGAAACTTAATATTCCTCATGGAACTTTTGGAATTTAGAGATTGTTAATTTACGTATGACTGTACTGGAAGTGAACGTTGTTCATAACTTTTAGAATATGAACTTGCAGCTGATTTAGATTAGAAAAGAATCTTTGCTACCAAGAAATCTGTGTACAAATTTTACCGTTCATTCATTAATGTGCTAGAGTAAAAATAATCTGAGTATTAAATGTGTGTCTGACAACTTGATATTGCCATTTAAAAAAATTAGTATCCATGCTTCTTGTATCAGTAATTAGTGCTTGACCTTTCCCTCTTTTTTTGGTAGGGTAATCTAATCTTTCTTAAAATCATGTTGTGCTCTGTACTGTACGTCACTTGTTTGGTTTTGGGAAGTGGAAAGGATAAGGAATAAATGACGTGCTCTAATGCATCTATTTGTCATATGTGTCACAATGCCACTTTAATGCTAATCTAATCAAATTGAAGGTATCGTGATTGCTCAGCAGTGCTGGTTGCAGAGACCGAGGTTGTTCTTTGTGAAATAGTGGAAATAAACCAATAAAGTTGCCAAGACCTCAAAGTCTTTTTAAAGTTGCATAGCAGCTGTAATTTTTGGCAGAATATGAAAAATGATGTGAGAAATGAATCTAAAATTAGCTCCAGATGTATACAGATTGTTCGGGGGTGATAATTACATTTTTCACTTTGAATTTTCCTAATTCAAAGAGGTCAGCATGGCAATCACAGAAGTGATTTATTTTGTTAAGAAGTGAACTGTCTTTTGCTACATGAAAGCTTGAGAGATATGAAATTGAATTTCAAGCCGACATTTTACAGATACTGGGAGGAGATGGGGTTGAGCTTGATTGATTTTTTTTCTTTTTTTTTTTCTTTTTCTTTTCTGTTTTTGTCCCTGCAAGATAGGGTGGGAAATGAAGTGATATCCTTTTGCTAAAATTTTAATTAATTTTTAAGAGGAGATGGAGAGGATGAAGTGCCAAAGATCAAAAGATCAGGTCAAAAACCAGTTTTTAATCACATAAATAATGTGGCATAGTTACAAAGTAAGTATCTGCAAATTTGATTTAAAACTTCACAAATTTGTCAGCCATCACTTTATGAAATTGAAAGATTGCTTTGATTAATCTTTGGTGTTTGTAAGATAACCTCTTCTCAAAATTCATTTTAAGTGTTGTACATCCAATGTAAGCCGTTGGATTGTCTTTTCTTAAACATTTGACTTTTTCCTGATGTTTATTTAGATTTGTGGCTGAAATATGTTTTTTTTTCCTCAGAAGTGCAAAATAGCATAACAATATCACACAGGTAATTTTTTCATAAAAATGTGAAAGTAAAGCTCTTTCCTAGCTGAAGTGATATCAAAAAAAATGAAGTGGTACCGTTCCGTGTAGCTATTTGTGACACCTGGTTAATTTCTTTTCTTATTTAAATTTCATGTATTTAGGCATATGGAAAAAGACCGTTGCTTTTGTATTTGTTTAGTGTTTGCATGTTGGTATATTGCTTTGTATTTAACAGAGGCAAAAAGAGAAACAGGTGGTTTGATATACACACAAAAAACTTTTTCTAAGACAAAACCAGGTTTTTGATAGACACACTGCATTTTGAGACGTGTCTCTGTGTGTGTACTTACATTTCTATAAATCTATCAAAACATAAAGAATCCTTCATTTAATATTACTGCAAAGTGTTCCTGCTTATTTGACATTAATATCATTTTTGAAAGAATCGACGTTGCATTCAAGGCCACTTTATAAAAGCGTTGTGTTGCTCATCCTAATTCAGTCTGACACACATTCCAATAACACTACCTCCCTTCTAGGGTTTAAAACTAAATTTATGGCCGAGCATTGTGAAGTGCATCATTTAAAAATGGTTTCAACCCAAAACATCTAATAAATAAATAATGTGTATGGCTACTCAGTAGCAGACTTTCCAGACTAGAAATCATTCCATCGGATACTCAACAGTCCACTATCGGAGAGGGCTGTCAGATAAATCTTATAGTAGCTGCATTCATGTCCTGTAAATCACATGTTATTGTCTGAGCCTTCTGCCAGGTCATCTATTCTTTTCCCATTTATCAGAAATGCATACAGTACAGTGAACCTGGAAGCACCATCTCGTCTGGGCTGGCATCCTGTCGGGGTAATTAAACCAGCCAAAAGAGAGAAGTCCTGCTTCTGTTATCCCTTCTAAATGAGTGACATCAGGATGTTGAAGGTGCTCACGTGCAATTGTGAGGCAAGACTTCTGCACGGGGAAACTGATGTCACCCCCAAAGAAAGCATTTTCATCTAAAAGGACTCTGTGCCTAAAACGCAAAGGGGGCTTGTGTGAATTGAGTGCATATCCATAAAGCAAATATGCTACTGTGCTTCCTTTCCTTTGTCAGATATCTTCTTGAAATACACAACTAAGTAGGAACAACTGTGATCTTCCCTTCTCTCTCATGAAGGGATTAAAAATACTTCTTTCCTGTTCATGTGCATGAAGCATTTGTCCTATTGTGGTAGCTCCAAGGTGAAACGGTACAAAATAGGTTCCATAATTTTCCTTGATGCCTTTGAATTTACAAAATCTTTGACACTTGAAAAATGCTTCTTTCTGTAGTAAACCAGTGGAATATGTGTGAGAGAACTAATTAGATGGTTCTTGTCAGATTCATCTTTGACTTAAGAGCTTTTTTTCTACTGAATCTAAACTTAGACTGACTCAAATACTGTTCAGCTCTTGTATAATCTTCTTGGTTCCTCCTTCCTCTGTCCAGTGTTGTTTCAAAATAACTAAAAGTGCATTCCTGATAGCTCATGGCATATATAAAACCAGGAACAATGTTTTAATACATTTAATCTCTAGTTAATTTATCTTTGAGAAATATTAATATGACATATTGCAATATAACTACATAGCCTTAGCTATTAGATGTATATTGGGCCTTGATAAGGTATGTCTTTCATGAGGAGATGGAAGAGGGAAGCATAAACCCTGGTACTCCAGATTTTTTTGTGTGCAGAGGTAGCATCTGCTCATATGGCCCACTGAAATGTGATTATGGCTGAACATGTCACGTGCTGTGCTGAGAGTTTTTGGAGTTACTTTTTGGAGAGAAAAGCTTGATCCAGGGCCGTACCCTTTGCATTTTAAAAATACAGCAGGGGCTGATTAGTAATATTAAAGAAGAAAAAAATTTACACTGTGAAAGTTGCTCTTACTGCCTCGGTAGGTAAACTTACAGGTCATCAACTCTCTTTTTTCTAGTCCAGTTATCATTGGTTAAGTGGTGAAATTTTTGCCTAAGGTATTTCTTTAGTATTGATCTTTCATATGCTACTAAACCCCTTTGCGAAGAAATTCTATTGCTCCTAAAGAAGTCAAGATACATCTCTTGCATGGGCAGTATCTTGAGCAATATCAACATGTGCCATGCAGTCATGCACCCATACAAACAGTATGATAGCATTATTTTCCCTAAGGGAGAGCAATAGGATAGTAATTACGTTTTGAGCAGAATTTTCTCACATCCTCCTTTCACTTCCACCCCATTACTTTGGTGTTTGTGGGACTGCAGTAGGATCTTCAGGCTTTTATGAGTATCTTCTGCTCAGAAAAAAAAAAGCTTTGTATCAATGATCCAAATTCATTACCTCAGGAAGGGATTTCTACAGCATGTTCTAAAATGTGGTAAGCCTTTGAATAACTTGGAGATTTTAGTTGATGTAGAAGATGGCAGGTTTTCAGTTGCTTGCAGAGGGAACACTTTATGCTGATGCTCTGTGATCTGCGCTGGTTCTTAATTCACTTTTAAGTGCAGTTTGATGTGATGGATAACTATAGTGATCTCTATGAAGTTTTAATTGAATTGGTTGTACGTTATCTAAAGACTGATGTCCCTGTGATACCATGGCAGCTGAACTCAACAGATTCATCAAAACTCTTAACTATATGAAGAGGTTTAGATATGAAGAGAATAAATGCTGTTTGGGTACTTTTTATGTACCCCAAGTGTTAGATGACGATCTTTCAATCACAATAATGTTCTTCCATCTAATCACTTTATGCTATAACAGCCGAAAATATGTTTAAAAAGGATTTGATCTCCATTTAGATATGTGATTTTTAAAAAAATATGTATGTTTGGGTGGATTTTAAAGGGATTTTGTAGGGTGTCAAATGATCTTCTATCAACTGTAATACATGCTCTAATTGTCTTTTAAAAGGCATTTAGAAGATATCGGGAGTGGGAAGGTTTTTTTTTTCTGTATAGTGTGAACTTCTGCAAATAGGATCTTTGTCTTTATCAAAGATTCATGTAACTGTACTTGAATCAGAAAAAAACCCCAAACACTTGAATGATAGATTGCTTTCATGATAAAATGGTTAGAACCATAAATTTATTAGGGAAATGAAAATTATGTAGATCTTAACAAGCAAAAAAAAGAATTTACCAAAGTCTAAATTGTGAAGTTAAGGAGAAGACGTTGCATGAATCATGACCTTGTATTGCTAACTTTGCTTGCAAAGCTGTGAAGTATTCAGTGTTTCTAATTTAATATGAAGGCACTGTGTTGAGATACACTGAAAAACACTTTACCAGAGACTTTATAGTGTGCTTTTTTTTTATTCCTTGTGCTCTTTTGAAGAATTTGAGGATTGGAAGAATATTTGCTAACTGAGATGTTTGTAGGGATGAGGTGACTGTGGAAGGAAGCGAATATCCAAGATCACCTTGCTCTGCTATGGGTTATTTAGATTCTTAAGCTGCCTCAGATGTGCTTCATCCCAAGGGAAACCAGGCATATTAATAAAACTGTGTAGATCTTAACATTTCAAAATATGGGATTGCCAGGCACGTTATTAATTGTTATGCGAACAGTAGTAGGGACGTTCCTAGTGCAGTGTAATAACAAATATTACATGGCCCTTGTAACTGCAACACAAAATGGAAGATCCTTATCCTGATTTTCTTTAGGATGCTGTTGGATGGAAAGTAGTTGGGAAATGTCTACTGAGCTTTATGTATAGTGCTATTTCAGGAAACTTCCAGTGAAGAGGTTTTACTGCTTCTTTCTCCAAAACTCTTGTTATTCTTTCCCCTCTGCAATGTATATTTTAATCTACAGTGTCTTAGTTTTGCAGAGTGGAGACTGTGGTCAGAACCAGAGAGAGTGGAAGGTAAACCCCACAGTAGCCAGTGGCCATGCTCTCCGAGTGCTCTCCTGGGACAAAAAGGGCTTAAGTTTCAATTGATGTTTCAGGTAACAGTTGTTATTATCACCAGGTAGAATAATCTGTCAGAGGAAGAATTTCAACATACCCTCCCAAAGTAGTGAGTAGTCCAGCAGCTTAAGGGCATTCACCAGGCATGTGGAAGAGCCCAGTTTTGAAAGAAATTAAGCTCTCTCAATCTGTAAAAGCAACACTGTGATTCATCTGTGTTGTTCTCAATTGCCATTTCCTTCTTTGATTGTTGATATATGAAGACATCAGTTCTTTTCTGTAAGATCTTGGGCATAAAATTTAGGGCTTCTACCTTCTCCTGCACACTGCAAGACACTTGATATAAACACAGTGAGCTGTTTTGCTACTGATCAGTAGGATTAACTCTGGAGAAAGTGAATGAAAGTCTTGGAAAATGTGGGTGGGCATGACTGTGGAATCCAGACTCCTTGAATGCCATCCTTTGTTTCTTGGATTTTAGATACTATCTTTTCAGTAAGTTTCCTTCTCACAAAGCAGAGGGTTACATTATCAAATCTGTTGTCTAGATTGCTTGAATTCTTCCTTACATGAGATATATCTGGAAGTTTATTCATACTATAACTTCTTTCCTTCCTAAGTGGAAGTTTTTCTTCCCTCTCTGACTGTTTCCCTTTGGGTGCTGAAAATGTGTATTGACAACTTTCATGCTTGGTATATGCCACTGAGCAGAGTATTTGGAATAATTACAAATGGATTACATGTGCTGTGGATGTTTTGCTCCTTGCTTCAGTGAACTGTGTTATACATTCAAAGTGTTTGAAACTGGAGATCAGTTTGGCAGATAACTATCTGAAGTGCAAATCTGATAAGATTGAAATAAATGGAAACAGCTGGGAAAACCTTTTCTTTCAACTGCAAGACACTTGATATAAACACAGTGAGCTGTTTTGCTACTGATCAGTAGGATTAACTCTGGAGAAAGTGAATGAAAGTCTTGGAAAATGTGGGTGGGCATGACTGTGGAATCCAGACTCCTTGAATGCCATCCTTTGTTTCTTGGATTTTAGATACTATCTTTTCAGTAAGTTTCCTTCTCACAAAGCAGAGGGTTACATTATCAAATCTATTGTCTAGATTGCTTGAATTCTTCCTTACATGAGATATATCTGGAAGTTTATTCATACTATAACTTCTTTCCTTCCTAAGTGGAAGTTTTTCTTCCCTCTCTGAGTGTTTCCCTTTGGGTGCTGAAAATGGGTATTGACAACTTTCATGCTTGGTATATGCCACTGAGCAGAGTACTTGGAATAATTACAAATGGATTACATGTGCTGTGGATGTTTTGGTCCTTGCTTCAGTGAACTGTGTTATACATTCAAAGTGTTTGAAACTGGAGATCAGTTTGGCAGATAACTATCTGAAGTGCAAATCTGATAAGATTGAAATAAATGGAAACAGCTGGGAAAACCTTTTCTTTCAACTGGAGTATGTTGAAATTACATTTAAATTAGCTGAATGTATTTTTTTTTTCTTTGACTAAAGCACTATGTAGATTTTGTCTATCTAGAACTAGATTATTGTAATACAGTCTGTGTGAAACCTCAGCACAATGTAAAACTTGTCTCTTGGAATGCCATTCCTACCTCAATTTTTTGTTGCTTTCTAAATTGTTTGAAAGTTTAATTGCCTGTAATTGCCTGCAATACTTAATCTGTTGAGTTCCATGGAATTGCTTGGAGAGCACCCTAATATGTTTAAAGAGGAGTTTATTTCAAACTCTTATTCTTCTTAATGATCACTAAAGTTCACACTTCACTATGCTTAAGATCTGTTTGAACTTTGTTCTTAGATGTCATTGTTGGCTTCAGGAATAATGTGCTTTGTTTGCTGTTCGCATGGCTTACAGTTAGGCCATTTAAAATATCTGTGTGTCCATCACTGGCTAAACTTAAAAAAAATTTAATTTTGATAGACTCATGCGAAAAACAATGTTCTGTGGAGTGGATGAATGTATATTGACAGTTTGCTGAGCAGTAGAAATCAAAGATGTTTATAACTTTGCTTTTACCTTAAGTGTGGAAATAGGTTAGAATGTAATGAGAATAATTTGCCCATACTGCATGAATAATAAGTGACCTTTCCTTGACTTCATGATGCAATAACCACTTGATAGTTGTATCCTGGCAGGTAGTATTCACAGTAGTTAAAGTGTGTGAGCTAGTACTTTGGCTTTACCTCCTTATATCTTTCCATAATACTTAGTCTAGGAGGAGATTTTAAAGGTTTACTCATTCTCCACTTGGCAGATGAAATCTACGATGTGGGATTTTAAGATGAGCAAAAACTATGATGTGTTACATTTAGTATGAGAAAAACAGAAGAACAGATGGTATATTATACTTTCATTATATGAGGTTGATGTTTCTGCATATTAGATATAACTAATCGTCAAAACAATAGTTTAAATGGTTGTTTAGTCTAGGCCTGCTCTAGACCCACTAGAAAATGCCCTCTGCAATTGCAGCCACTGTACGTTGAAGTGTTCGACAAAAGCAGGTTATATCAGCTGCAAACTGAAAAAAGTAGTGTGAATGGGCCAGTTTTTTTTTTTCTTTATGCTACACAGCTGCTGTGTGGGAAGTAATTGTGGTTTTGAACAAAAATTAAAAAAAATATGTAAAAAAATCAAGATGCTCAAGTGCTATATACTAGAAGGTGTTTAGAGAGGTACAAATGGATATGTGTAGTAAAGCCATGATATTTTTGTGTGGACTGATGTGAAGCTTTGTTTCTTGGGACAAGACACTTGGAGAATTCAACATGATAGTGCAAGCTTCGGTTGGAAGAATAAAAGATGGGGCTGAAAACCACAAAACCATTCTTAGAAACAGTTAGCCACACTGGAGTGGGGAGAGATGAACTTCTCTAAGTTCTTCTTACTAAAACAGAATTCTGTGGGGAAAATAAGGATTTTTCCTCCCAGGTCTTTTTTTTTTTTTTTTTTTTAACAAAGTACAATCTTTAGTGGCTGTTCTACAGACTTTTCAAATAGAATAGGCTTATATGAAGAAAAATTCTCTTATGAATTGAAAATTATTTGCATTTGGTCAGGAATCCAGGACAAGTTGTTGGTGTGAGTTTAATGGAGAACATATCCTCTACAGCTAAAAGTAATAACCTTTAAAGGTGTGTTGCTGGGAATTTGTTTGATTAATGTGTGCATTTTTATGTCTAGGGAGGAGTGTGGATTGTCTAATGTAAATGTGAATCATGGGGGTGTGATAGAGGAATGGGACAGCTTCATTTCTATGAATGTACACTGCTGCAGATGTTTAAAACTAAGGGAACATAATTTAGCTACAGAAGCAAGACTTCTCTGAAGAAAAAAGGCATCCTGTTGCTTCACCAGCACACTAGGTCTTAAAAAAACACCACCATTTAAGGTGAGTTTTGTGCAGCGAGAGCACACCCTGTGGCTTGGCAGTCTAGTCAGAAGGATGATACCATGCTGACTTTATAACTAGATCTTTGAACAATATTCTCATGGGTGGTAAATGCAAAACAAAGTAATATCAACTGGCACTTAATTCTGTGAGCTCCCTGCTGATGGGGCTCTGCACTGAAATGGAACTCTTCCTGACAGGAAGTCAGCCGCGAAGTGTGGAGACCTCTGAAAATAAAGTGTGCTTTAATTTGACACCCTGCTGTTTTACAGCTAGTCTGTTTAATTTGAGACTATGAAAAGAGGTTTAGCTGAGGGGAGGGGTATGAGATTATGGAAAGTTCAGTGAGCAGCAATCCTTGTTGCTGATTTAATACTAATGACGAATATGTGAACTTTTTTGTTCATGTTAATAAATGAAATAATGTGTGTCTGTTTCCAAGCAACACTGCTTAAGGAACTCATGTTTTGGGGAGAAGTGCTGTTTACCTAAAGTTCTACCAGGAGAAACGTTGGATAGTGGTGCTCTTCAGTGTATTGTTTAACTTTTAGCCTTATTTATATTCATGTGTGCCTTTTTGCATGTTTCTGCAACTGGGAAAATGCCTGTCTCATCAAAGTTTGTTGATGACACACTAATCTTCCAATAAATAACTTGTTTCAGTTACTAAAAACTCATAATTCAAATTATGCAGAAATCGTGATATTGAGGGGCATGTCTGTTACGTATTAGATCCTAGTTCTGAACCATATTTGATTCAGAAGAATCAACTGGGTTTTCCAGTACTCTTTGAATAGTTCCAAAGACATTTATTTATACTTAAAACATTTACATTTTTCTTTTGGAAAATTTACTTGATGAGTGTAGGGGAGGATTTGTAGTGAAAGGAGCAGAAAATTATTATTTATCAAGTTTATGCTAGCAGCATGTAGGGAAATGTGAGAATAGAGCCCTGTGCTGCAGTGTGTTGTGTATGATGTTTTAGTCTAAGGGAAGACAACAGATGCAGGATGAGGAAGGGAAAGTAATGTTGGAAGAGATTCATTAGTTTTTCTGCCTTTTTTTTATTATTTGAGCTAGCTTCATTTTCCCTAAATCTTTTAAGAAAAGATCTGCATTAGGATAGGATTGCCCAAGGGAATAACAATGGCCAGGTTTGGATGTCTTGTCCTTTGAGTGAAGAGCTGGGATTGGCTTACATACTTTGGTTTTGTTCCCTCAAAGGTACAATGATGGTGGGAATCTTATTTATTGTTTGCATGCATCGTTATGAGAATTTAAATTGAAACTAAGCTACATTTGGGGAAAAGGGTAGTGTAGAATCATTGAACGGTAGAATGGTTTGGGTTGGAAGGGACCTTAAAGATCATCTCGTTCTGATCCACCTGCCGTACAAAGGGCCTTATGGTTCCAAAACCAGTGTTCACTGTGTATATTACTGAGTTCTTCACTAGCTAAATTCATTTATTTAAAGCTAAAAACTTTGAGCAAGAAGGTTGCTGCTATTTGGTGGTGATGATGAATGTTGCTATGGGTGGGGTCAGTCCATCACTACGAGTGCAACTGTGCAGCAATGAGTTGCTGTGATTTTTTTGTTCTTAAAATTAGTAGTCTACCTAGAAAGCCAATTTTTTTCCATTCAGTGATTTTACAAAATCTCAAATGACCATCACAGTTAAGCAAAAACCAATGAAATCAAGAGTCAGTTGCCTTATATTCTTGCTATTCCTCAATTTATTTTCCTTTATTCATATAAAAAGTGTTGCTGTGTCTGCAACACAATTATTTGGATCTGTTCCCTTTGTTAATCTTGTGCTGTTCCTTTTCCTCACTTTTGTTTTTCCGTCTCCTTTAATTTACAGCTTCATGCTTTCCATTGCTGCATGTTTACAGAACTGCTTGGTACTTTGTATTCTCAATTAATTTTTAAGATTCCTGTTCCTATTGTTTCTGAAGCCAGTCTTTCATCTTGGCTTTGAAAATAGCCGATGGTTAAAGAACCTGAAGAGGAAACTGCGGTGGAAAAGGTTTGCTGCTAGATGAACTCAAACCTGACCCCTAATTTTGTTTCACGAGGAGTCATGGCAACAGCCTGCTAGTGGGAGAGAGAAAGGGAAAAGCTGCCCAGGCAAATTGCTTCCTACGTCAGAAACTGTGGACCTGAAATAATTTAATTTTTCCCCAGTTTTTCCTACTTTTTTGAAACTAGGTACAAAAATTAGGTTTGAGCGGTGATGATATGCAGCTTTTATGCTGTGATAGTTATTATTGATATCATTTTTATTTATGCAGACAGCGATATTTTCATAATAATATATGAACTTTCAGATTAAGTTATTTAAGTTTTCATTTATTGCTAAAGAATATTTGGTATCAGCATAAATTGCGACAACTGCAACCCATCTCGAGATTTTTCTGACTGTGTGTAATTGTTAAAGATTGTATATGCTGCAACGTTTTATGTACTGTGTCTTACATGAAACTGTATTTTTTATGAGAGATTTGCATGCATAGTTTGTAGGAAAGACAACAGTTGTCACTTTGAGAGTAATCTCATAGCATAAAAGGCATTGTCTGACAAGCTGAAGGTTTTTAATGTAGCATTTTTACTGAAGAATCTGGTACTTAAGTATGCAAACTACTCCAGCTATATATGTGTATAATTTATTTTCAGAATCTGTAAAAACTTATTGTGAGTTGAACTCTTAAGTTTTAAGTATTGAAATTAAACTCTCATTATAGTTTTAGGCATTTACCACTAACAACATAATACTAGTTTATAGGAAGCTCTGTTTACATGGAATAACCCACATGGTTAAACAGCAGGGGAGTCTTCTGCTTTTGGTTAAAAACCTGCTGTTTCTGTATGGCTTATTTACTACTTCTTTAATTCTTAATGTAGTGTGCTGTGGAATTGAGCATGCAGCAAAGTCAGCAAAGAGTTCTGTTTTCTGCGTCTAGGGTTATTACTTGCTGTACAATAATAAAGGCACTATTTTATTGGGTTAGTTGTAATTAACTTCAGCACTAGGCGTTGATATAAATCATTCCTAATCTGTTTTCTTTACATTTTCATTCTTTTAAACTGGTTTAACATAGCTTCTTTCTGTTGTCCTTTTACATAAGGACTAGGGTTGTAATTGCTTTTTTGAATTAGGCTGTTGGAAGCTAATGTGCATGTTGGTCCAAGAATTGATTAAGGAACACTAATGAATTTCATATAGCACTTCTGAAAGATTTGTAATAAATACTCTATAGCGGTGATCTATTATAACATTAGAATTCAATACAGTGTTGTCACACACTGTGCAGCTGGGAAAATATTTCGTTTTAAGAAACTTTGATTCGGTTTCATAGTTTAAATAATAAAAGTTTTGTGGCTATGAATTAAAAAAAAGGTCACGTTCCAACTTTTCGCCAGAGTATATTTTATGAAAGTGGCAATTGTTATAATCTTTGTTTCCATGTTTTTTCAGAGGCAAAACTTGTCGTTTTTGGTTTTTTTTCCTACTCAGTCTTAGTGTTTGATACCAAGTGGCTCTTGTGCCTTTCTGACAGATCTGTCAATACACAAAGTGTGCTGCAGCATGTTCAGTTGTTCCTTAATAGCATAGGTTTGAAACAAGAATGTTATTTATTCTTTTCAGTCAGTTTTGCAACACCGAACGTGTTTGTTTCTTGAATTTCTTGTCTTTTTCATGGACAGAGTGCCACAGATGCACAACCTCAGCCCACCTTTATAGTTCATTAGTTAGATATGAGTGTGTTTGGGATGTTTTCCCACAACAGCAGGCTTGGTGTTATACCTTTGCTGGAAAAGCTATCTCATCTAGTTCATTTTTACACAACTTTCTCCTAGCAGACTCATTAAAATTTTTAATACAAAGCCTTCAGTTGTGTACTGTCACTAGCTGATTTTCTGACAAAAAGCAATGTCTTTTAAATGGAATGCCAGCAGTAAATACTTTTTATTATAACTGAGTGTTTTTGATAGTTTTAAAAGTCTTATAAAAATAATTAGCTCTTTTATATAGTTCTAATGGCAGCCTTGCAAGTTTCCCCTGGAGCAGTCTCTAATGAACAGGCCTTGATTTTTCCAGTTGGGCTTTTAGATTCCCGGAGGACTTGACTTCAGACCTTGAAGGGCAGCAGCTGCCATTTGTCTTAGGGCCGGAGTTGCCAAACAGACAGACCATGTACTAATAGGACACATTTGTACAGCCTGAGTATGTGGAACCCCGATAGAGCCCTAATGATGATCATCTGTTGAGAGCTTGTAGCTGGCCAGGGTTAGAGTAACTTTTATCACCCTTACTGAAATCAAAACCTCTGTATTGATTAGTGAGATAGCTTGGCTTGTTACCTAGATGCAATGTTGAAGCTTTCATAGAGAAACCTTTGTTCAAATTTCAATAAATCCAAGCCTGTTTGATAAGGTTTTGCCCCTGGTAAGGAGTTCTGAATTTTTAGGAGACTGGCAAATATTTTTACAAGTTCTCACTTTGTGTCAGGATTCAGCAACAGTGGTGATGTTCTGTAGAGAAAGGACCATGAATATAATTGTTGAAATTATTTTTCTCAGTCAGTTTGTGATAGTTCTGTCATTATTTATCTGTGGTCTTAAATTTTATCTGAACATACAGGTATGTCTGTATGAATACTGGATAACTTTGTCTCAAATGTATTTTTGTGCTAGTCTTACAATAATTTATGTCACATCTTTGCAAAATGTTTCTCTTTCATAATTACTTGGCATGTGCTAATTTTGATCTTAAATTGCTGCATAATTTCTAGATATGATTTCCCATAATTCCATGTTGGTTTTAATTTTTTTCAATGGTGTTTTGTAGATTAAAATAATTTAAGCAGGCTTCAACCTTTAAAAGTAATTTATGTTTGCAGATATTCTACTTAACATGTAGTCAGACTTTTTTTAATTATGAAGAACCCAGCTGAGATATGATCTACTTTTCACTATATGTTCTTTATTGCTGAGTTCATTCAAGCCTGTAGTGGATGTGGTGCTGAGAGAGTGCTGACACCAAGTGCAAACACTGCTGAAAAGCTCTTGATAGTTTACTTTAGGCACTTAAAGATTAGTATATCTCTCTATGAACAAGTTTTTCATGCAGATTTGACCTTTACTCTAGGATATAATATGTCTCTTAGTCATATGTTAACAAGTTTTCCCACCCTGCTCCTTAGTGTTCCATTCATAGTTGTCAGTACCAAAGTCATCCTTTTCCTTTGTTTCATAACCAAAATAAATTATTGAAACTCCACCAGCTTTATGGGAAGGATGGATTGGGAAAGAATTTACCCCTTTTTTCCCCTGCTCTTTATCGTGTGTTTCAACTGCTAGATACAGTTCTTCATTGTAGAATGTGTTAAACTTGTTAGAAGGAAGTTATTTTAAGTTTCTGAGAAAAATGAATTGTTAAGGAGCATGTATGTGTACATGAGCGAAAGTAGTAGTACCGTTTGTTACAGTTGAAAATAGAACAGTTTTCATATATTGCAAAAGTTTTAAATATTCTGTTCAAGATCCATGTTTAATTGTTAGCCATCAGACCAGTTGGTGGGTTGATCTTGCAAATGCTTTTATATAGCTTGAAGAATGTATATTTTGGGGTAATTCATGGGATTGTAGAGTGGTTTGAGTTGGAAGGGACTTTAAAGATCATCTAGGTCCAACCCTCCTGTCATAATTGTTTGAAATGGGATTATATTTTTCCTTAAAATGTACAGGTGAGCAGGAATATGTCCATTTGCTGACTGCAGGCAAGCACTTGAAATTGCAAACCAACAAAAATATTGATCAACAGAATTTTCTTGGTGTTTGTTGGAGTGATTACAACTTAGGTATGGTTATATTGAGTTAGATGAAGGCTCCACCTTGCTTGTTGTCTGTCCTATCTCCAACTACAGACACAAAGAGGTGCTCGAAAAGAAAAAAAACCAGGACAAGCAAGTGTAATACTTTTCCACTCTCCAGCTATTTTTTGCTCAGGGTATTTTCTGAATTGGATGGAATTTCTGTGTATTTAAGCAATATCAATATATTTATTCTCTTTGTGTAAAGAATCACCCAATTCTTTGTTTTGAAGCTGGCTCCTACTGTCCACTGCTGGTAGAAAAAGCTTTTGGCCAGGCCTGTTTGAGTAAATAAGAGTTTCCTGAAGTGTTAGAACTGAACAAGGATACTCAGACTGAGTAGGAAGCCAACAACAAATGGAAAAAAAAATAAATAGATGTGACACTGGAAAAATCAAGTTCGAGGCAGAAATTTTTAGGAACCTTCACTTATCTAGTGATGCCATATGATTAGAGACATACCTTATTTTTAACAAAGGAAATATGAGGATCGAGTAATATAAAAGACTTTTAAAATGCATCTGAAGACTGAATTAACTACATACACATGTAGCTGCAATGAAATAAAATGGGATGTATGATTACTAAAGACTATTTGCTAGACTAATCTCATTGTTAGTTATGGTCTAATGCATTTAGTTGGTGTTTGTATTTCCTAGAAAAAAGTAAATGTAGTAATTTATGAGTTTTATTAGAGCACTTGGTACTGTCGTATGAGTGATCATTAGTTGGAGTTAATTAGAAAAACCCACTGTAAAATAGATTAAAAACCCCAACATGGTTCAAATGGGACAACAGGTCATGTTATCAACCTTGAGGGAGATTATTAGTTTCTGAAAGGAGGGGTTTAAGACCACTACTGTTTAATGTTTTCATTTAATGACCCTTGTGCAAGCAGTAAGAATGTGTTAATGAAACTTGTTGATGATATGAAATTAAAGCTATAGAAGACTGGGATATAATTTTGCTTATGACAGAGTTGTATATAAAGGAAATATAACATGTTATCCTATACAAAATTAGAATTCAGATTAATTTTGAAGCCCCATTTCAGGAAAGGATCTAGTACTTGCATTTTGTCTAGAGTACTTAGGGAGCTGTTCATAGTTCCTATTAAGGAAATAGGTGAAACATTAATAATAAGTTAGGAAATCTCCTTATCAGACATAGTATTTGAATAAAATGTGTTTGCTTTGTGGTAATGGTTATTTTTCGCTGTAGCTATTTGTGATAGTGTTTAGTGCTTCTGGTTTTTTTCCCTGCTTCACTATTGAGCGTGCAGTGACCAAAAGCATAAAAATTAGATTATGTCTCTCAGTTACTAAACATTTATAGCCGTAGGAAATGCTGGTCAATTAAGTACAGCTTAGAACAGGTATGAAATTATTGACTTTGTTGATCTTCCCTTACAGTCCTTCCTTAGGAAAGTGCTGAAATGTGTTTTGTAGTTATTTAGTTGCATTAGTGGTTGAGTTTGAAGCTTTTAATGTGTTTTTTCCCTAATACTTTTGGGAGATGGATAACTAAGATGTTGATATAATAATGCAATATGCATACTGAGTGTAATTGTTTGAGAGTGAACATATACTGTGGGGAAATATTGAGTGGATCATGAAAGATGAAGACCATTAGTCTTTTCTTTCAACTATTAAAATTAGCTTTAGGGTGTGTTCAGCTGTGACTTATGAAATTGTTTAGACTAACACCTTCTTTGATGATGTCTGATACAGAGAAAAATGCTGAAAAGTATCATTATAAATGCACTTTCTTTTCACTTTTGGCAGCCTCCATCTTCACCAATTAAATTTTCAAGTGTTATTGTGAGTTCTTTAAAGAGCGGAACAGCAGATGGACAGTGTCAGAAAAGGAAAAATTATTCCGCTTTCCTTGAGTTTTCTCACATTTAAACTAACAGAATAGTTTGTTATCATCATATGAAGCTAAATATTTGGAAACTGATAATACAATGACAAAACTCTTACAGCGAGTACTTGCATATGTTATTTTGTGGAGAACGTTAGAAGCTAAAAGGCTTTTTTTTCATTTGAATAAATGCTTCTTAAAGCCACTTCAGGCATCTTCCAGGCTAACTTGAAGTCATGCAGTGGTGACCATAAGAAGGTAATAGGGCAGAACTGGGGGAAGGATGATGGAAGAAATATTGGTAAGATATATGTAGCAGTAAGGACCAGTGGTGCTTCTTCATGTAGCCTCAAAAAAACCCCAAACCCCTGTATGTGAAACAGAACTTAGCTGGTGCTTAGAATGCTGACTTTTTATTAATGCATATAAACCAGTTACATAAAAAGTAATCATCACAAAGTCTAATTATTCTACTCTTCAATCTGACTACTTGAAAATCGTACTACATTGTTGCAGCTTAAACGTGGTAAAACAATGTGTTGGACCTGGAACACATCAAGCCTCGAGAGATCAGTTACAATCATTCCCCTGCATTTCAAATTTGGAAATCTTCCTTGGGTGGGACGGGTGGACAGGATTTGTTGTACATAAACAACATTGTTCTAGTGGCTTTTGTGTGTGTGGCTTTTGTTTTGAGCAATCCTTTATGTCACTGACTGACACAAAGTGATTCTGCAACACTGAGCAGCAAAATCCTGCTATGATGCTGCATATTAAAACCTCCTACTTTCAGAAATCTGAAACTTGAAGTCTGACATATTTGCAGTTTTGCACTTTCTGCCTGCCTTGGAGCTGATGAGGTTTTTGAAAAGAACCGTAGTGATAGAAGTACTGATGTAGGTAATCATTAGGATTATTATTTCATACAACAAAGACTAAAAAGTCAAGGAAGCTGCACATGAAACTTGACTATCTGTATGCTACAGAATCAGTCTTTTGCATTAGATTAGAACAGTTGTAGAATTTAAATTGAGAGCTGTATTTGTCCTGGTCTGTTCAAATGCCTCTACATTTTTGCCAAAATACAAGGTTTACACATTTACTACCCTTATTTCCAGCTCAGTCAACTTGTGACTTGGTCAAGGACTAAAAATCTACTTTGTGTTTTTGTTAACCAGTTCTCCACAGCTTTCAAGTGAGGGAAACAAGCCCCAGTGACAGGTCATCTGGGTTGGTTGCTTTCCACTGTGTCTCTTATGGGGGCCAGGCAAAACCCACCTACGTGTTTAAGAGGTGTAGAATTTTGCTGTGATTCAGAGTTCAACTGTGTTTAAGGAATGTGCTGCACGTGTGTGTCTGCCACTACCATCATTTCAATGTGTCAAAAATATGTTAAATTTTTTTGAAACAGATGTATGTGTTAATGGTGCAATATTTGGATTGTAAACAGATTTTTTTTTTTTGAGTAGAGGTGGCTGTGGGATGCTGGAGTCAGGATTGTTTTCAGCAAATATGCTAACTAGACTTCAAGCTATAAGAGAAATTTGTGTCTAAAGAATGAACCTTGCATTAATATAAAACAGTTTCTAGCGTTATCAGGATTCAGTAAGACAAAAACCATCAGTGAACCAGGCTAAGTTCAGAATTATCACATGACATAGCAAAAGAAAATGATGGAGTCCTTTGTGGTATGTTTTTGTATTTTCTTCTCCCCTCAACAGAATATGACCTTGAGTAAACAATCCTGTCCTGTTCCTTCATGCTGGCATTCATTCCTTCCTGATTAGCGCACAATTAATGCCTTGTATGTTTGCTAACGCTGGTGTAAGTTGCTAAAACTGAAATAGTGTGTCATTTTTATTGCTGAAAATGTGTCTTCTTAGTTTTATTTTTATACATCTATAGTTTTCTCTCCTTTTTTCCCCCCCAGGAGTGGCAAAACTCTATACAGAAGAATGCTGGCCTTGCCTTTATTGAGCTTGTCAATGAAGGAAGGTAAGTCACAATATTTGATAGCATCTCTGTCTTAGCCTTCAGGAAGTTGTGTGGCTTGAAATTTTTTTAAAATAGTTTTTCTTTTTCCTTTTTGTGTAATTTTCTTTAGGTTTCACAAACATGATTTCATATTCTTTAGTACTTTGGTTCCATTCTGTGCATGGGATTTTGCAGAATCTGAGTGCTCTTTAGTGTCATTAAATATTTTGCTTATCTGTGTGTCATGGATTTTCTTTCTTCCTGTCCTTGTGTACTGTTTAATGTTGAAACTATAATTTGTATTCAGCTAATCTCTTGAGAAAGGGAATTGATATTTGAGAGACATTATAGCTAGGAATGGTAAGATAAGCCTCTGTCTCAAAAATTAGATTCCAGTTTGCTCATTTATTTCTGATCTACCTCATAAAATAGAAAAGAAGAGAGTCCCTTTAAGGAAAAAAAAAATCTGTTAATATTGCCAATTAGTTTTATGTTCTATCCATAACTTCATATGTATATTATTGGAACTTACAGAAAATGACAGAGCAGGTGATGAGGCCATGCTCTTTGACTTGTAGTGACTATTCAGAACCATCAATATTTTCTTCATTAGGAATTGAATGTTGAGGCAGATAAGAGCAATATTTACTTTTTGTTTAAAGGACGTTTTTAAACAGGTCTTAATGAATTAGCTAAGGAGTGCTATAAGAAAAGCCATTTCTTTAAACCTAAATTCTGTTAGTAACTTCAGCTCATAAGAATCCCAACAGAATATAAATTTTACATGACTAGAACAGCTACTGAATTAAAAACAAAATCATTTATCACATAAATTAATATGCTATATAAATATCTTTTTGTCACTGTAGCAAAGGGGAAAATGGCTATTTGAGAATTTTTCTTTTAAAATGTGTAGATGTTCTCGAGATACATAAAAATAATGGCCATTTTGATGGTTACATTTCAGTTTATGGTAGGGGAAACACCATTCTCAGACAGAAAAAACATTTTGCTACTAGTCTTGATCCCAAGGGCCAAGGTAAAGTAACAAGGGTGTTCAGTTACAGTGTTAAGATCTAGCCTGTAGTTGTTTCCTATTATGTGAGGCTGACCTGTCTTGACCTTACTTACAAAATGCCTGCTATAAATTTGGCCCTTGATTAATGTTTTATTAGCATAGATAACATAGAGATCCCACACACATGTAAACCACAATGTAAGGTTCGTCTGTGTAAGATGATTATCGTGAACAAATCAGTTGCTGAGACTGAACTGTAAGGAGCGGTTACCTGGTAGCTATTCACTCGTCCAGGTCAGGCTTTCAGAGAGCATTCAATCAGTAAACTGCTTGGAATTGACTGTTTTCTCTTCAAAACCTGCAGTGCCCATCACAGACAGATGGAATCACTCCCCCACCTCCATAAACAACATCAATAACGTATAGTCTGGCCTGAGCAGAGTGGTTGTCTCGGGGACAAATGATCCCTTGAAGACTGAAAAGTGTGGTTTTGGTTAGAAGAAAACGTCTAAGTAATTGTTACTTCATTTCTGACTTGTAGCAGAGTTGTGTTTTGTAGTGGTGTGTTTTGTTTTTTGGCCTTTTTTTTTTTTTTTAAAGTGGGAACATAACTTTCATTAGGGTGAAGAGAAGAAGGGATTAATTTCTTAAAAATGGCTCCTTTTATCTGTCTCCATTTTCCTCCATTACTGTTTATAGGAACCTTTAATGTTATTGCTGAATCGGTCATTGCAGTGCTTTGTGGCTTTTTAGCATTTACTAAAATGAAACTATTATCCCTTATATGACAGGAACTATATTCTGTATTTCTTCTCTTTATGCAGTTCACATTTATTTTCCTTGGGCATAAACTAAGACTAAAACACTTCTGGCCTTGGATTTTATTGTATTTGCTTTTTTTTCTGTATTTTTACCATAACATTATAATCTTAGAAACTCCAGAAGCTGAAATCTTTTAATTAAAACTTGAGAAAATAGATACCCATTCAGACTTTAGCTGCATAGTTGTATAATAAAAGCTGAATTTTAAGTCATTTCTAGAAGTGCACAAGAAAAGAAGAGAAGGTAGTTGTACAAAGGACAGAACTGGTTCAGCAAGTAAGGAAGGATATCTGTATTGGTACCATGGAATGAGAGCTGGAATAAATAAAATAAAATTAAGGACTGGAAGAACTGTCTAGAATTTGTGGAGTCACAGAATTTCTGTTGTCTGCTGCCTTGGTGGAGAAAATCTTGCTCATCCTGTAACCTTTGTAGACCACCGATTTGTTTCTGATACTTATTACTAGTTTTTTGGATTAACAATGCTAGAGGATATTCCAGTTTGAGGTGTGTTCTACTAGTTTTGTTTATCAGGCAGATAAGATGACTGAAAAAATCTTTCTGGAATTGGTCTGGAAGAGGAGATATAAATCTCTTCCTGTACTTGCTTTCAAATGTATTTTTTTTTTTGATTTTATGTGAAACGTATGAATGTACCTCTCTCTCTCACAGCAGTTGAAAGTTTTATGTTTAGGCTCGCCGTGTTTTGGCTGGGGTTCCCTGGACAGAAATATGTGCAGAAAGTTTTTCCCTGGGACTCATAAGGTCTCCAGTGTGTGTGCTGCGTTGAGAATGTCGTTGTCTGAATTTTGTCATGTTCACAAGTAGCTAATGTGTTACACACACAGCTGCTCACAGGCTTTCCAGGTGTATCACATCCACTCCACGTGTATAGCAGAATTGAGTGGTTTGTGCCCAGTGAAATTTTGAATCTTGAACTGAAAAAAACCTCTCTAAACAGGAGGCTTTTTTAATGGAAATACAGAACTGTAAACTGAAACACACAAGTCCTGAAGGACAGTTTACAAGCTTAGTAAAAAGGATAAAGCCTGCATAGAAAACCAGGAAGCTACAGAATATAAGTGAAAAGGTAGAGGAGCAGGTATGGGAGAATAACTTCTTTCTGTGCAGAAAAAGAAACATCAGTGTCAGTACACTGCTACACTGAACATTAATCTGTTTTTAATAAAAAAGAGTAAGTATTGTTCACTGTTATTGTAATGTCTGGGAACACTGTTAATGCTCTTTGAAACCTTGTTAAAAAGGTGCCTGTACCCATGGCATCTCCACGTACTGAGCCATCTGTGCAGCAGAAGGATAGGTTGCAAAATGTTTTCCTTAGCCTGCTGAACTTCTGTCAGTCTCGATTTCATTCTTTGTGCTTGCCTTTCACCTTCAGGTCCTCCCTTTAGGGAGAGTCTGTTTTGGAGCCTGAACCTGAGAGCTTACTGATGAGGGAATTTGTTCACCAGAACCATGCCTTAGGTGTGATCTAGTTCAGTGTCATGGCCAGGAGACTTCAGAGGTGTTCAGATTGATTCCTTTTTTCACCCTGGAACTAATTATGTCTCCTTCTTATGCACAAGATGGTCAAGCTATTACTTACGAACTTAAAAAAACCAACCGAACAGCTTTGTTTTATTTCCTTGCATGTACAAATGTCTCTTTTGTTAGGCTCTTATTTTCTCTACTTGACTAGTTAGCAAACAACTCCTTTGCTCTGTGAAGGTTAAAACTCTCTCCTGTCGCTTTGATTCATTAGCACACTTTAGTGTGAAGCATCTCTTATGCTGGACCTTGTTTTCTGTATCAGTCAGGGCACTAACAAACGTACTCGAGCTTGAGACTAGGCATGACAGTTATTATCCCCTTTGGGGTGATAATGGGTTTGGCATGGCAGGGGTTGAGGGATCAGTCTCCTAAGCATGCTGCAGCAATTATTCTTTCCAATTTTCAGTTCAATAGACTCTTGAAGATGCTTAATTTTAATTTTCTCAAGCATAGTTTTCTTGACCATCCAAAGAATTACAGACTAGTGTTCTATACATACATTTTTATCCACTTGTAAATGAATATTCACGCAGCAGTTGCTTTGAAAAAATATCACTTAATGTTTGGTGAAAAGATAACCTCATTAAACCAGCACAATCTATGTTTAATTTCTTCTCCTTTGCTTTTTCAAATCCTTAACCAAACCAAGCAACCCAAAACTTAAGGCATTCACAAGTGTATCCTGGAGAGGCAAAACTAATGAAGTTTGTCATTCTGTAGCTTTTTCTTATTGCTATATTCTCTGTTGTCTGATGAGGAATGAAATCTAATCAAAGTTCTCCCCTTCATATCAGAAGATTTTGTGTAGCTGAAAACAGGGTTTTTTGGTTGGTTGGTTGGTTTTTGTTCATTTGTTTTTTCCCAAAAGGATACTTGCAAGGATTTTTGTGCTCTGTTGGATTTAAAATTATTATTTTTTGAGAAACTCTAGCCTTCTCTTAAAAATAATAGTTGTAATTATCCAATTAATTCAACATTTTTTGAGAGAAGAAGGAAGGCAGAGAGCATGCAAATTTAACATCTTTAGCAAGTAAAAAATTCCACCAGCCAAGCAAAAAAAGGTCCCAAACCTCTCCAAATGTAACTGGTATTATTCTCTCGATACATAACATCTAGTAGTATAAAATCTGGAATGCTGTAATCATCTATATTTCTATAGCCTTTTTTTTTTTTTAAGAACTGTACTAAGAAAATTTCAACATATGTCACCTGCTGTTCCTTGATCTCCACGTACTGAGCCATCTGTGCAGCAGAAGGATAGGTTGCAAAATGTTTTCCTTAGCCTGCTGAACTTCTGTCAGTCTAGATTTCATTCTTTGTGCTTGCCTTTCACCTTCAGGTCCTCCCTTTAGGGAGAGTCTGTTTTGGAGCCTGAACCTGAGAGCTTACTGATGAGGGAATTTGTTCACCAGAACCATGCCTTAGGTGTGATCTAGTTCAGTGTCATGGCCAGGAGACTTCAGAGGTGTCCAGATTGATTCCTTTATTTCACCCTGGAACTAATTATGTCTCCTTCTTATGCACAGGATGGTCAAGCTATTACTTATGAACTTAAAAAAACCAACTGAACAGCTTTGTTTTATTTCCTTGCATGTACAAATGTCTCTTTTGTTAGGCTCTTATTTTCTCTACTTGACTAGTTAGCAAACAACTCCTTTGCTCTGTGAAGGTTAAAACTCTCTCCTGTCGCTTTGATTCATTAGCACACTTTAGTGTGAAGCATCTCTTATGCTGGACCTTGTTTTCTGTATCAGTCAGGGCACTAACAAACGTACTCGAGCTTGAGACTAGGCATGACAGTTATTATCCCCTTTGGGGTGATAATGGGTTTGGCATGGCAGGGGTTGAGGGATCAGTCTCCTAAGCATGCTGCAGCAATTATTCTTTCCAATTTTCAGTTCAATAGACTCTTGAAGATGCTTAATTTTAATTTTCTCAAGCATAGTTTTCTTGGCCATCCAAAGAATTACAGACTAGTGTTCTATACGTACATTTTTATCCACTTGTAAATGAATATTCACACAGCAGTTGCTTTGAAAAAATATCACTTAATGTTTGGTGAAAAGATAACCTCATTAAACCAGCACAATCTATGTTTAATTTCTTCTCCTTTGCTTTTTCAAATCCTTAACCAAACCAAGCAACCCAAAACTTAAGGCATTCACAAGTGTATCCTGGAGAGGCAAAACTAATGAAGTTTGTCATTCTGTAGCTTTTTCCTATTGCTATATTCTCTGTTGTCTGATGAGGAATGAAATCTAATCAAAGTTCTCCCCTTCATATCAGAAGATTTTGTGTAGCTGAAAACAGGGTTTTTTGGTTGGTTGGTTGGTTTTTGTTCATTTGTTTTTTCCCAAAAGGATACTTGCAAGGATTGTTGTGCTCTGTTGGATTTAAAATTAGTATTTTTTGAGAAACTCTAGCTTTCTCTTAAAAATAATTGTTGTAATTATCCAATTAATTCAACATTTTTTGAGAGAAGAAGGAAGGCAGAGAGCATGCAAATTTAACATCTTTAGCAAGTAAAAAATTCCACCAGCCAAGCAAAAAAAGGTCCCAAACCTCTCCAAATGTAACTGGTATTATTCTCTCGATACATAACATCTAGTAGTATAAAATCTGGAATGCTGTAATCATCTATATTTCTATAGCCTTTTTTTTTTTTTAAGAACTGTACTAAGAAAATTTCAACATATGTCACCTGCTGTTCCTTGTCTTAAATTGTACGTATTGCTTTTGACTGATCATAGATGCAAATATTTTTAATATTGAAATTCTTGGCAGTCAAACTAGTTGGCCAATTACTTGGACTCCTTCCGAAGAGAAAATAGGGGACAGATGTCGACTGCCCCACTTCATTGTCTTTCACTTGCAGCACTGTGGTCACTCTCAAGGAATGAATGTTAGAGCGTGTGTTGCCATAGGAGCAACTCCTGTGATGGAAAATAGTTGGAAAAATACAGCTACTAATGAAAAAATGGGTGATAACTGACAGACTTGGTGCATAATTGACCAGAAAAGGCTCAGGAAAAAAAAAAGGTAAATGCAGTCACAATCCAAACTAGAATTGATTACTCCCAGTCTGCTCCCCCCTCTTGCTGCAGCCTCCTTGTCCTGAGATTCTGATAACAACAGAACCTGCACCATAGTCTTGATTTGTAAGATGAAAAAAAAATGTTTTCCACAATTTCTGTTTGTTTTTAACAACCTATTCTGTTTAAGTGGTAAGTTTTGTAAGAGAGAGTTTTGGTGATTTCTGAGTTTCTATGTTGTTAGCAGGAGAGGCTTTGTTTATGTGTAAGTTTGAACTAGGGAAGACCATTAGGCTAGACTTCAAAAAACCATTTGAAATGTGGTGAGAATTAGATGTTGTAGCCTTGATAAGTTTCCAAGGTGGATAACTTGACTTGAGGTGGGGTTATTGACACTACATGATTTTTCCGTGTGTGTTCAGTAAGTAGACTGTGATGGGCACGACGACTTTTAAAACAGTTTCTTTGTTTCACTGAGTGTTGATTATCTGTGCTTGGATTTAAATTGCATCATTTTGAGTAAGTGGTTCTCTGCTTCAATTTAGTGAGTAAGTAGAAGCTTTTTGGGGAGAACTATGTCTTAAGCAAAATTTAATGTAAGCTTTTATTATTGGAAATAGTAACTTTGGAGAGTGTGTGTGACAAAGGTAGGTTTTGCTTGTGAGAATACATAATTAATTTGCTGGGTCTATGAAAAAGGAAATTCATAAAACACTTTTGAGTGCCTGGGAATTCTATATTTTTTTTTAATGCAGAAAGTTTTTGGTAGCATCTGCTTTAAAAAAATAAATGAACGCAAGAGTAGCAAGATGGTATCTATGCTGCATTCTTGTGTGTACACATGTACACATGTATTGTACTATTGCTGTCTGATGGTACATTTTCAGAAATCATATTCTGCAGTGTCTCTTGGAATGTGAACACTACAGTTTTCAGTAGGCTCTAGCATGTCCTAAGAGGCTCTCCTAGATAGAAAAGATTAGATTGGTGTGTCCCTCCTTAGCTGTCTTTTCAAAGTGCTGTTACATTTTATGCTATTGCGTGTCCAAGTCAGCATGCTGATGAGTCCACACAATTTTGGAACTTTGCTTTTTCTCCCCTCTTTTATTTTAAGGGGATAAATGTGTTCAAACTTCAGTCTTTAGGACCTTATGGATTTAGCTTAGTATTTTTGAGCATTGAACAGCGGATCTATAAAGTATCTGTGTTCCACAAAGCAATTTTAAAACTTCCTTGCGTCGGTACTTCCAACACTTAGCACATTGAACAGTCAGATCCCATAAAAGATCCCATAAAGTGTGTATCCATGCAGAACATATCTCCTTTTGAAGTTAGAGGATCTCTTATGTGCTGTGTTTATGAGGAGTGCAAGTATGAAAGCTTACCTCTCCTGACTGCCTCAGGGTTTGTTATGGCAGTGTTTGGAACATACATGTTCTCTCCCTGTAGTACTTCATGATAGATTCATGCCTAAATAGCTGTCATAAATGTCACCTAATGTAAAGCTTTTTTCGTACTTTGACTAAAATTGATGGACATCAGTAATGCTAACCCAGAATTTCTCAACCTTTCGCTTGTTTTTGCTTACACGTGTTTTTCTGTTCCATTTTTCCCCTCTTGTACCTCCTCCTTTTTACCTGATGTAAGGAGAAGCTTGACTTTTTACTTGATCATCTAAGCATTCTGCAGCTAGAAATCAGAGAAAGAGTTCTACCTCTGAGACTCATGGTTTTCTCTTCCAGCATAACAATGAAAATCAGTCTGTCTCATGTATTTGTCTGGGACTCCTTTTCTCAGTGGTTTAGCACTTCATTCCTGACCCAACAAAGTATGCAAGTATATATTTAATTTCCAGCATGGAATTCATTCCCTTGCTTGTTTTTACTAGGCTGCTCATCTTTTAATCACATGTTTTAAAATATTTTAGTCTGCAAAGAAATTGCTTAGACAAAGGAATAAAAGTCTGTCTGAGACCTGGAATCTGGTGTGCACTGAAAGCAGACGAGTAGACTTGTTATCCAGAGTCTTTAAAATCATGGATATTTCATGTCTAATTTCTACAAAACATGTCTATCCACAGTCTTCTCATGTTAAGAAAAAAACATCCTAACTCAATAGTGTCATTAATAAAAACAAACAAAAAGGGAATCTGTCAGGGAAAGTGGAGTGTAAATCACCACTTTCAGCAGTATTTTGGTGTTTAATAACACTGAAAAAAATGCAGATATGTGATATAGTTTTATAAGGGAAGGATGGTCCATGGGTCTGTATACAGAGATTATGAAGCAAGAAGGAAATTATTAGACTTAGAGGTTTTGTTTCAGCTTGAGTGTGCATACTTTGAAAGAGAGAAGAAATTCAATTAATCCACCTGTTTACTCAATGAAAGGAAAAGATGTCCTTTTGCTGTAGAAAAAAAGTGTTTAGAGATGTTTTAGGTAGAATTTTTATTTGACAGAAGAAAAATTAATGTGATCTAGTTGTGGGGAAAAACATCAGGATAAAAGCAGACAAGAAATAGTTATGATTGGGAATTTTTGGTTTATCTGTTTTGTTATTTTAATTGACACAAATTACCTTATTATAGAACTTCGTTAGGGGAGAATATGCTGTAGAGCATCTTTTTTCTGGAGTGGGTTACCCAGAGAAGTTGTGGATGCCCCATCCATGGAAGTGTCCAAGGCCAGGTTGGATGGGGGTCTGAGCAACCTGATCCAGTGGAAATTGTCCTTGCCCACACCAGGGAGTTGGAACTGGGTGATCTTTTAATAAGGTTCGTTGCAACCCAAATCATTCCATGTTTCTATGATCTTCAAACCTTAAAAAAAAAAAAAAAAAAAAAAAGAGTAAAGGTATGCTGAAAAAAAATATTTTTTTTTTTTTTAAAAGTGCAGAAAAAGAGAAAGGTATGCTGTAGCTCAAACAGAAAGTACAGACTTGATGGAGGAAATTAAACTATTTTGAGGAAAACATAATGATCTATGCAGAAGGCCAGAGCAGGAACCAGAAAGGACCATTATGATCCTTTAAATCATGAAGTGCACTTATTGTCTTAGGAAAATCAGATGTTTATAAACTTTTACTTAAGAAGAAAGCATTTGTTTCTGAAAATCACCTGATCTAGGTAATACAGTTTCTAGCCTCTCCCATATGTACAAAATGTGTTGTATGTAGTTTGGAGTTGAACTAACACTTCAGCAAGAGTCAGATTCTTTTTCTTGCTTCAGCATTGGTCTACTCGGCTACGAACAGTTGTTTCTATTGAAAGCAGAGAGCTTTCTGTTCAACATTTTGTTTGCCTTTTCCATAAAAGTAGCAGCTGCCAAGGTTCCCAAAATTAGTGTTTAGCAGGTGATTAAAACTTCGTTTTAGACATAGGAGCAGAGTTGTTCATTTATACAGGTGCTGTGAGCTCGTATTGGCCTTTGATTTTTAATGATGGATATAGACTCCTCTCTTATATCTTATATCCTTACATTTATATATAGATACATATTTGGTTTGAAAAGTTCCACACTTAGGGGTGATTTCGAAATAGAAATCTGAGTGGTATGCAGTGTATGTGGATACTGTTTTCATAAAGAAAATCCAAACTGCCCTAGGTGATGATACAACTTGAATTATTTGTTTTAAGAAAGTTAATCTAAGCATATGCAGTGTTTGGACAAGGTGACTGAAAAAAGAAGATTAAAATGTAAAGTTCTTGAAAGTAAATAATGAACACAGCTGACATATGTTCTATATTTCATATAGACTTCATTTATGTGAGTAAATAATTTTTATCATTATCTCATGATGACCTTTCATTCCTGCATTTGGGAACTGGTGAGGACAGAAGTAATTGTATAGTAATATGAATCATTTACCTTTCTCTGAAGTAGTTACTTATGCTAAGCTCCAACAATTCCTTAGTTGTAAGCTATAAGAATTCTTGGTTGCCAGAAGGACAAGTTCAACTAGGATTTATCTGCAAAATCATGTCTCAGTTTTATCTAGCTGACCTATTCTTGTATGGAATATCATAGGGAAAATGAGGAAAGTGTGTGGGATTAGTAAGGAGAGGTGGGAACGACAGAAGTGACAACTGATCCATAAGAGGCAAAGCTCTTTCTGATACTTAGAAGCTCTTTGTTTTCACTAGGTATGCTCCTAGTCTGTTTTGAGAGCACTGTTCCTGTGTGAGGGAATGTAGTTCTGTGATTTGGAACATGTCCATCATCTCTGCAAATGCACAGCTAGTGCCATTATACAGTCACTGATGTGCTGGGCCAACACTGGTTACATTTAGTAGATAAAAAGGAAAATCCATGTTGTAAAGTGTTAAAACAATTATTATATAGGGTGATTTATTGAACAGATGGGCAAAAAAAAAGTGGGACTTACAGAGGATAATGTTTGTTAGATTAAAAGTAGACCCTTTAGAGGATGACTAGTATTTTTCAAAGTCCGATCAGGCTAGCAGAAGATATTGGTATTGACAAACTCAATGGAAATAATGGAATATTGTCCAACTGTGTTACATGCAAATGGTAATACATGAGTATTTATGGTCCCTATGCATTTTTAGTTGGTTCTTACTTTAAGAAGAAAATGTTTATTTAAAAGCTTCTGTGTCAGATTTAAATGTGCTACTGGGGATCATGGAGAAAGAGTCAAGCGCCTGGAATCTTCTCAGACTGAAATTGGTAATGCAAAATTTCTTGTTGCTGCTTTTTTAGTACACTTCTATTTTAACTGAACATCACTGTAAATTGTAGAGACAGAGGTTTGGGGTTTCTTTTTATCAGTGTATGAGCAGTGCCTTCTTACCTAGTTTATTTTCCCAAGTTTTTTATGCCATTAGAAGTTACGATATTGAATTTACATTATTGCAGCAATGCTGGTTCTGCAAGTCTGTGCAAGTAAAGTCTCATGCACGCAGATAAATTGGCAGAATTGCATGCTTGTTGATCAACAGCTACTTCCATTGTAAAAAGTTATTAAAATAGAAAAAATTAAAATAATTATGATGTGGTTTTAAAATAGAGGCTTCTCTTGTACAAGCCTCCCCAAACAGAAGGTGAAGTTGTGCTCCAAATAGTGAGTTATTGCATATTTCTTTTTTCAAGAGTTCATCCGTGGGGGGACAGTAATCCGCCAGTTTGGCTGGTTCATGAACTCATGGCCTCATGAGTGTGCTGCAGTTTTCCAAGCCTTGTAATGAGAGGGACAGTGAACAAATCTGTTGTTCTGCTTCTGGATTTCTTCTCAGGCTTGTGACCTGCAAGTCTGATGGAAGTGTGGAATTCTGAATGGCATTGGAAAAGGGAGAGTGGAGCATTGATGATCATACTTTCAAATATACAGTTGGAGACAGGTGGAGCCTTTTTTCAGATAAATAAGTTATTGGGGATAGAACTAACATTGTCTGCATTAGAAGGCATCCTACATAATAAATCTTGTGGTTATAAAGATAGGCTCTCATTAGACTCTGAACTTGCTGAAATGTACTTTACCTTGTGTGTACAAGGCAAACAAATGATCTTACGTTCTGCTACTCTTTTTCTATAATTGAAAACCTTAAGAAAAGAAGTTTTAATAAGAGATGTTTGTGAGAACTAATTAGTAGAACATGTAATGGATTTATCTGGTGTATCTTTGAGTGATCCTATGGAAATGTGCACCTTCTGAAAACAGTGTTTCTTCTGTATAGACAGTTTTAACTATGAATCCCAATGTAACTAATTAAAAAGGAAATGTTTTTAGTAACAGTATGTAAACTCACAGAATAATTGGGTTGTAATTCAATCTGTCAGCTCTGATGCCATTCATAAACTCAGGGTTTATGAAGGCCTCAGAAATCTCAGATTGAATTACAGCTTTTTTCTGTACATAACCTGGAACAATGTATATCTTAGCATTTCATTTGTGAGGCTGAGAATGTTTTATAATCCTAAAAATATTACTTAAATGCATACTTAGCATAAAATTTCAATTTTGCATTTGGAGAAAATGCTATATGGCATTGCAATTCACAATTTTTTATTTAGACTTTACATCAGTTACGTTAGAGCTTTAACTGTGGATGTTTATATGCATAAGCTGCTTACTCTTCTTTATATTGTGGTGTGTGTATGTGAAAGATTTTCTTACATATCTCTATTTCAAGTAAAGCAAATGGCTTTCTCGAGTGTTTTTACATATTGTTTAATACTTACTTTGGTTTACTATTGAAATACAGCTTTACTAGTTGCCAGAGTATTACCCCTCAACCTTATTTACCTTATTTATACCATTTTCTTAACACAATAAAGTCAGTTAGGAGAGATCAAAATATTTGTATATATCCTGTATTTACAGATTTTGATTTTTGCACTTCATTCTCTCAGGGCAGTTCTTAAATATTCTCTGTCCTCAGGTTGCTGAGTCAAACCATGAAGGACCATTTGGTAAGAGTGGCTAATGAAGCAGAATTTATCTTGAGCCGACAGAGAGCAGAGGATATCAACCGCCATGCTGAATTTGAGGTAAGAAATGAAATCCTTTTTAAAAACCCCAAAAAACCCCACAAAAACATAACAAACCCACTGGGTTTGAAGATTCCAGTGTGTGTGATTTGGGCTTTTCAGGCACAGGAGGTCCCATTCTGAGAAGTGCTTTGCTTGCAAATAGGGTGCTTTGATAAGTTTGCTGCTAACTTTGATGGAAAAACAGGCTGAGCGGAGCAGCTCAGAACTTGTTAAAATCTGCACACCCCAGTTTGTAGGGGAAATACTTTTATCATACCAATGCTGTTCTGTTCCATTTAGCAAATATCACTGTATATGTTAAAGCTGCTTAGCATCACAGTCAAGATAGAGCTGAAAAAACCCTGACTTTATTGAAGATAGATGGTAACAGCCTGTGAAGTGCAAAATGAGAAATTACTTTTTTTTCTTTTTGTATCATTTGCTATTTGACTTAATCCCTCTCTAAAACCATTCTCCCTCTGTTTTACATGCCTCTGTGTGGTTTTGCTATGTTTTCATATTTTCACCCCACTTAAGGGATTCTAAATTGAAATAATGGACTTTTTTTTGTAATAAACTTGTATTACTTTGTAATAAAAATACAAACCTTTTTTCTGAATCATTTTGGTCATACCTCCAATTTTGGATCTCAGTTACATTACTTATCCTTTCTCTGTGCTTTAATTATTGGGCTAAGTGAAAATAAAGCCAAATCTCACTAAATTCACTAATATTCTACTTAAGGAGTACTTAGTCTTTCTTCTGACATGTGATACTACTTGTGGTTTTGTTTTTAAAATGAAGCATTAAGAGATTGAAGGCACATTTGTGCTCAACGTATTTCTAAACTGTTTCTCTCTTAAATCTCTACTTGAAAAAATACTCCCCAAAGATGAAAGCATATTTGTCTTAGACAGTGCTTATGTTCTAAAGGTCATCTGTGTTGGCCCCAGGATTCAAGCTGTGCGTTGTTTAATAATATATCTGCACTTCATCTAGAGCTAGTTACCCCCTCCTGCAAACAGAGATGTTGTGAGATATCTACAGTACCATTTTGCAATGGTGAAATAGCAGGCATGTTTCATTTATTACATCAAGGGTTTGGCGACAGTCCTGTGGAGATGAAAAGTGCATCTTTTTACTTCGTTGCCCAATAGTCACTGGAGTGGGACATGCTTGACATCTTTTGCTCTGGATTTATGCAGAAGCTCCATGCATGACATGGCATTATTGATTATATGAACAGCCCACTTTTTTTCTTCACATGCAAAGTATTCGCAAAGGGGGAGTGTGGGCATGGAGAAAACATGTGAGAAGTAAAGGGTTCTGTCATTTAAATACAGGCTATCAGTGAATCCAGTTGTTCAATGACAACTTCACTGTTAGCCCTGTTTCAGTTTCAAGACACCTTTTATGATGTCTGGAAGAAATTTAAGCTGAGCATCAACTTACATTTTTAATAAAGCTCTGAGTTTTGCTGTGGCAACTTTCTAGGGTGAGAATTGGCTAATACTTTCAGTTGATGCTGGTTTGAATCTGTGCTATCTCGGTATGATGGCTCAAGAAATTTAACTCATCAGGTGGAACTTTATCAGAAACTAGTATAATAAAGTAGCAGCAGTCTGTTTATCCAGTTTAGCTTTGTTACTGTGTTGGAAAAACCTTGATCCAGCATGACTTCTGCAGGTGTAAAAGCTGAGGATGTACAGCTTGGATTCTACTAAATGCTTGAACAGCAAACCTGCTGTCTCATGAAGTTAGGGTTACTGATGTCTGGCAGGCGTCAGTCAGTGTTGTATTTCCTTGTGGAAGGGGGAATGATTAGTCTTATCCATCTGAATCTGCAGGTACCACATTAACAATCAGAAAATCTGGTGTACTGTGTTCCATCCATCCATGGCATGGTCTGCATTTCACACATCCTATCAAGCATGCTGGACTTGTTTCAGCCAGTGGTACTTTTTAGCCATGGTGTTTCTCATAGCTTTTAAAGTGGTGCTCCAGGCTATAGAAAAGTTGGCATTCTTCTCTCATGTCCAGAAATTCATCTACCACTTGACTAGACCAGAGACTAGCTACCATCACTTGACGGGTATGGATCTGTGCTGTGTTGGGCTGCTGACATGCTGTGTTTGCAGTTGGTAGGTGTGTTCCCACTGTATGAAAGGGTGTCGATGTTGATACCCCTGTTTTGGTCTTAGCACTCAACGTCAGGACACACAGGAATGTGAAAGGTGGGACTTGCAAATAAGAGCAAAAGGTCTTTGAAACAATTGATAGAACCTTTGATCTGGTTTATTTCTCCATCTTGAGGAGCTGGAAGCAAGCAGAGTAGCAGATGATAAGCTCTAAGCTACAGATTGTTCTGGCTAGCCTGACTGGTGTGGTTTGGTCACCTGCATACATGCTTTTCCTGGGTTTGCTGCTTCATCTTCCATCTCTTCTTGGGAAATGAGTTGGAATGAAGATGGTATTCTCCCAGTCATGAAAGAGACTCTGCGTGGTGAGTCCACTGAATGAAAACTCCTGTCTGCCATGGCATATGTCCAGAAAGGAGCAGTTGTGAAAGGAAGCAAATAGGCTGTACTTTCAGAAATTCTGTCTCATCATACAGAGATGTGCAGCTCAGCGACTTACCTAACCAGAGGTCATGTCTTTAATAGTATTGTAATTTTTATCCTGTGAGTTCTTCCAATTTTAACATATAATGGAAGTATTTTGCACCAATCATGTCTTAAGACGTGATAGCTGAAGAAAGCGAGCAGATCCTGTGTACAACAAAAAGAATAAACAATTTCTTGGAAAATAGAGTGATCCTATAACCTGTAGCCCTAAAGAATGCTGTATGCAAATGTGGGTTTGATCACATTTAAAAACATTTTGTGATTCTAGGAATTGCTAGTTGCAAAGCTGCAGGTTGTTTTGTTTTGTTTTGGGTTTTTCTGTTTTGTTTTGTTTGTTTTTTAAATGGTTGGGATAAGCATTTGTGGTTTCAGATCAGAAGAAAACTTTACCACCTGAACTATGGAAGAACAGAGATGAAACCAGTTGAGTGAGGGATAAAGACCAGAGGCAGATAAGAATGAGGAAAGGACTGTTACCCATTTTACATTTTTATTCAGTCTTGCATGTCTGGTGTTTCATATCACACATGATAACATCGGGTCAGCAAAATTCCAACTTCCAATTTTCTTTTTGAGGATCTGTAGTAAATTTGTTGCTACCTGGCTTTAATTCTCTGTTTCTAAAAGTCATGGCAAAGATGAACCTTGCAGTACATGTGCCAGATTTTGGACACATTTGCACCATGGTACAAGGGCAGTTTTAAAGCAAAAGGCAAATTATCTTGTCATCATTTTAAACTGAAGTCTGTTATTTCAACCACGTAGAGGCAGGAGGAAGCAATGGGAAATTTGGACAAGCTTCTTACCCAGGTTCTGTAGTTATGTATTGTTGTATAGTATGTGGTTATAAATGGGAAAACCATCACACCAACTGTCATTGTAGGAGGACAGAAAGGAAATTATTTGTCAGGTGGCATTTTAGAAGTTGCACAGGGTCCAGAGCAAAAGATACCCACTCCTTTTTGGTTCTTAATTCATTGCAAGTACAGGACAAATGTTTTCCTTCCAGAAATGGATTGAGAAATGTCCACCTATCAATTCTTTCATAGCCAGGAGGAGACAAAGAAACAACAGCAAGTGCAGCACATGCAAACTTTGCTGCATAAGGTCTTACTGGGCTTTGCTGTGTCTCCACGTGGTGGGACCCTGCTCTGCTTCCTTCGTGGGAAGCTCATGCAGTTTTCCACCCTGTCCGTAGGGCTCTACCCTTTAACTCAGCAGCCTGGACAAAGACAAAAAGAGTCTTTCACTTTGGTGCCAGACCTCTCCTTTTCACAACAGGACATAATATAAATAATGTAACAAATTGTGAGCAAACCAGTTATACTGTCTTTCTTCTAAGCTGGTATTGTGAAAAAGCCAAAACCCCAAAAAATTGTTTTGGAGGTGAAGGATTGGTTGCGAGAGATTTTTCTATGGAAGAATATAAAGGTCAGCCTTTTTATTTTAATTTTTTTTCCCTAACCATTTCTTCACCTGTGTTTTCACTGCTACCTCTGTAATTAGTTATATCTATGGAAGTAGACATACGAGGAGCTCACAAGGAGACCTGAGACATACTTACCCATTTTACAGTGTGATTGAGCCTCAAAGAAGCCTGATGAAGCAATATTCTGCTAATTTCTCTACCAAAGTGGCAGTTTTTTAGTTTTTACAGTGAATGTAGAAATGTAAGCATTCTTAATATAACTTATAACCCTTATAACCTTAAATTTTGCCCATTACCCCAGGGATTTATGTGCTTATGTCTCTTAGGCATTTTTCAAAATCTCACCCCGAGTGTTTGGTAGACCTGAAAATCCTGAAGAGGAACCTCTTTATGCCTCAATTCCAACAACTGGTTTCATGCTACCACCCAGGTTGTTTTCTAGAAATGACCTTGAAAGATGGGGTGATTCGTACTGTGTCTTACATTATGTGTGCAGACTGCTGCAGACCCAGGCCTATGGGAATAATTGGATTTGGTGTGAGGAGGGGGAGGGAATTTTGTACTCTAATTGACTTTATTTTATAATTTATGACAGGAGTGCCCATTGCCTTGGATATGCCTCCTGTCTTATATAAATCTCTTCATGTATTTGTGGGTGAATATACATATTTATAGAATTCTAAATAAGTAAACCTGCAAGGGTTTTAGGCCTGGACTGTTCAAGCATCAGTGTTTTGTCTTCCTAGTGAAGGTTTAGTTTGCTATTGAATGGCACTACTGAATTTTGTCAAAAATCTGTGATACTCTCAGTGCTTGTGTAAAGTATTTTTTGATAAATGTTCCGGCAACATATGTTTTTTTTTTTAATCTGGAAGATTCACATGAAGAAACAGGAAAATGGGAGAAAATGTACAATACAAAACTATTCATGATGTTGCACATGGTGGTGTGGTTAGAGGAGCAGGGGTGAATGCAACACGATTTTCAGAAAACTTTGTATAATAGGTGGACAAAGATTCTTCATTCTGAGGAAAACAGATCCTTTGGTAATTTTTTCAGTGAAATGTAACTGCTACTGTAATTTACAAACTAACCTGCCTCCTCCAAATGTCTTTGGAAAAAAAATAAATTGTATGGTGTCATTCACTTGAAATTTTGGTCTTACTTGTTTCAGATTCTCGTTATCTGTAGAAATATGAAGTGCTGGCATTCTTGTTATTGGCTGTTTCTGTTGATTAACTGAGAATTTCACATGACTTTCCCTTTGCATTTGTTATAAATCATGCTAGGCAGCTAACTTCTCTGCATGATTTCTCTTCAATAATTAAATCTAGCATTTCCAGCTGCTGTAAAATTTGTTGCCCTTTTGTGCTCGGTTATGTTTTTTCATGCGGAAGACTTGGACTTCCTCACAGTTTTAATTCCTATTCGGTGTCAATTTATAGGCTGGGGTAATAAACAGAATGTTTTACTTCATGGCTCATGCTGAGAAACGAATCTTAATCCTCGTGCTGCCCTGACAGAGGGAAGATGCAAGGCTAGGCAAGCGTTCCAATAGTGACTTGGATGTAGCTATTTGCTTTTTTGTTTCCTTGGCAGAAAACAAAATTCAGCGCTGCCCCTGATGGATAATCTTCTGTGTTCTGCATCTTTTCCCCTTTGGTGTTCCAACATTAAGTGTTGGAATACGTTATTTGAGTCAGAGGAAGTAACTGAAATCAACTGTGGCAGAATACCCATAAGCCAGAGGGAATGTTTGAGAGCCCTTGAAAGAACTATGAAAAGGAGTTTGGTGTCTTTGTAGTTTCCATAGATGATTGTTACTTCTATATGTAACAGTTACTGTGGGAAAGGAAGTTTTAATCCTTGGCTGGGTCCATATTCTTCATAGTTTTCCAATGTTTTTAACAAAAGGTGCTTTATTACTGAACCTGTGCATTAGAAAAACCTTTCTGGGGCCCTTACAGCATCCTTTTATGATACGAAGTGTTTTTCAGCATGCTTAATGGTAGTGTCCTTATTTATTAAAACAAAAGATTTAAAAGTGCTTTCAGTGGTTATTCTCTCTAGCAGAGTGTGTCAGCAGCAATGGTTCTTCACAGAACATGAGGAAATAATGGGTAGTGTGAGTTGTAGGTGCTGTGTAGGAGTGTAACCAAAAGGTGTCCATAAAATTGGAAAAACGTGGTGGGGCAACACAAAGGAAGTTAAATGTACCTTGACAGAAAAATAAGGCTTTACACATTTTGTTATTGACAGGCTTTGCTCTCTTAAATTTAAATTTTTAAATAACTGCTTCCCCTTTGCATTGGGCCCTTCAGGTGTTATAGCACCATCTGTCTGTCGGTAGAAGGAAGAAAAAGATTGACTTTAATTTCTAAACGCATTTTGAGATATTAAAAATGCTTCACAGAGCACTGAGCATAGAAGAATATTTTTTTTCCATTGGAGGATTAACCAGTTTTGTTTTGCTGCAGCATGTTGGCAAGTCCCAAACTAGAAGATTAAGTTTCTTGTGTTCCTGAAGTGGCAGTTTTTAGGATTGTCTTATGTGAACCAAAGGGCACTGAAATGAGAAATTCTTTTTCTGTTTGAATGTTATTTTCCCTGTACTCTGGCAAGTGTTGGGATAAAGTATTGCCAAATTATGATGGAAGGAGTGAAAAAATTGTGGTTTCTCCTTTGCTATGCTTTAATAAGCAAGGAGAGGAGAAGGAATGAAAAATAGCACTGGAATGCTGAGACATCTCTTTTTGTTATGTCTCAATTTTAAATCAAAATACATGACAGAAATATGTTTAAGGGTTATCCTTCCTCTGAAGAAGAGAAGCTCCAGAGTGACCTTATTGTGATCTTCCAATACCTGAAGGGGGCTACAAGAGAGCTGGAGAGAGAGCTTTTTCCACAGGCATGTAGTGATAGGACAAGGGGTGATGGCTTCAAACTGAAAGAGTGTATGTTCAGATTAGATATGAAGAAGGAGTTATTTATTTGGTGGTGAGGCACTGGAACAGGCTGCCCAGAGAAACTTTGGATACCCCATCCCGGGAAGTGTTCCTGGCCAGATTGGATGGAACTTTGAGCTACCTGGCCTAGTGAAAGGTATCTCTGCCCATGACAGGGGGCTTGAAACTGGGTGATTGTTCTGTGATCCTGTGATATGGTAGTATTGTTTCTAAAGCATCATGAAGGAAAATTCACTTTGGGACTACTCTCTCCTACAGACATCTCTGGTGAAACAATAAGTGATGTTATCTTCATTACCATTTTTTGGATAATATTTCTTACCAGTTATGAGACAAACTGTGTGAAGGATTAAATCTAATAAGTATCCAAGTACTGTTGAGCTGTTGAAATCATATTGAATATGGAAACTAAATAGATTTGTATCTGTAGCTATTTCATATTAAAAAATATATTCTAATTTTTCTGATGTTTATGAAGTTTATTGCATCGTAATTAATGCTTAGTGTTTAGCAGCATCTTGTTGAGGTTCTTCCACATTTTATAATGTATGAGAAGTTTCATTTATATACTGAGTGTAATTTGAAAAAATACCCAGGAACCTCAGGAAGATATGAGCCTTTTCTGCACAGTTTTATGGTGTATGAGATTTCAACTTTTTATGGCCTTTTCTACTTTTTTAAGCATATTTAACACATCTGTTTACTTTTCTGTGACTGATAAAAATGTCTTTGTTTTAAAAACTTTTAATCCCCTATTGTAAATACTGTTACAGATGGGTATTTTCACTAGAAAGTATCAATAAGTTAAATTTACTCTCCATAGCTCTGGAAGTCTTAGTAGACCAGGCTGTGGAATTCTTGTTGTTTTAGCATTTGTAGATCCTGAAAACCTAAAAAAAATCTAACAGAAAGACCCAAAAACTCAATTCCTGTAACCAGGAGTTATATTTTTATATTATTTTAATATGATTATTAATAATAATAAAAATATATTTTATTTAATTTTGCCCTGCTACTTCAATGACTGAATTGGAACATCATAGCCATGAAGAAAATGGGGTAATTAGGAGACTGGAGAACAGCATTGGAGGCTTCTGCTATGATCTATCTTCTGCCAGACTGGGAGCAGGCATTCCTTTTTGAACTTACCTTTTGCTGTGGCAGTGCATCTTAACTTCCATGTAAGGATGTTCCTGTATGCCCTACCTCATCCTGCCTTTCTTTAATTATCTTTCTGGCTATCTCTGGATATCTCTTGTCTGTTGAAAAGAAATCTAATGAAGCACGACTCCCCTTTACAAAAGCACTGGGGACTCCTGCCACTGTGTTTATTCCTTTGTTGGATTTTTGCTTTACACACAGCTATGAGTTGGCCTTTTAGAAATTTCAGATTTATTACCAAATAGTTCCCTGGTGTCCTCCAGAGCCCATTTGGCATATTTCATTCTCCTGTCACTGAGACACTTTGAACAAGAACAGTGTAGCTTTGGCTCAGCTGTGTTCATCCCACAGTTCTAGATCACCTGAGTGAATATGGTCTGGTCCTAGCACTTGGTCTCTTATCAGCTTTCTTTTGTAACTTCTCTGCTAGCCCTTTTCTGTGGTGGTCATGTGTTCCAAGAGCTCTTTTTACCCTTTGATCTTCTATTAGCTCTACAGAGACACCTTAATGGGCTTACTGCTCCTGATTTGTTTGAAAAATAATTTATTGCTGCCTTTTATGGCTTTATGCAATATTTCCTTGAACTCTTTTGACCTGCTTCATTCTGTTTTTAAAACTAACGTGCCGTAGTTGACATATTCTGTTCTCCTTCTTGGGACAGACTTACTGAAGAATCCCATTTTCTTACAGCCTTCTTTCTCTACAGCTTAACCATTCCAGCATTTTTTTTTTTTGTCTTTAAAAAGCCTTCTGATGGATGGCATTTGTTTCCTTTGAAACCCTAATATTGTATATTTTTATACAGTTTTTGTGTTTTCTGTAAAATTATTTTCCATGTTTTTCTGCATTTTTTTATACACACAATTTGAAAACTAAGCCAGGTAAGAAATTTCTTGCTTCAGATTAGATGATCTCATTAGAAATGTTGCTGTTCTCACCTATTCATGAAAAGTAAATCAGTATTTTTTTTACCTTGTTTATTATTCATGTACAGATTTTTATGGTAGCTCACAGCAGACAATAATTCTGAAATACTCCTGACTGAAGTAATACAGTGTACATAGAATGTAATTTTCTAGCAATAACCAAGCAAATATCCTATTGTGCTTGATTGGAGATTTTCTTCTAAAATTCCTGTCCAAAAATAACTTATATTGCTTATATACCTTTATAACAAAAGTGTTAGCAATTGTTCAGCTTTGAAGAAAAAGCACTGTGGTGACAGTACACATCTCTCCTAGGTGTTTTATTTTAAGTTGATTTGATCTAAATGAGAAAGGCATTATATTAAAATAGTTCTGGTATTGGTCCTGACAAGGTCACAGAAGATCTTCAGGGTCTGTTTACCCAAAGATATTTTTTTATCAGTATTTCAACTAGTAGGTTGGACTTAAATATTCTGCTCAGTTGTAAACTCTAATTTATTTTTGCTTGTATTTAGAATATATTTTTTTGTTATTATGTGTTTATTATCTTTGGGCTTCATAGGTCTTTTTTACTTTAGCTTTTTTTATTTTTCCTTTTTTTTTAATCCAGTATTTAGTACATCTCTTTACTTTAGTTCAATAGAAAAATGCGTTTTATTCTTCTAGGTTTTTTTCTTTTAAGGTGGTGTTTGCATATTCTAGATCATCTTACCAGCTCTGCTCTGTGTCTGCTCTTGAAAGATTGATTCCTACTGTGACATGGATGAGCAAGACTTAATCACATTGATAAGTCCATTGTCAAGCCTATTATCTTGTCTTAAACTGTGGATACTTAAAGAAGTTTATTAAAGGGGCAAATGTAGTAACACTTTCCCAGAAATACACTCCCACTCTTCTGCAATTTGAAGTGACTTCTGATTCCTGCTTACCAGCAAGAAATTATTTACCCCTTCAGGGGTTACTCCCCCATTAGCCCTGTAAAACTTTGAGTCCACATAGACTTTTGCTAAGAGTTACACTGAGTTGAATGGTAATTGGACTGGCATCTTCCTTTCATTCTCGTATTGTAAAATGCCTGTTCCCTGTCAGGTTGGCTGGGAGACGTGGATCACAACCAGTATTTCTTAGAAGGCCTTCTGTTCATTAGACTGTTGTAATTAATAGAATAAATCTGTTGCTTATAAGAGCTGATAACTACACCCAACACTTGGCAGTTGGGAGGCTGACTCCAACGAGTGTAATGAAGGGCTTATTCCAAGAGCTGCAGAAGGTCCTTTGCCTCATGGGGTTATGCATCCTGTATTCCTTGTTTGCACAGAGTAGCCGTCACTCTCTTGGATGTTGTCTGAGTTGTACAAGCTTCTGCTGGTACTCATATGTGCTAGTGGTGGTGGTGTACAGATACAGCAGCCCTGTGGGTATTCTGAGTTAATCAAGTTTTGCAGGTTCAATGGGATTGCCAGACCCTGGTTTACCAGCTCTTGGAAACTTTCACATACAACCTACTCAGTGTCTCTTTGGCTTGCTTTTTCCTGGTGACTCTCTCCATCAATGCTGTAAGAATCTGAATCATCCATTCATGCAAACTCACCCAGAAAGAGTCCTTAATACCACATGATTTTACAGAATTCTCGTATTGCTCCTGAGTTGTCTCTTTTTTCCCCCACCCTGAAAAATCCTACTGTTACGTAGTTGTAACTACGGCAGTGATTCCAGTTCTGAATCCTTCCAAAATGCTTCTCGCTTCTGTCATACTGTCATATCTTTCCTGATGGAAGACCCAAAACCTCAGCCAGCATTCTGGATGTGAACACACCAAGAATTTATAAATACACAATATTTGTATTGTTCTCTTCCCAGTGTTTCTTTTGCTTGAGTCCTGTGTGCTTGCTTATTCTCCTGTTCTGAGCTGGTGGCTTCATAGGACTATTTGTCATTGATAAAACCATCTCATTATGGCAAAAAGGAGTGAAGATAAAGGTGAACTCAGTGTCCCTCATTTTATGTCTCACATTAGATTCTTTTCTATGTTTCTTTATCTAGGCTGAGGTTCCTGTGATGTTTTATTAACATGACTTGGTCTTCCAAGCTTCCCCTGCAGTTCCTCACAGCTCCTTCATGACTGTACAGCTGAGTAGCTGAGTTTCAGCTGGGATCTTTGTCAATTCATTATTCACTCATTCTTTAGACAATTTTTTACATGTATGTTGAACAACCGAAAACAGTCACAAGCTGAGAGGAATTGTACAGTTAATGTTAGTTTGACCAGGTCCTTACCTACTTTTTTTTTTCTTCTCTTCTTCTGGAATTAACTCTTCTGATTCTTGCAATTCACTCATCCTTTGCCTGCTTTTTGTTTTGCTTTTCTGATGTTGATCTAGATAAGTCATTATACCTTCCTAAAATGGGACTTTTTAAATCAAAGTTGTTTACTTATATGAGTGGAGAATTTGTGCTTACTGATGTTTTAAGAACTTTGATGAAATAAAAAGTTAGAGTAGACTTGCACTGTTATTATTTGTATAGTCAGTATTTCCATTGAAGGTGAAAATGTAAATATCAAAAACATTCTGAAAAAATGTCAATTACAGCATGAGATGATAGTTTAGTTTTTATGCAGACAGGAACCTGAAACTGTTCTAACATGCTTTTTGTTTTGTTTGTTTCTGATAAAACAGAATGGTGAATCAATGGTGAACCAGTCTTTATAATTCCAGAATTAGTGGAAACATTTATGTCTTTAGATTCTTCCATCAAGGCACAGGGAAGCGAATTATTTAAAAGATAAAAATAAATTTGTTTGCCTTCTGTCAGAGTTCATATCTACAGCCAACCTTGATAGAAGACCAGAATGATTTAGACAAGTTTGCTTTGGAGATTCATAACATATGCTTGCTGGACAGAATTGAGTTATCTGTGCTCTGGAGAGTAAGTTATTGTAGCAGGAGCTGACAGAGATGAAGATAACTGAGGGAAATTCAATTACCTTTTAGTGTTTTCCTTCTAATAGGATTCTTAATGTGAAAAAGATCCTTAGATGATGCGCCTATGTTGCTTTGTGAGATCTGCTTTGATACCTGCATCCAGAATAAAGTGAACTCTTCAGGCCTTCATTAAAGATGAAATATGCATCTGATTGCTAAGTGGCTGTTAGCTTTAGATTCAACACATTATCTTTTCTAGTCCAGATATATTTGACATTTGTTTTAACAGTAGTCTTGAATATTCTCTTAAAGACAATTTCATGTTTAAAATTATTGTTTTTATGTAAAAAGCTTTTTTATAACAGGAATTGAAGAAAGAGGTCAGAAAACAGTAAAATAATTCTCTATATTCTAGTGCTATCTCTGCATGTTTGTTTTCTCATTTGACTTTTCTGGCAAAAGCACCCAAGTTGCAAATATTGTTTATGACTGACCTGAGTTCAGGCTGTTGGGTTAAAGCCCATCCCACTTGACTGTACATGATTTCATGTGAAACCTCTGCAGTTCTTAAGTTCCTGGGGTAAACTGATGCATACAGGCATTAGGATGTTACTACTTGTGTTACTTTGTAAAAAATTTTTTTTTTTTTGTCGTGGCTGGTGATTGAAATGAAAATTTAGAAGTGGCTTTATGAAGGCAGCTCACTCTGCAGCTGTATGTATGAAAACAAACCACGTACAACTTTGTGTACCTGCAAATATGCTTTCATTTGCTGACCCACTGAACTACTGTCTATAGCTGAATGTAGTTTTGTGTATATCCTCCAAAAGATTTTATTTTTAAAACTCTGACCCTTACCAGCTTTGCAAAGTAAAGTCTGCTTTTTATCTGAATGATTTATCCAAGTACTTGCACACTGGTATTTCTATAACAGAAGGGGAGAACAAGTAGATTTATTTGCAACCCCAAACCAGATTTGGATTTGCCTAAAAGATGTGACATACCTGACCCTGTAGAAGTCACTTATGGAAAGTCTAGTTCATATTGAGTAGCTACTTGCCTTGACTTACAGCTTCTTGATTATGTAAGCTCTTGTTACCTTGGTCATTCTCTTGTTTGGACTCAAATCATAGTGTGAGTAGTCTTATCTTGTAGTTAATGCAGTCTCCTGATTGAGGCATGACAAAGTTGATACATGCAGGTTTATTTTTTCTTTATATTCATGAAGGTGACTTAGGAAAATCAACTTTGGTGCAGCGTATGCATCAAGATGCTGAGGTGTTTAGAAAACATTTGAAGTTGTTTGTCAATAGAGCCTGAAAACACTTACAGTTAAGGTTTTTACTTTTAGATGTATTTTTTGCATAGAGTATTTTTCATTTATTGTCATCTTATTGAGGAGGAACCCATACAGAATGTTGCATCTTGTGTTCGAGTTTATCCTCAATTATGTCTCATTCCATTGAAAGCTTCAGTCATTCATTGAGAATGCTCTGTTTTGAATGCAAAATATAGTGACTGTGCTGAAATAAATACCTCCATGAGTGATGGTTGAAAAGTAATTGTTTAAACAAGGATTTTATAATTAAATTGATAGAATTATCTTTATTTTGTATTAAATGGGGCTTGAAGTCTGTCTGGGATCCAGGGAGAGAAGTAGAAAACTGTAAAGCCACATCCGGCCAAGGGTGACATTCCTGATCTTTTATAAAGGTAGCCTTGTATTTCTGAGTAGACCTAGACAGCTGTTCCAGCAAAGGGAACAAGACTGCACTAATCAGAAATCTTAATGGGAACTGAAAGATCCTTTCACATTGTCACTTGGATCCCACTGCTTTGCAGTTCAGCTTTTTTACTTAACTTTCCTGTATTTGCTTTTAAATGGGAATCACTATAATGAATGTTTTCTGAATGCTTTTCTTCCTGCTTTGTCTTAATCTGTAAATGTTTACAGAATGAATCCACCTACTGATTTTTCTCTTTGACCTAAATAGGAGAAAACTGAGCCAATTCCTTTGAGATGGTCTTAGGCCATGAAAAGGAAGATCTGTCAGGCAGCTAAGTTGCTTTTCAGGTGATCACTGTGTTGGGGAAGCTACCAAGTGACTTAGAGACCTTTGGATTTCATTGTTAATCTGAAGTCCAACTGGAAGTGGCAGAGCTAATCCCTAATCAGAAAACCAAGTTGTCCTCACTTTTCTGTTTGACATGTCATAATGTTTCCTGTTACTTTTCTCACCACTCTTCCCACCTACCTGTTTCCTGTTCACATTTCAAAGTCCCTGTAATTAATTCACTTCTCAGAAAATGCATCTTCAAAGATTTGTGGCCATCTTAAAAGAAAAGATTTAGATATCTCTTGGGAGTAGGGCTTGCAAGGGCATGATAGTGATTATGATGATGAGCAGTGCAAGTGCTTTAGTCATTGTTCCATGTTTTTTTCCTTTGTGTCCTAGTGCAAAGATACTGGGCTTTTTTATTTGTCAAAAATTTGTTGGAACAAGTCTAAGTAGTAATGCCAAAGTTAGGGCATAATGGATTTTGAGATGTTTGTGCTCCTTCAGTCGTTCTCCCTGTCTGCTCTTGCAAGAAACTTGAGATTTAAATCTTCTAGAACTATCCTGAATTTTCTGTTGCTCTTAGAACAATTTGACAAAGCAAGCAAAATACTCAGTTACTGGATAGATCACTGTATTATATGTATGGCAGTTGTAAGACAAATGTTGTCATAACTTGGGACCAGAGACATACCATCCACTCTGTGTCAGTGTGCCATGAGGGCTTGCAGTGCTCCTGCTTGGGGGCAGGACCTCACCAAGCATGTCTATCCTGCCATCTGCTGTGGGAGAGTCCAGCTGGTTCTGGGCTCTCAGTAAGCTGAGATACCAAAGATGGAACTTCTTACACCTGGCAGAGGGTTACCACGGGCAGTAGGTGGTAACTGTAAGGTAAGCTGTAACACAGAGTGGGTTTCCTGTTAGGAATGTTAACCTATTGTGTTAAGACATGTGGCTGTATGTCCAATCATAAGTTGTTATGATAGTGGTAAACCAATGCTGTGTGTACATGTGTCACCCAGAACTGTATAAAGGTAGCTGCACTGTTGCAATAAAAAGCTGGTATCCTGAAACCCATGTCACCTCCTGCCTCGACTGCGACAATCTGCCATGGGAAGTGCAGGGCAGGCCTGGGGAGGGAGTGTCCAAACCCAGCACAGACTCCCCACAATAAGGGCCACAGGGCCAGGTCTGGGAGCATTTGCGAATCATCAAGGAGCCCACAGCAAGGTGGAGGCTATTGGTAGGATTTGGAGGGGTTGGGCCCTGGCCTCTCTCCGCTACCACCAGCAGGACAGGGTCATCCTCAGCTGTGCTGCCTCCATGCTGGCCCTCAGCCCCAGGGGGACCATAGGCCACCTGCAGACATCTCTGCATTATGATTCCATTAGTCCCAATGTGTTAAACATTTACAGAACAAAAAAAAAACCAACACAAAAACCCCCAGATATTCTGACTTCTTAAATACTGTTGCTTATTTTTTCCTTCACTGCTTGTTAGAAACCCCAAATATCTCATTTCTAAGCAGCTGTTGATAGCCTTGAAGCGGCATCACCCATCCTGGCACTGGACCAACGCTGTTTTGCAAGGCAATTTCATATGGTCGGTATGAGAGGAGGGAGGAATATTTCTTGGGTTATTTTTGAGTCACAGTTGTTTGAAGCTGTTCAGAAATTTGGAATATTAGAAGTAGACAGAAGTAGGTTATTGGCTCGAGTGTAACTGAAGCTGTTTAAGCGTGTGAGAAATGTTGTTACACGGCTCTTTGGTATGTCCAGTAACTGTCACTTACATGTGTTTTATATAATGCTTTATGTAATTTCAGTAGTTTCTTTCATTTCTGTGCACGCCTGGTAGAAGCTGGTGATTTTGATTAGTCACTGTACTTTCTTTCAGTGTTAACGAGTGAACTGTAATTCATACCAAATCTCAGATTTGTGTTTTAAAAATGCACTGATTTTGTGCTGCTTTATTTTTCCTGCACGGCTGTTGTACTCCAAACAGAACAAGCTCTGAGCATTGAATTTATTATTTTACACTGAATTAAAGTCAATTAGTGAAATCTAGTTAAGCAGGATTTGTGCAGTTGTAATGTGTAATCTGTTTTGTGCCATTACACCAACATCCACGAGTTCAGCTGTTTGTAGCAAGTGCTGATAACTGTTATTGAGGGGTGCTATGAAATCACCCTTGTACCATTTAAAGAAAAACCCCAAGCAACCAGACAGAAAAACCTTGCATGCTGAACTGAAACAAAGACAAAATCCAAACTCAGTGAGAACATTAGAGCCTTGGGATAGGACGTTTCACAAGTTCTGGTATTTAATGTGGAAATGAGAAATGAACAGAAAATTCATGAAGTGGATCTTACGTGTTCTTCTTATGTAAAGATAAATGAATATATTTAGGGTGTATTAACTCCCCCCTCTTTTTTTTTTTTTTTAATTAAAGTTGACAACATCAAGGATGATACCAGCAGAACTGCTTGGTGCTACATAGTTCTTCGTTTCCCTGAAGGGACCAGCTGTGGTTGTTGCATCATTGTCTCTTGCCTCATTACAGTTTTTTCATTTACACCAAGAGAGCAAGAAAAAATAAAAAAAATTAAAGCAATTTCTATTAAGTAGTTTTAGTCTTTGTTCCATATCGCTAAGTATAAAGATCTAGAGTTGTATGAATGAGTGTTTTTAAATTAAGACTGTTGAAAATTAAACCAGAGGCTGTTGTCTTCTAATGCTTTGAATAGTCAAAATATTTCAAAAACTGTCTTTTTATGGATAATGAAATGACACAATTCTGAAAAGAAATTAAATTATACTCCTCCAACAATTTTTAGAGCTGAATGTCTACCTTCCAAGGCTGATAGAACTTTTTCTGAGTAAATAATGTTAATTAAAAACAAAACCTACTTGTGGACATCTTATGCTGTTCTGAAATTCCAAAATTGTGTTACCTTAATGCATGCGAACCAATAACAAAGGAAAAAGTCTCATACACTAGCTGGAATTAAACAAAAAACATAGGCTACAAAAAAAAAAAAAAAGAAGGAGTGGAGGGGCAAATAATGTTAAAATAGTTTGCCTTTCATAGTTTGATGCTATAGGAATTCTGACAGGAGGCTTTAAGATAAGGCAGAGGTTAAGCTAAAGCTGAGATTGTGACAGTTTAACATGTTTCCAAAGTAGGTGGCTAGGAATGATTTTAAAGAATAGCTGCTATAAAAAAATTATATAGACCATATTTTAAAAATCCTTCTGATTTGCCTATGGATTTTTTTTTCCCAATCTTTGCCATTTCATCATCAACTTCATCAAAATATCCTGTTTTTAAAATACTTAGTTCTGCAAGAATAAACCTCTCAAAATCTTAGTTTACCATAACGTAAAGAGCAAGTTTGGAATGTAAGTTAGAAACTTGTGAATTGGCAGCATTTAATGTGTTAGTTTTGAACAGACTTAGAATAATATGCCATGTAATCCTTCTTTTAACAGATTCTCTCACGGTAATTGAGGTTTCTTTTGACCAAAAAAGACCCAAACCAAACTCCACCCCTAGTACTTTTCACTAACAAATAAATTAATGTGTTTCTGCAGGTACAAATGAAGGTGCAGTAACTTAATGGCAGTGACTCACTGTGGTTTTTTTCTGTGTGTGGGAAGGAAATACTTTGCCATCAAACAAGTTTGCCCTATTTAGCAGTGTTGCTCAAGGATATGTGCCAGGCAAGGTGATCATTCTCCACTGTGAGAGGCTGAAAAGGTCCTGAACTGTGAGACGTCAAGTCCACTAAATTAGCTGCTGGAGCAACCCTGTTAGGAGCTGGTGAAGGACAGATGAGTTACCTTTTGGGTCGTGAGTTTGTGTTCATGTCAGAATGTTTCACAGCGGAGGTTTCACAAAAGGTGTGGCACAGAATGCTTTTGTGCTGCTGATGCAGAGTGACAGGTGACTTGTTACTGTATCTACCTTAATTACCATTATATATCTCAGTGTGTACAGAGATCTTACTGTATGCTTATGGTGTTTTTCCCTTTGTTCTTAATGTCTGGTACTAGGCCACTATAAACTGTAGATTGTTTTCAAACATACCTTTAATTCTCTTATCAGAGTACAGAAAAAAGTTAGAGAAAGGCAAACTACAATTTTTAATTTTTTCTCCTTTTTTTTTTTTCCCACTGAACCCAGTTAGATCTGAAACCAACTTGATATCCAAAGTACTGAAGCTTATTAGAGATGTGCTTGTCATTGGCACGCAACCAATCATGGCAAGATAGGAAACTGTTATGCCTAAATGCTTGTTATCTCCAATGAATGTAATTTCTCTGTTCTTTGTTCATGAATTGATATGTTTTGATACATTCTTAAACTCCTGGATTAAAATCAGAGTTGTGTTCTGAATCCAAGACACTAAACAGGGAAAGCTGAAAAGTGCCTGAGGGGAACTATGTAGAAAATACTTGTGGACATCTTATGCTGTTCTGAAATTCCAAAATTGTGTTACCTTAATGCATGCGAACCAATAACAAAGGAAAAAAATCTCATACACTAGCTGGAATGAAACAAAAAACATAGGCTACTAAAAAAAAAAAAAAAGGAGAGGAGGGGAAAATAATGTTAAAATAGTTTGCCTTTCATAGTTTGATGCTATAGGAATTCTGACAGGAGGCTTTAAGATAAGGCAGAGGTTAAGCTAAAGCTGAGATTGTGACAGTTTAACATGTTTCCAAAGTAGGTGGCTAGGAATGATTTTAAAGAATAGCTGCTATAAAAAAATTATATAGACCATATTTTAAAAATCCTTCCGATTTGCCTATGGATTTTTTTTTCCCAATCTTTGCCATTTCATCATCAACTTCATCAAAATATCCTGTTTTTAAAATACTTAGTTCTGCAAGAATAAACCTCTTAAAATCTGAGTTTACCATAAGGTAAAGAGCAAGTTTGGAATGTAAGTTAGAAACTTGTGGAATTGGCAGCATTTAATGTGTTAGTTTTGAACAGACTTAGAATAATATGCCATGTAATCCTTCTTTTAACAGATTCTCTCACGGTAATTGAGGTTTCTTTTGACCAAAAAAGACTCAAACCAAACTCCACCCCTAGTACTTTTCACTAACAAATAAATTAATGTGTTTCTGCAGGTACAAATGAAGGTGCAGTAACTTAATGGCAGTGACTCACTGTGGTTTTTTTCTGTGTGTGGGAAGGAAATACTTTGCCATCAAACAAGTTTGCCCTATTTAGCCAGTGTTGCTCAAGGATATGTGCCAGGCAAGGTGATCATTCTCCACTGTGAGAGGCTGAAAAGGTCCTGAACTGTGAGACGTCAAGTCCACTAAATTAGCTGCTGGAGCAACCCTGTTAGGAGCTGGTGAAGGACAGATGAGTTACCTTTTGGGTCGTGAGTTTGTGTTCATGTCAGAATGTTTCACAGCGGAGGTTTCACAAAAGGTGTGGCACAGAATGCTTTTGTGCTGCTGATGCAGAGTGACAGGTGACTTGTTACTGTATCTACCTTAATTACCATTATATATCTCAGTGTGTACAGAGATCTTACTGTATGCTTATGGTGTTTTTCCCTTTGTTCTTAATGTCTGGTACTAGGCCACTATAAACTGTAGATTGTTTTCAAAACATACCTTTAATTCTCTTATCAGAGTACAGAAAAAAGTTAGAGAAAGGCAAACTACAATTTTTAATTTTTTCTCCTTTTTTTTTTTTCCCACTGAACCCAGTTAGATCTGAAACCAACTTGATATCCAAAGTACTGAAGCTTATTAGAGATGTGCTTGTCATTGGCACGCAACCAATCATGGCAAGATAGGAAACTGTTATGCCTAAATGCTTGTTATCTCCAATGAATGTAATTTCTCTGTTCTTTGTTCATGAATTGATATGTTTTGATACATTCTTAAACTCCTGGATTAAAATCAGAGTTGTGTTCTGAATCCAAGACACTAAACAGGGAAAGCTGAAAAGTGCCTGAGGGGAACTATGTAGAAAATAGAAACAGAAACGCAGACCCCAGGCTGCAGGGATATCTCAAGGGGCTAATCTTTCTGTCTTTTGGAAATCCGGAACTTTACATAAACTTGGAAACTGCTTATGAAGAGGTTTTGGCTGGAAATGAATTTGCTTTGCATGTGTTTTGCAAATTTATAAGGAAATTTAGTGAGTGTGAGGTAGCAGGAATATCAAACAATAACTAACAAAATAACAGAGGTATGTTATTATATAGGAGTGGTACTAATGATACGAGGTATTTTGTAAAAAGGTTCCAAGTTATCTTTTGGTTTATCTGCTTGTCTGCATCATTCTGTCTAATTCTTTGTGCTCTCAGAGGTTGAATTACTTTGGTTAAGATTTTTTGTTTGTTTGTTTGTTTGTTGGTTTGGAAAAGAAGACTGACAAAATGTTTCCAAAATAAAACAAAACCCCCTAAAAAATCACTTCTTTTTTATTTCATTGAGAATGTCCATTTTTTTGCATGATTTGAGGTATTATTGTTTCCCCACTTACAGAAATGTACGTTTTGCCCCTGTTATGAAAAATGACTCAGAATTCATCTGACACAAAACTTGTGAAAAATTGATTTTTATGTAGCACCATCAAGGGCTTCTCAATTAGTAAGTTGTGGTGTTTAGAAGTGCTCAGTAGTGTGTGTTACCCACTCTTAGAGACTTCATTTAAGGTTTAGCTGTGCCATCAGAACTGCGTGTGACTTTCAATCTGTTCAGGCGTCACTCCTGTGCCAAGTCTTGGTGCTGTAAGTTGTAAAAGGACTGTGCTGGCAGCAGGGTGTCTGGGAATCTGAATCCTAGGGAAGCAATTATTTGGCTGCTGGGGCCAAAACTGCTGAACTACTTCGTACCTACCTTACAGGTAATAGAAATCCTTCATATGCCTAAGTGGAACAAAGCAGGTGGAGGGGTGGTGGTCACAGTTATTGAATGAGGACATTTCAGAGCTTTAGTTTGTTGGGGTTTGTTGGAAATGTGCCATCTGGCTCCTGGTAGCATGAAGATTTTCATGGGATCTTGAGGAATGGATTGAGATTGAGACCCACAGCAAGAATTTTTTGGCAAATGTTTCCTGAGCTGACAGCACCACCACTGGGGTGTGTGGTAACTATTCCCCTACTTCCACCTGATGTTCATACTGCACAGAGGGGAGGAAGGGCCCTGATGCTATTGCTAGAGTAAGGTACTAATAGCAAGAACAAATGGTGTAGTCTGCATGGGCAATATGAGAAAGAGCCCACAGGTAAAAAGAGGACAGAAAGAAAATCTAGGGAGCATTGAAAGTGGAACTAGGACAGTTCCCTAGGCATTCTCCACTGAACCTTTGGAGACTGAAACTAAATACTATAATTCTCTTCCAGTGGGAACAAATTGCTCATACATCTTTACTGATTATAGACAAAGGAACAATCAAATCTGCTTTGTTGTGGTTGAACTGATAGAAGTCTTTGTATTTGGCCTACTTCAAGACTTACATATGTTTTCAACTGCTTGAAAGGTATTTTTTCCTCCTTTTTGAGACTTCAGAGTTGCATAGAAAGGACAATACGAAAAGACAGCTAAACCAAGTATCCAACAGCTGTGCGATAGCAGAACAGTGCAACCTCAGTTTGGCCCTCACTAAGCATGTATAGTGCATCATTAGATTATGTAAGTATATGTTTAATTTCTTGGATTGAGTGGATGTTCCTTATAAATAAGGACATTTGTTAGTTCCAGAAGTTGCTCATGGGTTTGATTTGTTTGTTGCATTGGACGAGAAGTTCCGTAGTGAATACAGTACTAATCTCTGTGGTGGTGCTGAAGCTGTTGAATGTCACAAGGTTGATAGAGTGGTTGGGGAATGGCTTAAAAGATCGTTGTTGGCTCTTTTGCTTCGTGTCTGATCTGAGAACACGGAGCCACCTGTGCAGGAGTGCTGAGCTTTACTGTTTCTGCAGCATAGGGAAATCATACTTTGATTATTTCTAGCTTGAAAAGTGTCTTGTACTTGGAAGATGTGGACCCAAAGAATGTTAACATTTATTGCCCAAGCATGTTGTTTTTAGGATCTTAGACCATTTAAAAAAAAAAAAAAGAACAGTGTGAAGGGGCTGCTGACATAAACTGGATTACTGGATTTGCAGAAGAGGAAGGGAGGAAAGTGTCTGTCCTCATGCATGCTTTGAATGCAAAGTGTTTGGACATACGTACAGTAAGATATGTGTTCTTGGGTTCAAAAAGAACATTTAGCTCTGCATATTGTTTATGCCAATGGTGATGGTTAGAGAGTTAGAATATTGGAATAATATAGCAAATCTCAGTTTCTAGCAAAGAGTGAGAGCTCTTGTTTGTCTTAAGGTTTGTCTTTCATTGTGATCCAAGGGTGCTACTGTAACACAGATAATATCAATTAGATAAGCATCACAGAAAAAGGTTGGAAGTCTGTGGTACTAATGGATACTGCACAATAAATCTGATGTGATTTGTCTCTGCTCTTCATTAGTTATTTATTCCATCAGCTACTTTTTTATCTGGTTAAACTATTTTTAGTTTGTCTCATTTACCTACTGTACTAAATTGGGTTTATTTGAAAGATGCAATCTGCATAGAAGTGCTGTTGCCTAGTGTTTATTTGGGTTTACTAAAACTTAATTCTGTGAGACTTGAAGGTAAAAAATAAAGCTGTTGACTCAGCACAGATTAAAACCAGATGTCTCTTGAGATGCCTGCATTTCTCTCTAGTCACTAACTCAAATTGATTGTGGTAGATTTTTTTTTTTTTCTGGTCATGACCATAGTTTTACCAGTCTGTGTTTAGTGTGATCTAACTCAAATGCATGGAGTTTTTCCCCTTCTGTTGTGATTTTAAATGCATGGGGTTTTTTTACCCCAGGAATGTCTGGCTGTAAACCAGTTTTTTTCATCACTCCTTCCCACCCCCATTTGTATTACAAACAGTTGATTTAGATTCAGATTCTTTTAAATCTTCAAATCAGGTAAAAGGTTGGAAAAGTGGATAAATGAGGTTTGGAAAACCATGGGTTGAAGAGATGAGAAGCCATTGCATTGTGTTCAGTCCATTAAAACAAGAAGAAATAGAAGAGATACTTTGATAAGTGTTCTGCTGGTGTTAACCTTGATGGCTATTATCGGGGGGATGATGCTATATCTATTTCATTGGCTTAAGCTTTTTTCATGCTGAGAGAAATCAATACTTGGAGTCGTTGGATGACAGAGGCATCACTTCAGAATTGACGGTGGCTGTCAGACGTTGTCATTGGTTGACTTTTGCTCGCTGTTGAGGTTTTAAGCTTTCATTTTTCTAAGTCTCGTTCAGGAGTCTTTGTAAGATTTCCCTAGGTAGCATTTTTAGGCCAGACTTTGAACCTCAGGTCAGAGGTCAAGTGCAAAGATCTGTGAAAGCAGAGGATTGAGGAGCTCCTTCATTTACTAAAATATCCTTATTTGTAGGGAATTTGCATTAGTGGCAAGACTGTGTGTTATCTTATGGATGACTTTTCCTCTTAAGTGATACCCTCTGAGACTGGTTGTTCACAAAGCCAGTGGCTTTTAGCCAAATTAGACAAAGGAGCTGGCATATGTGAAATGTTTGGTGATATCAGGGTTGAAGAGTAAAAGTAAAAACGTGCAACATCTCTTTTAAAAACCTTACACTGTTAAACTTTTTAATCACTTAGAAAGTGTTACATTGTAATTTTGGGACTACAGAGGTGCACAATGCAGATGGTTCAGAGGAAATCTTTCACTTGACATTTTTGTAAAGATCAAAGATAAAATATTTCTGAAAACAGTAGATTAATCCTCCTCTTCACTGAAATACAGACTGTCAGAATACAGACACCCTGTCAGTATTTTGCAACAGTATTTCTGGAATATTTCCTGCATGCAGGAGATATTGTATTTTCATGTCTATAACTTGCCTTTTGGATGACCTTGTGCTCCTTTAGAATTACAGTTCCTTATAAATGAATCTTCACATAACTCACATGTTTAAATAGCCTGCAGTCTTGTCCAAGCAGGGAACAGGAGAAAGGTAAAAAACCCATTTTCTGCAATAACAGCAAAGACGAGGGTTTTGTTCCATCCTGGTAGGAAACAAGGATGTATTCCATGCTGTATCAAAGGATTCTGGTTAATGCACTTCCCCTCTGTAAAACTTTCCACAGTCACTTAATTTCAGACTTTCTGGAGGTATCCTGTGAGGTGTGTATATAAAAATACATATTTTTCTCTGTTCAACACTTTGTTTTATCATGTGTGAGTGCACTACTTTTGTGATTGTAGTTTCATTGCAAACTTGCCCAAACAGGTAACAGAAATTATGTAGGCATGCAACTGTGTATCTTAATTGTAAAAATACTAAATTGTAAAAAATTATGTAAAAATTAATTCTAAAACTATCTAAAAATTAATTGTAAAAATATTCAGACGTGACAGGTTGCATATTGCAAGTGCAAGAGATCAAACAGTGGAGAAGAAATAAAACTGTAAAAATATATTTTTGAATTTGATCACAAACAGAAACCATTACATCAATAGATTGAGACTTAGTGCTAGGTATTAAAGGTACCACTCTATATCCTGGTGTTGTGTCTTTGGAAGGAGTGGATCAGGTGACCCTGACATCTGGAAAATGAAAAAATACAATAGAGAAACAGAGTCTTTTTAGTGCTTTCAGAACAGTTTAGTAGTGACTGGCTACTTTAGGATGGATCTTTTTCTGGGTTTTTTTGGTGGAACTAGTCTTCTTTCACTCCTACATTAAAAGTATTTGAGAGAGGAGGGGGGAGAAATAGCTTTTGTTTTGGTGTGTATTTGACCTATATTGAGGGTAGGAGCCACTGAACAATTGATGGGTCACCTGTATGATCAAAGAGAAGATTATTCTTGCAGAACTTTCTTAGAATTAGTGACTATATAGGCACCTGAGAGATATTTGGCAGAACTGTGGCTTCTTTCTGTTCTTGTTTGTAAAATATATGTTGTAAAGAGCGTGTGATGGTTAAGAGTTCCTCCTGGAGTGATGTTATAATTTTACAGGATTGCTGCATGTGTGAGTTTCTCAGTTTTGGTGTATAATTGCAAATTTCTACTCACACTAAATGCTGAATTTCCTGAAAAGTGGAGTTATATTTCCATTTTATAGCAGGCTGGTTATGTTTTCATTCAAGTTGTCAGGACAATAAAATACCATTTTTTTTCCTCCATTTGTTTGTCACAGCTACATTTTGAAAATCTTTGTTTGTATTTAATGAAGGATGTGTTCAAAATTACATCATAAAGAGACTTTTTTTTAAGAGGTACAAGTTCATTATATCTTTTACAAAACATTCTAGTTTGATTTCCATTTTATCATGTTTTAAGGTCAAATGTGACTTTAATGTTCCATAAAGAGACAGAGATTGATAATGGGGAAAGAATAACCCTCTAATGTGATTTATATCTATGGATTTTATGTCAGATATGAAAAGTTGCTGTTCAAATTGTAAAGGAGGATCCATTAAAGAGCACTTTAAAACATTTTACTACTTAGCTTACCTTATACACTTGTTTTTAGAATTCTGCCCTTTCAGGCAACTTAAAAATAACAGCTTATGAAACATTTACAAAGTGCTGAAAAGAACTCATGATCATCATGGGTGCAAAATAGATTAATGTATTGGAAAAGACAGCTGTATTTAAAAAGAGCTGAAAAACCTTGTTTAGTGTTGGTTATGATTTAGCCATCTCATAGTTTTGTGAAGAGGGGTAGCAGAGTGCTTCATTTAGGGGTGTAAAGGCCAATTTTTGATATCTCGTTGACTTGGAAAGTCAGCTGCTTATTCTTCAGTCCTCCTGGATGTCTCTGCTCATCAGGTGAGCATTGCTGTAAGGTGCGGGAAAATTGAGTCAATATGTAAATTTATTAAAATTGTTAAAATACCTCTTGAAAGTTTATTCATCTGTTAGCACATTTTTGTCTTCTACTGTCTAGGAAAATCTACACAGGCCGAAATTTTATATTGTGAGTTTTTTCCCATTCTATCTTTCTCTTACTTTCTATGACATATCTATGTGTATATACACCTATATAAATAACACAGCTTTGCTGCAGCAAGCTTTTAATGCTTCTGCATATATAGATGTGTAGAGAAAAAGCATTGCTACTATTTTAAACATAAAAAGCATTATGATATTGAGCTGATATCTAAGCTCTAAGAAATAATTGTAGGAGTGTCTGCATCAGCTGTGCTGCACAAAGAAAAAGCAATTTTTTTTGTTGTTAGGCAGACATTTGTGTCCATTCCACTAACTAGATCATAGAATAATCCAATCATTGGCAGAGGCTGAGATGCTTTGTCTGGCATATGTGATCTGTGGAATTGCCAGATGAAAACTGAAATTAGAAACAGGGAGTGCTGAAGTGGGGAAAAGCCTTTATTGTTTCTACCAATACTTGAATTTCTTGTGGGTTTTCATGTACAGTGAAATGAGGCTTTGATGAGGGGATGATGTAAATTTGGTACCTGTTGTTTGAGTTCTGTGTAAACAGGCAGATCTTCAGAAGGTCTGCAAAAGACAACATTATGAGACAGTGTTGTAACAAAGAATCTTTCGTAGTCTTGAGTTCAGTTTGTAGGTTTGACTTACAGTTCTTATTTGCTAGTATTTGCTTTTGAGCACCTTGGCAAACAGAAGGTGTTTATACAACAGGTGTAGTGCTGTCAGGAAAATTATTAACTTTCCCATGCTGGCCTGCAAATGTGCTGAACTTCAGGAAGCCATCTGGTAGAGATTGATTCAGCCTTCATATGCATTTTGTCTTCTATCTGTCTGAAAATATACAGATTTTCTCCTTAACCTTTATGATTACTTATTTTTGCAAACAACAGCAAGCAGTTGGCTACCCAAATCTAATGAAGAGTCATGGGAGTGGAGTGGTCAATCCAATTTCGTTATTCTGAAATAGGCCTCTTTTATATGTTTTATTAAGCAATCAGGTCACTAAGGTGTTGGCATTTGCTAAATTTTGAGTGTGCATCTATGTAGTTAAAGAATTCATGGCAAACCAAGATCCTCTGCTTGGCTCTCCGGACAGATTTACTGTGGGCAGCTGTGCAGGGCCTCAGTCCTCAGACCTGTAAAACAGTGTTAATTCTTATTTCTCAGGGGTTTTGCATATGTAATTAATTACAAAGTGCTT